>NC_090998.1:64997500-65622500 GCF_041146395.1 Eulemur rufifrons | reverse complement strand
GGAAGAATGAGAAGAGCCCCTCGAGAATCCCATAGTAGCCACACCCCCAATTTATCCTTGTTGATAGGATCCATTGCCTTGGCTACTATACTCTCCTCTTTGCATCATGTTTCCATGGTATTAGTAGTGCAAAATGGCCAAATGCAAAATGAGAAGGTGCAGTTTAACTTCTGATACTACGAAAGAAGTGACGCGCTAGAGTAGGCTCATATGGACTTCCCAGAAACACTGATGTGCATCATTTCCCAACTCTGTATTCAGTGACATCACCTTGGAAGCTTGAAATCAGCTTTTGTGGGAGTATTTACACCACATAAATCAGAAAATTCTACAAATCAGGGCCTGGTATCAACTATTGCTTCATGGCTGGTTACAAAAACAAGTACTGGAGCAGCTAAACCGACGTTCCCCCTAGCATGTTGTAATGCAGTGTGTGTGTGTTTGCGCGAGTGCGCACCAATTACTTTGTCCTTCATTCTTACCTTTATTATTTTATTAAGGATTTTCATGAGTGGTTAACTTTATAAATTAGTCTTTTGATTACAGAATTCTTAGGTAAGGACTAATGAACAGTATCCAGGGATGGAAACTATGACTGAATTTTGTGTCTGCCCCTTTTAGGGAGTAAATGAGAACATCATCATATGTATAAATGATAACCAGATACTTTTAGGCAAAAGGATAAAATAGTTATTATTGTTAAATAGATATTCTCATATATGGATAAAGGTGTGTACACGTGATGAGTAGCAGAAGGGATTCATTGTGCTGGTAATTTATTTTCTCTCATCTCCAAATCCAAACTTCTGTTCTCTGTTCTGTGATGCTAGTGATATTCCTGACAGTGCTGCCCTGACAATAGCTTCCTTCCCAAAACAGCCTCATGATATCCCCTTAGAGCTTCCAACTGGATAGAATACTCTCTTTAGAGATCTGGGTCTCATCTTTGCAATGCACTGGATTTGAGCTTCTGAAGTACCAGCACCAGCCAAGCAGCATCTTCCATTGCAAGGCCTATGTCCTAGCTCAGCTGAACTCCTCCTCCAGGCTCCTAAAACATTAGCACCAGTTGGCCTGCTCCCTTTCTAAGATGACCGAATCTTAGCTCTACAGGGCTCCTCTTCTAAACTTCTAAGTTCTAAAACTTTCAACCTCTTCCCTTTTCCCCTGACCTTAAGGATGGTGGCCACTTCCTCCCTGTACTTTCTTTGTGATACCTTTTTTATATTTTGAGTGCACCAATATCTCTTTAAGCAATTACCTATATTAGATTCTCTCTGTTATAGTAGCTAGTGTGGTTTCTGGCTTTTTTTTTTTTTTTTTAACTAGACCTTTATAAACATACTCACTATCACCCAACCAAAATACTTCTAGAAAAATGTTGGATATATGAAGTTGAAAATCTATTTATTTCACTTTATTATCTTTTCACTTTGGCAGAATGGAAGATCCAGGTATTACTTCTACATATATGCATTTTTCTGTTTCACAAGTTTATAAAGTGCTCATAGGAGTCTTAGGTGGTGACCAGAGTCAACAGTGATAAAAAAAAATGATAAGGTATCTGTGATAGCATAAACTGCTTAACATAATGGCACTGATGGAACAGGGAAGAAGAATTATTACAGAAGGGAGAAATTAGAGAAGCAGATGATTAAAGCAAGGAGATGAAGAGATAGAATGGACAAAAAGATTAAACAAAAACAGCATTCCTGGATTTTTTGGAATAATTCCAAAACAATTTTGAAGAAAAATATCAAATGAGTTTTAAAAAATATTTTCCCATTCTACCATATGTTAGCATTTTCACTTGATAAAGAAAAGACCTTTTAACACAAAATGGAGGAAGAACATACTATCAGAATTAATGCCAATCCTTCCCAAGAAGAGACAGCTGGCAACTTAATACTAAACAAAAACACATGCAAACATACCACAGACATTCCTCAAAAATCATTCTCTAGTCCTATATTTGGGAAAGGAAGTAGTTATGTCTTCAACTAAACAGATCAATTGGAAGAAGATTTTGTAAGTGTTGTTTTCCAACTCTTCCATTTCTAAAATGGATTACAATACAATACAATAACTTCTTTACTGATGATGATCTAAAGCTTCAGGACCATCACCCTCCCCATCATAATGTTACAATGTTTTCAACGGAGCTGTTGACATACAAAAGGCCACACTTCACCTTGGAGGCTAGGGGAAGAAAAACAAATTTACAAGTGTTATTGTTTTAGACCTAAGGTCAGAGATGACACCATTTTCTGTGCTAAAACCCAATGTATTTTTTTTATTATATAATTTTCAAGCATACATAAGGAAAAGTGAAGGATAATAATAAATCCTCATGTACTCCTATTCAGTAAACTTTAATAATTATAAAAGATTTGCCAATATCATTTAAGTTGATTCCATAACTTCTTTTCTGGAATGTTTTAAAGCAAATCTCAGGTATATAATTTTAATTTGGTTCTTGTAAAAGAAACAAAAGTTACACAGAGGCAGAAGTCAATCCACTATGCTTCTTTATTATTTACTCCAAAGCAGTATTAAACACATTCAGGTTCTATCTCTGCATGTTTCAGCCCTTAGTCATAATTAAAATGACTCCTTCTCTTCCTCCTTCTTTTCTAAAACTCCGAGCAGTTCTGGGTTTCCCACAGAGGGAAGTTTTGGTGTTGCTTACAACCAGGTGATTGTTGCAAAGTAAAGAGGAATTTGGCCACTTTTATGACTTCCACTTGGTCAGAAACAATGGGTCATGGTAACAGGGGATCATAATTCTATCACCTCATTTGAGATGGGTTCAATGAACAGGTGGTGCTTTTTTTATTCTCTAAGAAGAACACTAAAATAGCAATCAATCATCCCACATTGCTTGCATTATGGTTAATTTTATCTTTTTGGGGGAAAGTTCATGTAGATGTTAAGGTCAGTTATCAACAATCAAAATTTCCTCATCCCACCTACATCCTGTGAGAATAAGGGAAAAAATGTCTTTCCTCTTATGATGAGTGTTAGGGAAACTCCCATGTTATTAATATTATGAATCATTTAACCAAGGGATTTTCAGAAGAGTCAGACCCCTATGGACAGACTTCCAGAAACTAGTCTCGGTACCCGATGTCAAGGACTCCTCTGTTCTCCATCTGCTGACAGATACTTCCCTGTAAGCTGCTACAGTTTCATTTTTCCCTTTTAGAAAACTCCACTCAAAATGCAGTCCCATCTCACTTTATAATCAGTTCTTTCCCTCCATTACTAAAATCTGGAGCACATAATAAGTGGACCCAAGTAAATATCACAAATCTAAGTCATCCTGTTTAAAATAAATTGCATAAGGAATATAGGGAAGGCTTACACAGAATGGTCTGGATGAGACCTGGGACTTTAGGCATAGCTCACATGTCTGGGTCAGATTTTGGCACTTCCAAGTTTCAGTACCCTCTGAGGTTTCTCCACCAGAATACATTGAAGATGTGTGGTTGTTAATGGGTATTCAGTGTAAAATGTATATGTATACACATATACACATATATCCACACTTGACAAATAATTTTTAAGTTTATATTAAATATATTATATTCTCTATAAGGTACTTTGCCTTCCACATAGACACCAAAGTGTCAACCCTGTGTTCCTCTTTCTAATTCCAAAACCATACCCAAATGGCTACAGGCCAATGAGAAATTATGCTAATTGTGATGCATTTTTCAAGCATATGCCTCATGTGGGTACCTTCTCAAAGAGTTCTTTCAGAAAAAAAAATACCATGTTTACTTACCTTAGATTAGACAGAAGCAAATGGATGTAAGTGAATAGGGTAAGATAAAGATTCCTTATTCTCCTGTAAGTAGCAATCAGTTCTCTAGTAGGTCAAGAATTAGGAAAGGGAAAGGTATGATGTCTTAGTTATATACTCACTGCATTCTCTTTATTTTCTCATCTTATTGTGGACCAGAGAAGACGTCCTCTCAGACTGAGAAAAGGATGGAACACTTGCCCCTAGAATTAATATTAGATGCATGATGATATAATAAACATTCGTTTCTGAATATAAAGATCTTTAATAAACAGTAATTTAAGCCTTTATAATAACAGATTTCAAACTTTACTGTGATTAAAATGACTTATGTAGCTCATTTAAATTACAGCTTCTTAGCTCTCAGAAATTCTAATTTAATAAATCTGAAAAGGGCTCAGTGACTAGCATTATGTTTTAACAAATATCTTTGGGGATCTTGATGCAAAAAAACGGTATCATTTGCTATGAGAAATATTCTTCCACAGAGTATAAGCATATAAAAGAAACTTTAATTAGTACTTGAGAAGAGAAAAAAAGTATAATGAGTATGTATCATATTCCACTAACTCAGATGCACAAATTATATCACTGTACCAAGTGCCCTTAGCTCTGGCATACTGTGAAACACCTGGATCTAAATAAATCTGAGTCCCTTAGATCCACCACACAGCCTTTGACTCATTCTTTCCCCCGGCAAAGACAATTTAGTTTCTCTCCTAAACCCTCAATGAACTCAAATTTCTGAGTGGAAGAAAAAGCAATGTAGACTGGCTGCAAGCAATTTTTGCTTTGCTTCTGAGGCAGTGAAGTCAAAGACACAGCTTGATAAAAAGGGAAGGAAAAATATTAACAATAATGAAAACACACAAATTACCTTAATGAATTATCTTGCCACTTGAGTAAGCCAACTGGTATTGATATCCTTAATCATATTAACAATATTCATACCACTTACAATTTCCATTTGGTATATTTTTGAAATATTTTTTTCTAACTATGAAAATAGTTCATAAACATTATAGAAGTTTAAAAAATATTGAAAAATTATAAAATTAAATAAAACAAGACATAAAACCATGAAGCAGAATTTAATCTGAAAAAAGTTTTACAAGTTCCTCCTAAACAGCCCTAAAATCTCTACACCAAACACTTTATTCCTTCATTTCACAAGCAGAATCCTGAAATAGCTGTAGATGAGGCAATCACACAGCAAAGACTGGTAAGAATAAACATAACATAATGGAGTGTAGAAAATAACAATTGCAGAGATATTTACTTGAGGTTTTATTCTTGCCTGAAAAGATTCTGTTTACCACGGGACACTGGCATGAGTGCCCAGCTGCACTTTTTGGCCCATGTAGTGGATTTCTGAGATAGTTAGATAACTATTCAGTCTAACCTAAGCAAGTAATAGAATTATCTATATTTTTCTATATTATAGAAAAAAACATTTAATTTATCTAAATCTTCAAGTAGTTCCACACTCAAATATAATGTTCCTAAATTTTTATGTAGTAGTTACATATTATTAGTTTTTAATTTTTTGTTTTTAGTTTATTAGATCTCTAACATAATCCTACACAGTTGCCTATTTTGGCATAGATTATAAATCCTCATATTTAGACTAGCCCTTTCCAAGTCTGTTGGAAACTTTTAAAAAATTTTTCCACTTCTAGAGCTCAATTGAATCAGAATCTTCACGGATTAACTTTTGAACTTTTCATTTTTATTAAATAACATGAATAATTCTAGTGTGTGGTCACGTTTGGGAAGTACTGAAATAGGATAAAAAGATGTGGCTGTTACTAAAAAGTTGTTTTTCTTTAAAAATGGTTTTCCAAATAATTTGAACTTCCTTCAAGAACCATTTTTTCCCCAGACAATAGCCTTTTGATTGTTAGTGACTCAAATGAATATATTTCTGGTCTTGCAATGGCTCCATTTTGAAGACAGATTTGAAAACATTATTTAGAATTCCTAAATATAAGTCAAAATTAATTAGTAAATTTCTTACCCCTACAACTTCCACAATACTCAAGAAAACAGATACAACCCATATTTTTCTTTTACTGAGGTAATTCAGTAAAAGTCAGTATTTTGACCTAAATTATTCAAACTAATTTAATGAACTATTGAAAACTTTTCATTTTAACTTCTGCTATAATGTCTGTATATTAGACACTCTGACAGTTTTAGTTAAAATGATGGCAATTTAATTTAATTACAAAGAACAATTTCTTTGGTCTTTAAAATGGAGGGATGGTGCATTTCCTTTTGAATCCCAAGTATGTCAATAAATCAAATACTGATGCTATGTATTGTCTTCATCTATCCTTCCATGCCCTTTATATCACTGTATCTTTAGAAAATGTGGAAGGGACTAGAAGAGTTATTCAGGGTTAATGAATGACTAAAGAGTATGTGTCTTCTGAGGAGCAACCATAAGGATTATGACTTTCTGAACTCATGGAATTATACTGAGGTTGAAATGAAATATTGTACATAAAAGTCCTCTAAAAAAAGTGGAAGAAAATCTATGAATTGCTTTTAATTTTTTTCTTTCTCGAATCTACTTCAGAGGAAGATATGCAGTGCTTTTAAATAACACTTTTTATATGCAGTATATTTTATCTTGACAGTGATTTTTTAAAATCTGTGATAGCATTTTGATGCTGTCCCCAAATTATTTTACTTTCCTTGCTCTCTTAAAATAATTTCTTATTTTGCTGATTTTTTTCTTCAGCTAATAATCTTTATTACCAGTTGACCCTGCCAATGAGTGATAATTTCCAATGTACTATATTGAATTATGCTTTTAGGTTTAATTCATATATATGTGAAACCCCAATTACTTTCTTCAATTTACTTTTTAATTAAAAATATTTTGATTATAGGACATTATTTATGATTTAAAAATCCTAATGTGGAAAAAAAATTCTGAGCCATAAGTGTATTCCTATGTCTACTCATTAAAAGCATAGAAAGAGAAAAAAATGAAAAAAGAAAACTTACATTGTTTGCCAAACCCTGAAAAACACACCCTATTCTTCCCATATGAATTTGAACATTTTCTAATTTCAAACGCACAGAAGAGCCCACTCTTATTGTCTACCTAGAAGAAGAAAAATTTTCAATTTCAGGAGTTTTCCAGAACAACTTTAAAAAAAGGGTTTAAAAAAGAATTAACAAATAATTGTGTTATTATGAAATCAAATTATACAGAATTAACATGTTAGATTTCTGGACACATAAACATTTTACAATTGTTTCCAGGTTATAAAAACATGGGTGAAAATGACAGATTTGTATAAGAAGTCTCACGAAGAGTTTCTGTGGGGAAGATTATTTTGTTTCCTTGGTTTGCATTTACTTTCAGAACAGATTTGAACTACTGGACACATCCAGACTGAGTGTAAAAGAATTGAGGGTTGAGGCAATGATCTAGAGAAATGTATCTCAAACTTCAATGTGCATACAAATCAGGTGAAGAGTTTGTTGAAATTTAGATTCTAATTCCATAGTTCTCTGACAAAGCCTAACATTCTGCATTTCTAACAAGTTTCCAAATGATGTTATTAGATAATATTGCTGGATCATAGATCACACACTCAGTAGCTGGGATCTAGAGTAGTGAAACCTATATGTGACAGCCCATCAGAGTCATCTTTTTAAGGTTTTAAATCAAAATAAAGACTCAAGTGTTAACCTAGATCTGAATCAGATTCACACATGTGGACCTTTGACATGTGTGCAATTAATAAGCTATGCCAGTGATTCTGAGTCTTGGCCAAGGTAGTGAACCACTGACTTCCACAAATGGTTATCTCTGCTGAGAGTGCACATAGGTATGTGTGTGTTGGGAAGGTATGTGGATAGGGTTTTGGGGTGGAAGTTTTTTAGAAGTTGAGAGAAAAGGAGGAGGGTTTCATTCTGAGCAGGTGCACCTCCTGTTCTCAAACTGTTTCCTCCCAAACAAAGCAGTGCTGACTTGTGAAGCAAAAATAGTTTGACACAGACTTACTATTCAAAACCAAACCCAGAGATCTTACAATGTTTTATAAGGTGCCCATTGCCTCTCTGCAACCATCTCATACTACTTGTCCCCTCACCAACTCTGCTCCAGACACACTGGTCTCTTTGCTATTTCTGATAGTCCCCAAGGAAACTATCTCAAGACTTTGGATTATATGTTGCCTTTGCTGGGAATACTTTTACCCAAAATATCTATGTCATGTCTAGATCTCTTACTTCTTTTTATTGTCTTCTCAATGGGCCTCCCTGATTACCTTATTTAATTTTTGCATATTCATGATTTTTTATTTGTTTCGTAAATAAGGATCCTAAACGGGTATAAACTTCGGGAACTGGCCGGGCGCGGTGGCTCATGCCTGTAATCCTAGCACTCTGGAAGGCCGAGGCAGGCGGATTGTTTGAGCTCAAGAGTTCCAGACCAGCCTGAGCAAGAACGAGATCCCGTCTCTACTAAAAATAGAAATTATATGGGCAGCTAAAAATATATATAGAAAAAATTAGCCGGGCATGGTGGCACATGCCTGTAGTCCCAGCTACTCGGGAGGCTGAGGCAGAAGGATCGCATGAGCCCAGAAGTTTGAGGTTGCTGTGAGCTAGGCTGATGCCACGGCATTCACTCTAGCCCGGGCAACAGAGTGAGACTTTGTCTCAAAAAAAAAAAAAAAAAAAAAAAAAAAAAAATTAAACTTCGGGACCTGCAGACCGGGATCTTCCCCTGGAGCAATACTAGACAGGACCAGAAAGTATGCTATTATTAAACTTTTTTTTTTTTTTTTTTTAGCTCCATGAATGATGAAATCATGAACCAAGGCGGTGGCCACGAAAATGGAAAGGAAGGGTCAAAATAACAAGCACGCAGACAATCCAACCTATGGCACTTGGCAATTGTTCTGACGTGTAGGCCCTTACACAGAGAAAGACCATTAGGCGAATGGCAAGCCTGACGCACAGAGTATAAATCCAGCTTCGGGCTTGCTGCGTTGCAGGTATCTGACGGACAAGTAAAGGCAAATGCTGGCCCACAGTGAAGCTGTGCACCCAGGTGTTTGGTGGATCCTATTTGCTATTATTTTCCATCCTCTGAAGGCCACTTACCAGGCTTTTTTGGCCCTCGCTTTCCCGTGGTAAGGACACGCAACAAGAGGCACGTCCTCACGCTCGGAATTTACTAGCGCGCCTGCTCGCCCCGGATGTGAAAGCTGCACTTCCGCTCCAGGGGCGCCCACTGGACGCAGGCGCCTTGGGGCTCTCGCTGAGCCTGGCTGACATGGGCCGGTGCGAGTGTTATGCCTAATCACCTTATTTAAATGACAACTTTCAAGCAGCTCCTAGGATGTCACGTATCTGCATCACCCTTCCTATGGCACATAGCACACTCTCTCATATTCATTATCTATTATGTTTACTTGGTCAGATTTTTGCTTCTCATTCTTCCACCATCCCTAGAAGGTAGTGATGGTAGGGATCTTTGTCTATTCATTCACAGATATTGGCATGTGCTTACAAAACTTTCTATCCTACAGTATGTGTTTCATAAATAAATGAAAGCTTACAAACTCAGTTGTCACTTCAGGTACGTCTTCTGTGACAGTTGTAGTAAAAAGAAGTGTTCACCTTCAAACTTCCTTCCTGTCCCGATTTCTCTTAATTATATTAGCCTATTATAATATATTAGCTTATTATACAAGGTCTGTTCGGAAAGTATTCAGCCATGTAATAAGAAAAATAGAGACACTTATTGAAGAAGATACGGGATACAGGAAACACTGTACATAGGACAATGACGCCTCTGTCCTCTTCAAAGTAGCACCTTGGGAACTCACATGGTTTTCCCAGTGTCCTTCCCAGCAAAGGAATGTTCAAGCTTAATGCAAAATTTCGTGAAGATTAGTTGCTTTACTCACTCAGTCATTTAGAATGCAGTGGCCACACAGTACACACGCTCACTCAACGGTGTCTAGTGCCCCACTGACTAGAACAGTGACGGTGTCATTGTTCACGCATGCGCATCCCAGTCCATTCTCCTTGGCTGCCGGGTTACATCAATGTCGCACAAACTGTTCTCCTTATATTAACAATGGCTGGATGCTTTCCAGATAGATCTCATAAATTCCTTATGTTTTCTCTCTAGAGGGTGTTCTCTGTCTCTCCAGCCCCCCACATAATTTTTATTTGTTTTTTAGTTTATTATTAGAACATAAAACCTTCAAGGATAGTGACAGTTTTTCACAGGTATCCACTGTAACACCTCCTAACACAGAGTAAATGGATCGTAAATATTTGTTGACTCTTTTTTTTTAAGTGGAGCTATAAAGATATTAGCTTTTTCTGTGTTGCTATAATGTAATGAATAATTTCTGTTTTACATTTCTCTGGATAGAAAACTATTGTCTTGTGTTGATAGCTGATTTAGTGCTCTTTTATTCAAGTGAGCAAGAGCAAACAAATCAGTTAGACATTTATTCCCAGCATTTATGCTATGATCCTTTCACTGAGCAAAATTTAGAGTATGATTGTGTCCAGTTGGTTTGCTTGCCAAAAATCACCCAGGTATTCAGATTCTCCTTCCCTCACCCTCCCATTTTCTTGGCTTCAAAAGATGCATACCCCAAATTCTACTAATGATGAATTGGCACTGTGAAGAGTCTGGCTCTGCCCAAGGCAATTTCACACAGCTGGCCAAAGCAATTGCATGGTGGGATGCTGTTTTTCTACTTAAATATACTTGTGGTCTAAAAAGAGTTCACTATTTCATAGTTGTTTAGTTTTGATCCAACAGGGCCTACATTTTCCACTGCACCTCAGCAACCCTGTAGCTTCAGAGGCTGCCCATACTGACGTGGCATGCATGAGGCAATGATACTCAGATTTGCTAAACAGACTTGAAGCTGGCATCTGTGTGATCTTTTCTGACCTAGGTCACACAGTTCTGTTGATTTATTTACAAAGTTTGTGGCACAGGAGACCATATCCAAAGATCTAAAAGTAGCTGTGCATTTGTTGCTCTACTTGATTTAGTTACAAACACAAGTACGTACAGCAAAGAAAAAGAAGTCTCAATTTCAACTTCAAAATCCAGTAGTTTTATCTTCTAAAATTACAATAAAGGTTAAAATCAAAGTGATTGTTACAGAGTTGACAATGCAGGAGCTGAATGCTGATCATATTAGGTCTCTTGCTAAGCCTCTTGCCTAACAATTAGTAGTCACTATTTAGTCATTCATTTATTAATTCACTTAAAAATAGTTACTGAAACCTATAAAATATGCAATGTTAGACAAGGCATTTAGAGATAAAAGCTTCCAAAATCCTAATTATGTAAAACATGAAAAAAATCAGAAGAGAAAAGAATCATAGATATAGTGATTGTAATAAATTTATATCCAATTTAAAAATATTAAGGTACCTATTTTGTGCTCAAAATGTATCACCTGCACATGCACATATATCTTTTATTAGTTAGTCTGACTCATTATTTGCTGTATATTGTGTAAACATGAATCTGATGTTTGTATTTAGAAAAATATTAGAACATCAGGAAGAGAAAAATGCTGTAAAGTCACACTCTTTAGCACTATTTCTTTGCAAAGGGAGAGTAAATAATAGAAAAAAGAGATAGGGAAGAATCAATTAATATTTGCACTCCCATGTTCACTGAAGTATTATTCAAAATAGCCAAGATGTAGAAACAACCAAAATGTCCATCAGTGGATGAAAGGATAAAGAAAATGTGGTATACATACACAACAAAATATTATTGAACCTTAAAAAGGAGGGATTATCCTGCCATATACAACAGCATGGATGAACCTAGAGGACTTTATGCTTAATGAAATAAGCCAGCCACAGAAAGACAAACATTGCATGCTTCCACTTATATGAGGTATCTAGAATAGCTAAACTCATAGAAGCAGAGAGTAGAATGGTGGTTGTCAGGGGCTGGGGGAAGGAGGATATGGGGAGTTGTTGCTATTCAATGGGTATAAAATTTCAGTTATATAAGAATAATAAACTTTAGAGATCTTCTGTACAACATCATGCCTATAGTTAACAATTCTATATTGTACACTTAAAATTTGTTAAAAGGGTGTATCTCAGGTTGAATTTTCTTATTACAATAAAAAAGAAACATGTACTGTATTTGGAATTTACTCTTTGCAAGAGTATGTTAGGATTTTGTAGTTTGGTGGTACAGGTAGAATTGCAAAGATAACAAAGTGTCATCATCTCTGCCTTCAAAGAGTTTATGTTCTTGTAAAAAGGGGACTTACTAGATACATCCCACCTCCAGTTTCTCAATTTACTCACTTTGACACTCTCAGCCCAAAGGCAGCTATGGGAATGACACCCCACCTTCTGCCTAAGTGTTCAGGAAGTATTTTTAGGCTCACCTTCATTCTGATTCATTGTGGGGATATGCAGGCAAGAGGAGCCAGACAAGGATCAGAGAAAAATCTCCTCGCATGCCTAGCTTCCCAGTTGTGCAGTTAGCAGGTGAGATGGAGGTTTGGAAGGAGAGTAGTTCTCTCCCATTTTTGGTAAGCCTAAACGAGGAAGATCAAGAGTCATGTCCTGCATCATGTGGACAGAAGCTCAGAGTAATCTTGGCCCTAAAAAAACTCCCCAGTTCACCTGATATTTACCCAATAGTGGGATTCCACCTCATGCCCTTCTTTTAATTGTGCTAGGGTTCTGTCCCACACTTTTTATTCCTCCATAGGAATATTCTCTTTTTTTCTTTGAAAATAGACTGATGGTCCATTAAACAATTGTTCAAATAATTCACTCCTAGAAAACAGAAAGAAGTCAGCGTTCAACACTTCTCCATTACTAAAAAATATTTGCATTACATACTGGGTGGTGATGTTGTTGGTGGGATTCTTCTCCCAGAGTAAAATTAACTCCTGTGAATGGTGTAGGAGTTAGAATTTTGTGGAATTTTTGATTGTCACGATCATTATTTTGCATGCTAGCATTTAGGGGCCTTATCCCAGAGAGCTAGAAATCCTACAATGTGGGGGAGAGCCGCACACAAAAAATAACTTACTGTGTCTTGCCTAACTTTTAAATATTTACATAGTCAATTTTGCAGATGAAAAGCTCATTTATAATGATTGCAGATTAGCTCTTCTCTCTATTTTACATATAATCACAAAGTAATTTTTGTACAATTTTAACTAACACGAATTGTGTAGGAATGTAACTACTGAGTAAATCAAGAGAAAATTACATACTGTTTTGTTTGAGAATTTACCAAGAGTATTTTATGTTGTGGGAAATATAATAAATCAGAGTAACTCCAAAAATAATATTTAAGTAGACAATATAACATACACAGTATGGATCATCATCTGTGGCAGTGAATCCACTGTGGTTTTACATATAGGGACAATCCTCTCACCAGTTCATGTCATTTAGTGTAGACCTGCCTGAGCATTGATGGGGAAATAAAATAGTGTTGTACTATAAATTATTTTATTTGTATTTCTCAAATGCCCAAGTTTGGGAATTAGATATATTATTTTTAATTGTGTGTAGGTAGGTAGTTATTTTATCTATGAATTTAATTTCAGGAAAGTAGAAGTATTCAAAAATTATAAAAAAGAATTTTTATGTATCTAAAAAATTTGAAAACCACTGCAATGATTCAACATAAAACATTTTAAAGGGTTATATTTCTCTGTTAAAATCATTTGAAAGTTCATATTCTGCTACACATAAAATATGATAAGGAATATATAATGAATGAATACAACTAACAATAAATTATGACAAAATGCAATGTGTCATCATGAAGAAGAAACAAAATGCCATTATGAGCACTCAGTAAGGATAACCAGGCCTGGAAGGATGAGTAGAAGTTACCAGCAGGCCTGGGGACAGGATGAGGGAATATTGAGCAAAGATCAGAAAAATAAGGCTAAGTATAGGATGTGTTTAGGAAAAGGCAAATGGCTCAATCTTTGGGGTGACTTATCCTGGTACACAAACACTCTTAATTTTTTGCTTTTAAATTTCTTAATGAACAAGAATCACAGACAGGAATAACATCTGGAACTTCCCATGTAGAATAGAAATGAATGAATACAGAGGAAAAGATTGGGAAGAAACTACTGGAAACGAGTTAGACCAATGCCAACAGATCCAAAGAAAGTGGAAAGTAAGGACACTATAAGATTTTTTTTATATTAAGACTATTTGCATATTTTACAACATATAAATAATAATTTTTTTCAAGTAATTGTATATGATTCAAATCCTGTGTCAGTTGAATGAGTATCACTTCTGCTCTCCACATTTCAACTCAGTACCTATTGAGTTTATGACTAGACTCAAAACATATTTCAGAAACCCAAATTCATCTGGCTTTAATCATCTTGGTGCCCTACAATATGTAGAGGATATGAGACTTAGTCTGGCTGACCCAAACAAAAACCACCTTTGTTCTGGCCACATTTGTAAGGTAGAGACAATTTAGTGGTTGAAAGTACATTTTTAGAGCCAGTGGTAGGCAAAGTAATGCCTGCCCACCCCCAAAGATGTCAATATCCTAAACCTCAGAACTTGTGAAGATGTTATGTTACCTGGCAGAGGAGAAATAAGGTTCAGATAGCATTAAAGTTGCTAATCAACTGACTGTGGAACAGGGAGGGTATCCTGGATTATTCAGGTGGACCCAATTCAATCACAAGAGTTTTTAAAATCAGAGAGAGGCAGAAGAGACAGAGTCAAAGAAAGCTACAGAAGAGGTCAGGATGAGATGTGGTGTGAGAAGAACTCAAGATGAACACAAAGCCAAAATATCTGGGTTAAAATCACAGCAATGCTTCATAGTTACTGCCATGACTCTGGACAAGTTGCTAAACTTCCCTTTTCTTCCATTTCTCATTTGTTAAATAGAGATGATAATAATTGTCTATACCTTCTAAAGGTGTTGTAAGGATGCAATGAGTTATTTGAGTGTATTTCTGTAAATCACTAAAACCAGTTCCCAGCCTTTAGTAAGTGCTACCTAAACCATTATTAGGATTATTCTCCAGTGTTGTCCATTCATATAATCTCTGGACTCAAGAGGAAATCTCTAGAGTCAGAGTCTTGGGTGTTTCTCCTTTTTTGCCTGGAATATTCTCTAGGAATCTCTGTTGCCTGCTCCTTCCATTCTTGTGGGCCCCTATTTAAATGCCACATTGCCACTGAACCATGGTTGACTTCACACCCCTAGCATTTTCTAGCTCCCTTATCTCACATTTTTCCCCGATAGTGCTTATCACCATCTGCCATATTAAAGATTTGTTTACGTGCTTTTGTCAGTCTTCTCCAGTAGAGTGAAGGCAAGGACTCTTATTGTTCACTGCTGTATCCCTAATGTCGAGAACAGTGCCTAGAATGGAGTGAAAGTTCAACCTACATTTGGTAAACTGATGAATAAATATATTCTTGCATTTCAGTTAGTGCTGGAACCTTTAGGTTGTCTGCAGTGATTTTCAGATTTAGTATCAGATTGCCACAGTGCAAGGACCTGCTAAACTACAGCACAACATGCTTTCTATCGCTGCTTCTTTTGTTACTGCCACTACTATGTGCTCTCTTGGTCTAGTTACTTTGAACAGTGCATTGCTTTTGCTTGACTTGAATTGCCTCATACATTCTACACCTGCTCTTAAAGCTATACATTATTTATTTTGCCACCTGGTCTCCTAAAGTGTCTCAGGCATCGTGCTTTTTGCTTTTTTTTTTTTTTTTTTGTCACCAGGTCCACAAGTCTCAGTGCCGTATGTTAACCCTTCTGGTTTGGACAGAACTGCCCTTAAACCACACTGAAATGCCCATTTTTGTTTTGCCAGACTCCCATAATCCGTCCTATCTGCATTTTCTATATCAACTCATATCAACTCAGTGAGGGACTTTTTGCCTCACCTTGATAGTTTTGAATGGGGAAAAAAATAGTTTCCTGTAGAATTCTGCTAAGGATGGCTTCTCCCCAGAAAAATCACTATTTCTTTTCTATAGTCTCTTTTAGCATCTCATTTCAAGGTTAGAGAGAATGTCCCTAGCCTTTGGGTGCAAAATGCTGGATTCGAGCTCAGGCTCTGATGGGTGCTAGATCAGGCCACTGGAGCTTACCTCCGTTGCTAAAGGTGTTCTCTTGACCTGGGCCTGCTTCTTCCACTCCCATCCTTCCTCTCCCTTCACTAACTCTTGATGACCTTTTGGTTCTCATCTCAATCATCATTTCTTCAGAAACATCTTCCCTGAGTTCTCAACCTCTGTCAGCTCACCCCTGTTGTAGCCTCACAGGATATACCTACTTTCCCTTTGTGGCATGTACCAGTTTGCATAGTTGTGTATTTATTTGGTTGATATCTTTTCCTCAGCTATAAGGGCAAGGGGCCAATGTACTTTACTTACTATTATATCTGAGCACATGATAGGTAATAAAAAAAAGTAGTTTTCTTTATTTTCCCTTTCTATCACAAAACTTACCACAATAAGTATATTTACAAATATACTTTGGCTTTTCTTCTAATCTATTAACTCCAAGAGGGTGGACACTGGGTCTATTTCCTGAGGTTTAGCATAGTTCTACATACATTATAGTATTCAAAACTATTTGTTAAATGACTGGATGAGTGAAATCTACAGATTTTCCTCAATTAATGAACGTTATTAATACCAAGATTCTTTCTGAGTACCACCTATGTCTATTTGAAAGAAACTTCTCCTTCTCTCTTTACTCTGTTGAGATTTGTATGACTATTGCTTCTAAAGGGGAGGGGATGGGTGTATACCTACATGATGAGTGTGATGCTCACTGTCTGGGGGGTGGACACGCTTGAAGCTCTGACTCAGGAGGTGGGGGGAGCATGGGGAATATATATAGCCTGAACTTTTGTACCCCCATAATAAGCTGAAATTAAAAAAAAAACAAAACATATGGCCATATCAAATGCAGAAAAAGCACTTGAAAAATTCAACATCCATTCATAATAAAGCTCTTAACATATTATGAAAAAAAAAAGTTGCCTAGAAACCAGAGGGGGAAAAAAAATCCCTTATAATGCTGGGCTTCTCTTCTCAGTAGCCTCTCTTCATCTTAAATCTTAACATGAAACTCCTAATTCCTAATGAAACCCTACCTAAAAGCAAACCTAGCTTGAGAAATACCTTCCATTATTTTTCAAAATTTTAGGCTTTCTCCCCAGGGATTCAGAAAACAGGGACTGTACTTTATTCTTCTTTGTTTTGCTAGGTACATAGTAGGCTCACATACAATTTTGTTTAATGAATAAATGAAGGATCCATAAATAAATAAACACAAATAAAAAGAAGTGAACAGCAGTCACCAAATTAACAAAGAACCCAACAGAGCTAACATTTCAGAAATATATACATCTAGAGAGGAGCCTAATGTCATCTTGGTTACAGTAAGTCCATGGTTATAGTGTGTTTGCTACAGGTTGAGAAAATAATAAATTGCACCTAAGTATTGAGGTTTTTATTGAGTAATATCTATCATTACATGAATTGGATGTTAAATGGAATTTCTGAATTTCTGATTAAGGTTAAAAATTCTCTTTAGCAAGACTTATAGATGCATAGAAGAGTTAGCCTGCTATAAAACTCAATGTACCATTATTTTCAAGCAGGCACATTCACTGGGACAAAATTTGATGACCCAAGTTTATTATTGGTTATTTTTTTAAACAGAAAATTGTGTTCTAATAATATCAATAATATTTTGGGAAAGAGCAAATATACTTACTTTTTGGTAAATGTTAAAATTGACACAAAATTGTACATATTTATGGGGCTCATAGTGATGTTGTGATACATATAATATATAGTGATCAGAGCAGGGTGATTAGCATATCCATAATCTCAAGCTTTTATCATTTCTTTGTGTTGGGAAAATTCAATATCCTCCTTCTGGCTATTTGAAACTATATAGTATATTATTGTTAACTGTAGTCATCCCACAGTGCTATAGAACACTAGAATTTATTCTTCCTATCTACCTGTGATTTTGTGTCTTTTAACAAATCTCTTCCTATCACCTGCTTCCCAGCCTCTAGTATTTTCTTTTCTATTTTTTTACTTCTATGAGATCAACTTTCTTTTTTAGATTTCACATATTAGTGAGAACATGTGCTATATAAACACAATGGTATACTATTCAGCCATAAAAAAGAATGAAATCCTATTATTTGTGGCAACATGGATGGAAATAACATTATGTTAAATGAAATAAGCCAGGCACAGAAAGTTAAACATACTTACCTACTCTTAATCATATTTTTGGTTCAAATTTTCAATATTTTCGTTGTTGCAGAAATTTTGCTTACCCTTTCTCAGAGCAAGTATAGAACATCATACTGATCATAATGACAGCTAATCACTAAAGATTAACTAATCTTTTTGGAGTTTGTAATTCTAAAGCTAGCTAATATAAAGCCTTGCTTTGGCAGTTCTTTGATCTTGTAAAGAAAATGTGCTCACTGTTATTATCAAATATAAAGAGTCATAGGCTTCTGAAACATTATAGTTTAGGTGAAGGAGACTTGATGAGGCAAAGGACACAAAAAAAGATGTGAGCTATTAATTTCCTCTTTTTCTGTGCTCTCTATATGAGGGAATAACTGAAAAGTCACCACATCTTGTTCTTCTGAATTAGCTGTTAAGACAGGAAAGTTGCAATGATGAAATATTGTGTAATTTCTTTTTGATGAATCATTCTGGAATCTAGATTCTAGGAAACATGGCTTTCAAAGGTGGGGAATGCAAGAGTGACCAGTACATGTTACCTCTACTCTCTGCCTTATCCCTGCCCTGAATAGGGATTCAGTAGGCTTTACGTGGGTTCGAGGCTGATGAATTTTGGAAAAACAATAAATTATCTGTTGATTCTGATATTCCTTCACTTACCTCATCACTCACCCTTAGTTTTAAAAATCACATACTGATAGTGAGATCAGAAAACGTTGATAAGTAAACGCTTAACTGTTTGTAATATTCATAGCTTTAAATTTCAAGTTCCTCTTCATTGTGTAATACATAAACGTAACTATAATAATAACGATACAGGAGGCACTATTGTAAGCACTTTACATAGGCTAACCTTACGATAACTCTAAGAGGTAACATATTATTATCCCCATATTACAGATAATAAAACTGAGAAATAAAGAAGTTAAAAAACTGGTTGAAGCATTCAAAGACAGGATTTGAACTGGGAAAATCTGGCCACAGAACTAACTTTTTAGGAGTATAGAATATTATATATATACTGCATATGAAATAATGTCTGTTAATCTAGTTACTAATTTAAATGCATTTTTTCCTAATTTTCCGTTATTTTAAAAAAAGACAAGAAACATTTAGAGCAAATACAGGTGTTATTTTTGTCTTTGAAAGTATTTACCACACACACACACACATACACACACACACGTCTTGTGCATTCATACAAGAAAAAATGTAAGTGAAATAAATTGGTTATGATATCACTAAAATGTTTTTCCAGAGTCTAAATTTTCTGAATCATTTTGCATTGAGTCATCAGTGTCCACATTTTTCCTTACAAGGTAATTTTCTGTGTTGTCAGGAGTGTTGATGATTGTCCTTTCCTTAAAAGCACTTCACTATCATCTCCAGGATTTTCACTCAAGCCACTGATACCCATTCTGTAAGTTTTAATGATGGCACGTGGTTGATCTTACCAGAATGTGTCAATTGAACATTTTTCAACAAATGTTGGGATCCATATTCTTTCCTCAAATGATTCTTAAATAATTTTTGTTGACTGAAACTTTGAGGAATCATGATTATCCTATTGTGCTACCCAGGAATGACAACTAAGTCAGTGCATAAGCAGGTACATAGCACATTTCCTATCACAACTGCCTTCTGGCAGAGAGTGATTGCAAGATGCCATCAATTATAAAATATATTCCAATTGTAGTGATGTTAAACTGTGAAAAAATGTGCATATCATGGCCGTTAAAATAGGGCAATAAAGACAAAGTTTTATACTCATTATTAATCAGTGAAAAATGGATATGGACTTTCAATAAGGGAGAAGATGTGTTAAAAAATAGATTTTACTCTACCATCTTTCTGTGCAACATTTTTCTTATCTGAGAATCATGTTGAAGAATGTAGTTAAATCATTTATTGCATAGTTTATCTACTCTAGGTAATGGAATCTAAGAAAGGTCTATAAATCAAATGTACACAGTATAACTTGGAAATTTTAGGAGCACATATAAACTCTGAGATTTTTTTTTTTTTTTTTTTGTGGGAACCAAATCTCACTAAAGGTCTTTCAAAATGGAACACTTTTTGTTTTATTGTCTTTGCTATTGGACTAGGTTTATTCGTTTTTACAAGTTCAAGATAAAAAAAAATTCCACTCAATTCCCTTAGGATTGGAAATGAAGTCTTCTTTAAGGTCACAGGCTGAAAAATTATAGTATACTATAACTGCATTCCAAATATATCCGAACCACAAGTTCCCATAGAAAATAAAAATACAAGTGTCTGTTTTTATTTAAGTTTTATATATGAGACCAGGGAAATAAGTATGTTATAATAAAGATACAAAGCAAAAAATGCCAACTGGAATTCTTTTATCTCCAGAAGGAAAGTGTATCTTTACACTGTTAAATTTCAATTTGTATTTTTTTGAAGTATATTTCAAGAACCATTTATTTCAATGTGTTATAGATCACTTACTTTTTATTTATTTTATTTGATGGGTATCTTTCAAACTCATATTCTAACCAATTTAATCTTAATTATTTTTCCAATATTAACTACAATTATCTTCTTAAAAAGTGCTTATGTCAACTGGACTTCATATTTAGGTGCCCTGTGATGGACTTCTGGTTTGTTATAAACATATTTTGTATATATTATTTCCAACTTGTAAATGGATTTCATTTTATTTTGGCAAAGCTGGTTCTGATTTGAGTTTCATTTATTTGTATTTCATTATTTTTACCTTTAAAATTTTTAATCTCATAACTTCCCATTTTATAATTCTTTCCAAATGCTACTCTTAATCTTATTTTTTAAATAATACATTGTGTTTTTCTTTCTTATGGTTGTGCTCTCTTTCTCTATTTTTCTGTCTCTATCATTTTTCAGCTTTCTTTATTTGTCATAAATGTTGTTCACACGGTGACTGTACAGGTGGGTATGCAATAAATATTGACTTCCTAATGGAATTACTGCAAAAACTTATTCAAAATAACATTTAAATAATATGTTAAAAACATTCAGACACTTGTTTGGCAATATTTGGATAATTTGTATAAAATTTATATAGAAGTGATCGTTATATTCACATTTATTCAGACGTTTTGGCAGTAAGTCTATAAAATCAATGATCACAGATTGATTTGCCTCAGTGTTATTTATTGATTTCATTGTAATAATATTTATTGTCATATTTCCCTATTAAATTTATAGAAAGTCACACACTCATATATAGAAGGATTGAAAGTATCATTTTATATTTAGGATTATTAGAGGAATAAAAAAATATTTTAGCCAGAAATTTCTGGTAAACTTGCTATCTTGTTTAAAGGCATTGTATTTTAAAAAATTGTTATCTCTCATATAACAAAGAAATTTTTAAAGTAACATAAAAGCTATCTATTGAACATATGAAATATTTTCAGTTCTAAAAAGGAATAGAACAAGGAATAGTCTTATTCTTAGATTTTTTTATACATTTGTCAAAAACCTATCAAACAAAATAGAAAACTTACATTATTTTTGTTTTTTTCTTTCTTAATAACACTTATCTTTCCACTACTGGCTGACATTCTGTTAATTCAGTATTTTCCATTGGTTTTTACAAAAATGGAATAAAATCATCATTAATGTTATTGAAAATCACACTGTACCACAAGGTGTTCTACTGGTGGGAGAAATTAATTATTGTACATAAATGGATATAAAAATAATACTGTAAAAGTTCCACTTCAGCCATCATCATTTCTCCTGTTGGACTATTCATACCACAGAGAATAACCTCAAACTCTGGACAAAATATATGAAGAAACTACCTGAAGACTGAAGAGTGGACAAAAGTAGGCAGATACTGAAAAGGATGTGATACTTAAAAGAACAGAAAGATTCTGGGTGAATTTCCCATTTTTACACCTTTTACCTTGTCATGTTCAGGGGTCTCGGATCCCAGTTAATCAGCTTCCCTGGCTAAGAGTTTCTCTGTCTGGAGGCCATTTTCAGAGTTTAAGGGATTCTTTCCCCTTTCTTATACTATATTCAGTCCAGGTCGTGTGCTAGGTATTTCTTTCATAAAGAGAGTTAAAGCTATTCTTGTAATGGTAAGCTTTGTTTTACGGTGCTGAGGTGGTCTTGTCTCCTGGGAATTCCCAGGCCAGAGTTGAAAATCCCTGGGCTAGGTTGCGCCATACTGCTAAGTGACACATATTGTCGGCTTTGGGAGATGTTTGAGTGGGCTTATGGCTATCATTAATCTTATAGCCATGATTGTCCCTTGTACTGTACTACATACCTGCAGGCAGGCCTCAGACTATACAGTGTAGGTCAGTTAAGATTTCAATGGAAAACCCTCTGTCTTGCTACTTTGAGAACAGGGCAGAGTTTACCACCAAACTTTCTGGAAAGCTAGAGGTGAAATCCTGGGAGGAAGAAAGTCTGACAGGGAGCCCCAAGTTCTGTGTATAAACTCTTCCCACATTTCTGGTTGACCCATGAATATACGTGCTTGGAGAGGACTCCAAGTAGTCCAGAAAAGGCTAAATAAACTGACAGGAGATTTAAGCTATCTTCCACTGAAGGGGAAACAAGAATTTGCAATTCCTGGTTGAGCCAAGTTAAATTCCTGGTTTAAAAAAATAAAGTCTTTGGAGAAATATAAAAGTCAGAACTTCTACAATATATTATTTATAATGTCCAAGCTAACAATCTGAAAATATTTACTACGTGACAAATCAGGAAAATGTGGGGAAGGAGACATTTTTAAACAAATGGTGGTAAAACAATTGAATATTTACGTGGAAAAAAATCAGTTGTAACCACTTTCTCTTCATACACAAAATTAAATTGAGGTGGGTCATGTACTTAAATAGAAAAGCTAAACACTATAGAGGTTTTAGAAAAAACATAGGAGAATATCTTCTCAATTTGTGGGTAGGCTAAAGTTTGTTGGGATAGAAAAAATAATTACCATAAAAGAAAAAAAAAGTGATAAATTTACCTCATCAAATAAAACTGTCATTAAAAGAAATCACAAAGGAAAGAAATATTTAAGTCACAGATGTGGATAACATATTTGAAATATTTGTAAAACATATCTGACAAAGGACTGGTATTCAGAAAATGTGAAGAACTCCTATAATAAAAAGATAATATAAATTAGAAAAAAGACTTTAATAAAAGTTTTACAAATAAACGACACAAGAATGAGCAATAAGCCCATGAAAAAGTATGCAATATCATTAGTCATCATGAAAAATCACAATGAGAATAAAATCAAAATGAGAAACCACTACATATTACTTTAATGACTAAAGTGAAAAAGGCTGACTACACTGAATATTGGCAAGAATGTGGAACAACTGGAACTTTGAAATATTGTTAGTGGGAGTTTAAAATGTTGCAATCACTTTTGAAATATCTGGGTTTTATTCTAAGATCAAACATCTTTCCCATGACCTAGAAATTCCAATCTTAAGTATTTATCCAATATAATTAAAAGCAAGCCCACAAAAAGACATCTACAAAAATGTGCATACTAATTATATTCATAATAGCTAAAACTTTCTAGCAACATACCAGTGTCCATCAGTAAGAAGATATATAAATAATTGTGATAGATTCATAAAATAGAATGATATTCAGCAATAAAAAGGGTAAACTATTGATATGTATAACATAGATGAATTTCAAAAACACTGAATGAAAGAGGAATTGTACCAAAGAATAAATACTGAAGAATTACATCTCTAAGAATTTCTAGAATAAGCAAAAAAAAAAAAAAAAAAACAAAACAGAATAGTATTTATCTCTGGGGAGTTAGTGCTGTGATTTACTTGTAAAAAGGGATGAGGGAAATTTCTGGGGTGATGGTAATATTATATATCCTGATATGAGATTGGCTTGCTCATATGGATGCTTTTGTGAAAATTCATTGGATGGTACACTAAATATCTGTGCATTTCATTGCTTGAAAGCATTTTCTCAAATAAAGAAAGATTAAATTCTCTCTCTCTTTCTCTCTCTCCTCTCTCTCCTTTCCTCTTTGGAATTTTTAGCCTGGTAGATATGGACTTAACAGCTGCCAAGAGCCAACTTGATACGAAATGAAGTCTAAATATAGAAACCATGGTCGAGGACAACACAGCTGCAAATACAGATATTGTATGTGCCTTTGAATCAAGTTATTCTTAAAGCTATTTCTACTCTTGAGACTGTCAGATAATGTTAACCAATAAATTCTCGTTTTGCCCAATCTACTTTGAGTTTTATTTCTGATACTACAGAAAGAGTTATAATATAGATACCATGGTTTTCAGTGCATTTTTTCCTATTCTTTTTTACAAGCAAGTACCTTCATAAGAATGTTTTTATTTATTTATTTATTTTTTTTTTTGTTTTTCAGCTCATTATAGGGGTACAAAAGTTAAGGTTATATATATTGCCCATGCCTCCCCATCCCCCCGAGTCTGAGCTTCAAGTGTGTCCATTCCCTAGACAGTGCACATCGCACTCATCAAGTGGGTATACACCCATCCCCTCCCTCCAGCCCCCACCTCTGTCCGATACCCAATTGGTGTTATTCCCAAATGTGCAGTTAGGTGATGATCAGGGAAACCAGTTTGATGGTGAGTACATGTGGTGCTTATTTTTCCATTTGTGTTTTTAATATTTTCTTTAGAAATCCTACTTTTCAATTTCTCCTGTATTTGCCTTGATGTCAAACTGCCTGGTTTAAGTCCTAATTGTGAAATCCATTATGTAAAATCACTAGATACTAAACCTCTCTGTATCTCAGTTTCCTTAGCAGTAATTGACAATAAAAATATAACTCATTAATAGAGGTTTTATAAAGAGTAAATAAGATGACAAATGTACGTGCTTTGTAAGGTGTGTTTCACATTCTAAATAAATATTAGCTATTATTACTGCTCAATGATGAAATTTTGATTGCCATTATTTTCAGTTTTGAATGATGAAAGATATTTGGTTCATTCTGCAGTGTGTTTGGTTACAATGTATATATTTTTGGCCTGTGATTTACCAGTTATTGAATTTTTAAGGTTTGTAGTAGTGGGTTCCAAAATAAATCATCCATATCGCTATTGCTAAAGAATGTAAGCATAATTTCTTCCTAGAACTTATTTTGTACAACAATATGTCATTGGTTACATATTGTAGCTAGTGAAATTGTTATTTAAAAAACTACTAACAAATGACCAAAGGCCAGTAATAAATCCCTGCTTTAAATGTGCATATGTTCTTATTATTCTAATAAATAAAACTGTATAACTGAGTTTATTTTTTTAAGTGGAAAATGATCCAAGGGGATCATTGTCAAAATTATTTTGAGAATTGCATTTAAGTGATATTACTTAAGTTAATTTAGGTTAACAAAATACCACTTAAGATTTTTAATGCAAGTGAGTAAAAAGGTAAGACTTTTAGGTTTTAAGAAAAAAATAACTGGGTGGCAGCCTGCAAGATGAATTCGAATGGGAAGAAAAAACAACTGGGACTGGGTTGACTAAACAAAGATGATAAGAAGTTTGTATTACACTTTTTGTGTGTGCCCTGCACACATCCCTCTCCGCTAGACTCTGATCCTTTTCGGAGAGGGAATGGATTATTAATGACTTTTTTTGTCCCTGGGAACTAGCAGAGTGTATCACACATAGGTGTTAAAATATGTTGTTAAATGAAAAGGCTCTGAATTATTTTCTTGACTTTATCAGCTCAAGAAAATTGTTTAAAAGACAACTAACTAACTTCTCATTGCATTAGTCAGGGAGAACCTGCTCACATTATAGGAGTGATATATAACATAACACATGTCTTGGTGGTTTAGATATCTTCATAGAGATCACCTTTGGGATTGTACCATTTGAACAGATACAGTATTATGAGCAAACCTATGCTCCATCTAGCAATATAGTTAATGAAAATAATAGCTATGTTAAAAACATAGACTGAATACACAAATATTTTCTGTCAAAGAAAAAATTGTAAAAAGCAGGTCTCTACTAAAAAAAAGTTACAAAAGAAGATATAACCTTATAAGATTCATTTTGTCAATTCATATATACTAACCAAAAAGACTTTGCAAGATCGAAGTTTCACTTTTCTTTCATAAAGTATGTATTTTAATAAAATGATATTCTTTACTGCTATATTTTACATTTTGAAAAAATACAAATTATCTGCCTATTTGTATAAACACATGAATTTTGTTCATTTTTTTAAGTATTCTTTATTAGACCAAAAGATAAAACTGGGAAAATGGTTGGCACAGATAAAAAAGGCAACCTATTCAAAACTTATTTCCACATTTTATTTTCTCACAAGATTATAATCTACAAATTTGTGTTTGTGCTTAATATATTTACTCTTATAATCCTGGTGCCTGTTGCCTCATACTTAATAGACATTAAACAAATTTAATGAATGAATGAGGATACTGTTCTTTGTTTAACTCAAATTTTTATTATAGCAGATATGGATCAGTATTCCATGTGCATAGAGGTAATTGAAATAAGTGGTCTGTCTCTAGCACTGGCCTTGTTCCCTAGTTTTCGGTATAGACATGCACATCTCAAGCAAACAATTCCTGCTTGCACTCTAGGATTCTCCATTCTCAGTAGTTTTTGAGTCATATTTGATTCACCTTGAAAACCCATGTATTTCTCCCAATTCACATATGTTTTTCCTTCTCACTTCTGTGTGTGCCTTTTATACTACAAGATTTTAAGAATGGAGAAATGTTTTAATATGAGATAATCTCGTGCATCTCCCAAAGATAGAAAGGGAAGAGTAAGATATAAAGATACCACTTGCTTTTTAGATATACTGTCAATTTACCTTCTTATTTTTTGACATCTTCTAATTTTCCAATGATTTCAAGCTTAGAGTTCTTTCAGGATGACAGATTCACTCCTTTTTTTTCTAAAGATGCCTCTTGTACTTTCTTTGTTTGTAATTTCATTCATTCTATTAAATCATTCTTAGGGTTCTTTAGGTTTTTTTATTTCCCAGAATTAAATTAATCTCTTAGCTACTAACAATTCCTCTCATTTTCTTTAGCACTGCAGAAGTTATAGAGTTATTCCTTTTATATATACAGAAGACAGAGTCAACTGTTAAAGTAGTTAAGTAACTTGGTCAAGGCTCCTATAGGGACTTTGATGTCTTTTTATCTGTCCAAAATCTGTTCCTTTTGAGAATTGTTCCCTCAACCTTTAAGGGTTGTCAATCTAGTATTTAGGTTTCTGACATGTATCATTTCCCTTCATCTAACTATAGTGATTCAACTCAGGGAAGAACATGTATCAAAATCCAAGCCAATTAGTGTCATTCCCAAGAAATATTTTTGCCTGAATTGTAAGAATTCTGTGGTCCTGGAGCAACCAGTGGCCATCTCCAATACCATGAGAAATCAAACTGTCTGAAAATAGAAACACTATAGGAAAAAGAAAAGTTGGAGGATGGAGCAAGACAGAGTTCTAGTGTCTTTATTTGTGTTCCTAAATACAATGATGTGTAAATCTAGATTTCTTTCCAGTTATAGAAGTGAATGCATTGTTTCTCTTTCCTTATCAGGTAGTATGAGTTGGGCTTTGTCATTTGTGTGATATGAGTTTCTGACAAGCATGTTTAAAAGGGTAGCAAATAAACATTAGAACTCAGGTAATCTGGTTGAAGAATGTATATTCTCATTCACCATTGGAAACAGCTTTCCCTGGATTAGTAAATGCTCAGAGATAGAAGAGAATTAAGAAAGTTGATTGGTTAATGTGGCTTAAATAATTCAAGTAATAACACTTAAAAAAATTTTTTTGCACGTATTATTGGTTCAAATGAGATATAAAGGTTGCCCTCTCTCATCTCTAAGTACTTGATTCATCTATACTTATTTTTTTTAACGTATCCAAGATATTTATTTCTGTAACACAACCTAATAAAAAGTGAAACAGGATTCAAAGTAGTTATGCATCCCGTAACTGGGTACAGATGATCTGATGGAAAGGAAGGAAAATACTTGTCTGGTAGCAGAGTGTTCCCACAGGAAAGTTATAGTGGAAAATCATTCTGTGATATATTCTGAACTGCAGCCAGACTTGCCCCCATTGATTCAATTTAAGACTAAAATGAAAAGATTTCCAGCTAACTATAATAACTTGAAGAAAAAAGAAAATATGATATCTTGCCATGAAATAAATAAATACATAAATGTTTAGTAGTTAGTCTATCTCAGTATATTGAGGGATAATGAAAGCTGTATATAAAATCTCAGCTTTTAGTTTCCTTGGACTTTCTTATTATTTGTTGACCCAAACATTATGAATAATAAAAAGAAAACATATTTTTAAATAAATATATTAGGTACTTGGCAGAAAAATGAAAACTATAAACCTAATGTTTAATCAAATAAATTTTTATAGGGACCAATCAGTTTCTAAACCATAAACATACAGGTATTCAAATGAAGACAATTTCTTAGACTTTTGAAGGTATTAACTTTTGGAGTGGCATATTTCTCCTGGGGAAAAATATTAAATTAAGCAAGCTACCAAGAGAAATAAAATAAATTCATTTCCAACATTCTTGTGAACTAAAAGAGAAAACTAATTACCATCAACCCTTCACCATCCTGGGAAACTATTACTATGTTGTAAAATTGCTTCTGCTTTACGTACTTAAATAAATGTTTGTATAATTGTATGTAGCTCAAGTTATTGAAAATTAATGCTGTAGGTTTAGCTCGATTTATATGAATGAGTCTTATTTCATATTGTGCAATAAAATTCTCATTTTATTCCTTACCAAGTTTAAAGATGTTCTAGCTTAGAGCAAATGTAGAAATCACATTGTCAAAAGCTGAGACTATGTCACCACCAGAGGTCATCTGGTTTTATTATTTATTCTGCTGGAATGTGTGGGCAAAAATGTAGGGTTCTAGGACTTGAAATATTCCATACACAGTTGGAATAATATTTATAGTTTTTCATTTTACATTAAACACAACCCTAGTGCTGATAACAAAAGTTTTTCTTCTCCCTGAAGTGCAGATGTATATTTTTAATATTGCCAGTGAAGGAAGTTAAATCAGAAGGTATCAAAAGGATCTATTATATTTGATCAAGGAATTTGTTTCTTTCTTTGATTTTTTTTCCTTTAAAGTGCAAAACACTTTTCTCTTTCTAACCTTATTTATTTTTCCTAAATTCATGTGATGATTCTACAGAGTCAAAGCAATAGTTTTTAAGATAGTCTTCAGTAAATGATTACATTATTGGATGGCTATAGTTTTGTATATTCATTAATTCATGAATATGTCATTATGAAAATTATCCTAAGTTATATACAGTCTTCATATGTTGGTATTTCTCTGATGACTCTCCATGCTTCCAGTGATAGCATTTAACATTGCAACCTCAGACACTTCTCTGGATGGCACTTACTAAGAAAGTCTAAGATACTTATGAAGGGACACTAATACTAATCCACAAGTCCAAGTTTAAAATAAATATTGCTTTTCATATACCTTTAAATCAAATTTGGTTTACCTCAGAGTTCCCCATCTCCTATGGTGGATGGGAATTTCATTTCAATCATCATTGGGGTATCCTTCCATTTCTAGTTTTACTGAGAAACCAGGAGGAGATCTCAGTGTTACCCTCCAAATGAGATAATGACTTGTAATACCCTGTTTATTGTTTACTACTGATATCTTTTTTGTCAAAGACTGCAGTGTTCCTTTGATATCTAGTAGGTATATGCTTTCATGTTACATGTGGGATATAGAAATCTTTGCACCCAGGGTCTACTTATTCTCTTTTTAGAAATAATTTTTTGTTCTTGAAAATTGTCATTTCTTTCAATTGCATTCCAAGTGGTTTGGATAAATCAGATTTTGCCCTCAAGACTTTCAAGATCCAGAAATAGACATATTGCCTAGGTCTGGCCAATCAACACAGCTCATTCCTCTGGCTGCAGTTATTGGTACATAGATGAACATATGACACATTCAGGACCAATAAAATGAATGAAACCTTATGGGAGGGTGTCCTGGATAAGAGAATCTCATTCTTTCCTTTAAAATATGAATCTTAGAGCATGCATTGCTTGGAGCCATTGAGCTGTTTTAAACAAAGATGGGAAAGCCTGGTAAAGAATAACATCGATGATATAGTTAGTGGAATTGAAAAACAATGGAAACAAAATCCTGGGACATTATTTCAACTGCTGATTTCAACTGCTGATCAAATAACTCCTGAACTTTTCAGTCATGTAAGCCAATAGATTATCTTTCTGTTCAAGACTTTGAGTCTGTTTTTCTTTCTTCTTGTAACAAATATAGCACCTCCCTAGACATATTACACAATATCTTTAAAAAGATTGAGTTACTTGCCCCAGATTCAGCATGGAGCAGTGCATAGATGTTCATTGTCTGTGGAACTTAGGATCTTGTCTTCCATTTAATAATTCATTTTTTTTTTTTTGGCTCTTTGCTTCTTAAAAATACCCTTTTTCTCCAAACTCTGCCCCTGCCATCTAACATAATCTTTTCTATTGACTTAGGGCCCAGGGGAATTGCTGCCAAAATAACAGTAGTTCTTTGATGGCAGATACCACTCTGATATTAGGTTGCTGAATCTATTTCTCTTCCTGGAATTGAGGAACAAGACATTAAGAAAGCACAGTGAAGGGGATGGCTACTACCTGTCAATTATGGGGCAATGTGTAAGACAGCAGAAGACGCAGAAGAGAGTATTCCTTGTGGAGTCAATTTGAGCAGATCTTCATGATTAAAAACAAAATTCTCTGATCATGAGTCAGTCAATAGTGTAGTGTTATTAATATAAATAAGACCATATTCTTTAGGATAAAGGGAATAATTTTGCACGATGTTTAAAATATTCTCCAAGATACTTTAATATGTGCCCCTGCCCCTTATCCTTTGCCTTGTTTTACTCATGTTCCAGTAAAAGTTGTAATTTATTGATTGAAAAGTAATATAGACTTTATAAGTGCTTCATATCTATTATTTAATAAAACCCCCATATAAGTTGGGAGTGGTTGGTAATATTATTCTACTTGTTTTAAAGGTGAAAAAACTGAGGCTTCCAGAATTTAATAGCCTGACCAAGGTAGCATGCCACTAAGTGACAGAAACTGACTTTGAAACCAATTTGGTTATCTATAGAGCCTGAATGCTAAACATCATCATCCTGATGCTGATTTAGTTTTATCTGATGCCTTAAAATAGCTCCATTTAAAATAAATTAGCTACTGTGTAAGTCCATTTTTCTTTAATTGAGTAACCTCATAATATTCCCCAGAGGTCATGATAGTACAACTAAGTTCTAAATCAAACAGCACCTTACAAAACATTGCACTGAGTGTCAAGAAAAAAATGATAGTTGTCTAATGTATACACTTTGTACTTTGCTCTGTTTTTTAAATTTTTATGTAAATGAGAAACACGAGATAGTTGTAAAAACAAAACAAGAGCAAAAACAACAAAAAAAAAACCATTTATATATTGTCTTGAGATGATGTGATGATTGAGTCTCCAAAACATTCTTTTTTCTAGTTAGAAACTTCAAACAAGTTAGGTACAACTCTGTAGGAGCCAATAAATGTTCTCTTGTCCTAAGACATAACACTTGAGAATCTAACAGCTCACATGCAGGTCTCAATCATAGGGTGTTGATTGCTTTTTAGTAAGAGGAACAGGCCAAACATATTTAATTAGAAGCCTATAATGGATCGAGTAATAGAAAGCAAATTTTTATGTCTAATTGTCTGATAATATCTCTAAGATAATTTTAAACTTTAGAATATTTAGGAGAGCATTTTTTAATTGTAGGAAAAAAATGAATTAGTTTATCATGTAGGAAAAAAATCTGAATTGAGTGCAGATATTGCTTAACAAATTTAACCGAAGCAAAGCGTGTACCATCTGTTTCATGACCACCTCTCTTACTATACCATATGCCAGCTCCTATTATATCTTTAAGTATGGAAAATAAATTTCATATTTATTGATTGCTAGTGATCTTTTTGTGATTTAGTTGATGCTCCATTTTCAACTGCCCTTAAATCTGAATTCTTATTTTCCATTCCTAGTGAATCAAAAATACCATTTCTTGACTTATTTACTCAAAATCTGTCCACTACCTGCTATTGATTCTCAAGAATCAAACAGATAATCTGACACTTGCATAGTATATATTTTTTAACTTAGGATAAACCAAAGTGTAGTTTTATTGAGGATAGTTTTTGGCAGTGCAAAGGATATTATCTGAAGACTTACTTCCTTACTCTATTAGCCAAGGGGTGAATTGCAAGTTGGTGTCATTGCACCCCAGTCCATGAAGTTCTCTGACTTATTCTTATCTTAAACAAATTGCTGTGGACCCTGACAAGCCATTCCAGCCATCAATCTTTTCCCATGTTCTGAAGGTCAGAGTTTCTGCTTTTGCTTTGTCATTCATTCATGTGCAACTGATGACCTTTTTTTAAACAACTGTGTGCTCTATCATCCCTATTTCAAAATCAACAAACTGCAAAACACTTCACCTTTTGGCAGCATGCATTCATCATCTTCTTAATTTTTCTAAAACTTGGATCCCAACCTGGAAATCCCAAAAGGATTTCAAAATTTACCTTACACTAAATGATCTTGTTATCTTTTTTTTTTTTCTTTAACCAAAATCTGTTCTCTTTTTATTCAACTTCAGTTAATGACTATATTATCTATTATTTGCCTAGGCCAAAATTTTATTTATTATTTATTTATTAGGCCAGCAGCCATAAACCGAAGGACCAGTAGATTTTCCTCTGTATAATTTCTCAACGTCTATAAATTATAGAGTGCTGTAGATTTCCTTCACCATCATGCCACAAATTTAGGTCTTTTTTCATGTCCCGTACTACTGCAGTAACCAACTACATTCTTCTGGCTAATATCTGTGATCAGTATATTTCTGAGTTTATAGTCTTATCTGTTTCTGCTTAGTTATTTCTTCAGCTTTTTGAATGACGTTCCCCATTAGCCTCCTGGATTTGTTCAGTTCTCTGATTTTTGTATTCTCTGAATCCTAGCCTTTTTCTCTCATTCATGATCCAGTAAAAACCTATAGCCCTGGCTAAGATTAATATTCATCAGTAGCAGAGAGTTTCAGACAGTAAAATCTAGCTCCTATTTATACATCTAGCATCAATTTGAACTATTTAGCTTTATGTAACCTTATAACCTATGTTATAGCTAAGGGGCTAGTTTCTGCTATCTTATTGTTACCTGTATGGCCAGGATTATGTATATTCTGATCACTTTCTAAAGAGTGTCAATTCTTGTAAAATGTCTTTTCACTAAGGTTCCATATTAGTGTTATCTTATTTGAAGTCTTTCCTAACTCTCCGCAATTGGATTTTTTCTCATCTTGTTCTGTGTTCTCACAATTATAGGAAAAACCACGAAGAATAAGAAAGATGTTTACCCTCAGGAAACTTTCATTGTTGTAAGGTTTACATTAAGGTGAAGTTAATTGTTCTATTGACCAACCCCAAATTTCATAATAACTCAACAATATAATTGATTTTTTATTTGCAATAAGTCCAAAACAAGTGTTATTATATAGCCAATGTATGGAATTTATGAGATAACATAGAGACTCCGGCTTTATTCTGTCAAAGAAGAATTGCATTGCACTATTAACCCAGCAAGAAAGACTTTATTCAAGACTATAACAATAGGTGTCAAGACTACTGTAATAGGAGAGAGAAAATAAATTCAACTCCATTGAAATAACAATAAGGGAAGAGTATTTAAGCACTGGAGTGAGCTAGTGAAGTACTGCAAGACTCTAATCAATGTTGTCTATGTATTAGGCCATTTATGTTTGCCAATTGGTGCTTATTGAAGTTAGGCTCTTACCTTCCTACAGATACTGATGATCACATTTCTGAGGGATGGCTCCCAAGTTTTTGAGAGAGATGTTCCTGGATTGTAGAAGATTTATATCTCAAATGGACAGAGGAAGCACCTGTAATTGCCAGTTTTCTAATGTAAAGGCCCTAAGGAAAGAGGTCTGGGGCCTCTAGTCAGGAAGAAGCCTATCTAAATCTGTCTAAAGTTCAGTCACACTGAGGATAACTTTAAGGCCATCTTGGTTATTGTTTGAATTTTTCCATCATATACACATACCTTTGAAGGTCCCATTGTTTGTCTATATCAGTCAAGTGCATGAAAAAAGATCATGAACGATGCCCATGGGAGGTTTCATGATCTACTCCTGAAAGTGGCACATTTCACTTTCACTTGTTATTCCTCTCACTAAAACTGAGACACGTGGCCATATTCAACTGCAAATGGTGGTAGGTGGCCAGGTGATTTAAGTGATGTAGCTGAGATTATAACCTCTGTCTTCTGATTACTTTCCTCAACCCTCCTGTGTTCTTTCCAGTATATCACCACACTGGCTAGCTTGCCAAAATCTGTATGGGAAAAGACACCTGAAAGGTGAAAATTTCAGTGGCCTATCAGGAGACTTTGTTATGCCTTTCACAGCTTTGTAGCTACTGGATATAAATCATTGATCTAGTGAATGAAAGAGCAATGTAAAGAGCTGTTAAGTTTTTTTTTCTCTGTTCTTTTAGTGACAGTTGGTGACCTTGGGCAAGTCATTTAACTTCTCTTTACCATTCAAATGAATCATTGGCATGTACCTTTAACTACCCCCTCAGGCAAGACTTCTACAAGAACAATAAGAAAGCAATTCTGGTTTGCTTCTGAAATATTCAAGTTATGTAGCATCTTTGGAGAGACTGTAGAGGCCACGGGGACAATCTTTCATTTTGAGTTCCAATAATTCCCACTTGAATGCTGAGTAGCAAGGGAAAAACTAAACTATGCTTAGAGGACTGTAGAGATTTGGTAGAATCCTCAGGAGAATTTGATTTTTATCTTTATTCTAATTGCCTCAATCTGTTATTAATTCAACCTAAAGAACCATATCTTAAAAGACAAAACCTCCAAAAAACAAAAACCAAACTACTCTATAATGACCTATAATGACATAGATAGTTATAGTTTGCTAATACAAATGTCTCAAAAGTAATTTACACATTTGCAATGCTTCTTGTTACATTTTAAAGTCATTAAGGCTAAATCATGTTTAAGGTACATTTTAAAACAAACAAACAAAAATAAACATAGAGTAGTTTAAGGTTTATTGAGTTTGGATGGAAATTGAAGATCTAAGGCTTTGCTGAAGATGTGTTCTATTTTACGTTACAAACATAAATATTTCAATGAGAGACTTCCTCCCCTACCTAAGTAGTTAACAGACACAATCCATATACTGGCATGCATTTCTGTCACAGAGTGGGTGCATGGTAACCACTGTGAATGAATGACACAAAATATTCACATAAATCAAATTGAATCAATTTCCTCCTTAAAGTTGCTCAGTGGTTTTCTATTTCAATCAGAATAAACTCTAAATTCCTTACCCTGGTACATAGGTCCCTCTGTGGTTGGGTTTGGCAATCTTGTTCTGTGTTCTTGGTTCTTGGCGTGCTCTTGTCGGAAGACTGACCAGACACACTAAAGTAAGGCAAGCACAAGGTGAAATTTATTGAGGGGGATAAAGATAGGATTATAGAGCAAGAGAAAGATATAGGTTTACAGAGCAATATACATATACCACAGATGATGACCCGACCCACTGTCATAGCAAAAAAGACCTTGGTTATGGACCGGGTCTTGTTTAATAGTGTCCAGATAGTGTCCAGATGATGTCCCTGGTTCAGACGTCACCATGGAACCACTTTGGTGTAACACCTACCTTGGGGAAGCATTGAAAGCTGCATTTAATTGTGCTTTTTACCTTTTGGTTTCTGTTATCATTGGAAAGTCCCACTTATTTTGAGGAGAGAGAACATGTTCTCAGTTCTCCTTGTATTACCACAAGTTTAGTTGTTAACTGGAGTCTGATAGTGCCCAATTAATATTTATTGAATAAACTGAATGGATAAAATCCTTATACACCAGCATTTCTAAGATATGAGCTACAAATTCAATCTTGTAAGACACTATGTGAAAAAACAGAGTTCCCTGGTCAAATTCCATGGTAATTTGACTACATTATTGGTTTCTGTAAGGTTTTTTGGATTGGCCAGTGCCAGAGAAAGAAAGAGGAGTAGAGTTGAAAGGGGTAAGCAACGAGGCTTTATTGGGGTGCTCCCGGGCGAGGTTCATGAGCCCTGAGAGAGAGAGGCCCGAGAAGTCACATCGCCCAGAAGTTTTGAGTGGGCTTATATATGTTTTTAGGGCTGGGGGTGGGGGTTTCTTTGGCAGGAAGATTTATGGTGCGGAGAGCAAGGAATTTTCCGTTGCAGTTTTGGGGCAGGTATTGAGAAATAGGAGGGGCTGGTGGTATGTGTGAACTCCAGGAACCGTGACTCTCATCAGGGTAACCATCCAGGTATGGTCATCCTTTAACTTAGCTGGGCCTTGCCGGCATTGTTCTTGGCAGGTCTGGTGGGCTTCTTCTTTTTCCATTAGGGAGGGGAGGGGTGCCTGCCACCAGCTTTACAGTTTCCATAATTGATTCTTCTTTGTATATATGTCCTCTGGAATATACTTTCATCAAGAGGTATTTTCATGAAGATGTGAAATCTTTTTCTCTATCCCTTGAATCTGTGCTGCTCTGTGACTTGCTTTGACCGGTAGAAAACAATGAAAATGATCATTTTGCCATTTTCAAGTACAATCTCAGAAGGTTTAGCATGGCTCCATTTTTTCTTTTGGAATCCTATCTCTGCTAGGAGAAGAAACTCAGACTTGCCTGCTAGAAGAGATGTGAATCAAAGTCAAGTTACCCCAGCTGAAGACATTAGATTATCCAGTCCCTAGCTGACCTGCCAGCTGACAAGAGAAGCATGAGCAAGCCCAGAGATCAGTGGAGCTTGGTCCAGATGAGCAGAACCTCTCAAAAATCCATAGATTCCAAGTTTTGGAGTATTTTGTTGCATATCAATAGTTAATTGATACAAATATCCTAAGAATTTACAATATTCACGAACATAACATTAATGAGAAAAGAAATAAGCTACAGAACTAAAATAATGGTTGGAAGTGTGTAATTATGTTTAAACAATAGCTTTTTGGTTTTTTTAATATGTTAATATGTTAACTGCTACACTTCTGTTGTAACAGTCTTTAGAGAACACTTTGGAAACTTTTGCAACATTCAGCAATAGCATAACATTTAAAGGATAGTTTCCCAGGAAACATACAAAGTGGTGATGTTTTTAATGTTTCCACTTGTTTTAAAATTATCTGTTTAATTTGGCTGAACTTGGTCAGGTTTATGACATAATTTTCTCAAAATACTTATGTTTTCCCTTTTCTGTCCTTGCTACAAAATGCCTTTAGACTTCACAGTTCCAATACAAAAATGTATAAAAGGCCATTTTATGTCAGACACATTGGAGGGTTAATCATTCACACCAAATCATGCACATATCTGATTAAAGCATTCAATAGTAAGTGACTTATGGGTCAATATTAAATTGTGCATGTACGAAGTTCCTAAAATAATTCACAAACTGAAGAGATAAGAAACCAAGCAAATGGAATAGAAAATAATACTTTAGATGTCAGTTGAGTGTTACAGAATAAGCTTTAATTTTCCTGCCATGCAAAATATATGACTGTTATGTGCCCCTAAAATAAAAGCTCATGTACCTGTAGGGAATGCAATATTTCCTGAGATAAAATCTTGTCTGATTTTATCATGATTTTTATGGTAAAATATATGAATAAAAGTGTTACTTTTAAATTTAAAGAACAGTAAGATATTAATATCCAATTGAATTTTATATGAGAATTTTAAAATGGATTTATTCTTATAGACTCTCTTAAATTATCTTCTCCACCATTCATCTGGAAAGCCATAAGGCTTTTCATAGATTGGAGATTTAAGAACTCTTTATTATGCAAACCTTCATACTTGTAAAATTCGAATGTATATTAAAACTTAGATCTAAATTAATTTTTAAAGAAGATTAAAATGGATGTAAACAGTTATGTAAGATTATGTAAACCTCTTAGCAGAATAACATTTATTCATTAACTTCAATTTATTTAACTTTTATAAAGTATTAATGTTTATTGCTCTAAGTTGTGCTAATATAGCTGTAATTATTTTACTAATTAAAGGAAAACTTATTAAATTAAACAACATTTTAGAAAACAGGCAATTGTATGAGACATTAAAATCTATAGTTATTTATTAGTGAGTTGGTAGTCATTTCAACTTAAAATGATAGATTCCAAAGGTAGAAACTTATTCTTAGATATAATTAGAATTATGCATAAGCATTTACATGTAAAACTATCTTTATATCATTATTTACAAAATCCTTAAAATGAGATACTAGAAATCATGCAAGTCAGATTTTTTGTAGTACATTTAGCAAATGGAATGCTATGTATCCCAAAACTCAGAGTTTGTAAGTAATATTTAATGGCATAGGAAAATTCTGTTGGTACAGTATCAGAATTAGAGAAGAGAGAAGATAATAAACAATATACATAGTGTAAGTCTAATAGTGTAATGTAATGAAACTTAATTGCCTACATAGAGTACATACTGGATGTATAGACACTGAATGTTTAACAGTTGTTATCTCTCGATGATGGCATGACAGGTCCTTTTTAATTTTGTTTATACTTTTATTGTATATATTTTCTTCAAAAGCTATGCATAATAATAAAAATGTTATTTTTAAAAAGGGGTTGGAAATCACACCCATATATTAAAATTATAAATTGGTTTCTTTCATTAGTATTTAGGTATATGTGAAATAAATGTTATTATTTTTTTTCTATAACTCTTCTTAAAATTCAACAAATTTTGCATGCAGTAATCTCTTATAGGGAAAAAATCTTATGTTTACTGATATATATACTCTGATTAAAATAGATTAGTCTCCCATATTTTTGATAATCAAGGTATCATTAATATGTTTATTCATTTGTTAATTTAAAGATATTTTAAGTGCCTGCTTTAGCACTTTAGCTAAACATTTAGCTTTAGTTTTAGTTGTTGAAGATACAGCAAAAGAATAGTAGACATAAATTCCTACTTTTCTTACTGAGCTTGCATTCACCAGACAGAATTAAAAATTATATTTCTGGAGCACTTTTGTGTAGGTTCACTATTTGGAATTTATAAATGAATTAAGCCTTTTCATTTGTATTACTCTTCTTCCCCTAGGCACACAGATTCTTTACTGGGTGTGTTAGAGCCTGGCTGCTGGGGGATTGGGGAAGAATGGCATAGGCAAAGCAAAATTGTCTTTTCTGCCTTCCTCAGTACCTCTTTCTTTGATATAATGTTAAAACCAGGTAAAATGATTGCTCACCTGATTTTTGGTTCTTCTGAAGGTACTTGCTCACATGGATAGTTGTTGAATTTGGTGTTCATGCAAAGCTGTGGTCACTGGAGGTTTCTATTTGGCCACCTTGCTATAACTTTAAGACCACTTTTACCTAGTAACTGCTGAAACAAACTGCCCTGACTCAAAGATTAGTTTTAAAGGCAACTGCCACTTACCAGTCAGAGCTTGCTAGCTCCTCAAAACTTCACTAGTGCCAATAAGTTCTCGTTTAAAACAATATGTAACATTTTTTTTTTCCTAATAAAACTCCCAGCCTTCTTTCTGTTCTTTAGACATACCAAAGACCACTCTGGTCTGTGTTTAGCCTCAAACTGCAATTCTGTTTTTATATATACTCCCAACTAAAACATTTTGCATAGAAGATTCATTTCTATGTTATATATGACTTTGATAATTCCACAAACAAATGATGGGGTATCTTTCTAAAGTTGGTTAGGGAACGTATTAATCTCTCTAAATAATGCCTGGGACACCCTCTGCCAGAACTCCAAAGAGATCTATCTTGAGGAAGCCCTCTGGCATTGTCGTCACTTTCTGATAAATTTCACACCGGTTTCCCAACAATTATGAAGATTACAATGGCAAAATCAATGAGAAAAAATTTTAAAAAGGCATGTATATTTATAAGCACACAGATATAGATTTATTTACGTAATATATATCTCACACACACATATTTGTATTCCCACTGAAATTTGCATTGCAACCCTTGCACATAAAAACAAAACCCTGAGGATAGTAAGTAGATTCAAGATTTTGATGGCCTTATATCTTTCGTGGCTTTTTATTCAGCTTTCTGATTTTGGTAATATTTGCCAGTGGTAGTGATGAAAAAGCTGCCAGAGCTGACTCCCCATAGTGGATATATTAATCTTAACTCAAGGTCAGAACCTTTAGCAGTTCAGCTGGGTTAGCTCAAAAGCTCGTGGTCAACCTAGTTCTCTTGGGAATTGCTGCTTTTTTTGAGATGGAGTTCAAGTCCATTCAAGTCAAAATAATTTTGATTTTTGCTCTTTCATTGGGAAATCTAAATTGCAGGGAAGTAGGAAAATACTTTGGAAATAAAAATCAATGATTTAAATATTTAAGGTGATAAACATCCCAATTACCCTGACTTGATTTTTATACATTATATGAATGTATCAAATTATGTACCCTCAAAATATGTACATCTATTATGTATCAATAAAAAAGAATCAATGATTTTTAATTTTAACCACTGCAGGCAGTAAAATAAAATGTTTCAAGATTAATGTAAAAATGTTACTTATGTTGATAGTGTAATGGAGATAAAATGGATGGAGGAGAGGTCATATGTTTATTGAATGAACAATCACATATTAATCATAAAGTATTATAATTAAACTGAATTCTTATAAAGTATTCTGGTTTTGATAGATACACTGAAAGCAAGTATTTTCTCCTCTATTATTATTTATAGCTCCTCTTCTTTTTCTTATGTCAAAGTGGCTTTTTACTAGGATCTCTTTTAGTGCAAATATATGTCTTATACTTAAATTACAAAACAGATTTTCTTTCATTTGAATAATGATATACATTATAATAATGTGTTACAATTGCTGAAAATTAGACTAATAGCCTTTAGAAGCAGCAAAGTAATTATAGATTTCTTATCCCAAATGAGATTGTAGAATATTTTCTGTCAAAATATCTCATTGCTTAAATTTCCTCCTTTTAGAGGATTTGATACACTAAAGTATTTAGGCAATTGTGGGAACTAAATTAGTTAATTTTCAAGTATTATTCACACATGATTTGTTGAATAAATGGAATTCTTATTAAATGAATAAAAATGACATTGAGAAATTTTACCTGAATTACTCCTTTTATCACTTGAAAGATTAGGTAATTTGAATAGATTTTATTGTTGAAAATAAAAATAGTAGAATTAGGGTGATATTTTATACTTCATTTGATTATAATAACTGTATTCTCTCTAAGTATGGCTAATAGACATATTTTCTTTTTCCCTTTGTAAAGGGTCATAATCTTTATTATTAACATGATCTTTATCATTAACAGCAATATAAATGAAATCCTATGGGAGGTGGTAGGCATGATATGATACGATACATAGTTTATAATTTATCTAGTTTTTTATGTTTGGTATAATAGTGACATCTATTGTGCAAAAACGTAGTTATTCGTAAGTACTCAAAAATTGTACAATACAATATATTCCAAGTCTGATTTCATAATGGTCTGTGACAGGATGATAAAACAATATTCCTCTTACTACTAAAGTGATATGAAGAACTAACCCAGCCATCCTGTGCATATTAAATGTTATTAAAATTTAATGGATCAGTATTAAAATTAATAACAGAAAGTAACAAATAAATATAATTCCATTAAATTCTTCTAACATGATGCTATTTCTCTTTGATGTGATCTGTCAGTTCCTCTGATGTTTCACTTTACTAAATCTTCATTCACTTTGCATAGAATTTGATTCATGAATGGTCATATTAGTGATAGCTTACCCACTATTCATTTATTTTTTACTTTAACTGTTTTTTTTTTAATTATAAACTTTAAAGCAACAACCATACATTTCCCACTCTGAGCAACAAAATAAAAAGAAATACCCATTTAGAATGTACGTTTTCAGATATTTCTTACTAAAATAACTAAATGGGAAACCATTAGACTGAGATGGCTCTCACAATCTAGGTTCCTAAATAAAAATGAAGCTTAATCTCAGCCAACCACAGACATTCAACTGGGCATTAGTTATATTGTCTTGAACTTCCCAGTGGAATAGTTCAAATAAATCAATTGCTTAAACATCAACCAAATAATTTTTTTTCTCTGCTTCCACATTCACCCTATAAGAGCCTTTCTTTTGTTCTCCTTCATTTGAGCCCCTAACCACTTGTAGTCTGGAGCTGCCTGGTTCATGGATTACTGTCTACCCAAAATAAACTATTTAAAATTTTAATGTGCCAGAGTCTGTCTTTTAACACTATCCAAAATAATACTTTGAGGAATTCCTTACCTCAGTGTTATAAAGACCACACATAAAAATACTTGATGATGCCTGAAACCATATTATAAAACTGAAAAATAATTTTTCAGTTAATATGCATATATACAAGATCTAAATGATATACTATAGGGTTTTGAGATTAATTTTTATTTTCCTTCTTAACAATAGATTTGAATGGAGAAAATAACTTTCTTATTCTACTTTTCTCCTTTAGGGTTTAATTTTCACCAGTGCTGCCATAGTCTCCAGGAATTGTACTTTTAGTCAACTTTCCCCTTGCTTGGTCTTCTCTGTCTATCCTCTTAGCCAATTCTTTTGGGTCTAAGTGTATTTCTTTTATAGTTCATTAATAAGATTGTCCTCTGTACTCTACCTCAAGGCTCTCATCTTTTCATATCAAGAATGTGTAGAATAAGTGAAGTATCACAAGGATGGAAAAACAAGCACCACACGTTCTCACCATCAAACTGGTATTAACTGATCAACACTTAAGTGCCCATACAGTAGTAACATTCATTGGGTGTCGGGCAGATGGGAGGGGGAGGGGAGGATAGGTACATACACACCTAATGGGTGCCATGCACACCATCTGGGGGATGGACATGCTTGAAGCTCTGACTCCTGTGGGGCAAAGGCAGTATATGTAACCTAAATATTTGTATCCCAGTAATATGATGAAATTTAAAAAAATTAAAAAAAAAAGAATATGTAGAAAGTTGTCCCATTACCAAATTCTTGGCAGGCTTTTCTTTCCCTTTTGTTTTTTACTTCAAATGCTTTAGCCATTATGATCTGTGGTACGAATGACTATCTTACTACTGCCACTAATTTGCATTTCACAGAATGTTGATTTGTCAAAGCAGATTCAGGCACACAGTAGATCTCTCACACCAAAATCTGCTAATGCTTACTATATTAGTTCCCTAGGGCTCCTTTAACAAAGTACCACAAATTGAGTGGCTTAGAACAACAGAAAGAAATTTATTCTCACAGTTCTAGAGACCAGAAGTCTGAAATCATGGTGTCTATATAACCATGCTCTAAGTAATACACTAAGGGAAAATTTAGTCCACGGTTTTCTCTTAGTTTGTGGTGTAGATGACAATCCTTGGTGTTCTTTGGCTTGCAGATGAATAACTTCAAGTTTTGCCTCCATTGTCACATGATATTTTCCCCCGGTATTTTCACATCATCTTTTTATAAGGTCACCCATCATATGGAATTAAGGGCCCACTTTATTCCAGTGTGACCTTGTTTTAACTACATACATCAGCAAAAACCCTATTTACAAATAAGTTTACATTCTGTAGTACTGGTGGGTAGGATTCCAACTTAATTTTTTGGTGGAAACAACTTAACCCATAACATCTACCAAATAATACAAGTGAAAACCAAACACATCTTTTCAAAATTCTTTTCTACAAGGGTCCCCAAACTCATCACACTCAACTTTTTAATGATCTCTTTTTCCTAGAAGAGGACATGTTTAAATTTTGCATTAGTAGGTACACACTAACAATGCCTGTAGCACAGATATGTAAGTTTGGAGCTTCCTAGGTTTTTATGCTTGATGAATAATACAAGGGTAGTGAGACTGTGTGTTCTTTCCATATTTTAGCCAGGAACATCTCAACTGATACATTCCAAATTATTTTCAGCAATCAATCTAGGAAGATCAAACATAGCTTCCTAAAAGCATCCCTAGATGAGAACTTTCCCAGTCACCTCCCAACTAGTAAAAATATCTTTAGCATATTTACAAAAATCTCTGGTTTATGTTAACACCACTTCAGGTGTCCTCTGGTAAGGAGAAAATGAGTTACAGATCCTCAGTGTGATAACCAGACTTCAAGAGGGCTCCAATAACATTTAAACGACCCTGTGAGTTCTATATGGCAAGGTCCTGGCCTTCTGCCAATGACCATGAGTGAGCCATACTGAAAGCAGATTTTCCAGCCCCAGTCAAACCTTCTGATGACTGCAGTCCCAGCTGACATCTTAACTGTACATCAGGAGATATGGCGGGTTACTAACTACCCAGCTAAGTCACGCCTTAATCACAGGCCCTGGCCCACAGAAGCTTCATGATAATAAGTGTTGTTTTAATTTGCTAAATTTGGAAGTATTTTATGCAGCAATAGATTACTAATACACACTGTTAACCTTCCTGATGTCATAGAATATTTCTTTTTTTTTTTTTTTTCTAATTTTACATGTGTTGGGAATCTGCTTTTCTACTCCCAGAGCCTATTTTAAAGTTCGTGGGAAATTCTCAGGCTTTATAACTGTAATTGAAAAAATGTCTCTTTCCAGATTCTTACTGCTCTGGAAAGAGTTGTCTCTCTCTGTATCCATGGCTCTTCAATTTGCTGTCTCTATCATCTGAGCACTGTGTTGTGTGGCTATCTACCCCTGAATTTAGCCCGAGTTGCTTTCTGATTCTACATATGATAATATGACTAATGAACTAACTTAACTTGTTTTGAAGGGATGAGGTAAAATAGAAGAAATTCCCAACTGGGGCTCGAAATAGTGTGAATTTCCTCATTTAGAAGAAACAGGAACATCATGTCACTTCCTGTATTTGTATTATTAAACATGCCCTGCGTTTCAGTTGTTCTGAGATATTGTTACTTAACAATTTTATATTCAATATTCATGTAATGTCCATATACATATAGTTTAATTAAAACTCTAACATGCTTTTCCATTTCTTAGCTTTGTTTAGGGATTTACACATGCAAATAACACTTAACTCCTCAGGGGTGCACTTTGTTTCTAAGACTGATTGCCTGTCCAAAACACCAGCTCCTTTTAATTTCTATGTCCTAGCTGTAGAGTCATTAGGGTTGCTAACTTCATTTAATATTAAAATATTTTTTGATATAGAGAAAGAAGATTCCAAACACAGAAAGATTTTTTTTTTTAAAAATTCAATGGCATTCTAAGTAAAGAACTTTTCATTTTCACAGAGATGAAATTTATATTAGATGCTCATTCCATAGCTCACATTTCAAGTTTAAAATTCTGCTATAGTTTAACCTCCTCTCATTGGGATTGTTCTTTCCATTATGCAGTTTTCATTATATTTTCCATTAGTGAAAAAAAGCAATGACCCAAAGAATCTGTGTGTCTAAGACATATAATTTTAGAAAGCAACAACTACATCATTGATTTTTCCCTCCAAATGACGTGCTGTAAAAAGAGAGAAAAGGCTGCAGAGATTCAGTATAAAATAAGGACGTGTTTCAGCAGTATGAAATACTTTGACCTCAGATTCTCACTGAATACAACTTATTGTAAAACAAATTTACCTCAATAAACGTGGTTTCACACTCTCCTCTCCTCATCCTCCTCCTCCTGCTTCTCCTCCTCCTCTCTCTCTCTTCCCCCCCACTCCCCTTTTGGCAGTAATTATTTTATACATACACTGCCTTATTTAAAATGTTCTTAAGACTTTATTCACAAGTAAGTAAAATATAAGCTAGCATACTTTAAGAGTAGCTGAGAAAAAAATTTATATAAGCTGTATGAGGGCACATTTGTCACCTTAATACCTTACCACTGATTTCATTGAAATCCATTATAAAGTTTCTATGCCTATAGAAACTCTGAGTGGTGTTTACCATTAAGGAATACCAAGGAATCTCTTAGAGAAATATGACAGAGGAGGAGTAAATGAAGGAAGTACCAACAGCAATTTTCTTGTGTATGAGTGAAGTGAGTGATAGGAAAATAAGGGGAGGAGATTGGGGGAATTCTGTTGTCAACGATTAACACAGAAGAGATAGGGTATAGATAAGAGCAGATGATGGGGCAGGGGGGAACCAACTGTGCGCTGCCACCAATGCAACTAAACAGCAGTTTAGGCACCCACCAAACCAAATAAAACATTACAGGAGGCTCTCTCAAGGCAAGGATTTCAGAAGTTGAAATTCCAGGCCAATAACAAGAATGATAAAGAGGATGACAACAACCACTGCGCAGTCCTTATTCATTAAGTGCCTCATTTTATTACTCAGACATTAGTCAATAGAGGAAGAACAGCACTGAAGGTTATTGAGGATAACAATGCTGAACAAAAAAACAGTGCTAATTCACATATTTCATCACAACAAAGAAGAGAGTAAAACATCATTATCAGAGAGGTAAAGATCCTCATACTTTCATATAATACCAGGTACTTCTAGGCTGAAGGGTCCCTGAACTGGGTATGGTTGTTTATAGAAATCACAAACTTTCATCTTTCAAAATATGGTCCTGATACCTTATTAAATCCAAGTTCTGAGTAGACTTGGATTTCTCTCTGCAAAATTAAGAAAACAAAGAAATATTACAATGTCCCAAAGAAGGGAACTATTTATTAATTCATTTAATAATAGTTATTGCTTGTTTATTATGGGCCAGGAATTGTGCTTGGAACTGGGTATCAAGAATGAGAAAAAGAGGCACACAATCCTTTCTACAAATGTACTCTGAGAGCAAAAAGTAAATATTTAAAAAATTCTGGGTTCTGTGCTTTGAAAAATTCAATAAAATATTGCAGATATACAAGTAGATTATAATGTTGAAGACAAATAATACCAAAAATAAGACTGTGTGGAACTGAAACTGGTTGTTGAAATAAAAATTCTGATGGAATAAAGTTTTCTCATCTTAAAATTTTAGGGACCCTTTATTCCCCTCTAGCTGCTGTCCTATGATAGAACTTAATGAATGAGAACTCACCATCCTTATTTTTTTTCCAGGCATTACTCTAAGCACCAGAGATACAGTAGTGAACTAAACAGACACAATGTCCTGCCCTCCTGGAATTTGTCTTCTAGTGGACTTGCAAGGGCTCATCTTAGTTGATTTCTTTCTGGCATCAGTTAGAGTTGATATTTATCCTTGAAGCATTCTCTGTTTGCTTTCATGGTATCCCTCTTTCTCTTTGATATTCTTTGTCAGGGTCTTTTCTTAAATCATCCTGAGCCTTTGGAGTTCTTATTTTCTTTTTCTGTAGTTCTTAAGTGATCATCTTCAATTGCCCACCTATCAAATATATATTTCTCACTCTATCTCTATCTCTCCACTGAAATCTAGACTTATACACACCAACTTCAACTTATAATCATCATTTAGAAATCAAACATAACATAGGCAAAACATGAAAAGAACTGTTTTCACCTCCTCTTTCCTATACCAGAAAATAGTGCCATGTCTTTCCAGCCATTTGAGCTAAAATCTTAAGTTCATTCTTGATGTCTCTCTTAAAACTTACATCCAGATAGTTCTACCTGCAAAATATATATGTTGGTTGAATATGTCCAATTCTCTATATCTCTATTTCTATCTCCCATGTTAAAGCTATTAACACGTCTTTTCTGATTCACAAAGTGACCTTTCTGATTCCACCAATCTTCATTCTAATCATTTTCCACTCAGTAGCCAGAAAAATCTTTAACATTCTATATTTTTAATCTTTGTAAGGGGTGTGGTAGTAATTTCTTCCTCAAATCCTCTAGTGTCCTCAATTCATAGCTTTTTTCTATTCCCTTAAAATCTTCCAATTTTTTTCTGTGCTTATCACTTTTTTGTCAAAAAATGACTGTATAAAGTGCAAGTTTTCTATTATCCAATCTCTCTTTCCTCAAAGTTATAATACAACATCTCCTTCTAAGTTACCTGAGATATCAGTTCAACAAATGTTTTGCCTCTGAAGGACATAGAACATTGTCATTCCAATCTTTAATAAAAGTTTTGTTACCATCCACCAAGTGACCATTAAGCCAATCTAGCATTTTAACCATTTGTTATATAGCACTGTACTTTTAAGTACCAATTTATAGACTATTCAAATTGAGCTAGATTATGCTCTGGCAAAAGAACCTCATAATATCAGTGACTTAAAGCATACACACACACACACACACACACACGCACTCATGCACACATACACAAACACACAATATTATTTCTTGTTCAATATAGGTCAACAGGAATCTCTACTCAATACAGTCACTCAAAGGCCCAAGCTGAGAGAAGCTTCTTTCATGCTTTTCCATAATCACTAAAGCAATGGGAAGGGAAGGATATGAATCAAATACTACCCCTAAAAATTTGGTTCCAAAGCAAGGCACTTTATTTCTATTTACATTTTGTTTGAAAACTGAAATATATATACACATATCTACAGAGATCAGGAAAATGCAAACCTACTATGTGGTAGAAAGAAGAAAATACGAATATATTTGGAGAACAGCACTGTTTAAAAGAGTGTTTAAACAGTTTTTTAAAAACATTGTTGAAAACAATAAACACAGTATTTTATGACATTTGGATTTCATTCTAAAAGCCAAATGAAGCCACTTAGAGAATGTTAAGCAGGTGAGTGAAATTATCTGATTTTTTAAAAAATAAAGATCCTTTTCTTATACTAGTATATAACATAAAATATATTATCCTCATCTTACCCTAAAATATAGCATAAATACTGTTGACCACATATGCCAGCTGGCTACACGTGCATGGGATAGAGACTGTGGGACCATCATCCACAATGTATTACCTCTGGGACACAAGGTGAAACAGCCTCTATTATCTGGGGCATCACCCTTGCCCTGGCTGAGGGAAGAGAGTACAATATATTGTGTACTGGCTCGAGAAATGTTTGCCCTGGAAAAGGGAAGAGAGCATAATACATTGTGTACTGGCTTGAGACATACAGCTACATTATGTGCCATATTTATTCTACTGTATGTGCTACCATGGGGATAATCATATTTGTAGGAGTCAATAAATATCACTTGAAATTGAGTTTAGAAACAATTGAGAAATAAGAAAAAGGAAACTGATTGGAGAGAATGGTTCACCTAAGGGCTAAAATAATATTTCCTAATGTGTGCTACAAATTGAACATTTACCCCCTAAACTATAGGTCCCCTCACTGAAGGGACAATATTCCCTGATAAGGTTACAGAACGGATTAACAGAGAAGTGCAGAGGGTGATCAGCACTCTCTTCTGAGGGTGGAGAAAGCTTCAGTTGTAGTTTTTGTTTTTTGTTTTTGTTTTTAATATATTTTTTTTTTTTAGTGTGTAGAGTTCAGCATTTTGTCTTTTCAAGCTTTGCAGAGGAAGGTTATGGTTAAGGTCATTTATTTGCTCAAGAAAGAGACTGTGCAATTGTTCAGAAATCAGAAGGCCTGTATTTAAATATTCCTTGGCACAACTAATTGCTCAGTGATTATGAGTGAGTGGGAAGACTCAACTGCTGTGTGGACTGGCTATTCTACTAGCAGGGACTAATTGGGTTGCTCTCTACTGTGCCAACTTTGGAGTGCTGCCGGGGTCCACAGTCCTGAGTTTAAATCTCAGTTGTATCACAGTAATTGTGAGAGCCGAGCAAGCTATGCTATTTAACCTCCATTGAAAACAACCAGCTGCCAGGTTTGAGTGCTTACAATAGACCAGACACTGTGCTTTGTGTCCTATGAACATTACCTCATTTCAATAATCCTATGAGAAATATATTGTTACTATATTAATTTTTGCAGATGAGGAAATAAAAGCTTATTGAAGGTAATTTACCAGCTCAAGATCACAGTGTTAGCAAACTTCTGACGTGTGATATATACTGAAGCTGATCTGACAATAGTGCAGTGCTATCACCCCAGAGAGAGCATTTTTTATTTTTGGTTAAAAAGTGGAAAAAATAATTGTGGGATACAGAAAGCAAGGTTACAATAGAAAAATATTTATGAAAACTGAGGATATATGGCAAGGGAGTAGTTGTCTGGTGGCTGGAAATGTTTAGAAACTGCTTTTAGGTTTGGATCGTCCACAAAGAAAGGCTATGTGTTGGTGAAGCCCTTTCATGCATAGCTGCTCTGTGCTACTGGAGGAGCCATTCCTACTAAAATAAACTTTCAGACTGGACAGAGACGATACTTGACATAAGGTTAGGGCTCCTTCCACGTGGGAATGTAGCATGTACATTTAATATTTCCAGTCACCCTTGGAAGAGATCAACTTTCTAGATCTTCCCATCATTAAATGTGAGGAATCTGATGAAACTGGTGGCATGAAACTTTAGGGAAGAAGAGGAGGGTGACTGAGAGCAGAAACTTACCACATTTTAGCCTAATTAACTGCAGGAGATTATGACAAAATTATGGTGTCTTATTGAAGATTTTCCTATACATAAAATTGTCTAAATCCTACTTAAAGAGAAACTCCAATCCAAGAAACTCACTAACTCTTGTCTCCTTCGTTCCTCAACTTTCTATTCTGATTCCCACACTTTACTCAGAATATTTGAACGGTTGCTGTGAGTGAAGAAGTTGGAGATTGGTTTTCTGTCAGGGCTATTTAAGTGGATGATATATGACCCTTTTCGGGAATAAAATTAGAATGTGCAATTCTAATTTAGAGAAAATTTCAACTAATGACTTAGAGGGACATTTTCTAATAAATGATACACCTACCTCTCCTTCTAAATTAAGATATAAAATACATAATTTAGAATGCAAAGTTACCTCACTAGAAAAGTCACTGAAATATTTAAAGCATTCACTTTAGATGGTGCTTGTTTTGAATTAAATTCTGAGAGAATTTTCTTGCCTCCAATGTTATGCCAAAGTACTATGTCCTTCAAGGAAAATAAATGTCTCATGTAAAATGCAGAAGTCATACAGAGGACCCCCCCCCCCAAAAGGCATGTAAAATTGAATCTAGTCTGAGATATTTCTGCCTTTTATAGAGATGAAGGAGATAGTGGTTGCACAATTTGGATCAGTGGAAGAAATAAAAATATTGTCACTGCTCATAGAGCCTGGTTGTCAGGATTAAAGGTCTGACAATGTAATAATATTTTTGCCAGTGTGGGGTGCTAAGAGTTGGCACCTAGTATAGGTGGCCCATTGTTTGACAGAGCACATTAGTGAGTCTTCGGATCTGCAAAGGCAGGACCTCATTAAGCTACAGGAGATGGAAAGATAAACTTCTCCTTTAAGTAAGCAGGAGAATTAGGAGTGCATGTATATAACAGGATTGGTCAATGGGACAGGCTCAGGAAAAAGGGGAGGCATACGGTAGAGGTGAACATGTGCTGAGCAGCAGGGCAAAAACTGGAGCCCATGCACAAATTGAGCTAGCAAGAAACCCCTATTGGTGAAGTGGCTAGAATTTTAACTTTGAACATTTTAAAAAATAATATTTTACCATATGAAATATCAAACATGCAAAACAGAGAGAAGCGGTTAATGATTCCCCTGTCCCCATCACCCAGCTTGAACAGTTCCCAGTCAATGGCCATACTTGTTTCCTCTGCACCCCTGCACATTTTCCTTTCCACTCTACTCCTGGATCATTTCAAATCAAATCCCAGTCATCATATAATTTAATTCATAAATATTTTAGTTGGTTCTAAAATATAATGGCTATTTTAAAAATCACTATGGCATCATTATGATGCTCCTAAAATGAACAATAAATTTTCAAAATTATTGCATATCTAGTTGGTGTTCACATTTTCTCAACTGCCCCCTAATTTCACTTTTTAACAGTGTATATGTCCCATATCCTAATTTATTTGTTTTCCTCCCTCTCTCCTTCTTTTTTCCCTTACTGTTTGTTGAAAACACTGGGTCATTTTTCCTTAAAGTTCACCGTATTCTGGATTTTGTTGATTATATATCTGTGGTGTTATCTAATATGTACTTTTCTTTCCTCTATTTCCTATAAATTGAAGGTTAGATATAGAAGCTTCATGAGACATAGATTTGATATTTTTGCCAAGAATAGTTCATAAGTGGTGTTGTGTTCTTCTGTCAGGAGACAACTATTGTGCTGTTGTCTCTCTTTTTCTTATGTTACCAATATATTCATCCTACATCCAATATTTTATTAGAGGGGCTTCAATTCTAATCCTATCATTACTTCTTAATTAATATTAGCAGAAATATTCCTATAAGAAGTAATTTAGAAAACTTTTAAGAATTGCAATTTTGGAGCTTCAAATTTTCTTGCACATTTAGTGAATTTTATGATATTTAGTAATTTTAGTGTCAGTTATTTTTTGAGTGACATTTTTGCAAGGAGAGCAAAGAAAGTGTGCCATGCTCTGTCCTTGCACGGCAGGAACCAAATATGAGGTATAGTGAAATGGTAATAACAATTGTTCAGCAGAAGGAGGAACTTGGAGGCAAAAAGAGCTAATGAAAACTTAAGCCAACCTTGAGATTCCTTCAAGAAACTAAAAGGGCAGTGAATACAATATTATGTTTGAGGCAATGTAATTCGAAATATAAAGGACATGATGTCTTGTAAAAAAGTTCAAAATCAAGAATATTTTTTTAAAGCTTAACTACTGAGATGAATTTTTATCTCCTTAGATTATAGTGGTGATTTATATTTACAATTAAAAGCCTCAAAGCACATAAATTTACTCAATTGCCTTTGGGACACTAAAGAAATATGAAACTATACTAATTTATTCATGAATTTATTCATGTGCTAAGTACTTAACATGATAATCAGGTATAGCTTTATCTCTACTGTGCTTGATAAATGTATCAATCTTAAAATTATCCCATGTTGCTTATTTGTAATAGCTATCTTTTGCCTTCAGAAAAATGCAATCACACTTTGACCATTGATATTCTCAGTTATGATCCTAAACAAAAAAATGAAGAAAGAATAAATTTCTGTCTTCAATTTGGATGATTCAATTGAAAGGCTATAATAAAAGATTCTGAGAAGTGGGATTTTATGTAAATTTATTTTTAACTTATATTGTAAGACTTCCCTTTAGAAGATGTGTTCTCTCCCTCCCTCCCCTCACCCCCACACAAAATGAAGCCTGTGCCTTTAAGGCCTGCAGGAATAAAACTTTCATTATAATCCTGAGAGATCATGTCCCTATTGTAATTCACTTTATGGAGAAAATGAACTGATTATAAGGGAAAAAGGGGGATCTATAATCCCTTTACAGCTCAGCTTAACACTTTAATTGTAATAAGCTCTATGAGCCTTGGGAAAGAGAAACTTTTTTAGTCTATATTCTTCCTTTCATCACAAGTTATTGCCTCTTCCGGTAAAGTTTAGGTCTCTGTGACTGCTGGAAAGAAGGGGAGAATTTATATCTATTTTCATGCAAGTGGTGAATTTCTTATCAAAAATTCCATCATTAGATATCACTTTCTACACAGTGCTCTTATAACTTCACTCTCTTCTCGTCGTCATTGATCACAATATATTTTACAATGTGTCTGCCAAATGGTAAAGTAAAATGCCATCATTTTATTCATGTAGTCAAATATTTAAATATCTACCACATGACAAGCCCTGTACTAAGCTTGGTTTCTTTCTTTAAGGGGCTTATACATGTACAATCCATTGAAATAAATATCGAGAAAGATTTATGTGTCAAGAAATATAAATATTTAAGAAAGGCACTTATCCATGGCTTGCAAGGAAGCAGGAAGAGGTGAGGCCTTTTAGGCAGAGAGAGTAGCATGTACAAAGTTACAAAGGCACAAATAAGAGGACCTCAGACAGTCCTGACCCTGGTCATTTGCCATATAGCACTGCGTTTTCCCTATAGGAGTACATGGACTTGATAAGCCACACCAGAGAAAATAGGACCACATGAACTGGACTATTCCATTCCCACGAGATAATTTATAGAATTTCCAACAAGTGCAAGGATCAGAAAACAGGATAGGTGATATAGTAATCACATGTTGCACTATACCACGAGAGATATTACATGCTGGCTAGTTTTTATATCTCTATGTGAGAAACTAGTGTAATTGAATATTCTTATATTAGAAATCATTTTGGGTATGAGAGAGGGATGGAAGTCATCTTGTCAAAGAGAAACAGTATGACAAGTTTATGACTATGGAGCTTTCCCTGGATAAGTCTTTCCCTGGATAAGTCTTTCCCTGGATAAGTCTTTCCCTGGATTAGCTATCCTCATAAAATAGTGGGTGACCCCTCTTTTCAGAAATATAAAAGGTCCACCAGCAGTTGAGAAAATAATATGCATGAGTAATATGTGATAATCACTTAATTACTTAAAGTTATCTTGAGTACAGAATGAAGGAGCATTAAAAACAAATAAAAAACTTCTAAAGTCTGTCTCGTGCTGTTCTGAACTTCTGACGCACTGCCTTAAAACAAAAATAAAAATAAACTACAACTAATTAATAAAAACAAAACATTAATTAATTAATCAGTAACTTGGAAAGTTAAGGTTTTCTGCTTTACTTTGGCTAAGAAGGCCCCTAAAATACGTTCATGAAATTGCATTTGTTCAGTATTATTGAAGATGTAGGGTGTGAAAAATTTAAGGGAGGAAATGAGAAATGCTTATGGAGCATGCAAGGGAGATGTCCAGAGGCAGATTTTACTTTATGACTTCTATTACCTCTCTAAAGCAGGATGTGGAGAAAGATGGAGTTAATATTGGTGATCAGGGAGTTTGATCATACAGCTTGTAAGAGTTGGAGCTGGGCCTCCAACAAAGGCCTTCTGCCTCCAGAATTTATTTTCAGTCATTTTACTGTACTCTCAACATATCAGAGTAGCCAGATGGAATGGTCTGTTGCTGTAGTTAAGGAAATATACATGGTTTGTATAAGGTTGTGAGAGATTTGGAAACACAGAACATTTTATCTTTGAGTGATAGCCTTTTATGTCAGAGTAGGTTTCCTCTGTTTTTCTTTCTGAAATATATTTCAGTCCTCTGTTTCTTTTGCATTAGAGATGTTGGCATATATACTCCTGGATATTTTATTTTCTTCCATGAGATTCTAGTTCTTATATAGTTAGGGTCAAATATTACAGAGTTCATTAAACTTCTCCGAAGAACAACACTTGATATTACTTTTATTTGGGATACTATAGAACTTATTATCATTAAAGAACATTGTAAGGATTCCTAAATGATCATATCTAGTCTTTTGTAAAACAGTAGAGTTCATAGTACTTTAAAGTTAAGCCTGTATATATTACATTTACATTTATGAAAATGTCAATGGATTATATTTCAGTTGATGATATTATATTAATCCAATGATACTTATGAAGGAAGGGGTACTTAGTATCATATGTCTTATTCATTGGAGAATAGGTACTTACTGTTAAAGATAAAACTGTAATAAAAATAATTAAGTTATTGCTTAGTTGATCTTGCCAATCTGTTGTGATATATAGGTTTAACCTTTAGGCAATGGACATGAAGTGACTTGAAATCAACCTTGCATGCAATTAGGTATCAGGAAAATGTGTGGGGGTGTGTGTGTGTATGTTTCTCTTCATTGTAAAAATATTTACTGAAGATATAATGTGTTCAAGGTCTAGTTCTAAACACTGGGAATAGAGCAATGAATAATAGAGAGAAAGTCTCAGCTCCATGGAGTTAACATTTGCCTATAGACACAAAACCAAATAGTTTCACTACTTATATGGTAAATTGTACCCTAGACATAGTTTAAAAAGACCTCTGAGGCCATGCCAATAGAATTATGCCATAATTTCATATTAAGGAGCTAGCAGCTGGCAACTTTCAGATTACTTATGATATTGTTCATAAACAAAACTGTACTTTAAGGAAATGTATATATACAAATATATACACTGAAATTTTCTGTACTTGAAATAAGTAGGATAAACCTAAGAATATCTACAGACTCTGAGAGAAACTACCAAATCCACAGCTTCTGCAGGAAGAGGTGGCCTGGACTTAGGCACATGTGTTCATGAACTTTGTCACAAGGTCCAGGATTATGGAAGGAATTGATTGGATAAGATGGGGATATTACACTCCCAAGCACCCAATTTATAGGCTAGGTAGTATTCTATGGAATGTTCTAGTATGAGAGGGTTTTTTCAATAGAGATGATTGTGACTAACTGAATCTAACTCAGAAATTTGAATTTGAGGTGCAAAGAGACTCAATAAGTTAGTTAAGGGACAAAAACATAAGGAGCAATGCCAATCTGTAGATGCCAAGAGTCAAAAACTCCCATGAGTAAGCAGGGAAGCTGTGAATGAGTGTCTTTTGAAAGACTTTTATAATAGATAGGAGGGGTTTTGTTTACAGCCATAAGGGAAACAGAAGCAGGAATTGGTTGACTCTGAATCACCGTTATGATGAGATTACCGGTACACTTAAGAAATAGTGGCTTATAAGGGACAAAGATAGAGCCTAGTCCCCAGGACCACATTGGTCCCGAGTGACCTTTTATTTCCTGAAATATTATGTCAGTTTTTTGCAACCTCACTATTCTCGTTCCTGTTCCTTCCAATGAAATCTGGGAGGACAGCTTTTCCTGATTCCAGTGAGTCTAACTTGAATATTTTTATTTAAAACAAAACAAAAACAAAAATAATAACAAATATTTTAAATTTAGGGAACATAAATGTGTTTCTGTTCCTTGCAAATTACAACTCCTGAAAAAAAGAGTAATATTCGAGCTCAGTCTGGCAATGGATAAAAATAAAATGAAACAGAAAAAAATGTGCAGTAATTGGGTGAAAGAGCACAATAGGGACCCAAACAAGTTCACAACAAAAAGATCTACTTTTATCAATGAGCAAATATATGACAGGCTCCATGCAAAGCCATTACATGTTATCTCACTGAGTTCTTATAGCAGGCATTAAATAATTTAAAAATATTACTTTTTTCTTGATGAAGAAATTGAGATGAAGTATGGCTAAGGAACCACTCAATATTAAGCAACTTATATTTAAAAGGTTCATTTGACTCTCAGACCCTTCTTTTTCTTCCGTAAAAACTTGCGTCTCTGAAAGAAGAGACTTTCTCCCCAAGCTAAATTGTACTACTTTTTAAATGAGAAATGTAATACAGAGGAATAGACGAGTTTTTCTCATCTGCTTTTCTTACAGATTTCCCTAATGCTTATGCTTCAGTTAACAGTTAGTAACCTATATGTTATTCTTATTCTATACTGTTCGTTCAATCACTATTAAGCAAATATTTTTATTCTTTTTATAAAATTCTGGAAATCTCAGGAATGAATTGTTGGGAAAATTTCCGGCTGGAACAGAGAATCACCCTCTGTAAGTGGAGGGCAAGTTCAGACCAAAGAAAAAGGCAGACCACTTTAGATTAGCAAGTAGTCAAAGATTAATTAAGGTGGACTTTGACATACCAGGCAGTCTTGGGTAGCAACAAGACGAGACAGGTCTTCAAGCTTGCCATGCATGACTGTCTAGTCTTTTATACCATGAGAAGGAAAGGAAAAGAGAAAGGAGACATAAAACATCACTTCTGGTGTGTTAAGCCATGTGGTTACTTTCTTAATCTATTTACTCTCTACTTAAAGGGGTTGTTTGGGTTCCCTACAATCTGATCAACATTTCTAAACTGGGGGGATGAGTGTGGTGGTCTAGGCAGCAGCAGCAGTTATTTTGGTGCCTACAACTCATTCATGGTCACGTACCCAGAACACACTTTTATGACATGAGTATAATTTTTTTTTTCTGAAGAGTCTCTATCTAATAATTCAATGAAAATTTTGGTACTCATTTATCAGGTGAGATTGAGTCCCTTTGAGAGAATACTGTCCTAACATCATGGGATGGTTCTACCCTGAATGCTTTATTTTATACTGAAAACCTAAAATAAACATGTCACTTAAGCAATACTATACTGGCAACATAAATATTCACCCAAGTGCAGTCAGTTTATTTAGTGATTAATGAACATCATCTGATAGTGGAACAGTAGATATAACTATCTTACAAGAGATGACAAGTAGGTTTCTCTCCGCTAGAAATGTAAATGCTAATCTGTGTTTCCAAAGGTCTGAATTGCTTTGAAGATGTATAGTCTATCTATCTACTAAATGAGTAAATAATTAAGGCTGGGCACAGTGGCTCACACCTGTAATTCTAGCACTTTGGGAGGCTAAGGTAGGGGGATCATGGGAGCTCAGGAGTTGGAGAACAGCCTGAGGAAGAGTAGGACCCCATCTCTACTAAAAATAGAAAAATTAGCTGGGCGTGGTGGCACATGCCTATAGCCCTAGCTACTCGGGAGGCTGAGGCAGGAGGATAGCTTCAGTCCAGGAGTTGGAGGCTGCAGTGAGAATTGGATAAGATGAATCATGACAAGCATGTGCAATATTGTAGGTGCACAGTATATTTGTGCTCATCAACATTTCTTTCACTGACAACTTCTCAGAGTACCAAACATATATCTAACTGTATACCAGTGGTTTAACAAACTTAGAAATTTATTTCTCTGTCCTCCATATTGAAGATGAATTCTCAAAGACTCAGGTTTCTTGTATTATGTTGCTCCACTACGCTCAATAAATAGACTAAGGAAGCTACTCCAGGTCCAACAAGCATCCTCCTCTTCCACCCAGAATGAGAATCATGAAAGGGAAAGGCATGTTGCCTACCTTTAAGCATACTTCTGAATGTTACGCCACGTCTTCTATGTTTCATTGTCCAGAACTTAGTCTGTTTTCCTCACAGTAATGAGATGTAGTCTTCATTTCAGGCAGGTAACAATCAACTGGTTTTTCTAGTAAGAAAGAAAGAAAGAAGAGTTGTTGGAGAAAGCTAGCTGTGTCTGCGATAGTATGTAATATAGGAATGGTTACCCTGCAAAACTGTTTCTTATCCAGTCTTTTACAACCTCCACCTGGCTAGCTGCTCAAAGACAAAAACATAGAAACTACCCTTGACTTCTCTCTATCTAATAAGAATTTCTCATTGAATGTGTAAGGAAGTAAAACTTCTGATGTACATGTTACATAAATCACTTCTCTCTTCTCTGCACTGCTACCACTCTGCTGAAGACAACTGTCACTCCTCACCTGGACTACTGTTACTGCCCCCACTTGGTCTCCATGGTTGCATTTTTCCAATCACTTCTCAATATAGCCGTTGGAGTTGTCCTATGGAAGTGTAATTCAGATATGTTTTATACTGCCTAAATTTTTCTGATGGCTTCCCACTGTTCTTACACGAAAAACCAAACTCCTTAACACAGGCTAAGTCCTGAAGGATCTAGCTGCTCCCAACCTTTTGATCTCTCCTCATAATTCTCTTAGCTATGCTCACCAGGCCCTAGTCACTCTACCTTTTTGTCAGTTTCATGAATTCACTAAATTCAATCCCAATTTAGATTGTTCTCATGTGTTGCTCCCTCTGCCTGCAGTGTTCATCTTACTTCTTTTCCTCATTCAAGTGTCACCTTGAATGTTATTTCCTCAGAGAAATCTTTCTGAACCAACTTATTCCAAGGTCGTCACCATTCAGTCTTACTCATGTGCCTGTGTTTGCTTTTCCCCAAAGTACTTTTTACTAACTGGAATTATTCTTGAATGTTTACATGTTTATTATCTGTCTCCACAACCCCCTTTTCCCTGAGTGCAGAGATCTGGACTATTATGCCCACTACTATATCCCTTATGCCCAGAATAGTGCTTCTATCGTAGTAGGCAGGCACACAATAAGCACTTTTGTTGTGAATGGACTCATAGGCTCTGTTGCTATAGGAAATTATGGGGCATATAAAAGAGTTTGGGCTTTTTCCCAAAAGCGATGGGAAATCACTAAAATGTTTGAATCACGTGAGAGACATTTTTCCAATTTACACTTCAGAAACATCAGTAGTTTCAGCAAATACAGTAATAGTAATTAATAGTAATAGTGGTAGTATGATAATAGTAATAGGAGTAATTAAATAATAATAATAGATATAGTAGTCATTTTAGTAAACAGGTATTTATAGTAAAGTCTAGTAATAATAAAAGTAACCATTTCTTAATGGGACTCAAGCTCTGGGATATGCACTTTATATATATGTTTATATGAAATGTAGTATATGCAAATGTATGATATAGTATAGTGTTTAATAGTCATAATCATATTTCCTATTTTTATATGTAGTTTTTTCTCTTTGTCATGCATTGCTATATGTACTTTTTGTGTATTAAGTTGTTTAATCTTTACAACCACCCTATTCAGTAGGAACCACTGTAGTTCCTATTTTGTACATGAGAAATCCAGTAATTGCTTTGGCAAAGACAAACTCACCTGGGGCAATAGGAGGGTAGGAGTGGCTTGGTGAGAAGAGAACTGAAGTCTGTCAAGTACAGGGTAATATAGTGGGGCAGGTGGGCGTCAGGGAGAACTTCCACATTGATAGCGTTTATCCAATCACATATACCCAAGGAACCCAAGGTTCAGTGGATTTCAAAGTTTAGCTTCAAATCATGAAGCAAGAAAGTGGAATTGAGACTTTGACACAGGTTTTTCCATGTCCAAGGTTTATGCTTTTTTAGGTATATGCATATGTTATGGTCTGAATTGTATTCTTTCAAATCTTGTATGTTACAGCCCTGACCTCCAGTACCTGGAATTTTATTGTATTCAGATATAGGGCTTTATAAGAGGTATTTATCTTAAATAAGGCTGTTAGAATGGGTTCTAATCCAACTGTTTGGAGATTGGGAAGAAGAGGAGATTAGGATTTACAGAGAGATCCTAGAGATGCATGAACACAAAGGAAAGTGCACAAAGCAAGGAAATGGCCAAATGCAAGCCAAGTAGAGAGTCCTTAGGAAAAATCAAACCTACCAACACCTTGATCTTGGACTTCCAGGCTCCAGAATTGTGAGAAAATAAGTTTCTGTTGTTTAAACCACCCAGTCTGTGGTATTTTGTTATGGCAGCGCTAGCAAATGACTACAGTATATGTTGTCTTTTCTTATCCTCACACTTAGAAAATCAGTTAAAATAATTTTCAAATTGAATTTATCTAATATTTTATGTAGGAAAAAATTGATGCCATTTTATTTTTAATAAACCTTTCTTTTAGAACCCATGTGCTTTTTGAGGTATATATAAAGTATTCTACTAACCACATTTCCCCCAGCCTAGATGTCTACAAATCTGTTGTGTTGTTACATTTCTATAACCTGTAGAAAGTCCAAATATGTACTCTTGGCATCTGCAGTAGTATGGAATCTCTGTAGTAACTGCTGAAAATCAAAATGCACAAAATAAAGGGAAATCCAGAGTACTTTTTAAAATAAAATAAAGTTTTATCTCAAACACAATCTAAGTTTCTACAAAACAGTATAGACTAATGTATTTTTCAAGAGAAAAGTACTCATAGGTATCATTTATTTTGTTCTCCTGCCTTTTCTCTTTCTGCTTTGGCTTGAAGTTTTGCTCTGTGAGCCTAAACATCTTCTCCTTACCAACGAGGCTTAATTGCCTCTTGCAGTTAAGATTAATTACCTATTCAATATCTGAGAAGATGAACCCCTGCTGCTAAGTTTTATGATTCCTTCCTCCACCATAACATCATACCCTCCTCTGGGGGTATGGATAATTAAACCCTTAACAAATTGCCTTATTATAACTTATTTCAACTAATGCTTTATTTTTCTTTCCTTTAAATCAAAGTTTATTTTCACAGGGCTTTTTTTTCTAGACATGTGTGTATGTATTGGCATAGGAGGGGCCATTTTCTTTTTTTTTCTGGGTAAAACAGCTCCAGTCAACTGTGGTCTACATAGCTGCTTTTCATTCCCCAGTGTTGCTAGCCTGCTAAAATGGAATTTCCTCTGAACATAAAGGTATGTGGTCCATCCTAGGTCTGTGATTGAATTTCAAATACCACCCACTTGACAGGTATCTCTCTGTGTCTTCTCATTATTGCAACTCATAAATTTATTTAGCCACCAACAAAGAGACAACAGATATTGAGCTCCTCTTCTGTACCAGGCAATTTGCTAGAGCTTGGGTATACAAAGATGATTGAGACATGGTTCTGAGCTTGAGGGGTTCATAGTAATCAGCAAAACAGATTAGCAAATGATAACTACTTTGTCCATAATCCATAAATAACTTTGATGTGACTTTTCAATTATGAATGTACACCACCCACCCTGCTCCATTTTCTGTGACCCAGGACATTTCCCTTATATCAGGCAACTATCCTTTAGATCAGGCAACCTTTAGGCATTTGGTATCGACTGCTTTAGGTGAAGGACATTACTGTAGAAAAGTAAGAAAACAGCAATTAAGTTTCAAAAGTCCAGACTTCAGGAGATGATGGCAAGAACTCAAGGCAGAAGATAGATCTTTGGAAACATGCAAAAAGATGAAAGACCAGGTCTCAGCTAGGATGGGGGAAGGTAGGTGAAAATGAATTATTCTGATACTGAAGAGAGATAGGTAAAGACTTGAATGAAAATACAAGGCCTACAAAGACCAAAGCAGAAAAACAGTTACCTTCTAGAGGCTCCACAGGAACGTCTGCAAAAGATATCACCAGTTGTATAGGCAATTGTAACCTATTCATTAGCTCCAATTTTAAGTTAATATAGCCTGTCATTACCTACATCAGATGCCTTCTCAAATTCAAGTGAGAGAAAAATTCTATTTAAGGTATAATAATTTGGTTAGAAATTTTCTTAATTACCATGAAGATGTACAAAAAAAGATCTTCAGTATTTGGATTTATGTGTTCACAGTTTTACACATAGAATCTATGATGAGCAGCAATTTGGAATTTTGTCCAAGCTCAATTTTTTACCACATTTTAGTGTTGGGTTTGCAGACTAGAGGATGATCATGGAGGGGATTCTGGTTCTAGAGATGAGGCTGAGTTGATTTTTGTTGAGAGTGGTTGGAGCAGGCCATAGTGGCAGAAGTTTGTTGGGACAGATAGGTCAACAGAGAGGTTAGCTGTATTCTAGAAAGCAGGGTGGCATTGATGGACCACATATATCATGATAGTCCCATAAGATTGCAATACTGTATTTTTACTGTACCTTTTCTATGTTTACATACAGTTATATACACAAACACTTACCACTATGTTATAATTGCCTATATTATTCAGAATAGTAACAGGCTGTACAGGTTTGCAGCCTAGGAGCAATAGGCTGTACCATATAGCCCAGGTGTGTAGTAGGCTATACCATCTAGGTTTGTCTAAGTACACTCTATGATGTTACACAATGATGAAATTGCATAACAGTGCATTTCTCAGAATGTATCCCTATTGTTAAGTGATACATGACTGTATATTCTTCCATATTTCAAAAGTCCACATACGTTCTCACTTATAAGTGAGGGGTATATGTGATCAAAAAGTGGTGTAATAGATATTGAAAACTAAGAAAGGGGAAGAATGAAAGAGAGAGAGGGATAAAAATCTACCTATCAGGTACGGGTACACTAAAAGCCCTGACTTCAGCATTATATAATTCACCCATGTAACAAAAAACACTTGTACCTCCTAAACCTATTGAAATTAAAAATAAAAAAAAATCCAGTGTATTGATACTTTCTTTCTAAACTAGAAGTGTGTCTCAGTTTTGGTTCCTCCAGAAGCTAACCCTGAGCCAAGGATACCAAAGCAATCCCAGTAGGGCAGTAGGGGTATGGGAGAGCCAATAAATGATAATGTGATTGTACTTGAATCCCGGTGGAAAAACTGTGATAAAGGTATAACACATCTCAAAATTACTTCCCTGAGGGGTAAGGGAGCCAGGATATTTAGACACTAACTCCTACCCAGGCATTGGCTGAAAGTTGCTCCCAGAGAATGTTAATTCTCTAGTTTTTTAGATCTGCTTTGGAAAATGCTATAAGGAAGTTGCTGGAGTTCTTGAAGTGGTGAGGCCCATGGGATATGGGTGGCGTATTTACAGCATTTGCTACAATGTCATTATTGGTGGAGTAAAGCACCTTAGCCATATGGAAAATAACAAGAACTAGTTATTCTATTTGCTGCTTTTGTCAGTAGATTGCTCAGTTGCTAAGAATGATGATTATAATAATAGCAGCTGTCATCTATTGAGTTCATACAGTATGCCGGGTCATTTCTAAGAACATTAAAGGTATTAACACATTATCATACTATAAAATAGGTGCCATTGTTGCCTCTGTTTTACAGAGAATTGCCTAAGTTTACAAAACTAACAAATAGTAGAGTCTGGAATGCAGCAGCCTGCTCCAGAGCCTTACTCTCAACCATCCAACGATTCCACCATTTATTCTTTCCTCTTGCAGGCCGTTTACTAGATTTACTTACTGTAGTTGCACTTTGGATGCAAAAGAAGATGCAAATATTCTTATAAAACATATTCTTATTTCCCAGAAGCTTCCCAGGGGGCTTGAAATTCTAAAGTACTCAGACAATTGCTTTGATCAGGAGATTGCTTTTCTTAAGTAGCATTGGTTATAGGGTAACACAGACTCCTAGACTTTGAAGGAAATATGGTATTGCTCAGTCTTTCATTCTACTGATTGGTTTGAGCAGCAACAATGGAAAGTCTTTGTCAGATATAAAAAAGATAAAATGAATAAAATGTGAATCTATCACAATCTGTTGAATAATGAAGTAGCTAAGGAAAGATTGAAATATCCCATGATTTGATTTGTATTCTCAAGGTAATAAACTCTGGCTTACTAAAATAACTGATACCTATTTAGCTTGGCATACATTGATTTTCAAATCCCTTTATTTTTATCTTTTAAGGCATAATCAACTTTTATTTCCTTTTTCTCTACCTCTTACACTCTCCATTTGAATGACCCAGTATAGATTTGTTCATATTTTTCATATATTAATGTATGTATGTTTATATATATATTAATATAATGAATACACATACACATGTGTGGGATTTTTTGATCTTTGGTTTTCATATGAAATTATAATACTTTTACCATATAGAAATTTTTCCAAGCCAACTTATATAGCTCTAATTTATTCCTTTTAATGGCTTATTTTCCATACTATTGGTATACAATTCTTTATTTCACTATTCTATCAATGGATATCAAAATATTTGAATCCTTTTTCTTTTTTTGTTTTTCATTGTGGTTTGTTTTTGTTCTATTCATTATTGAACATGCTGCATTAAGTGATCACTAGCGATGTTTGAATAAATGTTGTACAAGGTGAGACCTTGTATGGTCACAACCTATTACACAAGGTGAGTCCCCTTGTGTTTTCCACCAGTTATGTTCTAGACTTCAGGACATTCTCTATAATATCACAAAGAAATACTTAGGAAAACTTTTAAACTGGAGTTTAGCAAAAAGAGGAGTCAGAAATCCCTCATCCTCATTATCACCCACAGAGACTCCTGCAGGGCTCCAGCAGCTTGCTGAATACACACACACTGTATAACTATTCCAAGAAATGGATTCAATTCATTATTGCGACCTTGTCAGTGGAAAAATAAATATTCTAGTTTGTGCTACACAAGATAGATTTTCATTGTTTAATATTTGCACTGGTTTGGGGAAAGCCAGTTGCCTACCACCTGGAGACCTTGACATTTATTTTACTAGTAGTCAAAAGAAGCTACTCATCCTGTGGGAAATAGGGTTTTGGTGCAGGTATTCTCTCGCTATTAACCAGAGTGAGAACCCCAAATAATTTCTGAACAATTTTTCTCATTGCCCCATGTTAACTTTTTCCCAACACCCCAGCCATCCATAGGTGTTATTGTTCGTTAAAACTTTTGCCAGTTAGATGAATACAAAGATGTTCTATTATCTTTTGCTATGTAACAAACTACCCCAAAAGTTCATAGCTTAAAATAATGATAGTGCTTGCTGAGGAATGTGCAATGTGGGTAGGACTCCAGTGAAGACAGCTCATCATTCAGCTTCAGTTGGGCTTACTCAAAGGCTGTGGGCTGGAATCATCCAAAGGCTCACTCACTTGGATGTCTGGCAAGCTGATGGTGGTTGTTGGCTGAGATTTCATGTGGGGCAGTGGCGAGAACACATACATGTGGCTTTTCCAAAGGCTTTTTGGCTTCCTCACAGTATGATGGCTGAGTTCCAAGGATAAACATTCCAGGAAAGAAATCTCAGCACTCCAGAAGAGTCATTTAGCATCACTTCTACCTCATTATAGTCATTAGAAGTCAGTCACTAGGCCAGTTTATATTCATGAAGAATTACACTCCTCCTTTTGTTGAGAAGAATTGCAAAGAATTTTTCATCATGATTTAAAACCACCACAATAGAGAGAACTCACTGTTTCTTCAATTTTTATTCTTTCAAATACCTATGTTTATTATTTTTTTGTTTGTTAATGCATTCTTTTTTTATTGTATCATAACAAATTACCAGCTTAAAACAATACCCATGTCATAGATTCTGTAGGTCAGAAGTTTGGACATGACTTAGATGGGCTTTTGAGGCCCACATCAAAATGTTGGCTGGGCTGCATTCTCATCTGGAGGTTTGACTAAGGAAGGATCTGTTTTCCAGTACCCTCTGGTTGTTGGCAGAATTCATTTCATCATGGCTGTATAATTCATGGCAGCTTGTTTGTTCAAAGCCAGCAATAAAGAGAGTCAGTTTTTACCATTTTCAGTCTCTAACTTCACAGAAGGCTCACACCTTCTTAGGCTTATTTAATTAGGTCAGGTCCAACCAGGATAATCTTTCTTTTGATTAACTCAAAGTCAACTGTTTAAGAACTTTTTTACATCTGAAAAATCTCTTTACCTTTGCCATATTCTATTGGATAGAAAAAAGTCATAAATTCCATCTATACCTTGGGGGAGGTGTTACACATAGGCACGGATACCAGGGAATCATGGAGTTGGCCTTATGTATTTATTCCTTGTGAATTATTTCTTTATATATATTTTTTCCTTGTATGGTGTTTTTCCCCTTCTGGTCAATTTGTAAGTGCTCCTTGTACACTGTAGGTTTTACCCTGTTTTTATTCTGTGTTGAAGGTATTTTTTTCAAATCTATTATTTAATTGATTTTGTTGATAGATTTTTATTCATAAAAATGTTAAATTTTTACCCGTTTTTTTTAATTAGGCTTGAGAAAAATTTATCTGTCTAAACTTGTGCTAATATTGTACCAACTTAAATGTATGTTAATTGAATTAAATTATAAAAAATTAATTAATTATATTAATTAACATTAAGTAAAACTAATAATTTAGTTCTTCAGTTCCACTGACCACATTTTAAGTGTTCAACAGCCACATGTAGTTAAGGGGCTACTGTATTGGACAGTAGAGATATAGAATATCTCTATCATCACATAAAGTTTTATCGGACTGTGCTGTTCTAAATTTTTTAAAGAAATCCTTTTAGAGATTTTAATTTTTTCTATATATTTTTCTTGTATATTTATTAATCTTGCGTTTTATCTTCATTGATTTTTTTCTGTTTTATTTTGTATTTCTTTCTCTTATGTTTAGGAACCTAAAACGGACTTCTTTCCTTCCTTTCTTCTTTCCTTTATGCTTTCTTTCCTTCCTTTTTTTTTTCTTTTGTTTATTATGAAAGGCATTCAAAATAAGCCAACCATGAGAAGAACTGGAGAAAGAATATTCTAGACAGGAAATACATTACATCTGTGATGTCTGAAGCCATTAACTTTGTAGTAATTTGTTACAGCAGCCATAGAAAGTCAATACTCCCTGTGTGGAAAGATAAACCTAAAACCCAAAACTGATGATATTAATCATTTGTAGGGGTAGAAAAGATGGGGGAATGGGAATGCAGGAGAAGGAGTTGGAAAGTGACACTTTTTTGAATATATCTTTTTGTATATAGTTCTGTTTTTTAGAATCATGTTAATGTTTCACCTACTAAAAAAATTAATATGGACAAAGGAGGACCCAAAATGGAATATAAACTAAAAGCAGAGAAATTTAACTATTGCAGATGAGTAACAACCATGATGAATGGGTGGGAAACAATAACCTAGGTATTATGGACTGAATTGTGCCCTGCCCCCAGTTCGTATGTTGAAGCCCTAAGCCGCAATATGCCTGTATTTGGAGATAGGGCCTTTAAGGAGGTAATTAAGGTTAAATGGGGCATAAAAAGGGCGGGGTCCTAATTTGATAGGACTGGTGTCCTTATAAGTAGAGAAAGAAGCACCATGAGTGCTTGCACAGAGAAAAGGCCATGTGAGGACACAGCAAGAAGACAGCTATCTGCAAGCCAAGTAGAGAGTCCTCACCAGAAACCAACCCTGCCAACACCTTGGTCTTGGACATCCTGGCTCCAGAACTGTGAGAAATAAATTCCTGTTGTTTAAGCCATCAAAAAAAAAAAAGAAAGGCATTCATTCAAAGATACATCTTCAGTTTTGATTTCAGTTTTGCTGAGTCTTAAAAGTTTAAAATACAACTTTCTGACACAAGGATTATATAGGTGTGTATTTAATTATTACTAAATTGTTAAAATCTTTTTATGATTTATTTTTGTTTTTACTGGATAATTATCAGATAATATAGAACAGTATAGTAGCTTCTTTGAAAGTGTAAATTTTTCTTTGTGATCAAGCACATGGTTCACTCATTATAAATGTTTCATGTTCATACCAAATAATGTATATTCTTTATTTATACAAGTGCCAGATAGATATATATAATAATTTTTATTATTTTATCTAATTTTATGGCTTATTTTATACTTTTCTGCCTATTATATTTGTCTGATTTGGAAAGAACTAGATTGATGTCTCTTAGTACAATTGTATTGCTTTAAAGCCTCATTTTTTTAGTAATTTTTGCTTATTTATCAGTTTGTATATTATTTGGTACATAAAAATGAATGCCTATTGTATGTTTTATTATACTATTGTATCAAATTTTAATTTATTCTTTATCACTCTACTTAAATTCAATCTTAGATGATACTAGTATTTGTTTTTGTTTATTCTTGCTCAGTGTTGACTTATCTATTACTCCTTGCTTTCAAACTTTCATTTTGGTTTAAGTTGTTACTAGGTTGCTACTAGTGAAGAACCTAGACTTAACTATTTAATTTTATTGTTGTTTTGCTGCTGCCTGGCTGCTGCATGCTAAACAGGTATGGCTAGTTCTTTGTCATGTAATACCTTTTCTCCCTTAGCAGACCCAGAACTTCTCTAGTTGGTCATGCTGTGATTTGATTTGTTAAACAGGAGGGGTTATGGGAGCAGATACTGAAGAAGACAAACATTTTCTCCTAAAGCACTTGAGGGTTAGTTTGAGAGTTTCATATACTCCTAAATAAGGAGGTGTATGTATGTGATATTTTAACAAGACATGCTACTTCTCTACACCTAGAAATTTTAAGGGCATCTGTGCTCTTAAGATTTTCCCGTTTATCTACCTAATATTTCCATCCCAAGGCTCAGGATCCCATTCCTTTCATAACTGGACTCCAAGTTTAATATAGAAGATTTGCCAAGGGGAATAATTAACTTTCTTTTAAATTTTGTTATTCTTTAGATAGGATTCTATTCATGTTCCCATACAGAAAATGATGATGTTTTCAAGTTTTGTTAAGGAAGCCTCTGGCTCTCATATTTTTATTTGAGTTTTTGGGATTGATGTTTGATTACCTCTAGTCTACCATTTTCTCTTTTCAAAGTACCAATGCTGCTCACCAAGAGCTATCTAATTTCTCAATTAATATAATCACAATAACAGCCATACTTCTCAAAGATCAGAGATATTGTACCAAATATCAAATGCCATGCACCTCTTTCCAACCATGGTTGAACTTAATTCATTTTAGGTGAAAGCCTTAACAATTACAGTTTCACAGCCTACCAGTGACTATCAATATTCCACCTACCGAATCAGAGATGGGGCCCTCACTCCAGCTGGTCACTAGATGTTTAACTCCAGAACTTCACTCTTGAGTCTGCTTTCTAGGGATTCTTCCTTACGTCAGTTCCCAAGAAGTAGAGCCCTAAATAGGGATTCAGGTATATGCGATTTTTTGAGTGAGTTCTCTTTAGGAAAATCCTGTAAAGAAATGAAGGACGCAGGATAAGGGAGGAGAAAAAGCTAAGCAAGTGTGTAGACTATTTTTAGTCTGATGCACAGAAGAATGGGGGTTGTTTTTGAAGAGTAAATTATACCACAGTGTTGTGCCACTTTGAGGCTAAGGGGCAGGATTTTGTATCTTTTTATTAGTCAGTAAATGAGGAGGGAATGGTGTAACTGTCTATGTGTTTCTGGACAAGTTGACTTCCTTCAACAAATGGTAGTTTTTTTGAGAAGGTCACAGTTATAAGCTAGAGGAGGGTTGCATGACGACACGGTAAAGGTGAGATTAGTGGAGCACCAAGAACTTGTACCATACATGTGGAATATAGTTAAGAAACACAAGTGTTTCTTAAACTATGAGAGTTGTCTACTTCAGATGTAGAACTATGTCATAAAAAAGAAGTTCATTAACACCATTTTGAATATTTAATTGTAGACTTCAGGCACTTTATTACTTATGATAATTTCAGACTTTATTATTTTTTGGAGACCCACTACATGTTATGAACTTACACAGAAACTACAAAAGAAACATAAGCAATACTGCTGCTCTTCTGAACTTAAGAGAAGTTGCCAACATTTCAAGATACCATGCAAATTCCAGCAGAAGTCTTATTATAATTACTATTGAATGCCAAGGAACACAAAAATCAAGATGGTATCAGTTTTTTTTTTTTTTTTAAATCTCAAGCACTCAGAAGTAAGAACTTGAAACATCTTTAGATCTTTTTAATCAGTAAAATTGTAAAAAATATTTCTATTTTTTTAAGAATCAATGTGGGATTCTGAGTGTGTAACCTGCCATTACAGTAATTATAGAAAGGGAAAAGTGAGCCTAGAATTTTTTTTGTTATGATCAGGTTATGGCTTTGGAAAAGAAAGGCAATTTTTGCAGTTTTAGTCTAAACAAATAATGATCACATCACTATTATACAGTGTCACTTTCCCTCATTACAGCAGTTAATATTGATTTTTTTCAGCTAAGCTCACTCAGCAGTGGCTAGCCACAGATGTTGAGTGTTGGACAGCAACTTTTCTATTTAAATTCTCTTTGGACAAAGGAGAGGCTAACCAGATTTCAGTGGGAATTTATTTTTGATCAAGAGCAAGTCTCATAACAAATACAGATAGTGGTAAAGTGGCCAATATCACACATGGTGAAGATTAGTAGTGAATAACATGAACTGAAAGCTCTTTGTTTTCCCCAGCCAGTCATCATTTAAAGAACTATTTTTAAATTATGCCAGATTATACCCAACATAAACAGTAATGCATTTATGGAAAAGTGAGAAACCCTTCTCAGAGCCAAATTTTTATGGCATTTGCAAAAGAAGAGCCTAAGAAATGGCAAACAATGCCACAAAAATACATTCTTCATGCTCTTCAAAAGCTTTTTTTCTTTTTTTTTTTAATTGACAGAGTTGTATATTATACTGATATCCTTAGGAAATCATTTTCCAATATTTATTTCTCAACATAATGTTTCACAAGTTGCAAGAATTGTTTTTGCTTAATAAACTGTTTTCAAGGTCAAGAAGGTTCAGGAAATGCTGGCTTAAACAAAACTAAACAGATTATTTTAACTACATAACCTCTGGGAGAATTTAATATTCTCATAAGCATCATGAATCTCTCATTGAAAAGGAATTTTTTGAGCTATTGGACCATGAAACCTATTTTTCTTGGAGCATGTCATGTGACAAAGATTCTGAGAAACATTTCTGAGAGAAGCTTCCTTTAAGGCAAATTCTATAAGCACTTCTTAAAAATTACTGTAACTTTATAAACAATAGCCTCAAAAAAATTGGGATATACAGTTTCCATAAAAGGCGTATCAGTCAGAGTCTGATCAGGAGGGAAATCACACAGTAATGTGAATAGGAAAAGTTCAGTATAAGGAGTTTTTAACTATAGTGAGGATTAGAATAATGAGATAGGCTGGTAAGACCTAAAGAGAACTCTAAAAACTGTGGAAATAGCAGATACAGGGATCACCTACTGCCCCTAAACTAAGATAGAGCACCCATGGAATGTCCCCTGCCTTCTACCCTGCCAGAGCTAAAAGCTACACCTTGTTGGAGAAGGTGTGGCCATTTCTCACTGAATGGCAGAGACATCACTGTGATAAGGCTTTAGTGGAACTTGCTGGAAATCTTCCCTCTGGAGCATTCTGGAAATCCATTTTTAGGGTTTGGAAGAAAGTTGTCAACAGAAATGTGTTTCATGGGCAAGTTCTGCTATAAAACAGCCTGAGAGTGTACTATGGGAAGCTGCTGGCTGGTGAGTGTAGCTGAATGGTATGTACTGCAGGATACGGTGCTGGAGAAGTTGCACATGCACTGAAGGAGCCTGATGCTGATGAAACCACAAGAGCTGGACACTGGAGAAGCTGAGAAGCCATCTACACCACAGCCGCTGGGTGCTGGAGAAGCCAAGTGTGCTGCGTTCACTTGCCAAGTAAGCACAGCTGAAGCAGGAAGAAAAAGCCCTTTCTCTTGCAATGCCTTTCTAGCACCAGCTATTGACAGAGATTACTGCCAGCTGGCAAAGGAAAAACATCTTTAAAGTGCCAGATCCATTTTTGCAGAGCAGGCAAGGAAGGGTAAATTTCACGGTGAGAGGCATTAAATTGATAACTACCACATAACACTGAAGATATTTAGAAGAAAATAAATGTTATGTTCTTTTGTTATTCTTTCTCCGTTTACTCTCATGAAACTCTCGAGATACTAGGACTTGGTTTCCCGCCAAAAAGGTCTTCCTGTAAGTAATAAAAGCAATCAGCAGTAAATAAGCATATTTAGGGTTTTTTTTACCCCAGAAAAAGTCTTTTAGTATTGCTTCCACATCCAAGATAAACTTGATACAGTGATTTTTACTACTAGCTACTGAATATTCAACTTGGCTGCCAGTAACAGAATAAACTACTAACAGTCACATAAAGAAATAAATACTGATTTTTCTCACGTGACACAAAATTTAAGGCAAGCAGCTGCAGGTGTTAGTTTGGTGGGTCATGTACTTCATGGCAGCCATATTGGTGATTCTCTTGGCCTTTCTGTCATGTGTGCCGCATTACAATTGTAACACGGCTACTCTATTTCCCAGAATCATACCTGTAACCAAGGAAGAAAGAAGATGTGACCCTTTTAAAAGGAAAGGAAAGAAAAATATATTTTAGGAGGCCACAGTAGACTCATTTACCAGAATAATGTCACATAGCCACTCCTGGTCAGGATTCTGGCTGGGAAAGCAAGTTTAAACTCTGTCAGCCTCTACAATGGAGGCTGCAAGGAGAAAGGGATTTTGGTATCTTTGTTCAGTGATCTAGTGAATAGTATCTTCTTCACAAGAACTTCGTGAGGATTTAAGTGTACTGCTAAAATAACTTAGCCAAATCTTTACAGGACATACAGAAAAAATAAGAGAAGAGTTTGATAGGCAGCATAATAACTCCTTATCCCTTCTCCCCAAAGATGGCCATGTCCCACTCCCTGGAATCCGTGAATATGTTAGGTTATATGGCAAAGGAGAATAAAGATTGAAGATAGAATGAAGGTTGCTAATCTTTTGACCTTAAAATAGAGAAGCTATCTCGATTATTCTGATCTGGGCACAATGTAATCACAAGAATCTTTGTCAGTGGAAGAGAGAGACAGCAGAGGAGATCAGCTGGTGATGTATCTATGAAAGTACGTTGTTAGACATGCAATGTTGCTGGCATTGAGGATGGAGCCAAAGAATGTAGTTAGCCTTTAGAAATTGGAAAATGCAAGGAGATATATTCTCCCCTAGTGACATTAGAATGGAATGCAGCCCTATGGACACCTTGATTTTAGTCCAGTGAAACTTGTGCTGGACTTACTTCTAAGAGAACTCTAAAATAGTAAGTTCTGTAATTTTAAGTCACCAAGTATGTGGCAAGTTTTACAGCAGCGATACAACACTAAAATAGGGAAAAACACAATATAGATATAATAATGGGGTAGACCGAATGTTTCCAACCTTTCATCCACATAGTAGGCACTTGTTTGAGATATTTTCCATAAAGTTTAGATATAGCCAACTGAAATTCTGGAACGGTATTTAAGTCGATTCATGATTATTTACTTTTTACTGGAGATCCAAAGTAAAGGTATGAGAATGTCATTGGATAAAGACATAAAATCATACTTATATATGATCCAAAGATATATGGATATTTATTTTCATCTTTTTCTTGATTTTTTAAAATCATTGTAACAATATACTATTTAATTTTTAGCATATAGACTGATATATCCCAAATGTTTAAAGAAGATCAATAATAATGTTTTATAAGTTTTTTCCAGCCATGATACAGCTAAAAAAAAAAAAAAAAAAAACAGTGGCAGATGTACTTATGCAGCTGTATACATAATTTTATAAGCAAGTTCTTTTCCAGATTCTGAGTAGCTTTAATGTTATAAATGATTAAAGATAATATGTGCAGTCTATGAGACTCTCTGAACTACTATCAATATTAAAAGAAATAACACACACACTGTTATTATAACTTTATACTGTACTTGTTTTTTTCTTATATTGAGGATGCTTGAAAGTAGATTTGCAATAACAATATTTTACAATAACATAAATGCTATAATCTCATTCAAAAACATTTTATATCGTAGGAAAGCCTTTTAAAAATACAGCATTTATCACTGGAGACCAGGTTTAAGCATGTTTTGTCATTTTTCTTTTCACAGAATATTTATCTCCTCCCTTCCCAAATCAGTTTATTCTTAGTATAGTATACATAATTCTTAGGCTGTAGATACATTCTAACATGAGTTAAATTCCTTGCTCTATCTTTAAATTTCGGGTGGATTTTGGCTGGCTATATGCCTCTTAAGGTAACAGTTTTCTCATTTTTAGAATGGGTATGAGATTACAGAATGTGTAGGATTCAGCAGGTTTTGCAAAGCAGGCACTTAATCAATTGTAGTACTTAATTATTCTTATTAAAAATGTTATATTAATATTTGTGTTTATGGGCAAAACAAAACAAATATGCAAGTTTGGTGGTTTAATACAAACATATTCTGTGCCAAAATACTTGTTTCTAACAGGATACTTTAAATATACTAGAAATTTAAGTTAGAAAATGTGTACATTAATTGGCATGTGTCTCTTCTTATTTTTCCTTATTTGAATGAGTGCAAGAATGCTTTGGGGTAAGTATAGACCTTATAGAATTTCCAGAGCACTCAACTTGGTGGCTGAAAGGTGTTGTACATACACTTCAGAGTACATATTTGAAAACTGAATTCAAAGAAAAGCTTCCTTAGCTAACAAAGGAAAGGTTAAAAAGTAAGGCAAAGATAGAACCAGTGATGCAAATTTAGAATACATAACGTGTGCTTTGGTTTACACACGCATAAATTTACAGCAATGTGTGACCTAATTAAAATAAATCAAACAAAACTACTTTTCTGACTACATCACCACTGGCTTTGGACTTCCATAATCCCATAAAGAACAATGGACTATGGAAACAAGTTTAATTCCAAATATATTTTTGATAAAGTGTGACTATGATATTTTAAAAAAGAATATATTACTACTATTAATAATAATTACACTCATAACACAGGCACCCAATGTTTTTGAATGATTGCAACATACTGAGTTTTGTCCTTAAGTACTTTCCATATATTATTAACTATTTTAAATTCACAATAGTAGCACTAGGTAGGAACCATTATTATTATCGTCATAGCACAGATGAGAAAAGTGGTTTGAGGAGGAAAATAATTTGCTTAAGACAACATAGTACAGTTAGTAAGTGCAAGAGATAGGATGTGATAAAGTATAATGGGATATAATTTGTACTTATTCAATTACATGAATAGTTGGATTAGGGGAAAATATAAGTGAGGTATTGAATACAAAATATTTAAAAATTTTGGCTCTTGCTGATATTCCTGAGTTCTATATAGGTTCTAGTTATCAGCCCTTTATCAGATGTGTAGCATGTGAATATTTTCTCCCATTCTGTAGGTTGTCTGTTTGCTCTTGTGATAGTTTCCTGGGCTATGCAGAAGTTTTTAATTTGATCAAGTCCCATTTATTTATTTTTGTTGTTGCTGTGATTGCCTTTGAGGTCTTCTTCATAAATGCTTTCACTAGACCAATGTCTATAAGAGTTTTTCCAACATTTTCTTCCAGAATTCTTATAGTTTCATGCCTTAGGTTTAAGTCTGTTACCCACTGTGAGTTGATTTTTGTGAGAGGTGAAAGGTGCAGGTCCTGTTTCAGTCTTCTACATGTAGCTATCCAATTTTCCCAGCACCATTTATTGAATAAGGATTCTTTGCCCCAGTGTATGTTTTTGTCTGCTTTGTTAAAGATTAGATGGCTACATGACGATGGTTTTATACCTGGATTCGCAGTTCTGTTCTATAGGTCTGTGTCTCCGTTCTTGTGCCAGTACCATGCTGTTTTAGTTACTATAGCCTTACAGTATAGCTTGAAGTCTGGTAAACTGATGCCTTTCAATTTGTTCTTTTTGCTTAAGATTGCTTTTGCTATATGGGGTCTTCATTGATTCGATATAAAACATAGAATTATTTTTTCTAGATCTGAGAAAAATGATGTTGGTATTTTAGTAGGGATTGCATTGAATTTGTAGATCACTTTGGACAGTATAGACATTTTAACAATGTTGATTCTACCAACCCATGAGCATGGCATGGTTTTCCCTCTGTTTATGTCCTCTGCTATTTCCTTTCTCAGTGTTTCATAGTTCTCCCTGTAGAGATCTTTTACCTCCTTCGTTAAATATATTCCTAGGTATTTTATTTTCTTAGTTGCTATTGTGAAGGTTATTGAGTCTTTGATTTGGTCCTCAGTTTGACTGTTGTTGGCATATAGGAATGCTATTGATTTCTGTACTTTGATTTTGTAACCAGAGACTTTGCTGAATTTGTTTAAAGGACATGAACAGAAACTTCAAAAGAAGACAGGCTAACAGCCAACAAACACATGAAAAAAATGCTCAATATCTCTAATCATCAGGAAAATTGGCAAATCAAAACGACAATGAGCTATCACTTAACTCCAGTGAGAATGGCTTTTATCAAAAAGTCCCAAAACAATAAATGTTGGCGTGGATGCAAAAAGACAGGAACACTCATACACTGCTGGTGGGACTGCAAACTAGTACAACCTCTATGGAAAGTAGTATGGAGATATCTCGAAGATCTACAAGTAGAACCACCATTTGATCCAGCAATCTCATTATTGGGTATCTACCCAAAGAAAAAAAGACATCTGCACTCGAATGTTTATAGCAGCACAATTCACAATTGCAAAGACGTGGAAACAATCCAAGTGACCATCAATACAGGAGTGGATTCATAAAATGTGGTATTTGTATACCATGGAGTTCTTTCTACTCAGCTACGAAAAACAATGGTGATCTAGCACCTCTTGTATTATCCTGGATAGGGCTGGAGCCCATGCTACTAAGTGAAGTATCACAAAAATGGAAAAACAAGCACTCATGTACTCACCATCAAATTGGTATTAACTGATCAACACTTATGTGCATATATAGTAGTAACATTCATCAGGTGTCATGCAGGCGGGGGGCGGGGCAAGGAGGGGATGGGTATATTCACACCTAATGTGTGTAGTGTGCACTGTCTGGGGGATGGATGGATTGAAGCTCTGACTTGGGTGGGGCAAAGACAATATATGTAACCTAAACATTTCTACCCCCATAATATGCTGAAATAAGAACAATTGGCTCAAATATTTTATATTACACTTTATATAAGTGAGGACATGTAAGCTGAAATTTGTAGTAATTCAGTTTCTGAAAGTCTAGTAATATTTCTATTACAAAACAAATGTCCTCATCAGTTCATAATTCAGCCACAGAGTACCAGCATCGACTTATTTCCACCATGTATGTTTTGTAATCAGGGAACTATACCACAATAATTTAAAATATTTTAATTTCTTACAATACTTCTAACATCTCTCAAGGAAATATGGGTGGCTAAGGGTTTATGCTCACTGCAGCATTATTTACAATAGTAAAAACATACCTGGTATATCATGAAAAGAAAATAAGAGGTTTCAAAATAATTTCTGTGGCACAATCCCAGTCAAGTACAAGAGATCACATTTGTGAATGTTGAAAACGAAGTGAAGCATATTTACATTAAAATGTTAATACTGGTTGTTTTGGGTTTTGAGATATTCTTCATTTTCCTTTGAAAAATTGTTGTGTTTTAAAGTTGAGTTTTATGATTACTTGATTTATAAAGAAGGCTATTCACACATAAGCCTTTTATTCCTCTTCTATCCTGACTTGTCAGCACAATTTTCATCTATTTATGATTTTTTTTCAGATGAGCTTCCTAGCACAATTATGCATATGCCAAAACACATGTTTAGCAATATATTTTTCACAGAATGCAGCACTCACATAATTTTTGTAAAAAGTGAAATAAGTTGGCAATAATTAAACTATATCTTCTCAATAAAATTATTAACCCATATATCTAAAATTATAGTCTAACTTAAAGTAGCTATTTCTCAAACATATTTGACTATAGAATTTTCCTTGCAAATATTTATTATCATTATTTTCTAGGGAACATAAAATGTGATGCTGCTGAGATTTTTAATACATATTTATTACATAAATAAATTGATATTTTAAAATTATTTTTATGTAAGTTTATGGCAACTAAGTGACAATACTAATATGTTGGCAATTAATGTAGGACTTTTGCTTTATTAAAAAATAACTTTTTAGTGACAATTGTTAGGTGCTTGCATTCTCAAATTTCATTTTACTCTCAAACTGTCCTTAGTTTTCTACAGACAAATAAATATTTGGGTGATTCCATGAATAAAGGAATACTTTGTCCTAGGAATAAACTATTGGAAATGTTTTGCAAAACCCATTGAGGAAAATAATATGTTAAATAAGTGATTTATTTAACAATGATTAACAATAATTTGTTAAATAAGTGGTGAATATTTTAAAACAAACCTACCTCACACACCCACGTGTGTTTATGAGCAGCTGACTGATCCTGCTTCTATGCTGAGGCTGGTATTGTAATTATTTAAAACGGCCTTTCTTTGGAGTGAAAACAGAATATAAAAGCAAAAAAAAAACACTATTTCCTGACATGGAACCACCAAATTAAAGGCATGGATTTCTGCTTCATGCATGCTGAATTTATATCCTGATGTGCCACGTTGATACTGAGCGATTTTCCTTACAGGGTCAAACCTCTAAGGGAAACTTCTACAATTAAGGAAAAAAGGCTTTCCTGAATAACACCCATTTAAAAAAATATAGTCTTCCATATCCTTCTGATTTGAAACTTCTTTTATTTCTTGTGTTTGAATTGAATATGTGTTATTCTAAATTGAATACTATTTGCATTTGATTTAATACCTTCTTAAAATCTGTTTGCATTTGGCAAAAATGATGTGCCCTTACATATAATACTTATTCTTTTTTACTATCTCACTTCAGCTTTAAAGAAAAAAAATGCAAATTAAATTATTAACCTAATGTTAATTCTTCTTTACAGAACTTCTTTTCGTACTTTGTTTTTCCTTTGTTAAGAAAAATTATCCAAATTTGAAATAAAGCAGGTCGGTAACCTTTCCTCCTTTCAAGTCTTACATAGCTTTTCAGGTCTTAACAGGCTCATTCAAATCTTACCTAATTATACAGGAGAAAGCACTTTTGTTTGACTTTTGTATTTAATATTTGATTAGAGCCCTGACAATGGTTAACTATTATGTGTAAGCTTTTAGATTTTTGTCTGGTAGAATAGATAACCCCAAATGTTACAATTTTATGGCTTTATATGACATTAATCAGTTTTGTACCTATTAGCAAATTTATTTCATTCAATTCTGTTGACTTACTACATAAACACTTGATTTTCAAAAGTTCTTTTTAATTAGCCTTCTCATGTTGCTGGTTACCCCATGAATTATTAAATTGAATAGAATCTTTGACAGGTATTCATTTTAGACTTAAATGAAAATTACACTAACTTTTTAAAATGTGTGTTTTAATGCCTTTTTACTTATTAATTTTTAATCTTTTCCAAAGTGAACCTATTGAATGAGTATTTATAGCTCTTGAGGTGATAAGCAGTCAAGGTTTGATGAGATTATCTACCTTTATGAGTGGTGACCATGAAGTAAAATTCTTTTTTTTTTTTTTTTTTTTTTCTTTTGAGACAGAGTCTCGCTCTGTTGCCCGGGCTAGAGTGAGTGCCGTGGCGTCAGCCTAGCTCACAGCAACCTCAAACTCCTGGGCTCAAGCAATCCTCCTGCCTCAGCCTCCCGAGTCGCCGGGACTACAGGCATGCGCCACCATGCCCGGCTAATTTTTTATATATATATATATTTAGCCGTCCATATAATTTCTTTCTATTTTTAGTAGAGATGGGGTCTCGCTCTTGCTCAGGCTGGTCTCAAACTCCTGAGCTCAAACGATCCGCCCACCTCGGCCTCCCAGAGTGCTAGGATTACAGGCGTGAGCCACCGCGCCCGGCCGTAAAATTCTTTATAAAAGCAAATATAGCAGGACTATTGACTAAAAATATGGTCAGAACTATTTGTCAGTCACTCAGTTCTTAATTTAGAATTACAGATCATTTTAAACCCAAATCAGAACTGCATCACTTAAACATCCTTCTCATCTAATATACTTGTTCTGAATGCGTTTGGTTATTACTGAAAATAAAACAAATTCAAATGTAACAGAAAGGCTTACCAGAGAATAAATTTCTAGTTTTGTTTTTCTTTACATACCACAATGCTAAATAAATGAAAATTCAAATTGAAATTATTGAAAATAGATCACTTTTTAACCCTAAGGAAGGTGGGAAACTTACAAATTTCCTTTAGAAGTGCATATGATTTTTGAGTTCTTGAAGTTTACTCTATTAGATGGTTGTGGGAAGGAATCCCTGTCATTAACAACATTATTTTCTTCTGTCATTTCCCATAATGGTTTTATGGTTCTTGGCTTCTATTCTGATTTTTTTATTACAGTTTCTGGTTAGCTAATGCTCTAGTTGCTGAAGTCCTTTCTCACTTGACCTTTACATTTGCCACTACATCATTCTATTTTCCTCAAACATATTCCTCATTGAAGTGGGCAGCCACATTTCATTTCTACTTCCAGTGCATTTGTTTTAGGCAGCAAAGAAGAGATACATTTTGGAGAGGCTTGGGTAATGAGCTTTTTAAATTTTATTCATTTCTTATTGTAGCTCCTTATGTGGTAGCCCCTTTGTCTAAGAAAAATAGGTGTAATACTATTAATATATTTTTCTTAAAGTTGACAAATTTCACGCAGAATCCCCAAGAGAAATAGAATATAGTGATTCAAGATTTTTAAGAACTATGAACTTGAAAGGGGTCAATGCTAAGAACTGAAAACTTGGGACTATAAGCATAGAACATCAAATTTAGACTGACGAATAAGTTTATTGTTTGTCAAAGAACAAGATGGCTTCATAGGGACCTGGATTAGCTTGGCTTCATCTCAGCGATGGAGGAATAAAGAATGCCAGTTTCATTCAGGAAGGAGCAGGTCATAAAAGAATCATCCAAAACTAATAGTATCTTCAATAAAGCATGTAACAACCCAAATGATTACTTGAAAAAAAAATTGCACTCTGAGATTCTCAAAGATGAACAACATTTCAAAAATCAACTCTCATGCCCCGAAGACAATTCTAAAGGTTTACATTTCCAGTAGTAGTGGTTGCATAGTTGGCCAAGGTTTTAAGTGAAGAAGAAACACTTTCATACATAACTTTTGGTATTTTTGCTAAAACCAATATAATACTTTAAAGTCACAACTAATTTTATATGTATATTCATCTTTTTATCTATATTTCATCAAAATCTTTGTAGAATTTCCATATGTATCCTGTTTATTTTGTAGGACTTGCTATGGTAGCACAAAGAGGGAAACGAACCAGAGAAAAGAAAAAAAAAGTTAAAATGAAGAGAAAGTGAGTATAAAGGGAGCAAATTCTAGATTCTCAGGGATCTTCTGTCAACCTAGAAATCTGTTATTTTTGTTTCAGTTTTTAATTTTCTCATATTTTAGCACCACTAATTTTTTATTCTAAGTATTTATGGTATTTCCTTCTGTTTTCTTTCCCATTTAGATAAAATAGTTCAGAATAGCCCACAGTTTAATATTATAGTCTTAACTGAAAACCATTACTGCAAACTAACCTAAATTCATTTGAAAATAACACTGAAGTGGAAGAGAAGGGGACCTTCTCCTTTCTACCCTTGGCTTTCTTGGTATAATCTAAAGTATCTACATGGAAAATTACTTATTGGTAATATGATAGAAACAGAATTTCAAAAGCTGTGCCGAAGTATTTCTATGATGTTGAAGTCTTGTACATAATTAAAGATTCATATAGATTTTTCAGTACTGGAAAAAAAGAATAGACTTAGAAATTATGGCAGTAACATGTTGTGTAATTTTGCAAAACTATTTTATTGCTCTAAAGCTCAGATTTCTTATCTTCAAAAATGGAAAAAGTAAGACAAACATGATGTATTTTGGAAATCAATCAAGATACTCGTATGTAGAAGGCGATTATCCTGTATGAATTTTCTTGCCCAAACCTGATTTCATTAATAATTTTCTTTCAACACTCACGGCCTCTTGTCATATTTCTCTAGCTTCCTTTTCTCAGATCAGTGGAACAATGACTAATTTCAGTTTGGCAATGATAATATAGAATGAATAAGTGTGTTTCCTGGCTGGAAGGGGAAAACCATTGGGAATAAACAGTGGGAGAAATTTTATGGGCAAAATTGAAATGTAGAGTTCAAGGATTTTGGTTTTAACTCTGCTGAGAAGTGTGGCTGTAAATTTTGGTGGTACTTTATTAGGTACCAACCGTACTGGCTCTGGATCACCAAAACAGGAATGTGAAAAGGTAAACAAACATTAACGTGTGTATGTGCATATATATGTATATAAACCCTCAACTTAGACCTGGCAAGTGGTGGTTCTATAGTCTGAACAACTAGAAAAAGCAGTCTTAAATGCCACTTTCTGAAGGAAAACTTGTTGGGTCATTTTGTCCATAGATGAGCTATGTGGCTATTTTTATATAGGAGAATGCCCTTATCTATATATGACCCCTGGCCTTAAAAAAAAAAAAAAAAAAAAAGCATGAGGTTTTAACAAACAGCAAGGGTGTAGATGTGGCTAAAGCAAAACTTCTATAGAAATAAGACAATGTTTTATATTCCCACCTTTAAGGCCATAAGGAGGCAGAGGAATTATTTGCTTTATGTTGTATTTCAGTTACGTGAATAGAAAATTCTAATTCTAGGCCTAGAAGAATGGAGTAGATCGATTGCAACTAATTTGAAATCTTCTAGACTAAAACTATAGAGGTACTAATCTTGAATTAAGAATAATTGGTCATTTATTTAGTGAATATTAATTGAGAAATAACTATGTGCCAGGCACTGTTCTAGGAACTTGAATACATCAGTAAAAACAACACAAAAAGAATGAGAAAAACAGAAAACGTTTACTTAAAAAAACTATATGAAAAAATATACAAACAGAAAAAGAATGAGAAAAACATAGAGTTGACTTCTTAATAGAATTACTAATATCCACAGTCAGAGAAAGAAATTTTTAGAAGAATAGGGCAGCTATATGAAATAAAAATCTGGATTTATATGAGAAAAGAAGACCATGAAAGTCAGCAAAATATAATAAAAGAATTAATTTTTAAGAATCAGCAAAGCATAATGTAGGAAAGTGCCCAGATAATGCTTGGGTCTTGAGAAAACATACTTCAAAAATATGTAGAATTAGGACTCCAAGGAGTGACACAGGAAAGATGACACAAAGAGAATCAGGGAAGACAAAGACAACTTGAGCCCACAACCTGGCTAAATATAATGTCTCATGGCAGGCTATCTCCTGAAAAGGATTATCTAAGCAGAAATGTAAAATTGGACAAGATGTTGAAACAGTTGATTCTTTTGGCAGTTCTAGAACTCCAGAACTCATGATTTCAAATCTCTCACTGTGGGGTTCCAACAAAATAGGATTCTATTGAAAAAAATGCTAATAAAAACATATCTGGACCAAAAACCAAAGGCAGCTTCCTGACTCAGGAAACAGTGCTGGTCCTAGATGCATTAGGTAAAGAAAGGGTCACAATTAAGTAGGTTCAACTGTTCAAACTCAGATGAACCTCTCTAAAGGGAGCATGGGAACAGTAATGAAAATAAAACACTGGAGTTGTCGCCCATTAATGTAGATAAAAATGTAAGAGAGATAATCCATTCAAGGACTGGGGCAATGAAGCTCTGGGGAAACACCATGAAGACTACACTGGTCTTCACTATGCTTCTAGTGACACAGACTCCTAAGTTTCGGGAGCAACTTCAGAATTTGCTGTAGGTGAAACAAATGAAGGATGAGGCAGCCTCTTCTCTAGCAAGCAATTCTCTTAGTTCTGAGTTGTTTAATGGACATATTCACACACAAAGAATTCATATTCAATTTGGCACTGTAATGCTAAAAGCAAGGTGCAAAAGGGAGAAACATAAATTAAGATCTGAATTAAGGGGGATTGGACTGCATCTCAAGTTAGAATTTACATGCTTATAAAGGTTTCAGCTAATTGAGAAAGCAGTAGGGACTTAAATGCCACTTTGTGAGGGAAGATAAGAGAGTATTCCCTCTCCATGATAATAGTAATATAGGCAGATCATGCAAATGAGCTACTTATAGGATATATCTCTGAATGGGTAAGTTCACAAGTCATGGATTCCATTCAACTGTTATAGACTAACTAGGATCCTGGTGAGGTTAAAGTCAAAGATACTCTCTGCCTAACTTCTGTCACTAACACAGCAATGAGCCTGTGGCAACCCTAGATGTATTCTGGAAATAATATTTGGTTGTCTGGAGTGACTGCTCTAGGAGTTGCAGATTAGCTTACTTTCTAAATTTGGTGGATGTTGAGCAGTGCAGTGATAATCTTGTGTGGTTGATTAATTCTTTAGACTCTTTAAATATTTGTCCCATGAAAGACTTGGCATTAAACTCATGTGCTGGAAACACAAGTGTTTGCAGGGAGAGACAGCACAAACTGTAGCTGCTGAAAACAAAACAAAACAACTCTGCTTGGCTTTGAGAAACACTCTAGCTGAGACTAAGCAAAATATAGAATCTGGGTGGATAGATGCAGATCTTCAATCTCTTTGCATTTATAGAATAAAACAATTTAATATTTTACTTTAATTTTTTGACTTTATGATAAAAATCAATGTAATTTTTGATTTTTAATTTCCTTTGGGAATTTGATAAGGGAAGGCAACAGCATTTTATCACAAGGATATCTTCCTGAGTTTTATCTTAATGCCACTTTTGTTTCATGCTCTCATAGCCTATATTGGACAAAGTAATCAGCCATAACTTAGAGGGTGAATGGAATAAGAAATTTATTTTTATTCTTGAGTATAAAGTAACCTTGGGACGAATTTATTCAATGCACTGTTATTATTTATTTTAGAACTTTCTGGGGCCTAAACCTATCCTACTCAACAGTGATTGACGGGTGTGGGTCACCTCTAGAAGGCTGGTTCAGAGTTATTCTGAAAAACTGCTTATATCCTCTTCCAAGGTATTGGCCCATATTTCTGGTTGACCATTGATTATATGGTTAAACTCAGGTGGTTAAGACAGCAAAATTTTCTTAGAAAGAAGTGACTCTTTCATTACCACTAGTTTCTATAAAGAGAGATTTTCCCTAAATACCCTTCCCCTCTTGTCTTACTTCTTATTCCTCCTCATGGGAGAAAAATTAGTGAGTTGATAGTTCTTGATTGGGTATAATCTTTTAGAAGTTCCTATGTACAGGGAAGTTGCTCTGTCTCGAATTCTTTCCATCTCCTCCCTGACTGGTAGGAGTCTATCACTGCAAATGATAGTGTACCTCGTCTGTCGGTACAAATCCTTGGGAGTATTGTTCTAGGCCCAAGACTGGTGATTAGGGAAGTAATAAGCCTATTTTGACTGTCCCAATATACTATATTCTAAACTAATCTTTGTTAGTTATAATAATGGTATTCCTCTATTTGCTAATATTTCTTTTTATTAATACTATTACAATGTAGGTAGAAAAGCAGGGAGTGAATTATTAGGATCCCTCAAGACTTTAACATTTTATATGTAACAGAACACAGGCCAGCATACACTCTATTACTTCTCTGTGTGTAAGTTTTTCCCCCATAAAATCTATGTTATATCTGCCTTGTGTAACACTAATAATGTTAGATTCTTTTATTTCATCTCAATTATGTAAATTTTAACATAGCTTTGAAATACATAGAAGTATCTTCAGGAAAACTTTAGAATTTACTAATATCATAGAACAGAGGTGAAAAATATCAAAAAATTCATTCCTATACAAATTACCATACAGCATCATTTTAAAACATCCACACAAAGGATTTATTCTGAAAAATATATATGTCTCATTTGTGTTCTATAATAGGGTAATTTGTCTAACACAATGCTACCAATTTTCTATCTTTGTAAAGTAGATAAAAGACCTCCTAACACCAGTTTGAAATTTGATCCTTTAACACTGAAATGCTAGTACATGAACCTGCCAAAGCTGTTTTCTTCCTTTTCCTTAAACATACTTGTAGTGGTATTGCACAAAGGTAATGTGCCAACATCCCCCAAAGAACATTTTTTAAAAGGCAGGAAGTATGAAACACCACATAAATATCAACTAAATAAAAAGACTTTTGACATGTAAATCTAGCAAAAGCATAGCATTCGAAGCTATTTTAAAATGTATTCTGAAGCTTACTTTTAAGCAATAAGATATTTAAACTTTTGCTAGTTTCCCCCCTGAATATTTTTACTTTTAATATGCTCTGTAGATAAGAAAAAACACTTTCACTGTACAAACTTGAAAGGATCTTATATATACATATAACAACACCTTGTTCCAAAGTCACCATACATAGAGACAATGGGAGATTGTAGCTAAATGTACCTTCATTTACAAAATGTTCATTACAAAATTTTACAAAATTTTTCCTTTGTATGGATACATTTGGGATACCCTGTATATATTTCACCATCTGTGATATTTGTAAGGAAATATTCTATCACTGGAAATCTGGACTTCTCTCAAAAACAAAGTTTAAAGCCTTTCTTTTAAGCAGAAGAATTTTTTTATGACACTTCTTAGATTTCAATAAAAAGAAATAATTTTCATTATCACTTGCTAATAAATGAATAATGATTCAATAAATCAGGCTTAAATAAAGTCCTCTAAAATAAGGTTTGGAATAAATAGAAAACTATTCACTCATTTAAAATAATTTATTTTCTTTGTGCTCAGTACCGGGTTATATCACCATCCCCCTTTGTTATAAATGTGTGCTGCATTTATTAGGGAAATTATGCACTCATACTAAAGATAAAAGAAGTACCATGATTTGTGACAACATTTCTAAAGGAGGCTTCCAATATAAGGGGCATGAAGAAAAGGAAGACACTATCCTTTAGAAAGTCACATTCGAAAATTGAGGAATCATAGACTTTTAAGTTGGCCAGAAGAATAGAAGTTTCATTTTCCAATTTAAATCTAGGGTAGGCGTAATAAGAATTAGTCATATGATTTCAGCTAATGGTCTGCTTTCTAATTGATGAGGAATCTTACTTCTCTGCTACACACTCAAATTCCTTGAAAATTGATTTTTATGTTGGGCCCAAATATGTTCCAGTGCTATGCTTGCTCTTTTGAACCTAATTCTTTTTATTGTAATAATTTATTTAACCCAACATATCTAAAATATTGTTTTATATGTGATCAATATAATGTTATTGATGAAGTAAGTTTTTTTTTTTTTTTTTGGTACTAAAGCTTTCAAAGTCACTCTGTAGTTTAAGCTTCCAGCACATTTGGATTCAGAAAGCACATTTGGATACACGTCTGGTTTATCCACTTTTATTTATAATAAAGTTGATCAATGGGTCCAAAGAATGTCTGCCTGTTCCTTTCAGATAACTGTTTAGTATTTATTGATTAGTATTTTTCTAATTTCACTTATTTTACTGAGATCAAACCTAATTTTATCTTCAGAAATGGCACAGAATTATTCTATTCAAAAATTTTTAAAAATAATAATTGGTGTTTCATATTTCCTGCCTCTAAAAAAAAGTTTTTGGGGAATATTGGCACATTACCTTTGTGCAATACCACTACAAGTATGTTTAAGGAAAAAGAAGAAAACAACTCTGGCAGGTTCATATAATTTTTTAAATGACAATAAATAGTATATCACCATCCCTCACCCACAATGGGCCAGATGGTTTTGTTAGCCCTCAATTCCTTCGATCATCATTAGTATATTATGTATTTTTAATTGCTCTGGATGTCTTTTCAAAATACTCTCCTGAGATATGAAATCCAAATTTAGACAAAGCCCTCTGATGCCTGTAAAACACAAAATATGAACGGACATTCTCATCATACTCTTATTTCATAATAAACGTATGGCTAAATAAGCACTCATATATTGTTTTTTCATTTAAACTACTGAATCTCCAACATGCTACTTGTGTAGTTGATTTTGCAGCTTGTCAATGTAATACTTCATGGTTGGGCTAAACCTTTTGTTGATTTTAACCAGGTGACCTCACATAGACTCTTGAACCCATCATTTGTGGTATATCTTCTCCATCCTGATTTTTTTTTTTTTTAAATCTGGAAATTTAATATGCTTTTCCTAAGTTACTAAAATTAGTAGTCAGGACTGTAAAAAGGAGTACTGTTGTTTAGTAAGAATAACGGTTTAAATATATCACATTAGCTTGTTTTTTAAGTATATTATTGTTTTCAAAAGATAAAGGTGGTCCCTTCAAATATCTCTACTTGCCTTGGACTGAGTGAGACTGCAAAGTTGCTAAAAGCTAACAGCTGTCAGAAGGGTAAGCTCTAATATCAAGGATAAGAGACATTAACCAGAGAGCTGTTTGCTTCTCTATTGAGTGGGAGCAGACTGTGTAGAGATAGTGAACCTCAAAGACAAGTTGAGCATAGATGGACTTGATAATCCCATTCAAAGCAACAGCCCACCATGTTGAGGCAATTCTCTGACAATTCAGAGGGAATTCCTGTGGAGGAGGCCGGAGTTCTGTTCCTGATCTGCTCAGAAAGCTGTTCTCCAGATTTAAAAGAGATGCTTTAACTCTGATGAAGTGACAAGCTTGGATGCAGAACAACAGACGCCAAAGTTGTAAATGGCTGGCCCAGGGCCCTGTATGGCAAGGGTCTGGCTCCTTTTAAAGTTAAAGATTTTCTACGGAAGCATAAGAAAAGCCAAGTTTTTGTCAAAATGTTATTAAAATTAGGAATGCTATAAGTTTAGCCTAGTTCTTTTAGATCTTGTTTCAAATGGTGTCTTCTTATATGCATATGCTGCTAAGCATGTTTAATTTGCATTGTGTATATTTATGATACCTCTCTAAAAATCCATATTAGAAATTCAGAAAGCTATGCCTATTAAAAAGTCTGGAGTGTGATAATGTTTTAAACTTATCAAGTAACACCACTCTCTAGTGTCAATTAAATTGCAGTGAGTACTAGTATGATTTCTCCAAGGATATAAGTAATTAAGCAATACAGGTTTATAGAGAACCTAAACATTACATCTGGGATTAGAAAATTGGCCTGGGGAAGTAGTTTAAATCCTATAAATAATTTTAATACAGTTTTCTTCATGAAACTATGTGGAAATCTAATTTTATCCTTCATCTTTCTTCTTTCTCTGGGATAAAGAGTATGTATATTCACCACCTCCAGAAGAAAATTACATAAGAAATATGGCACAAAGAACTTGTTTTTGGAATAGACTTCTGAGCTGAAAGAGAAGGGCAATACAGATCATCTGGTCCATTTTATATTTCAGAGGAGTAAAAGTGAAGCTGAAAGAAGTGAAGTGCCTTGTCCAAGATCTCATAAAACAGATAATTACAGAAGGAGTGTCTAGGATTTCAGTCCAATAATAGGCTTAATGAAGAATATGGAAGTTTATCCAAAATATTTGACAACCACACAAAAGGCTTGCTGAAACTTACGAAATGTTTGTGGAAAAATATTGAAATTTGAGACACTTAACTATTTGATAAAATACATTAGAAGAGTTCTCTGAGATTCAGAGGTCATTATAAAATAAGAACTGCCTGAAGGTTGAAGATACCATGTGATCAAGTCCCAGGGCTGCACCAAGATTCAATCCCAGGTTTAGTTAATTCCAAGATTTATGGACTAATCTTTCTTTCAAGTATGGAAGCAGGATGGCTATTCTCACTTTTTACATCTTTTTCCAAATGTGGTGTAAAAATTAATGGGAAGGTATCAAGCAATCAAAGATAAGCCAAATATCCAATAAAAGGCAGGTGTGGGAAGGTCGGAGTTGGAATGATAGAAGTCAGGATGAGAGGAGTTGACACTCCTCCAACATTGATTCTTTTGGGATCTATCCTCTGGTTTTCCAGACGATGCTCTGATAAATATGTCAACAGCCAGATATTTTGTCTTAGATACGTGCTTTGATGACCCTAGGCTTCTGATTAGTAATAAAATTTAAATTTCAAAATAATTTAAAAATATAAATTCAATAGTCAAAGCAAACAAGAAACAAGCAAAACAAAAAGTTTCCCTTTTGTGTTACACATCGATAGAGATGAGATGAGGGTATATGACCAGATATCTGCTACCAAGTTATTGTTTCATTAGAAAAGAAAAGATTAGATTTGCCTAGAGAGTGCTATTTGTCTTGATTATCACTGTTACCTTGTTTAAAAAGCAAATTTTCTGGCTCTACTCCAGACTTATTGAACCAGACTCTCTGACAGTGACAACCAGAAACCTGTGTTTTAACAGGAAATCCACGTAATTCTTATACTTGCTCAAGGTTGAGAAGCACTGATGCAGAGCACCTGACACTGTTTGTCCTCTGTAGGACCATATTCAACGTGACCAGGAAATGAAAATAGGTGTAAAATTATGAGTACTGTTGCTGGAAATGGTGATTTTATGAAACGAAAAGATAAAATGGTTCTTTGGGGTATATGTCTGATGCCATCATATACGGAAATACAATCTAAAATAATTTGAGAAATATTTCCAAAATAAGTAAGTAAATTGCAGTATTGATTCATCTGTGAGGGAATTTTAAAAGTGTTCGTGCATGTTGCATTTAACATGCATGTCTTTTTCTTTTGTTTAATAAAATAATTTTCCTAATTACAGAACATTAAGAGATAAGGTCAATATTCCACTATTTCTAATTACATTGTTTCACATTTCAAGAACAGAAAAATGTTCATTCATATTAAAACAATAACTTATTTTGATTTCAAAGCATGATATCCCTTCTACCATCTGCTATAGTTGTATCATTATACCTGGCAATTTAGTCTGAATGTGATTCTTTAATTTAAACATAGCCCTCAAGTCCCCTTCCTTTTCTCTGTAATAGGATTATAATGTAATTACATTTATGTGAAATAATTTGGAAATGCTTCAAATATACTACCATCTGCTGTGGTATTAAATTTTGGGGAAAAAAAATTTCGTCAATATAAGAATATTTTGCTTTTTGGGCTTCAACAGTGGCTACAAATATCTTTTAAAATACCTGATTATAATAAACTTTAATATATACATGAAGTTACTATCCATTTGGTACACAGTGAGAAACAAATGCTGTTTTAATTTATTGGAAAAATTACAGTAAGTGCAACCCTATTTGCATGGCTATCCAAATGCCCATGTTAAAGCCAAGGGAGAATGAATGCAGGGTGGGCAGAAGAAAGAGTATGTTCTACACAACGAAAGTCAGTTTACCTATGGTGTAGACCTTCAGCCGCATAGCTACGGGATAAGGGTATTATCCCATTGCCTTTACCCTTGTAAAGTAATGATTGCTTTTGGAAGAGAGGTTAGGATCAAGATGAGAGTGAAACTACCTTGTTTTTTCTCATTATGACTATGTTGAGTTGCTGTCCAATTATGAATTGGCTGTCTTAACTCTATTACCTAGAAGCAGAATGTGAGACAAGTTTTTGTGTACTAGTGATGTATTTAAAAGAGTGCTCATAGTTGTTAAATTATGTTTAGCCTAAAGCTGCCTCCTATAAGCTTGCCTAAAGGTTTCTCCATACATAGTAAAGTATAACCTAACAGGATGTGTAAATAGACTATAATCTACTCTTGAGCACTGCCTGTGAGTTTTGGCGAATCACAGGCAGCCAACTGTTCAACTATGTTCGAATAAGGCAAACGCCAATCTGTAACTAATCCAGCTGTTTCTATACCTCACTTCCATTTTCTGTACATTTTTCTTTTCCTGTCCATAAATCCTCTCCAACTACATGGCAGCGTGGATCTCTCTAAACCTCCTCTCGTTCGTGGGGCTGTCTGATTCACAAATCATTCTTTGCTCAGTTAAACTGTGTTAAATTTAATTTGTCTAAGTCTTTTTTTTTTTTTTTTAAACACAGTATAACCCAGCCAAATAGTGGAAGAAGCAGTACTGGGAAGGGGAAGAAGTCAAGAACTGGTGTGACTTTATGGAAAGCCTCAGATTTGCCAGGCATCTCTGGAGTGTAAATAGTGTCTCAGAGTTTGTTATGCCTTGAATCACATGTCTTGGATTTTCATACATCTGTATCAGTCAGTCCTTGGCCAAGGGTGGCACAACTGGACATTAAGGGATACTTGGTGGAACTACCAAGCACTTCCAGTTATTTGCATGTATGGGCAGCAAATGTGCCTCAGTAGGCCCAGGGAAGCCTCCAAAGAGAGTCGCAGGGGCAGGCTCTTAAAAGCAAAGACACAGAAGCTGGGGGAGGGACCCAGAGAAAAGATTAAAGAGATTCAGGGAATCTGGGCAAGACACCACAGTCCACTACAATGGTTTTATGCCCTAATTCCAAAATAATGTGCTGTTACTTAAGTTACTATAGTGTTGAATATAATAGGGCACGTATTTTCAGTATACATTGATTCAAGTCTAAATAAAAATACTAATTTTGTCACAGACGTTCTAAAACACAAAAGTATTACCTTTGAAATTATTGTGATTAGATAGCTACAAAATTTAGTGATTGATAGCTGCTTGGCTTTTGTTTTTTGATAACATACTGGCCTATGCATTGATTTTACTTTAACAGCTTATGAAAAAAATATTTGTATCAATCTGGGTAATCAACACTTTATAGTTGAACCAGGCACAGTGGTGCACATCTGTAGTCCCAGCTACTGGAGAGACTGAGATGGGAGGATTGCTTAAGTTCAGGAGTTTTAGGCCAACCTGGGCAACATAGTGAGACCCAGTGACTGAAAAACCAAAAAATAAAACAATCAAGCTCTGCAGTTGAAATATTGCTTCTGTAAGTGCAAATTCTAAAACTTTAAAAACTGTGCTCTACTATAAGTGCTATTCAAAATTTAAAACATCTGTAATGGCCAAGGTTATGAGGGAGTGTTCTTTTGTAATCATCAAACAAATAGTGATTTAGAATATACTTTGTACTTAGCTTAAAAAAGACACCACACATGCACACACAGTAGTAAGTTAACCTAAAGGTATCTATTTAATCTTCAAACATGATTTATGTATTTATTTAGTATTTATTATCTATATATCTCATATTCTACTTATATATGAATTATATATACATATAAAATATAAATTATATTGCTATTTAATTACTAGATTAGATGTATGACTACCTCCTCAAAGGAGGATGTATTATGTAAGATATTTATCTGTTTATTTCATTTATCAATTGTCAAGGCATGGAATAATGTTTCTATCAATGAATAACAGAATTCTAGAAATGAATTATATTATTTATTGTTATCAATTTATAGGTTAGAACTTAAGACACTAAGAAGTTACAGACTTTCCAATGTCACTCAACTAATGTGATCAGACTAGAATACAAATCTTGTAACATCCAGGTATTTCAGTTTTGGCATACTCTCATCAATGCTTGCCTGTTAATGTATTTATATATGGACAGAATTTTAGAAGGTATAAATTTATTTCCTTCATTTTCAATCTTGCAAATGGAGATTCAGTTCTTAGATTTGTATCATCACTCAGAGAGCTCCACTGGCAGAATTTTTTAAATAAAAAAATTGTATTTTTAATGTATGTATTTGGTAAAACAATAAAACTCAAAAATTATACAATAAAAATAAGGGTAGATTCTTAATATAACTTGGTGGTGTTTTCATAACAGAACATATAAATCTGCCTCATTTTAAAAATTGCTATATAGTATTAAATTGTATAAGTGCGCCAAAATTTCCTTACCCTGTCAATAGGCAGGTTAAAAACAAATAGCTGAACAAACAAAACATCACAGTCATGACAGACTTCTACTTTTGGATGGAATTAAATGCTTTTTTGAGTGGACACACACGCTGTTGGACAATAACTAGAGAAAACTAATTTATGAAGTTATCTGATAAAGATATCAGGGAACTGCAGAAGCAATGAAATTGAATTGGTTAATATTCCAGAGAGCAGAGAACTGCAAAGAGTTAAGCTGATGATAGCAGCTGCCTTTTCTCTGATGTCATTTACTATTCATGAACACAAGCAAGAAGCTAAGAATTAGTGTTTCTGCACAAAGAATCATGCAGAGTTTTGTTTTAGTTCGGTTTTTGACAGTCTTGCTCTGTGCCCCCTAGAGTGCATGCAGGAATTTTTGCTGTCACGTGAGACTTGCTTCTTTCTCAAAACATTTGCCATTTTGTGAAGTTGTGTAGAAGGAAGGGTAAAAATCTTGAACTGGAATGAAGTTTACAACAATCCTGTGGCGCTAAGGTGACAAAGATCACAGGCAGGACCCACCATGAGGAGGAGGCCAAAGCTTTATGTTGAAAGGAGTAAGAATAAATCGGAGTAAGACTGAACTTTTCCAAAAGTGCGATCTAGCCTATAATTATGTTAAGGTCACCTTTCTTCAATTTATTTCCCAAGGGGAGGAAAGAATAAACCTTTTTTGGGAGAAGATAACACCATCTGGAACCTCCAAATTTTTGTTTATACAATACTCATTATTCATTCATTGTATATATATTTCTGCTGTGTATTAGTATAGGTATATACATATTATTGAATATATAATCAAAGATGAATAATTGAAATGAAAAAATCTAAAATTAAGGTATCTATGTATCTACCTGTTTAATAACAGATTAGATAGAGCAAAATACAGAAATGAGCAAATAGTCAATAACAAATATCCAAACCTAAAGTCAGAGTGGAAAAAAAAAAGGTAGTATGAAACATAAAAAGAGCATAACAGAGAATTGGGACATAGTAAACTGTTCTAACAAATACACAAGTTAAATTCCAAGGCAGAGGGGATAAAACAGAACAAATAATATTTGAAGAAATTATGGCTGCTGGTTTTCTAAAAATCAAATTCAAGACACTCTTCAAATACCAAACAGAAAAGATACCAAAGAAAATTACACCTGGAAACATTATAGCAAAACAGTTAAAAGCCAAAGACAAAATAAAATTATGAAAAGCTTTTGAAGGAAAGAAATCACATAACCTTAAGGGGATCAGCAATTAGATTAAAAATTGACTTAATGTAAATATTAAAATTCAGAAGTCAATGAAATAATGTATTTAATGTTTTGAAAGAAAACCTAGAATTCTAAAGCTAGGAAACATATCCCTCAAGATCATAGATGAAACAAAGACATTTTCAGACAAACAAAAACTCAGAGAATTAATTATAACAGATCTCTGCTAAAACAAATAGTAAGTGGAATTTGTGAAAGACTGTATTTTCCAAAGTTTGTCAGAAAAAAAATATCTCTTATTCTACAATGTGACCTTGCTACTACTCCATCAAGTATGTAGATAAGGATGTAGAGCAACTAGAGTTCTCATATGGGATGGCAGCTGTTTAAATTGGTACTACCACTTTGGAAAACTGAACAAACCATATTTCAATGACCCAGTAATTATATAAATATATATCCCACAGTAGTATGTAGAGTATTCACCAAAAGACATAGACCATAATAGCAGAATCTGGAAAAAAACAAACATTGGAAACATTGGTCAGTATTAGAATGGATCAGGGATCAGCAAATTTTTTTTCTACAAAGAGCCAGATAGTAAATATTTTAGGCTTTGTGAGACAAATACTTTTTACATATTCTTTCCTTTCTTTTCCTTTGTTTAAAACAACATTTTAAACATACAAAAATACTCTTAGCTCATGGGCTATATGCAAAAATAGGCCATGGGCTAGATTTTGCTCATAGGCCGTAATTTTCCAACTTCTGAAACACAAAAATAACTTGTGATATATTGCTACCAGGAAATATTTATAAAGCAGAGGTGGGCAAATTTTTCTCTACAGGGCAAAGATAGTAAATATTTTAGGCTTAGTGTGCCATATAGTCTCTGTCACTAAACTCTACATTTGAAGTGTAATAGCAGCTATAGTGTGTAAAAAGAATGAGAAGGACTATGTTCCAACCAAACTTTGTTTGCGAAAACAGATGGTAGCCAGACTTGGCCTGTGGGATGTAGTTTGTAGACTCAAGCTATAACGGAGTGGAAATAAATAGACAAGATGAGTAAAAACATTATGGCTGAATCTCACAAACATAGCACTGACAAACAAACAAAAAAAATGAACCAAACAAACAGTTTTAGTATATATGCTGCTGAAGTGAGCACTGAACCAAACAAGCAAAAAAAAAACCAAAACAAACAAACAAAAACAGAATCAAAAAGAACATACAACAGAATGGCTCCATTCACATAAAAGCGAAAACCAAACAAAACTATGGTGCAAAAATAAGGATAATGATTTTTTTTAGCGTGTGAGGGTGGAGGTTGTGACTGAGGTAAGGCTCAGGTTGGTTCCTGATGTGTTGATATTATTCTATTTCTTGATCTCCTTGCTGGTTATACAGGTTTATTAACTTTGTAAAATTTTTGAACGATACTCATCGAAGTTGTGCAAGTTATTCTATGTACGGAACACCTCAATAAAATGCTTATTTGAATAAAAACCCGACACTACGAGGATTTTGCTTCAAGCATTTATTTTACTGTGATGGTAACTGGTGTTACAGAATAAAGATCTTCACACTGAGAGGCACTGACGCAGACATATTCAAGGACTACATAGTGTTAAGGAAACTGATTTGGGAATTCCTAGCCTTCACATATACTCATATCTAAGACTAACATGCCTGAGAATGTTGGCAAAGGCCTCGTAGTTGTCATTTCCCACAGGTTGTTTTTTTTTTTCACATTCACCTTTCTTTTACTTTATAAAATATGTGCGTATCTCTCATTTATTTGAAATCTTACCATGGTGCATTGATTGCTCCAGAGTGTAAAATCTCCATGGCACCAAACAATTGACAATTTCAAATATAGATTTATGTTAAAGATAAATAGCTCCAATAACTGGATTACAAGCCATATTAATATCTGGTTGTTTCCAATCTTTGTATGCAATAAGATAGAAGAATGGCTTAATTGTCAGCTGATTAAAATTAACTTCTTCAGTTGATCACTGTGAAATTATTGATATACAACTAAGGAGTTCAAATAGTTGAGGGACATAGATGTAAACTTTTTCTTGCTTTCTCATTTATTTATTTATGAGACGGTAACCATCAATGCTGATATTTATTTAAAAAATGGGACTAGAATACATGCTAGATCCAGTCTCAATCTAGAAGTAAGTTATAGTCATATAAGGATACATGAAACAACTGGTGAAAAAAAACTTTGTCCATTGCACTGAGATAAATTTTTAAATTAGCCATCAAAATATGTTGTATTCATAATGTTCTAGTCAATAGTATATCAGCACTATTTGTAATAATACCTTAATCCAGGAGAAAATTTGAACTTTTTGGGATCATAGAATACCAAATGTTGATTTATATTTTTGTGTCGGAGAAGTATAATAGATGATTAATAAAATATTTTTAGGCATCAAAACATAGTTTAGGATAAGATTCTATCAGAGAAGTGGATTGGAAATTTGAGTTCAAGATGAAATAATGTAAAAGTTAAGAATGTTAAGAACTTTTCTATGCATTTAAAGAATGTGTTATAATAGGAATTCAATGCCTATGTTGTTTAGGATCATTCATTTCAATTTTATTCATTTTCTAAAAGTGTTGCAAGCAACTTATTTTAGTTGCTAAACATTAGTCAATGTTTATCAAATGCAGAAATCACTTCCTTTAGTCATATTAAATGTATGAAATATTTTAAGCTAAAAATGTATAAGGAAATATAAAGTTTTACAAATTCCTTTAGGAAGTATTTGGCTAATAAAAGTTGAAAACACCTGCTTTAATAAAGTTCGTATTATTTAACTAAATAGAATAGACTAAATTCTTCACATTTCCTCAGGATTTCATATTTATTTAATTGGATTTCATGCAAAATGTATAACCTGGAGTTGGCAAATCTCATTTAAATTACTTTGAGTTTGTTTTTTAAAGAAAGTTTTGTTATAGGGAAAGTTTTGTTTTGCTTTTTAGCTCAAACTTTGAATATTATATGATAATCATGTTAAGCTTTTCAGTAGAAGATTATTGTCTTCCTAAACACACAGTTGTTCTAGCTGTTTCACTCTCCATAAGAAATCTGATCCTACTGAGACCAAATAGGTAGTCAAGGAGAAGCTGTATCTTTATTGCTAATCTTGCTCAATTCTGTTGATTTTATTTATTGGTAGAGATAAAAGAAACTTAATATATGTGGCTTTGGCTTTAGCATTTCTAGATCAGTTTTTATTATGGAAAACACTGGAATCACCATAGCGTTCAAAAGCTGGCTCAGGCAATGTTTCAGGCACTTAGTGCTGGTAAAGTAAGTGCTCAATAAATAATAGGAATCATTATTAAGATTTAATTTTGAGAGCTGTGGATTCATTTTTCCAAAGCTAATCCCTTGCAGGCTGGCCTTCCAGGTGAGAGTTGACCTCCCTTTGATTTGCTCCATGGAAACCAGCAGTGGCCTGGTGCTTAAGGCAATCAATTTTGGATTACTACAAGGCTTGGCTGCCAGCATCTCTTTTGCATTCATCACACCAAGAGAGGCTGTTTCTTCTCCAACCTGTCACAGAGCCCATTATTTGGGGGCTCTCAGAATCTGACTTTTGGATCTTCTAGATCTTTGTGCTTAATGGGAATCTGGACAACTGCTACTGCTCTTGTCTCTGAGCTTTCTCCTGCAAATTCTATTTCAGCAGGTGTGTGTGTGTGTGTGTGTGTGCCCCCTGGCCATAGGCCTTTGTTCACTCAAACCCTACGCATAATTTATGTGATATTAATGCATATGCATGTGAGAGGAAGGGAAAAATGTAGATAGTATGCTTGTCACCACATTATAATTCTTAATGTCTCAGCCACAAAAATGCATTTGTGGAATGTCACTTCCTAGGGTATTTGTGAGAGTTTCATAAGGTACTATTTGTAAAGTACTTACAAGATGCCTAGTGTTCATTCACTCATCTATTGACATATTTATTTATTTATTTCTAACATTGATGGGGTACCTGTAATGAGCCAGAGAATATTCCAAACACCTAAGGCATTAGGAAATTTTCAGTAAATATTAGGCATTATTTTATTAGCAGAGTTTTACTATTATTGAAATTAATTTATTTTTAATGTATGCCTACATTAAAATTAGTCATGGTTTTATAATTATTTATAATTTATTTAAATCTACTTCTATAAAATATGTGTGTATGTGTGTATGTATTTGTGTGTTCTAGTTAATTTTAATTCTTATAGTACTGCATAGACAGGGGTCTAATATTGAAGTGCCCTGGTTTGCAACACATATACATGGGCCATTTGTATTCATTTAAAGTATTTACTCAGAAGCCATACTCCAGAAGTCTAATACAAGCATGTGAATTCATATAGACTTACATCTCATAAACAATAGAGACTAGTTCATTTTAAGCCTAACAAATGTTAAAAATAATTTTTTAATGAAGTAAGCAGTATTTAGGTATAGGAATTGATGAGGAATATGTGCTCTTGTATAAAGACGGTATAAGAATTTAGAAAGCTGAGTAAACTATATCCTTAGAATGGTGTCCTTGATTTAGAATTCCTTCCTGATTAGATTTTTGTCATTCACATAAACTGAATGTTTATTAAATAGTAAACTTTTAGCCAAATCCTGCCACAGGAATATTATTGTAACTGCCTTCTGCTGTTGGAACACTCAAAAAGACAGAGACTTAAAAATTTACCAAACTTAACATAGCATTTGTTTGCCTTTATGTGTATTTGTAGTTTGCAACTTAGTGCAAAAGTTGCTATCATTGTAGCATACTACCTGACGTTTAATATTACCTTACTTACTTCTGTCTATTATAGGCTCATTTAGCAAATTAAGCTTAAGAATTTTGAAGAACAGGCCGGGCGAGGTGGCTCATGCCTGTAATCCTAGCACTCTGGGAGGCCGAGGTGGGTGGATCATTTGAGCTCAGGAGTTCGAGACCAGTCTGAGCAAGAGCAAGACCCCATCTCTACTAAAAATAGAAAGAAATTATATAGACAGCTAAAAATATATATAGAAAAAATTAGCTGGGCATGGTGGCACATGCTTGTAGTCCCAGCTACTCGGGAGGCTGAGACAGGAGGATCCCTTGAGCTCAGGAGTTTGAGGTTGCTGTGAGCTAGGCTGACGCCATGGCACTCACTCTAGCCTGGGCAACAGAGTGAGACTCTGTCTCAAAAAAAAAAAAAAAAAAGAAAGAATTTTGAAGAACAAATTAGCTTATAACAAATCTATCATGTAAATTAATACATGAATAATGGTAAATTGTAGTTTTTATATAGTGTTATGCACATTAAAAGGTGATTCTAAAATGCTTGAAGAAATGTGAAATGTGTTTGGCTTGTACAATTATGGTCACATTATGAGTTTTTCTATTTTTTCTTTATAGCAAGGATGGAAGCTCAATCAGCAATTCCATATTCTGATATATCATAATAAAGAAACTGAATCTTAATCCAAAAATTGTTTTCTTAAAATGTAAACATACATATGCCTTCCTTTTTTGTCTTATTTTCTAACTTTAAAGCAACATATGGTTACTTCAGAAAACATAGAGTATACAGAGAAATACGAAGAAATATTCTGAATTACCCCAAATTTCACAGCCCCAAATTCATTAATTTTGAAAAGTATTCTTCCTTGGTAATGACATTAGCTGTTCTTTAGGCTTTTGCCAAAGGTATTTTTTTTTCTATAGTCTACTTCCTTCAATTTAAAAAGAAAGAGATATTAATTTTACTTTCCATAGATAGATAGCTCTGGAGACAGAACAATTGTATAAAATATTCTTAATGTTTATTCCAAAATGATTATATGTATAACAGTTTTGATTTTTAAGGTTAAAGCGTGCACTACAAATTGATTTAACTTCAGGAGTTCTACAAAAAATTTCAAATGCATGACCAGGCACCATCTTAGGTGCTGTGAAGACAAGATGTTAATTATTAGCATGGTCCTAATTTTGAAAGACCTGAAAGCCTAAAGAAAGGAGAAGGCAAAGGCATAAATACCAAAATAGTACTCTGCAAAAACTCTGATATAGTAAGAACAGTAAAATGCATAGCCGAGACACAAATCAAAGGAATGAATTTGGAAGGACATGGATTAGTTCATCAGGCCAATGGGACTGGGGAAGCACAGTGGTAGGGAATTTCAGTTCGATTTTGTAGCATATGCAAAGACATAGACACATAAACAGGCATATTGAGGAACTTGGGCAAGTTAGCACGGCTGTTGTATAAATGTGAAGTATGATGAGCCAACACTTCATGCGTGTTTTAGGTAAGGTAGGAAACTCGAATAAGTGAAGAGAGCTGGATGAAGACAATAACAAATGGTTGGAGGCTGTGGCAAACTGGAAAGCATTTGACGCATCTAAAAGTGGTGTAACAATAAACCTTGTTAAGAAATATGTGCAGACATGTAGAACGAACAAGGCATCTAAAGCAAGTTAGGCTGGAAATGCATATAAGACCTGCAAGGATCTCTTGGTGTTAGAAAGTCCTTGTGATAACTCCTATTTCAGGCATACAAGCATAAGCCCCTCCTTTTTCACCTCCTAGCTAGCTCTACTTTGTCTGGGTCTGATAAGAGTGACTTTATCTTGGTATTAGCAACTTTCAAGTTCAAGTTCAACTTTCACAATACCAACTTAGACTTTAACCTTTGGTCAGGGTTCCCCAACCTCAGCACTATTGACTTTTGGACTTGCTAATTCTTTGCTGCAGAAGGCTCTCTTGTGTATTGTAGAAAGTTTAGCAGCCTCCTAGGTCTCTACTCACTGGATTCAAGTAACACCCTCCGTTTGTGATATCCAAAAATACCTTCAGACATTGCCAAATGTTCTTGGGGAGGAAGAAATTGCTCCCTAGTTGAGAACCGCTGGGTTCGATAATCATCAGAGTCCATGTAACGCAGTTATATTATGAGATTTAGACTTTAGAGAGGCAATTCCTTTGGCAGGACAAATAAATGTGTGAGAGTGGAAAGGACAGAGAAAAACTGGAGGCAGACAATCCAGCTCAGAAACTATTGCAATAGCTTTCCCTATGCCTGTGAATATGAATACTTTAACAACTAAAATAATCATGTAACCAAAACAAATATTTAACTTTCTATAAAAGGCCAACTCACAGACTTTTCAACCATTGCCTCATATTCTGAATACAAATATCATTGCCAATGACATATATTATTAATCATATCCTATAATGCTTTATACGAAGCTCTGGTTTCTACATTTAATATTTTGCATAATGTCTATGGTTTTTCTTTCTGTACACCCAACAATCCTAAATGTGTTACTTCCTATTCTCTGTTAGTAACTATAAACACAAAGGGTTAATTTCACTGGAAATAGTACATTAACGTTCGTAAAGGGAGTCTCAATTGGTACTATGGAAATCATAATAAAAGCATATGTTATTGCCATCTTGGAGCATTTGTTTCTTTACACCTATTTATTTAAGAAATATTTGGGATCAACTTTGCGCTAGGCATAGTGTTAGGCTCTGAGGACATGATAGTGAGCAATAGTGATGTTTTTCCCTTATGAGCTTGAAGTTCAGTAGAAGACTCAAACATTAGTCAAATAACTGTACAATAAAAATGAAACTATACCTATGGATAGTGCTGTGAAAGAAGTAGGGCAAAACATTTTAAGATAATTATAGTGATCATGTTAAGTCACAGAGTTATAATCATATTTCAGAGTAATTGCCCAGAGTGACACCTTAAGGCTATGACTGTAGCATAAGAGTATACTCTTGTTTTATGTAAAAAAATGCATGTAGACTATATTTGAACTGATTTATTACTCCATAAAAGTTTTACTTATTATTCTATATATTCTTATAAAAACAAATCTGATACACAGTTGACCCTTGAACAACACCAGCTTGAACTGCCATGATGCAAATTTCTGTACCTAACCAATCATTTACTCTCCAAAAATTGGGATAATAGGTAATCACTAATGTTTGCTGAATAAATGAATGAATGAATGGATTTTAAAAAAAAAAAATCTGCTGTATATAAGGCACTGCAAAAAGCAAGGCACTACTTTCAAGAACTTAAAAATAATAGAAAGAGAGAGAAAACAACACTCATATTGCAATGTGTAAGAGTGATTTGAAAGAGCAAAAAAAGATGGCTTTCTTTGAAAGGCAGCATACATATTCACGAAGAGGTTTTGGAAAGGAGTTAGTATTTGAATGGATTTTGCTGCATGAAAAGATATTTGAAAGGCAGAATTGTGAGAAACGACATTGATGGCATAGGAAAAATACAGGGAGATGATGTGGCTAAGAGAACAAGGATGAAAAGGAATGATCTTTTGTGACCTGCAGACGTGATGGGATCAGAGGCTTCAGGAGAGCTACCTAGCAGTGGAATCGCACAGGGATTGCAACTAGGAAATCACCATTTAAGGAGGTAGAGCAAAGTGTTTAAAAGGCCATTGAAGTAATTCTCTTTTTATCTAAAAACTTCTCTGCACTCTTAAAAGTAAAAAAGTATAAAAGGAGTTATTATTGAAGACCCCAAACCACTCTTATTTTTATAAATTATATTTTCAACATTAGACATTTGAGAGAAATTTAAAAACGGTAAATTCATTTGAATAACCATAATAAATCTTTTAGTTTAACATAAATAACATGTTTTATAAAACATGACTATATTTTACCAAACAAAAAACAGTGAGAATATTGGCAGTATTTTACATTTTTTGCAAATCTAATACCTGGCTTAATTGAAGACCCTCTGAATCACATATTTGCTGCTTCATTCTACCCTATTGGCCTACGTTGCCTTTACCAAAGTATATGAAGAAAATCTAGCCTTATACCCATGTGTAGGTAGAAAAGAAAAAGCATTTTAATGGCCTTTTCTGAGAATTGTAGATATTTTTCTTTGATACTAAATCAAAATTTGCAAGTGGTAGTTTCTTAAATGTTAATGACAACACAAAATCTGAAACTGTATCAATCAGTATTTTACACTGTTGCCTTAAAATCGATTGGTTGCTCTTGTAGTTTCAATGCATCTTTTACATATGCATTATTTGGTAACCCTTTACAATAGTTTCTTGGAAAATAGTGGCTTACTTAACTATGCAGATCTTCCAAAGTTTAACACATTTTTATTATTCAGTATTAAAATATCATACCTGATAATATCGCCACCAATAGCCTCAGAAAAGTCTCTTTGTGTTAAGAAGCTATCAATCTCATGGTGGTAGATGCAATTTTTTAAAAATTATAATTTTTGCTTGAAAGCTTAAATCTTATCCTTGGCAACAAACACTGTAATCTCTATTCTTGGAAGTGAGAGGCTTACTTTGTTCATTTTTGAGAAAGTATCTGCCAAATACACAAGCCTGAATAATCAGTTTGCCAGTTAGTTCTTCTTTAAAATACAAGTGTTACTTCATGAAAAAAGAGGCTAGTTCAGCTTACCACTCAGACATTTGCAAAAGTGCTTTTCTTAGAGACAACCATTGTACTTTTATATGAAGAAGTATGAGGCAGAATGTTAAAAAAATGCATACTTAGGGGTTAGATATTTAATATAAATTTCTAATTTGTACTGCTTCATAAAGGGCATTCTTAAATGAACCTGGAGTTTTTGTTTGTTTGTTTGTTTTTTAACTGTGAGTGCACGGTAGGTAGTAACAATTAGATTAGAATCTACTACAGTTGGGTGGCATTGCCTTGATTCATGCTCATTACCACCAGTGTGATGTCAACATAGGAAAAGGTGAGGGCAAAAAATGTCTTATAAAAGATAATTTTGACCTTGATGACCTCAAGTGTCCACAGACTACACTATAAAATACTGACCTGTGGTAATTAACTTTTTTTTATTTTAAGAATTTTGGGGCCGGGCGCGGTGGTTCACGCCTGTAATCCTAGCACTCTGGGAGGCCGAGGCGGGTGGATCGCTCGAGGTCAGGAGTTCAAGACCAGCCTGAGCAAGAGTGAGACCCTGTCTCTACTAAAAATAGAAAGAAATTATATGGACAACTAAAATATATATATATACAAAAAATTAGCCGGGCATGGTGGCGCATGTCTGTAGTCCCAGCTACTCGTGAGGCTGAGGCAGTAGGATAGCTTAAGCCCAGGAGTTTGAGGTTGCTGTGAGCTAGACTGACACCACAGCACTCACTCTAGCCCGGGCAACAGAGTGAGACTCTGTCTCAAAAACAAAAAAAAGAATTTTGGTTTTATAATTGTATATGATAAAGCTGAACTTATTTTATTAGTTTTGTTGACTTTTGATTGACTCTCCTACTCGACTTATTTTTTCTATGTATGAATGGCTATAGTACAGTAAGTTAGTATTTGTTTTTATCTTGTTGACCCAAGATACTGATCATATATACATAAGCTAACATATTACCTCTACAATAGCCACTGTACTCCCAGGGCATGATTTTAAGAGTGAATTAACTTATCTAAAATAGTAACCTAATATTTAGCATTATAATTTGACAGCAAATGTCAAAAAGTCACAACTTAAAACTTCATACGTTAATGCTTATGGTATAATGAATAATTATGAACAACTGGATAACGAGAAAAAATATCAAGTTACAAAAGTCTTTAAAAAATGTGATTTGAAAATTGAAGGTGGAGGAGAAAATCAGGTAAGCAAGTTTGCTTTTTAAAAGGCTTAATTACCATTCTGATGCAAGGATCAAGCAACAGAAAATGTGCCATCTGGCTATTGTTTAATTGCAACTTTTTTTATTCTTTTAACTGCCAGGGGAAAATAATAGTCTTTATTACTCTAAGTAACCTTGAATATTCTGTATTCTTTAACAAAATATATTATTGTTAAAAATTTAAAAATAACTATTTTATCCATGTATTTTTGCCACCTTATGGCATGGATCTGTTTCTTTATTTTGCTTTTTTGTTTCTTTACTTTCTTATGAATTTAAAAATAGAGTGTTCCGATGTTTTACCTCAAAATAGTTTGAAAATAAAGACAAAGTTTGAGTCTGTTTGGCTTACACAAAATAAAATATTCACTTTCATAATTTTTAAAAAACAATTTCAGGTCCATTATAATCTATTTTAAGATTATGAAGAATATTATAATTCTGTATATTTTCAAGAACGTTTTGATTGTGTGTAGCTTTTCATACATCACTTCATTTATTGTAAATTTCAGTGATAGTCATTAAGCATTAAATAAACACCTACTATGTGCTAGTCTCTCTTAAAAAGATGGTTTCTTTGGTAAGAGGAATATGAAATCAAAAGGGAAAAGCAGACAAATAACTGAGACTTAATACATACAATTACATTTTAGAATACAGGTTTGTGTAGATTTACATACAGATTTTCTATATGTATAAGCTATCCCTCTACAAAAATTCTAGATTGGATATTTAATTTCAGAATCTTAGCAGGAGAAATTGTGACTATATATATATATTTTCATTTTTGGCAAAACCATACTATGCCTGTGATTTTCAGGAAGGAAAGCTAGATTATGAGCCAGAACCAGTTTAGTCTTCACTGAAGTTTCTTATTAGCTTTGTGATTTTGGATAAGATCACTGCTTAACTTGTTTCAACATACTAATATTCCCTCCTATCAGGGAGGGTTGTACAAAGAGGCTTTGGTTATATTAATATTGTTTTATCTATAAAATAGAATGAAATGTGACAACATACTTTGATGCAACAGAGCTTTGTAGAGGTGTATGTTTGTTAATAATTCTGTTTTTGTTTTTTTTTTTGAGACAGAGTCTCACTCTGTTGCCCAGGCTAGAGTGAGTGCCGTGGTGTCAGCCTAGCTCACAGCAACCTCAAACTCCTGAGCTCAAGCGATCCTCCTGTCTCAGCCTCCCGAGTAGCTGGGACTACAGGCATGCACCACCATGCCCGGCTAATTTTTTCTATATATATTTTTAGCTGTCCATATAATTTCTTTCTATTTTTTTTAGTAGAGATGGGGTCTCGCTCTTGCTCAGGCTGGTCTCGAACTCCTGAGCTCAAACGATCCGCCCACCTCGGCCTCCCAGAGTGCTAGGATTACAGGCGTGAGCCACCGCGCCCGGCCAATAATTCTGTTTTATGGACTTTTCTCTGTTTGAAATACATCATCGTGCATTACACATTTTCATGAAGATAGATATGTAACATTTTCCAAACTTAATTAGATCACAGATTTTTCTGGAATATCATATGTAATCATGTTCTGCAGTATACAATTTTGTAAACATTGTGATACCAAAGCAATAAGAAATTTTTAAAGAAAGATTGCTAAGCACTATCATATGTCAAATTTAGGTTAGATGGTGACACCTGGTAGTAGAGCTAATTGGCATTCTTTAGATGTTATCAGCATCCTGGATCGAACACACAAAAACAAACAAACAAAAAAGAAAGTTAAGGTTACTGTTATGATCTATTAGGTCAATTACCAAAAGGGACTTCAAACTTCCCCAAAACATTGCCATTCTCTAATAAGAATTCCTTTCTCCAGAATGTTACCTAAATTGAAGCTTGAAGACTTTAAATTAAAAGCAGATTTAAGTAACTTAATTTTAATAAGTAGTTTGAATTTGTATCAGATGGGATGTTTGTAATGATACAGTACAATCGACTGGGATTTGGAGCATAAAATGTCATGTTGCATGCCATGGCCAAAGGAAGTCAGATAGCTAAATCCAATATCTATGGAATGGAAAGTATATTCTTCCCACAAGAAGTTACTGCTGGACACAGGGCAATTGGCAAAGAGATTTAATCCTCTTAGAGGGAGGGAGAATAAATAGTTAGAAACAATAATAGAAACCATGGTAATTCTCCCTCTTGTACAAAAATATTTACTTCCTCTCTGCATACAAAATTCACTCACTCTTTCCTAAGGAACATACCCCAAAGTCTCACCCAGTCCTGGTTTTAGGCTTGAAGCCCGGGATCTCATGATAATGTCTACATCAGATTTGATATGGCTTCTCTTCCACCAGAGAACAATGAACTAAAAAAAAAAAAGCTATTTTCTCCCACTTATACGATATATTAAACAGGTACATAATAACTACAAAAAGCACTATAGCGTCTAGTGTAAAAAGGGGAAGACTGGCAGTCACTGGTCACGAGTCATTGTGAAATAATTTGGCCATAGTTGTAAAGGACTTCTATCCTGAAGGCAGAACATTCCTGGATTAGATCTCAGTTCTATTTCTTGGAAGTATTTTCTCCATGGGGTTTGGATTTCTGTTCTGTAAGGACTTTCCTTAGTTATATTTGGAAGGAACATTGCCATCCTTGGGAGTAGAATAGTGTTCTCAGTCTCAGTCATCTTCTGTCAGTACTAAAGTTCTTTTCTTTTTTTTTTCCATTTTTGAAAAAATTTTATGGAGATTATAATAGTTGTACATATTTATGGGGTACATATAATATTTTGATACATGCCTACAATGTGGAATGATCAAATCAGGGTAATTAGGACACCCACCAACTAAAATATTTATCACTTCCTTGTGTTTGGAACACTTCAAATTCACTCTTCTAGTTATTTTGACATATGCAATTAATTTTCGTTGTTAATAACTATAATAGTCCTATTACGCTACAGAACACTACATCTTATTTCTGCTAACAGTATTTTTGTATCCATTAACCAACCCCTCATTTTCTCCCTCTCTCCATTACCCTTCCCAGCCTTTGGTAACCATCACTCTACTCTCAACCTCTATGAGATCAATTTTTTTAGCTCCCACGTGTGAGTGAGAATATGCGATATTTGTCTCTCTGTGCCTGGCTTATTTCACTTATCATGTCTTCCAGTTCCATCCATGTTGTTGCAAATTACAGGACTTCATTCCTTTTTATGGTGGAATAATATTCCATTGTGTATATCTACCACATTTTTTAATCCATTCATCTGTTGATGAGCACTTAGGTTGATTCCATATCTTGGCTATTGTAAACAGTGCTGCAATAAATATGTGAGTGCAGATATCTCTTAGATATACTGATTTTGTTTCTTTTGAAATGTATACCCAGCAGTGGGATTGTTGGCTCATATGGTAGGTATACTTTTATATTTTGAGGATGAACTCTCCATATTTTTTTTCGTAGTGGCTGTAGTAATTTACACTCCCACCAACAGTGTATGAGTAAGCATTCTTCTTTCTCCATATTTTTGTCAGCATCCATTATTTTTTATTTTTTTGATAAAGGCCATTTTAATTGGGGTGAGCTGGTATTTAATTATGGTTTTTATTTGCATATCTCTGATGATTAGTGATGATGAACATTTTTTCATGTATCTGTTGGCCATTTGCATGTCTTCTTTAGATAGATGTGTATACACATAATTTGCCCATTTTAAAATTGGATTATCTGTTTTTTTCCTATTGAGGAATTTTAGTTTTTATATATTCTGCTTATCAATCTCTTGACTACAGGTTGTCTCTTCACTATGTTGATTTTTTTTTTTTTTTTGCTATGCAGAAGATTTTTAACTGATGTGATCCCATTTATCCATTTTTGATTTGGTTGTCTATGCTTTTGAGGTCTATTCAAGACATCTTTGCTGAGATCAATGTCCTTAGGGATTTCTGCAATATTTTTATCTAGTAGTTTCATAGTTTCGGGTCTTACATTTAAGTCTTTGATTTATTTTTGATTTGATTTTTGTATATGGTGAGAGATAAGGGTCTAGTTTCATTTTTCTGCACAGTGATATCCAGTTTTCCCAGCAGCCTTTGTTGAAGAGGTTATTTTGTATTTCTTAATCCTTGCCATTGTCTCTTTTGGTGGCACATCTCTTAAATTCATTTTTGCTTTATGCATAAACACTTAGTTGGAGAAATGGTTTTTTCCTCTAGATTGTATTATTTTTACAATGCTAAAAATCTATCTCATCTCTCTCTACTGGAAAAGAGACCCAATTCTTCAAGAGACTGCCCACTGTTTATAGGAAGTCGTCTTCTCTATTATCACCTGAGATTTATTCCATTGTTAGTGAAAGCAGTAATCTTTTTGTACTTCTCTGCTGGGGTTCTTCTCACTTCTACCCTACAGATTTCCAGACAATAGGAGGCATGACATTAATGCTTCCTTTACTTAATTTACACTTAGTGAATCAAAGTTCTTTGTCTAACAGCCCCACAATTTAAGACCAAATTCTACTTTTGCAACTATAAAATTAGTCTTACACTATGGTAGAGGAAAAGGATTTGGTTCTAATTATAATGGTCAGAAACCTTTAAGGCACTAAAAAGTCATGTTTGACATAACTGATGGTGGGGGTCCCATTAGATGAGACTGAAAAAAAAAGGCTGAGGAAAGAATAATACTATAGTAAAATAGGAAAAAGTAAGTTACTGAAGATTTCAGTGAAGATAAGACCCAGCTCTGTTGGAGTGAGAGAATGAGAGCGATTGTGACAATAGTTGGTGGTTTTTAGAGTGAGAATTTTAGAACTCAAACAATTAGAAATACTATAATGATCAGTATTCTGAAGAAAGAAAAAAGATTTGGGGGTATGTGTTAAATATTCTTATTTAATTTTATTTAGAATATAATATATCAAAAAGATGTTATTTTATGCACATTTTTTTCAAAAAATCCTAAGAATTTATACCATTTGTAACATGTAAAAAACTAGGAGATACAGAAAATTACTTTATTGATTACACAGAATTTCAGAGATAAAAATTAAAATCAGGTTAAATGTTACATGTCATAAGAGAAAAAGGAACTACTAATACATGCCCTGTTCAATACAAAGACTATTTACTAGAAAATGTGGTCTCAATTTGAATTAAAGTGACATGTAGGAACTTACTGTTATTATTTCTTTCCAGATAAAGCACTTATCGTACCAAAGTCAGCACTAGTGAAAACAAGGGTTGGATGACTGATTAAATTCCTATTTAGGGAGAAGAATTACACTTATTAAGAACTTTGACTTTCCTTGGAATTCGGATTTTAACCTACTTCAAACCTTAATTCACATAGCTAAGAATTATTATAAAAATGTATTGCCCACTATTTTTTGAGATCAATATAAAGGATTTTCTAAAAACATATCTCCAGATGATTAAATTCTCACTTTGAAAATTCTAAAGAATTGAATTTTCTTCTGCACAACTGTGTTGCAAAAAAACTGATAAGATTGATGATAGAATAAAATCTACATTCTCTTAGTGAGAAAATTTCTATGCAATTTAGTCCTTTTGTAGATTATCACTTGAATAAATGCATAGAGAAGCTATGGAAATGTGTGTTCTGAAATGAGTCCTATAATTTGGAGATTTACATTAAATGTTCCAATTGTATTAAGACACTTATTTATTCATTTTTTTCAGAAGGCACTGTGATAGAAAATGAGAATACAAGGATAAATACACCAAGGTTCTTGCCTGACCTTTTGAAAACTGAAGCACTGCCTTCATAGATAAAATCCTCTGGAGTCCTCATGCTCAAATCATTATTTCTTGTCAGCTTCAGAGCTAGAAAGTGTACCTGACATGGGAGAAGTGGGTTTTTATTAATCAAGTGCTTCTATAGTCTCTCCTAAGGTTATGTGAAAATATACAACTTATTGAAATGCATTAAAAAAACTCACTTTGTTAATTGTGGAGTCTATTTCAAAGCCAGTAGATTTGATGTGACTATCTTTCAGAAAAATATTAATGATTTAAAATTGTAATTGAGAATCTGAAAATACAGATACTTGACTGAACTCCTGGTGATTTGGGAGTGATGATGTATTTTCTACAGTAATGTTGAATATATATGATTTTAAAATTATATTCTCAAAACTTATTATAATTTCATTGACTCTAAAGAGTCATAAACAGTAAATACATTTTTAATCTATGTACAATTAAAAAAGAGAAATAGTGCCAAATAACAACATACAGTCATTGGTTAAAAAATCCTCTTTCCAATATCTTATCAAAATGGGAAAATTAATATTGAAATTAATAAAATAGAATATAAAAACAGAAATCCACATTTCTGTCTTTTTTAAAAAAATAATTGGTACATCACATGCACTTATTAAAAATGATATAGACAGATCCTATGTACCCTTGACCTAATTTCCCACAATAGTACCATCTTGCAAACTATACAGTATGATAGCCAATCCAAGAAATTGACATTGACATAATCCACTGATCTTATTTAGATTTTCCTAGCTTTACATGTACTTATCTATGTGTATGTATGCATGTGCATGTATATTTTATACTAAGAAAATGTTCATGTGCCTATTTGTGTGTCCAACAGTACATTCAAAATTCAGAACAATTCAATTACCACATGGACACTTCATGTTGCCCTGTTGCCTGACCTTCCTTCCAGCCCCAAACCCCAGCCTTAACCACTGGCAACCACTAATCTGTTCTCCAATTCTATAATTTTTTCATTTCAAGAATATTATATAAGTGGAACCATATAATAGGTAATCTTTTATTAGTAGCTTTTTTTTTCACTTGGTATAATTCCCTAGAGATTCATTCAAGTTGCAGCATGTTTCAACTGTTTGTTCTTTTTCATTGCTGAGTAGTATCCCATGGTATGAATGTACTGTAGTTTGTTTAAACGTTCACCCACAGAAGAACATCTGGATTGTTTCCAGTTTTTGGTTATAACAAATAAAGCTGCTCTGGAGGTTTGTGTATAGATGAACATAAGTTTTTTGTGAACATAAGTTTTCATTTCTCTGGGAAAAATGTCCAAGAGAATGTCTGAGTCTTATAGTAATTATATGTTTAGTTTTACAAGAAAATTTCAAACTGTTTTCCAGAGTGGCTTTACCCTTTTGTGATTTATATTCTTGCCAGCATATTGTGTTATTGCTATTTTTTGTTAAATTTTAACCATTCCAATAAATATGTGGTGATATCGTGTTTTAATTTGCATTTTGCTAATGATGAGCATTTTTTTATGTGCTTACTTGCTATTTGTATATTCTATTCAGTGAAATATCTAAGTCTTTGTCTATTTTTTAGTTGAATTGCTTGCTGTTTTCACTGTTGCCTTTGATAGTTCTTTATGTACTCTAGATAACTAGTTCGTTTTTGGATATGTAGTTTGCAAATATTTTCTCCCTCTGTATATAGCTTGTATTCTCATCCTCTTCAAAAGGTCTTTCCCAAAGCAAAAGCTTTAAATTTATCAATTTTTCCTTTATGGATTATGCTTTTGGTGTCAAGTATAAGAACTGTCTGCAGAACCCTAGATATCAAAGATTTTTCTTCTATTTTTTTCCTAAAAGTTTTGTGATTTTGCATTTTACATTTAAGTCCATGATTCATTTTGATTTAATTTTTATATAAAATTTGAAGTTTAGGGTTTTTTGGTTTTTTTTTTTTTGTCTTTGGTTGTCCAACTGCTTCAGTACCACTTATTGAAAAGACTATAATTTCTCCACTCAATTGGTTTTTGTAATTTTGTTAAAAATTGTTTGGGTATGAGCACATATTTTTGAATTTCAAAATATCACTGGTCTGCTGGCCATGCCTCAGTGCTATTTCTTTTCTCCAGCCCAAATTACTTCATTTAGGTTCCTTTACCCTCTCTGCTTTTTAAGTATAATTGTCCTACATATATCCTCTTCATCTGTTGATCCTTACATCAGATGGTGTTATAACTTTGCTTCAATCATCAAATATGATTTAAGAGACTCATGAGAAGTAAGTAGTCTATATTTTTCTTACTTTTTAACAATTCCAGTGTTCTTTCATTTTTGAAGAACTGCGATCATTTCATTTTTGTTTAAGTACTTCCTTTAGCCATTCTTTAAGGATAGGTTTGCTAGCAAGAAATTACCTATCTTTTTTTATCTGAAGATATCTTTATTCCCTCCCAGGATGCTCAGGAAAGACATTTTAACCAATGTGAGTATTGCCCAATAAATGATACTATGATTCTCTTCCTTCCTCAATGATTTGTACCTTTCATCTCACCTCAACCCCAGATGCATCTATATTAAAAAGAAGTGATTACTTATTAAAATATATAGGAAAGGGCATAGGAATTTAAGTCAGGGTATCTGGAAGACGTAGCAGAATCTTATGACTTGGAGAACTTCCCTGGGCCTCAGTTTTCTCATTTTTCTAAAAAAGGAGAGGAACTATATGAGCTCCTTCCAGGTTTGTGATGCCTTATAGCATAACACAGTGTTATGATGCTATGCTTTTATTGCTTAACAATTTAAGATTTTTATGTTAAATATATTTAATATTTTGAGGTAAAAAATCCTTATTTCCATTTAAATATTATATTCATTTTAAATACATTTTTATTATATTTTTCCTTGATGGGTCATAAAAATTATAATGAAAATATTCCCATTGAATAATCCTAGTTGTTTAACATCTATAAACTTTTAATGACAAATTGTTTTAATTATTATAGTTTTAGGTTTATGCTTATTGAAATAATCAGAATTACAAACTTATTCTTATCCATATTATATCTGTATTACCCATATTATACTATCAAAGCAAAACTTGCTTCAGACAAAATTAAGCAGATAAGGAAGACTGTATTCAAGACTATTGAAATAGGAGAGAATGCGGTTTAAACGCAGCTCTGCTGAAACAAAGGCAGAGGGGGTTTTAAGCGGTGAACTAGTGGAAAAATACTAGAAGACAACATTAGAATAGAGGTTGATCAATGGGATGTGTCAACCGCATTGAGTTATTCATGGGTTTGAATTTTTTTCTGTGATTAGTCCATTTGTGTTTGCTAATTGACACCCACTGAAGTCAGGCTCCTGTCCTCTCACGGAGACAGGAAGATAGGGGCACTATTTTCCTTGACAACTACATTTCAAAGGGAAGGCTCACGGGTCCTTGAGAAAGACTTTTCTGTGTTGTAAAACTGGCCAAGAGGATTAAGAAAAAGAAAGACAAACATATATCACAAAGAGCAGAGAAATAGTTTACAATGACAAGTTTTCCAAAGTAAATGATCTAAGAAAAGAAAGGTTAGGGTCCTAGAGTTAAGAAAAGCCTGTCCGAAGTTTAGTTAAGGTGGGGAGAAAGTAAGGCCAGTTTGGTAAATACACATATTCATACATAAATAATCATATCATAACATATGATATATACATTTACTTATATATGCATATACATATATTTGTTTATATGCATTTATATGTACACACATATTCAAGCATATATACACACATGTATTGTACATATACATACACATATATTCCATACATACATATATCAATTCGCATGACAATTTATTGTAAAATTATTTGTAATGATGAAAATTGGAAGCAACACTAAACCTATTAATATAGAAAATGTTAGTTAAATTTTGATTCTCCCATATCATGAAATACTTTGCAGACATTAAAAACAATGGCTTAGATTTATGTGCAATGATCATGGAAAGATATTCTAGATATTATATCAAAAAAGCGAGATGGTAAAGATGGTGAAATCATTACACGACTAAATGAAATGATTAGAAAAACAAAAGTTCAAAATAAAAACTAAGGATGCAAATTCTATGTTGTAAATAATTATATCTTGCAGAAAAGATAGTCCATTCATTACACACCTGGTTTAAAAACAATTCACTTTCCATAGGCTTTTATGTATCATATTTTCTATGTAGGGTTAGTCAGAGCTATTCTCTTTTCTGTTCTGCATGTTAAATGTGGCATTTAAAAATTAAGTATTTAAAATGGTATATAAATATTGAAATTTGTACTAAACCAAATTATTTGCTAAACTATTCATTATAACTTACTCACAAAGCTAAGTTTGGGATCACAGAGTATATGACTAATTGTTCTGCATCTATTGTATGCTCATAAGTCCTAGTAATTAAGTGTCGGGGATTTTTTGTCTCTTGTTGATTGATCTTGGAAATTTATATTTGAATAACCTATATTTAATATTGATAACTAATGGTACAAGTTAAAGCACTCTCAAGTTAAAGCACTTTTCAAAATTGTTTTGATCATGACTATTTTCAAATGATGTTGATATTTTTACAATATTTTACATTCAAATATTTCCAAAAACAATTTAAAATCTAAGCACCATTTTAATATAATCATAAAATAAATATAATTATCTGAGAAAGAATATGTGTTTAAATATAAAGGAATATATGAAACTAAGAGACAATGTAAAAAGTTTAAAAGAAAATTGATTGAAAAGGAATGAGAACATGTTACCTTGCACAGGAAGACCTCATTTTCAAGCCAAATATTGAAAATCCATTCAGTCAAATGGATATTTTTTTCTTGCCTTTAAAAATTGCAATTCCCTTCCCAAACCTTTGAATGGAAAATGAAGTTTGTAAAGCACCATTCTTCAGTTATGGGAAAGCTAAAGTCATTGTTGAACTTGCTAAATTACTCAATTATTCCAAAAACGTCCTTCAGGGATTGCCAAGGGTGACGGTAGTGAATGAAATTGATCTAATCTAGCATATGAAAAAAATTTCTTGGAGTGGAACACTTGTTTCACAGAGGAATCTTTAGGGAAATAACTGGCAAAATCATCCTTTTTTCATGGAAAGAAACTTATTAACATGACATATAAGAGAAATCATGGACATTTTTAAATCCTAAAGCAAAGGTTGTCTATTAAAACCTCACAATAATACTGGCTTCAAGGGAGTTTACAAGCATCCTGAAATAAGAAAATGCCTCAGCCTTTGGCTCAGTTATATATGTACATTTTTGGCCAAATCTTTTTAGTTCTTCTCATGCAGTAAGGTGAAATTTAATTTACTTTATGATCTGTCAGGTACATGCTTCAAGACTTTGATCTATTTTAAAGGCTGGTACTAATAAATGGTACTGCAACTTTCATTCATAAAACAAAGCTACTATGTGGGACCCTACAGTACTGGACCCAGTGATGAAGTATATCTGTACTACACTTGACAGCTTTCAAAGTTCTTTTATATATATTTAGTTAGTTGAATACTTTCAGAACCTCAGCAACTGCTATAACAACCACAATACTTTAATTAATTTTGCCACCGACTCTACTCCTTTCTGCCAGCAGCTGCCTATAGCTACAGAAAAACAGAAAACCATGCTGCCTGATATCACTTTAAATTCATGACCAGGGATCTCAAGTGGGTCCTTAGCACTGCCAGGCAATTTTATTATATTTCCCTCATCACTGTTCTTTCTTACTTTCTACATAACTATTTCACGTCTTCCTTCTCCTCTCTCTCAGCTGGTAACTTTGCTTCTCATTCACTGAAATAACAGATGCAATTATTAATAGAAGAGAATTTCTAAAAATGCTATAAATAATGCTACCATTCTACCTTAGTCTGAGCCCTCATATTTTTTTCTTCCTTTGAATTCCAATGGATGAGCCATTCCTGCACTCAGGCTAACGCTTCCACTTGTCCATCCAGCCCATCCCCTTTTACGTCCTCAAAGGTTTCCCTTCTACTTTTTTTCACTTTGTGTTTTGTGTCATAAGTTTTTCCTTTCTTCTGTCTCTTTGCTCTCACCACGCAAACATATCACATTAGCTCTCTTCTTAAAACATTTCTTCCTTAACTCTACATTCTCATCGTCTAACACCTCAATTCTTTAAACTTCTCTAGAGCGTTTCAGTAGCTTGTTATCTCCATTTCCTCCTCTCCTATTCTCATACAATTCATTCCAATATTTTTTTTTGTCCACCACCATTCCACTCAAACCACAGTCACAGTCATAGAGCTGACTAATAATCTCTACATTGTGAAATCCAAGAGTAAATTCTCATTCCACATCTTGTTAGTCACTTAACAGCCTATAACACTGCTAACCACACCACCACATGAATCTTTTTATTGCTTGAATCCAGGATATCAGTCTCACTTGGTTTACTTACATTACTAATTATTTTTTTCTTTGTAGATTTCTCCTCCTTTCCCTGACTTCTAAGTACTGTAAATGCACAGGGCTTAGTCCCTGCATAGCCCTTCTTTATCTACAATTAATATATTTTGACCTTATCCAAAATGTTTATTTAAATACCACCTAAATACGGATGACTTTGATTTGCATATTCAGCTACATCCACTTTCTTAAACTTCAGACTGAAATATTTCAACTGCCTATTTAACATTTTTTCTTGAATATACTAATAGGAGGCCTCAATGTTTACGTATACAGAAAGAACCTCTGTTCTTTCCCTCACGAAAACACTCATTCTTGAGTAGATGGCAACTCCATTTTTTCATTTACTTAGACCATCCTTGATGGTTCCATTTTTTCATCCTTCACATTCAATCTATAAACAAATCCTGCTGACTTTACCTATGAAAAACATCTAGAATGTGACCAAGCCACCATCATCTCACCAGCATTATTGCAATCACATCTTTTTTCTCTAACCTTTTCTCTTTTTCAACCTATTTTCAACATAGCAATTGGGTTATGTAAAGTACATCAAATAGAATCACTTCTGTGCTCTAAAACCTTCAGTGTGTCCTCATTTTTCTACCTTGACCTATAAGGAACTCATAATCTAGATTCCAGATAATTCTCTGACTTTAGCACCTCTGGCTTGCCCCCTCATTTGATTTACTCCAGCCACATTAACCACAGTCTGTTCTTGAGATAGTCCAACCTTGGATTTCTTTCGCCATGTTCTTTTGACTCCTCTCCTCACTTTTTTAAGGTCTCTGCTCGGCTGTCTTCTTCTCCTAGAGGCCTCTTCTGATGTCTCTATTAAAAATCAATAACTCTCCACAGCTGACTTTAGTGACTCTTTAGCCCCATAGACTGCTTTTCTTTTTGTCTTAACATTTTTTATCCCTAATTCTAAAGTGCAAGGATTTTTGTCTGTTTTAAATGGTGATTTAGCACACAGAAGTAGTCAATGAATATTTCCTAAATAAATAAATACCATAGATTTTTGGTACACTTCCTTTTCTTTTTTTTGTCTTTCTAACCATGCATAACCTTCATTAGGCTACATTTTCTATGTAAGAATGGGCCTTCATCTGTTTTGTTTGAGGATGTACCTCAATGGTTAGACCAGTGCCTGCCTCATGGTAAGACTCGATCAATACATGTGAAATTAATGAACATACTTTAAGAAAAAAGTCAAGCATTTAATCCCAGAAAATTTAAATAAATTGCATGAATTTATATTGCTATGTAAACTAAAACTGACTTGAATACATATCATTAGTTTTAATCTGACTGCAATTTACATTTTCTCATCATCTTCTATAATACCATTTATCTCTCAATGTCTATATAAAACTTGTAGATCAACAAAACTCTAGACCAAACACTATTTGTGGTTCATAACAAGAAACTTTGCACCTATTTTGTATGTTGTTGCTTTCTGGCTTGGATGCTTTGCTCTTTCTGACTGCTTGTAGATATTTCATTTATCTTTCAAACCCAATTCAAATGTCAACTTCTCTTTGAAACCTTTCTAGACTTCCCCCTACAAAACTAATTATTCTCTCTGCTGAGATTTCCCAGCTCATTTATGTACTCATTAAACAATTATTTATTGAATTTTCTAGGCAGCGTACTAAACACTGTGGAGAAAGGAATGAGTCTCTTGATGAATATTTTACTTTACCACCCTATAAGTCGGTTTTCTAGGGTGTTAGTTGAATTTCATGTTGTTATTATTATTTTATACATGTACTACCACAATTTTTCTATGAGCAGATTCCACGAATTATCCTATTTGTGGTGGTTGTGGTTCTGACTATTCTATTTGGTGTGTAACAGAATCAGAAAATGATTGTTGAAGTGAAATTAAAATATCCATTCATTTAAGGGCTATTTCTAAAGCTACATGTGAAAGCTTCTACAATTCCTCTGTTACACACATTATTCTTGGTTAGAAAGAATACCTAATCACTCTACACTCAAATCAAATGGAGTACAATTTCAGTAATTTTTACCTAAAGTCTGATCCTGCTTCTTATCCCTCCCTACTGCCTGTTTTTCCAGCTGAATACATCCACTGTGTTTTTTTTTTTTTTAATTAAATGCCTATTACTAGAAGAGAAAATAAAACATGTTTTTGATCTAGAGATTTGGGATATTTTATCTTTGACATGTATTTTGTTTCTTTACTCACTTTCCAAGGTACTCCTTTTATCCTTGCTAGAAGAGCCCAAAAGTTAGGCTATTTCAAATAGATTTTAAAAATCTATTCACTTTAGAGGTCTGGGAGGCAACTTAATCCTGTTGTTTGATCAATAACTTAAGAGTTATAACACTCTTCAGAGAGAAGTGTCAAGAGTTTTCACTCTTGCCATGGAGTGCAATTGGGAAATTTCTGATTCCAAGTAAACATTACTTTCTTAATCTAATTCAGATGATGGATGAAAATAGGTTCATGTTCCCTGTTCTCTGCAGAATTTCTTTTTCTTAGACTGAAAACCAGTTCCCCAAAATGGCAAGAATCTTGATCTTTTCCATAGTGATTTCATCAATTTTGCTGATAATTCTTCTACACATCTCCCATGCTGATCCTTTTGTCTGATGTTAAGACAGGTGTATGAGATTTTTCTGCTATTATCAGCTCATAACTTAATGAAAAAAGGCAGCTATCAGTGTCCAGCAGCTGTAGTCAAGATAATTTGTGGTCTCAAAGTTTATTTTCTGTTAGCTTATAAAGTTTTAAACACTACTATTTTCTAGCATATCAGCAACACCCCTTTCAGTTTTTTAACAGTGCTTTTTATAATGAAGATACAATTTTAAAATTATACTCTATATCAATATAGTAGCTTGTTAACTAATTCTTTAAAGAAGCTACAGGTAAACATTTATTATTACAGTTCATCAATAAAATTATAACATTTTAAATTTGAGAATACTAGATATTAACTAGAATGATGTAACAGAGCACGCATATAAAGAAGCAACCCTTCTATTAGTAATGATCTCTATTTGAAAATACAAGTTTGTTTACTATGAAAAATCAATAAGCATGTTGAGTAACAAAGACATTTGGATCTCTTCGAGTATATGCTTTTGAATAAAATACGCATCTGAAAATATGATTTTCATTCTAAACTTGCTAATCTTTTAAATTACTATTTATATTTCAATTAAAATATTCAGTATGCCCTAGGACATATTTCTTTTTGTTAATAATATCAAGAGTGTGCTGCTAACAGGGAAAACTGGCTATAGACAAGTTTTGTGCAAGTTATTCTTTGTAAGACCATTCACTCTTCTATGCCCAGCTAGAATTCAGCTGAAGACGAAGTGACAGTGGAGGATGAAGTATTGCCTTTGTCAGGCCCAGTCAGTATAGAAATACAAATGCTAACATTGCAGAAAACTAGGAACAGCTCAACTTGATTCACCCTAAAATGTAGATACAAAATTGCTACTAAGTAGAGCAACAGAAAGTACTAAAGACATCTCCTGTAGCCATAAACAGTCAAAGTGAACGATCTGATGCATGCAGAGTGCAGTCAGCACATCACAATGAAGCTGAACCAAATATTTACCAGGTCTTGGTACTGGAGCCATGAATCAAATACACAATAATGAAGAGCCATATTCCAATACTTTGAACTATTTGTTTTCCCTTTTACCCTCAGTGTGAATGCTTCAGAAAAACACTACAGAATTCTGTTTTTAAATTTTCTTTGAGCCATTCTTTCACTGAATAGAGCAGCTGTAATTTCTTTTTTCCCAAAGTAGGACTGCCAATTTTAGCAAATGAAAACATTTCATGGAACATAGTTATACAAAACATTAATCATTGTTTATCTGAAATTCAAATTTGACTGAGCACCTTGTATTTTATCTGACAACCCTACCTGAAAGGGAAAGCAAGGAAACTCTCCTTAAAACTCAGTTTCAACTTGATAATATGAAAGGTGAGATTATAATGCTTAGAGGACATTTTCTTTCTGGTTTATTTAAAGTTTTAATGTACTCAGCTGGAGTTGAATGCTGACAACGGTGCCCAGACTGCTTTAATTTTGTAGTCTTTTTAGAATCTTAAAGTTTGAGACTCATTGAGTAGGGCATGAATTCCTTTTTCTTCCACTCCTGTCCCAAACAACCCATGTTCACAAAGTGAAAAAGAAAAAATCAATGTGAAAAGTAGGCTAAATAATCTGCTTAACATTTTTCAGACACCAAAATACTAGAGTGTGACTCTTTCCAAATATACTGTAGAGTTTCTGTTTTTATGGGAAAATGAAAAAGGGCTGTTACGGTAGAGAGAATTTTGACTTTGGTCCCAGGAGATATGTTTCATCTTTATCTGTCTTAAATTGGAGCAAATAACGTAATCTTTCAGAAACTCAGTTTCTTTCTTTTTAAATGGGGAAAAAATCTTCCCAAGGTAGGCTCCTTTCAAATGTAACAAAGTACAAAGTCATATTTCTCCCCATAATTAAAATTTTAATCAAGCCATTATTTGTAGAGTCATTCAAAAATTCTATTGTCCCTGAAGTTCTGTTCAGTATTTTCTTTGCTTTATCATGACACAGATTACCTCTCCCTTTTCAATATTATATTTTCAGGAGTGAGCACATATCGTGCACTTAGGAGGCATAAAATAAATGTGTGCAAATACTGAAGGAATACAGAGTATAGAATGATGATGTGTGATTGATGTCTGGCTTTATGTTGATTAAATTATGGAATATTTTTCCCCAAACAGTCAGTATCATGACTTGAATGAAAGTTCCATGAAGACTTTTTTTTTTTTTTTCCCTGTATTGTTAAATACTATATTTCAGCATTAAGAAGAGGGCCTCATTTGTAGTAGGCACTCAATAAATACCTATTGTGCAAATTAAAAAGTCTGCAGAATCTCCTTATAGCACCCAGAATGTGAAGTCTCTTTGCTTTGAAAAAAATCTATATAAAATTCTGGGTAGAAAAGGGAGAAAATATGATTTTCTTAAATGAGGTCAAGCAATTTTAATATTATAAGAAACATAATTCACTTTTTTATTAATATGTCTGTTTTTATAAATTAAACATTCATAAAGGCATAATCAACCATTGAAGATTTGAAAAATTTGAAGATTTTTTGATCTGGTAACCATTTTCATGGCAATAATTTCACAAATGTTTGTAACCTAATAAATGTGGTATATACATACACGTGCACACTTTTTTATATCTAATATGTGAATATACTCAATTTATCTAATCTCCTCAATTTACTTCATTTCGTTAGATCTTCCTATCAGATACCATAATAGAACACTGGGGAGAGAGGCAAATCTGAACAAATACATTCCCTGACTTCAAGGACATGCTGATATAATTATTTTTGACATGAGATCTTTTTCTTTCTAAGTATTTTGTGTAGTTTTAAAGTATAAGCCATTTGAATTTCTTACAGCACATCAAGCATGGTGAATTTCAAATTAAATTAAATAACTTAATAACCAGGGACTACTGTATGACCAGAAAATGTTTTTGGCTACATTAGTAATCTGTAATGTTAGTAATGATGTGGATTTACTTCAGTGACTCTTCCATTTCAATACTTTTATACCTCTCTATACCATAATCACAGTATCCTCAATAATAAATGATAACTATTAAAGATTTTAACATATAGGTACCCTTCAAACAGGTTTTAAGACATCTTATTTAATCTTCACAAGAACATTACGAGGTAGAGAGAGGTATAATCATTGTGTTGAAATGGAAAACCCAGAGCAGCTGACACAATATATAAGTAGTAAAGCTAAGGTTCAAGAATAGACAACAATGGGCAATGACATGTTTCTTCTCATAATTGACTTCAATTAAGCTATGAGTTTAGGGCCCACACACCACAGTTTTAAGTAACCTCAAGGACCAACTGGCTGCCAACAATTCCACATTGAACTGTTCATTCCAGAATTGATAATTCGTAATTTATTCATTTTATAAATATTTAATTAACATTTACTATTTGTCATTTGGTCTTCTGTACTAACAAAGCAGACAAGATTTTTGGCCTGGTGAAGCTTATATTTAGGAAAAATAGAGTCTGAAAAATGAATTTACAAGATTATTTCAGAAACAGTGTCGTACAATAAAGAATATGATTGCCTTTGGGGTCTTATTCATAAATTCTTTGCCAAAAATAAATAAATGGGACCTGATCAAATTAAAAAGCTTCTGCACAGCCAAAGAAACAGTCATGAGAGCAAACAGACAACCTACAGAATGGGAAAAAATTTTTGCATGCTACACATCCGATAAAGGACTGATAACTAGAATCTTTTTAGAACTCAGGGAAATCAGCAAGAAAAAAATCAAACAACCCTATCAAAAAGTGGGCAAAGGACATGAATAGAAATTTTGCAAAAGAAGATAGAAGAATGGCCAACAAACATACGAAAAAATGCTCAACATCTCTAATCATCAGGGAAATGCAAATCAAAACCACAATGAGATATCACTTAACTCCAGTGAGAATGGCCTTTATCAAAAAGTCCCAAAACAATACATGTTGGCGCGGATGCGGAGAGACAGGAACACTCATACACTACTGGTGGGACTGCAAACTAGTGCAACCTCTGTGGAAAGCAATATGGAGATACCTTAAACAGATACAAGTAGACCTACCATTCGATCCAGCAATCCCATTATTGGGCATCTATCCAAAAGAAGAAAAGACATTCTATTACAAAGACATCTGCACCTGAATGTTTATAGCAGCACAGTTCACAATTGCAAAGATGTGGAAACAACCCAAATGCCCATCAATACATGAGTGGATTAGTAAAATGTGGTATATGTATACCATGGAGTATTAGCTATAAGAAATAACGGTGATATAGAATCTCTTATGTTCTCTTGGATAGAGCTGGAACCCCTTCTACTAAGTGAAGTATCCCAAGAATGGAAAAATAAGCACCACATGTACTTACCAGCAAATTGGTTTCCCTGATCATCTCCTAAGTGTACATTTGGGAATAACACTAATTGGGTGTCGGGCAGATGTCGGGGGGTGGGGGGATGGGTGTATACCTACATAATAAGTGCGATGAGCACTGTCTGGGGAATGGACACGCTTGAAGCTCTGACTTGGGGGGAGGGTGGGGGGGCATGGGCAATATACATAAACTTTTGTACCCCCATAATATGCTGAAATAAAGAAAAAAAGAATATGGCTGGCCTTTGCCCCATTTCTTAGGAGACAGCCTATAAATCCTTGGAATTTCTTGGGTGATAGGAATGTCTGTGCTATTCATGGTGGGTCCCCATAGTTTGTGCTACTGCGATGACTTACAGTGGGCCCCTAGAAAACTTGCACTAGTGAGAAAACTCAGAATGGGCCTGGCCATGCCAGGAAGACTAATCATGTGATTAAAGGGTTGGGATTTGAGCCACATAATCTCAGCCCAACTAACCTCTGGGAAGTGAAAGTAGGATAAAGATTGAATTTAATTATATAGCTAAAGACTTAATTGATCAATCACCAATAAACATAATAAAACCCCAGTGGAAACTGGACACCAAACTTGAGTGAGCTTCCCTGATTGGTGATATATACATTGAGGTGCAGGAAGGGTGACTCATCCTGACTTCATGGGGAGAGGGAACAAGTAGCTTTTCATTTGGATCTCTCCAAGATCTCATTCAGTGCCTCTCTTCTTTTGGCTGGTCCTTATTTGTATCCTTTTTGCTATAATAAATCTGTAATTGTAAATACAAATCAGAGAACTCAGAGCACTTTTATGAGTTCTGTGATTTGTGCTAGTGGATTATCAAGCTTGAAGGGGTAGTGGGAACCCCTGAATTGGTAGCCACTCATCTGAAATTGTGGGTGGCCTGGGGACCCCCAAGCTTGGGGCTGGTGTCTAAAGTGATGGTAGTGTTTTGAGCTAATATTTTGCCTTTAACCTATGAGATGTGGCCTAGCCCTGAGTGGTTAGCTTCAGAAGTCATTGCAGAAAAGTAAGTGTTTTTTAGGGCAGTTAAACAAGATGATATGAAAGCAGATGCCTGGGAGTTGGTATTTAGAAAGAGAAATTGAAGAAGATCGCTCCCAGGAATAACATTTGAACAGAGATCTGAAGGATCAGAAAGACCTAAGAATGAATAATCTAGAGGTAAACTATTCTAGGTAAGAGGAAGCAGCAACTTCAATGCCATAAAAATGTTTAGGGGAAAGAAAGAAGCTTATTGAGCCTAGAGCAGAAGGAAATTGATAGAGGAGAGATAAACAACTAATAGATCCTTAAAGGCTATGTTTAACAGGTGTGGCAGAGATTCTTTACTGTTCATCAAAATCCATGTTCTCCTCTCCTTTATGATAAAACACAGATAGATTATGTTTCCCAGCAGCTCTTAGGATAAAGAGGAGGCATATGATTGAATTTTAACTGAGGGAAAACAGGTAGAAATGATGTGTGTTCTTTTTAGCCCAAGACTCTTTTTTCATTTTGCAGGGCTTGATGCAAATGAAAATGATGAGTTAAGGGAACGTTAGAGTTACCAGGTGGAAAGGAGCTGCTTTCCTAAATCACTACATGGAAGGGAATCATGTACCCAACAGGAAAAGAACAAATGATAACAAATGACACAAACCAAACCAAATCAAAACAAAAATACCTCCCATTGTTTAAATCCATTAAACATTTGGGAGTCTACTCATTAATACAGAATCAGATATCTTTCCCAATGTAAACCAGTATAATTTGTTTTTGCAAACCTTTTTGATACTGGAAGGCTTTTAGGTAAGAAGAGCTTTAACACTGAGGATTGAGAGTAGGGTAGTGTTAGCCAGAATATTTTAAAAGAATTTCTAAGTCATAAATTTTAATGAGTGTTAGGAATCAAGCCAATAAGAGAAGAATCAGACCATAAGTGCAATGGGCAATATGGCAGCAAAAAGAAGATATAATCTGAGGGCCAGGAGTTTGATCAAAGTTAGAATAAAGAAGAAGCATGGGCACTAAGTGAGCCATTGGCAATTACTACAAGAGATGCTAAAAGGTCCTTAGCTTGTTATTTTTGGCTTTGAGACATAGAGTTCTTTTATATATTAGACATGCAAGGTTTAGTTAAGGCATAGGTTTTGGGTAGACAATAATGATAATTATGATTTATTACATATCAAGTATGATTCAGTCACTGATTCTTAACATATATTAATAATATCTAAAAAAACAATTTTAATTATATAAAATAAACAGTGTTGGAGGGACTATGACAAGTTAAAATATTGAGATTTTGGAAGGTTGTACTTAAATAACTGGCTATTGTTTTCCAGCTATTATATATAGTAGGTTTTAGATTACAGTCCAGTTCTACTGACTCCACCAGCCTCACCCTTTCTACAAAGCAGCTGCTTCTTTACACTGAACATCATCATGAATAATCACTCCTGAGTGATAAGACAGACCCATGTGGTTGACTAACTGATCTTGTCACTTTCAATATAGATATCTTGGCTTCTAAAAACCCCATAATCATAGTTGTATTTTCTGATCTGCATAATTTCTCTTCTATCTATCTGTCTTAAATTTAATTAAGAAGTTCACGAGTGGAAAAGAGAAATAATGTCATGCAATTCTAGGTCTTTATTTTTTGTTACTTTGAGAAAAACTTTCCAAAAGCCCTCTTCCTATTTGGTATAGGAATGGATTAATACTCTCTGGCACTAGGCATAATGCTCCTATTGCCCTAATTATGCAAGGCACAAAGTCCAAAGCTAAACTACATCAAATACACAGCAGGCCTATTATTTGCAAGACAACACAAAAGAATACATTGATTTAAGGGGATGATAGTTTATTTTTTTGCATGGGGTGTACAAACACATAGCTTTTCAGATACTTCAGTGGTGTAAGTATTAAAAACACATACCATGAAGCATACTCTGTCCATTTAGAATTTACTTGTTTTGTTTAAGAAATGATTTTCCAGAATTTATGAAAAAAAATAAAAATAACTTTTATTTGAGCATCTCCTTTTTCCTCAGGTACATTTGGAGGTGCCTTATATTATGGAAAAGAAAATACAAACTTAGAGAGGGTAAGCTACTTGTTTGAAGTTACAGAAACTTTGTGGCAGAAATAAAAATTTATTTATTTATTAATTATTTTTTTAATTTCAGCATATTACAGGGGTACAAATGTTTGGGTTACATATATTGCCTTTGGCCCATCCGAGTCAGAGATTCAAGCGTGTCCATACCCCAGACAGTGCACACTGCATCCATTAGGTGTGAATATACCCATCCCCTCCTCTCCCTCCACCTATCTAACACCCAATGAATGTTACCTCCATATGTGCACATAAGTATTGATCAATTAATGCCAATTTGGTGGTGAGCACATGTGGTGCTGGTTTTTCCATTCTTGTGATACTTCGGTTAGTAGAAGGGACTCCAGCTCTATTAAAGAAAATACAAGAGGTGCTAGGTCACCATTGCTTTTTGTGGCTGAGTAGAACTCCATGCTATACATATACCACATTTTATTAATCCACCTGTGTATTGATGGACACTTGGTTGTTTCCACATCTTTGCAATTGTGAATTGTGCTGCTATAAGCATTCTAGTGTAGATATCATTTTTATAGAATGTCTTTTTTTCCTTTGGGTAGATGCCCAGTAATGGGATCGCTGGATCAAATGGTAGTTCTACTTATAGCTCTTTGGGGTATTTCCATATTACTTTCCACAGAGGTTGTACTAGTTTGCAGTCCCACCAGCAGTGTATGAGTGTTCCTATTTCCCCACATCCACACCAACATTTATTGTTTTGGGACTTTTGATAAAGTCCATTCTCACTGGAGTTAGGTGATATCTCATTGCAGTTTTGATTTGCATTTCCCTGATGATTAGAGATGCTGAGCGTTTTTTCATGTTTGTTGACCATTAATCTATCTTCTTTTGAAAAGTTTCTGTTCATGTCCTTTGCCCACTTTTTAATAGAGTTGTTTGATTTTTTTCTTGCTGATTTTCCTGAGTTCTATATATATTCTAATTATTGGCTCTTTATCAGATGTGTAGCATGCAAATATTTTCTCCCATTCTGAAGGTTTTCTGTTTGCTCTCGTGATAGTTTACTTGGCTGTGCAGAAGCTTTTTAATTTGATCAGGTCCCATTTATTTATTTTTGTTGTGGCTGTGATTGCCTTTCAGGTCTTCCTCATAAATCTTTCCCTAGGCCAATATCTATAAGAGTTTTTCCAACATTTTTTCTAGAATTCTTATAGTTTCATGCCTTAGGTTTAAGTCTGTTATCCACCAAGAGTTGATTTTTGTGAGAAGTGACAGGTGTGTATCCTGTTTCAGTCTTCTACATGTGGCTATCCAATTTTCCCAGCACCATTTATTGAATAAGGATTCTTTTCCCCAGTGTATGTTTTTGTCTGCTTTGTCAAATGTTATATGGCTATATGAGGATGGTTTTATATCTGGATTCTCAGTTCTGTTCCATTGGTCTATGTCCCTTTCTTGTGTCAGTACCATGCTGTTTTGGCTACCATAGCCTTGTAGTATAGCTTGAAGTCTGATAAGTTGATGCCTCCTAATTTGTTCTTTTTGCTTAAGATTGCTTTTGCTATATAGGATCTTCTTTGGTTCCATACGAAGCATATAATTATTTTTTCTAGATCTGCCAAAAATGATGTTGGTATTTTAATAGGGATTGCATTAATTATCTAGATCACTTTGGGAAGTAGACATTTTACCAATGTTGATTCTGCTGACCTATGAACATGGCATGGTTTTCCACCTGTTTACGTCCTCTCCTATTTCCTTCCTCAGTGTTTTGTATTTCTCTCTGTAGAGCTCTTTCACCTCCTTAGTTAAATATATTCCTAGATATTTTATTTTCTTTGTTGCTATTATGAAGGGTATTGAGTCTTTCATTTGGTCCTCAGTTTGACTGTTGTTAGCATACAGGAATGCTACTGATTTGTGTACATTGATTTTGTAACCTGAGACTTTGCTGAATTTGTTTATCAATTCCAGTAGTCTCATGGCAGAATCTTTGGGATTTTCTAGATATGAGATCATATCATCAGGAAAGAGTTTGACCTTTTCTGCTCCAATTTGTATGCCTTTGATTTCCTTCTCTTGTCTGATTGCTCTGGCCAGGACTTCTAGCTCTGTGTTCAATAGAAGAGGTGATAGAGGGCAACCTTGTCTGGTTTCAATTCTAAGCAGTTATGCTTTCAATTTTTCCTCATTCCATATGATGTTGGCTGTGGGTTTGTCATAAATAGCTTGTATCATTTTTAGGTAAGTCCTGTGTATGCCTATTTTTTTAAGTGTTCTTATCAGAAAAGGGTGTTGAATTTTGTCAAATGCTTTTTCTGTGTCTATTGAGAGGATCATATAGTCTTTGTTTTTGCTTCTATTTATGTGGTTAATTACATTTGTAGATTTGCGTATGTTGAATTATCCCTGTATCTTTGGGATGAAGCCCACTTGGTCGTGATGGATTATTTTTTGATAAGCACCTGAATTCTGTTTGCTAGGATTTTGTTGGAGAATTTTTATATCTACATTCATAAAGGATATTGGTCTATAGTTTTCTTTTTTTGTTGTGTCTTTTCCTGGTTTTGGTATCAGGGTCATGTTGGCTTCATAAAATGTGTTGGGGAGGATTTCTTTCTTCTGGATTTTGTGGAATAATTTCTGCAGGATAGGCAGCAGTTCTTCTTTGCAGGTCTGGTAAAATTCCGGTATGAAACCATCTGGTCCGGGACTTTTCTTTTTAGGAAGGTTTTTTTTGCTGCTTCAGTTTTGGTACTTGATTTTGGTCTATTCAGGAATTCTATTTCTTCCTGATTGAGCCTAGGGAGGCTGTGTGTTTCTAAGAATTTGTCCAAGATTTATACTCAGATCAATCCCAATATAAAATGCTACTGTTATTTAAAAGTTTGGATTAACAAACAAAATTGTTTTCATTTTAAAAGTTGGTATTTAAAATTTTTAAAAAAGGAAGGCAAACTATTTTTTTTTTTCTGGAATGATATTTGAGTAGGCTTCATTGACTCAGTCATTCAGCAAATATTTATTGTGTGTCAAATATATGCCAGATATTTTGCTACATACAAAGACTAAAGCAGTGAACATAGACAAAATTCTGGAACCTCATGGAGTTTGTATTTCAGGTAGGAGAGACAGATAATAAAATAAATTAACAGAGATGTATTATATGGGAGATACTTTAAAGTTCTAAATATAATAATATGTAATAATATGATTTTTCAAAAGTTTGGTTATGATGGACATTTTGGTGTTTTAAAACTGAATATAAAGTTATATGTCTATTAATGAAGGATGATGAATTATTTTCTTATATATCTACAAGTTTGTTTCATCTTACAGAAACTTACTGTAGTTGTTGTCAGATAATATATATAACAACTGTTAAATGACAAAAAAGAAAATAAATCCTGTAACAATGTTCTGAAAATAAAAGATATTTAAAATATTACAGCAAAATTGTTTTGATTACTGAGGTAATTCCCTGGATATGCAAAGAACCACAAACAGTAATGCTATTTTTTGGCCTATATTTTAGATGCCCTTCTCTATATGTAGTTACAGCAGTGCTGTTGATTAGTTAAAATTAAGTATTTTAAAAGTATCCAACTAATGACACATGAAAACTAGGGCAATTTTTAATAAGAAGTAAAAAGATGCATCAAAAATCTAAATTAATAAACTGGGAGCAGAGCTAAAGCTGTTCGATCATCTGTTTAAAATGTCTCTCAAGAACACAATTCTTGTCGGATTAAATGAAGATACTTCAGTTTGGAAATTATAGCTTCTAAAGGACAACACATGCCATTGCCCCCGTTTCTCAACTGTGCTTGTTTTACAAAGCCCAGACCAGATGCAAACAATTTAATGGCATTTAACAAAATCTTTGTGTGGAAACCCACAGTGGAATAATGCTCATTGGTCAGTACTCAGGCTTGCCTGGAATTCCATTTATTTTATTTTTGTTTCTAAATATAAAAAATATAGTAATCAATATGCCAAAATCACAGTTGCTCAACACATTTCATTTTCTATTTCTTTTTTTTTTTTTTGCCTCACAAAATAGATTTCTTCTCTTATTTCTTTTTATTTAGGTGAAAAAATGGCTTTAAATGGTAGGAAAATCATTCTTCAGTTCTGTTTTCTCCATTACATAAGACATAACTGCACATGCAAAATTACTCTGCCCAGGGGATTGCTATTTGAAAGCTCTTTAAATTCACTGTGAGAAAACAATCAAGAGGACATATAAATGTGATTGAAAAAGCTCCAAATTGCTACCTTTGAAGCTACATATGCAAGATAAATATGTCTCTACATTTCCATTTATTTTGTTTTTTTTTTCTTTTTAAAGCCAGTGGTAACTAATATGAAATATTTTTGTTTCTTCATTAAAATGAAAGTTCAAAAGTGCCTGGATTATATTTGATATTTTTATATCACAATGTGCTTATATTGATTTAGTTTTCTAAGAAAACCTTTTAGTTTTTATCTTAGAGAAAGGCAAAACAACATTAATATAACCTACTTGTTAAAAATAATCACATTATATTTATAAAATTCTTTGGCTATATGGAATTTATTGTGATTTTAGGATAAATTAAAACAGATTTTTTCCTAATGTATTTTTATTTTTCACATTACATATGGTGATTTTATTTTTCATGGGGCAGGGCCCAGTCAGACAAATTAGATCAGAAATGTGAAATTGCATTTGGTTCTCTCCAAACAGCCAGGAAATTATAGTCATCTTCAACGTAAGTCCAAAGATGAAGAGCAAGGAGAGTTTATCTTCAGTGAAAATAGAAAGAGAAGACTGTATATTTTTAATATACAATAGGAGCACAAATCAGATAAAATAGTCCATTAAAAACACAATTTCAGCCTCTCAGGAAAATCTTAAAAATATGATTTTCCTTCAGTCCTAGCAGGTTTGGGATAATTCAACACCACTAAAGTCAGTGGTCTTCAAGCAGAGTGTTCCACACCATTTGCCTCCCCTGCCAACACATCTTCTATCCTGGGGACATTTAGCAATATCTGGAGAAATTTTTGATTGTCACTCCTGGAGGCGTTACTGGCATCTAGGGGGCAGAGGACTTATATGCTATGCATGTAATACATAACACAGCCCCCAAAACAAAAAATTATCTGGCACAAAATGTCAAAAGTGCCAAGGGAAAAACCCTGAAAAGGTAAAGATGATCTTGTTCTCACCATCATGGAGGCCAATCAAAGAGTTCTATAGACTTTATCTTTTCCGTAAACATCTAACTACATGCCAGATGTTTAATATTTTATATCAACTACTGCATCAAAATAATTATACAGAAACAAAAACTGTATGACTAAGCACAGTTTTTTGAACAGTTAAAAAAAAAAAAGGTATTTTCATGATTCTCCATCTTGGCCCTGTGCCAAGTCACTATGTGAATTCCTAGTCTCACAATTTGTATTAGGCCAAATTATCAGAGAGCTCTGGTACATGAGAAAAGGGTTTGGCATTTCTGATTAGAAAATAAAATTAATCTCCGGGCATTTATTCATGCATATTTGACTATAGGCCTTTTTCGTATTTTCTGAATGGCTGAAAAGAAAAGAAACTCACCCAAAGTTTTCTATGGAAAAGGTTTATTTTCTGAGAGACTATCATTTGTGTGAATAAAAGGATAATCTATGTATTTGTTAACTGTTGCATATATATTGTCTGACACTTGTTGGAATATTTCAATTACATGGTCAACAAATGTTGCAAGAACCTAAGGAAAATACATAAAATATGGTGAGTTGAATATAGTGGGTAATTTTTAAAAAGGTAAGATTCAACTTTGCTTTCAGAATGTTGTGCTTTGAAGTTATACTCACCTTCATTCAAAATATTTTAACATTAAAAAAGAAAAATTTTTAATGATTCATCCATCCATTTACTCATCCAACAAATATTTACCATAAAAACTTCTATGCATACCCTTTGTTATATGCAAATATATTAATATATACACAGTCTGCATACAAGGACATTACAGTTGTAGATAAATACTCCAGGAAAGCAGGAAATCATTTTTGGTGGTTTGTTCAATGTTGTATTTTTTAAATTACTCGAATAGAGAGTGAATACTCAAGGCTTAATAAATAATATATTTATTGAATTAACACATAAATTAATGAATATGTATGACATGACAAGCATCCACCAGGTACTTTGGCAGTTCAGAGAAAGAAAAAGTGTATGTGGTCAGACACACCAGAAGGGCCTTTATGGATGAGGTAGCATTTGACCTGAGCCTAATATAATGAACAAATTATTGAAAAATAATGGAAAAATTAGGGAGGGATGGATTATCCTAGAGAAGAAGAGGATAGATTTGGTTTTGTACAAATTGAGCTTTAAAAGATAAGGCATTCGTGATGAGCTATAGGGTGGACTATTACAAAGATGGGTCTGTAGTGCAAGAGAAAGGCTAGGGCTGGCGATAGTGATTGAGGAAGTAGCTACTCAGTGGTGTAAGAAGCAGCTTGAGAGTGGAAGAATATTAGACTCAGAAGAGAGAAGGAGGGTGAAGGAGTGACTAACAGAGAGATGGAGAGAAAAAGAGAGAGAGATTTAAAAATGGAATATTCGAAGAAGTGAGAGATAGAGGTATGGATCCACCTGTGCCTGCTGTAGTACAGTGTCATGATATCCAAGAGAAAAAATGGTTTTCAAAAGGAATTATTAGTTCATAGTGACAAATAATGAAAACAAGTCAAAGAAGATGAGGCTTCCAAAGGCCACTGGATTTTTCACCAAGATGCCAATATTTCATACACATATTTCAGGTAATAGAAAGAGGCAGGGACAAAGGTCAAGGAGAATTTTCATGAAAGAGACATGGAAGTTTCACTCCTCTTGCCTCCACCACTTTTCTGGTTCACAGACTCATTATATTTTACTTGGGCTACAGCCATAGCCTCCTAAATGGCCCTTCCCTGGCGCAATGCCTTTTATGCACAGCTGCAATGTGAATCTTGTCAAAGCTCAAATTTGAACATATTACTCCCTGGCTTAAAAGCCATCACTGACTCATCATTATTTATAGACCCAAATTTTTATCTTGGTACTCAAAGCCCTTAATTATCTGCTTCTATTTTTCTTATCTTATTTTTATATGTTTCATCACAGTTTGAATAATTATATAACAGGTGGTACTCTGTATTTGCTCCATTATTTCTTGTCTCAGTGTCTTTTCTTATGTTTTTATTTCACCTATCTTGGAACATCATTATTTTCATTTCTCAATGTCAATATTGTAGGCATCCTTGGCTCACCTCGATGCTTCTCTCACCTAAAGATTATTTTAATTTTCCACTCTGCTGAAATATCTTTGGACCTCCTTCACGGCACTTAAGTACTTATTTCTTTATAATATTTATTTGTTTTAGTTGTCATATAGTTTGCCTTCCCAGAATCCATGCCACATGCTCCTGTTAGTGGTAGCCTAGTGTAAAATAGGTGACTACTCAGTCATGTATTTCACACAGGATTGACACCATTCTCATGACCATCGTGAATTGTCTTGTGATCCAAGTAAGGCAGAGCAATCGAGCATCAACTGCTGGACTTTTCCTGAAACTATACAGAATGATGTTTTCCCTTTCTACTGGAGTCCCTAAAGTGAGATAATTAAAGCCTGAAGCTGCTGTGTACATGAAGAGTACCTGCTTGAAAATCAAATCAATACAGGGACAAATGGAGTTGAAAAGAGACGAGAGACGAAGAAAGCCCAATTTCTAAGAAAAGTTTTTTGAGATGCTGAATTCAGGGATGCTGTGTTGCTGAACTTCAGAAAGTATCATTTATTTGTATTCCGTACGATAGATACCTCCTGGAATTGTGCCATGTGACAGACTGATATTCTAGTTATTTGAGCCAATAAATTCCCATTCTTGTATCAACCCAATTAGAGTTCCTGCCATTGTCATTTGCAAATAAACAAGTTCATACACTTTTATGTGGCTTTTTAAAACATTTCTTTGACCAGATATTAAGTTCTCTTTTTTTTTTTTTTTCTTTTTTGAGACTGGTTCTCACACTGTCACCCAGGCTGGGGTGCAGTGGAGTGATCATAGCTCTCTGTAGCATTGAAGTCCCAGGCTCAAGCAATCCTCCTGCCTCAGCCTCCCTAGTTGTAGCTGGGACTACAGGTGCGTGCCGCCAAGCCTAAGTAATATTTATTTATTTATTTATTTTCCTTTTGTAGAGATGGGGGTCTCACTGTTTTACTCAGGCTGATCTCTAAGTCCTGGGCTCAAGCCATCCTCTTGCTTCAGCCTCCCAAAGTGCTGGAGCCACCATGTCCGGACAAGAATGAGTTCTTTAATACAGTATTTGCTTATTCATTTTGAATTCAAATCATTCCCAACACAGTGATTTCCCTATAGTAAACAAATTTATTTAGTTTAGTATACTCTGATACTTTAGGGGTTCTAAAATTGATAAGTTGGTGTCAATAGGAAGAAAATTGAGGAATATAAACCATAAAGTGTTTATGTGGTAAGTATAGAGTTAGCAGTTTAGGGAAAATACCAACGTTTCATTTGAGGGAAAGACATTGGCTTTTGAAACATTACATTTAAAAACTCTAAACAAACATAATTACATCATATAACTTGTTATTTTAATTTATAAATCATTCATGCAATTATTTTATTACTGGATTTTTAATTGTATAACTGATGGACCATGGGCAATATGTAGCATTTCTGATAGATGTGGATCAATAGCTGTATCTACCTACTAATGTATCTATGTGTTCACCTCAATAAGAATATCTTAGAGAAATATGAGGCCATTCACAGTGCTTGAGAAAGTAAAATAGCTTCATATCTACACACACACACACACACACACACACACTCTCTCTCTCTCAAACTCTAGAGTCATAACAGAGGCATGATAATGAGACATTCTGTTAGTGTTTGGTAAGAAATCTAAAGAAAATAACTGTTATAATCTTCCCTTCCTCCTTGACTTGCTTGCCAATTTTAAAAATCCTCCAACTCAGAGCCCTATTTGGCTCAGTCTTCACTTTTCTTTTTTCATACATGTTTTAAACATATTAGTAAATGTCTCTAAATTATAACAAAATAAGTATGAGATCCTGGAGAATGCTTTATTGGTTTTTTAAAAAGCAGTGAAAAGAAGCAGAAGGATTTGGGGATTAAAGAGTGCAGGCAAAAATTATTTTGCTAGTCTTATGTAGTTGAAAAGAGTAATCGTGGGAGCAGGACCCGAAAATTAATGGATTTCTAAAATGGCAAAAGTGTTTAAGTTAAAATGGATAGAAATGTACTTTTTTTTAAGGGTTTGGAATGCTAGAGAGGACTATTATGCTTAGGTGTGGAATCATTTTCTCTGATGTTATTAATGAAAAGTCAAATCGTTCCTTTTCTGGGCTCTTTCCAAGGCAATTATGCCTGGAGATGTGAGAATGTACCAGATGACTTCTTGAAATGCTTCCTTTTGATTTATAACTATCTAAATGAGTATATATAGACACAAATACACATGTACTCAATTTGAGAAAGAGCAGTGCTCCAGATATGTGTGGGCATAGCAATTGTGAATTCTCTGAAGAAACCAAAAGAAAAATCTTTGTAGACAAAAACTTGCAACAAAAATTTAAAGAAGTTTCTCAAAATTTCTTTTACCCTTCACACTGATGTACTACGTAAGGCTTTTTTGTGAAAGTTCTATAATCAAACGTTAAAACTTTCTATATAGTACTCTTTTTCTATTTAGAGAAAAGAGATCAATGAGTTAAATAATGTGATGCAAATTAGTACCATTAGAAACAAACCAGGAATAAGCTTAGTTAACAGGAATAGGAAATAAACCAATATGTCTTTTAATTACATTTACATGGTTACTAGTCAAAGCAAAACATTTACATTTCTGTTTCTGCGTAGTTCTGACTTCAGAAAATACATTATTTTTAGCAGTTCCAGTATTTTCTTTAAAATGAAAAAAACGTCAAATTGTACAAGAAAAAAAAATCAGACCATGCGTTCATACTTGGAAAATTCCAGCTTCATCATTGAGTATTTATCCTCAGTGTGTTTAAAAGCTGTTATTCACTCAACACTTACACAGTGGGGAACAAGCTTGAGGAAAACTACCATTATTTCTCTGAGCAATTTAAACTTAGAAAATTCTAAATGTTGATAGTGTAAGGTAATAAGAACAGATGGCATAATCTTTATGTAACTATAAGAAATTTCCTATGATTTTCAGCAGAATTTGAGTTAAGGCTAAAAACACATTGCTGAACTATTTTACAAAGCACAGCCTTTAACAATAAGGTTAATGATAATACTAATAATGATAATAAAAACTTGTCAGAATGACACTGTCCATTAGAAACAGATCTGTTCTGAAACTAATCTATAACTACATAAAATAAACCTTTCTAGGCCGGGCGCGGTGGCTCACGCCTGTAATCCTAGCACTCTGGGAGGCCGAGGTGGGCGGATCATTTGAGCTCAGGAGTTCGAGACCAGCCTGAGCAAGAGCGAGACCCCACCTCTACTAAAAATAGAAAGAAATTATATGGACAGCTAAAAATATATATAGAAAAAATTAGCCGGGCATGGTGGCGCATGCCTGTAGTCCCAGCTACTCGGGAGGCTGAGACAGGAGGATCGCTTGAGCTCAGGAGTTTGAGGTTGCTGTGAGCTAGGCTGACGCCACGGCACTCACTCTAGCCTGGGCAACAGAGTGAGACTCTGTCTCAAAAAAAAAAATAAATAAATAAATAAACCTTTCTAATGGAATTTTTAATCCAAACTCAAAAAATAGTTTTCCTTAAAATTGTGTTATTTTTGATATTTATCTTGGGTAAATATGATAAGGTTCAGGGTGCGGCATAGAAAGATATATATTCCTTCATCTTATACTGTGATGTAGGTTACTTTCCCCATTCCTTAGCCAATTATCTAGCCCACGGTGATCTTGGTTATATGATATTTTTCTCTTTTACTTAAATAATTTATTTCTTAATTACATTTGATTGTACCGATACTCCCAAACTTTTTAGTACATTCTCTCCTTTCCCCTACCATAAACAACATTCCTGTTTTATGCCTGTCCTGCCATATGTACTAAAAGTCTGGGACTCACTGGCCCAAGATATGTCCCAAGACAACTTTAATTCCTAACACTTTGCACACTATTTTAGGTACCTGAAGAAAGGCCCACTATTTCTGAGAACTAAGCCACCAAGTTCTCTATCCTCAAGGAAACTTTAGAACTTCTAAATTTACGTAAAATTAGTTAAGCTCACTGGGCTTAATCCAGTTATTCTATTAAGGTCATTAAATATGAAATGTCCAATTTTGAATCCAAAGTTTAGTTTACTGTATATATAAAAAGAAGCTGTACAACTAATCAAAGTATGAGCTTAAACTATTAACACAGTTTTGCCATCTTAATTGTTTATGCCAGCAATGAAGAAGCCTGGAGACCCAGTGGCGATGAAATCGTGAAAAGCGTTTTCCACAGCTTGTGGAGAATTGAATATTTTTCCCTGCAAGAAGTGGTCCAAAGCCTGGAAGAAGTGGTAGTCAGTTGGTGTAAGGTCTGGTGAATATGGTGGATGACAGTTTCCAAGTCCAGGCTCTGTAGTTTGAGCAGTGCCCTTTGTTTGGCACGTGGTTGAGCACTGGCCTATTTCTATTGACCAATCTTAGATGCTTAATTGCAAGTATCCCCATCATTTCATCCAATTGGTTGCAGTAGACATCTGCTGTAATTGACTGACCAGGTTTCATGAAGCTGTGGTGGATAATACCAGCACTGGACGACCAAACAGACACCTTTAGCTTTTTTTGATGAATATTCAGTTTTGGACTGTGTCATCCTTATCCAACCATTGTGGCGAATGCTTGTGATTGTCAAAAACAACCCATTTTTCATCACACGTGACAATACAGTGTAGATATGGTTTGCCCCTATGTCGTGACAGCAAAAAAAGCAAGCTTCAAGATGATTTCTCTGCTGATGCTCATTTAATTCATGTGTAACTCATCTATCCAGTTTTTGTACCTTGCCGATTTGTTTCAAATGGTCCAATATTGTTGGAATAGTAACGTCAAACCTTGCTGCTAATTCACACATAGGTTGAGATGGATTCACTTCCACTACAGCTTTCAGCTCATCATTATCTACGTTGGTCTCAGGTCACCCATGTGGCTCATTTTCAAGATTAAAGTCACCAGAACAGAACTTTTCACACCATCAAAATCCTATGCATTCATTAGCTGCATCCTTCCTAAACACTTCATTGGTATTTCGAGCTGTCTGTGCTGCACTGGTACCACGATGGTACTTATATTAGAAAATAACTCGAATTTTTTACTTATCCATGGTTTCACAAAAATTGTTCTAAAAAATTTTGAAAGATAATCACAAGCCAAACCATGTGTTTGAAAGAGTAAGGATGTACTTTCACAATAAAAATAAAACAAGAACTGTCAATGTGAAATGTCAGGGATATCAACTGTCAAACTTAGTACTTAAGGAAATCAGACATTTCATGCTTAATAACCTAAAATTATTCTAGTTTTCTGATTGATGTCCCAATTATTTACCTTTTATTTAGATAATGTGTAACTTTCTTTCTCTAGTAATGCTTACTGCCAAAAATCTTTTGATCTGATAGTAACATGGCTACTCAGCTTTCCTTTGATACACACACACACAAACATCTTTATATATAAATATATATTATATATACAAATATATATATAAATGTGATAAATTTGTATAGGGTTACTAATAAAATTTTATTGATTTCTACCATTTTACTCTTGGTTTTCTCTTTGTCCTACTTTTTACATCCTCCTGCCTCTACTCTTTTCTGTTAACTGAAAATATATTTACATCTTCTGCCTAAACTATGTAAGGATCTTTGAGAATATTGATTTCAATGAGAAACTTCCTGATTTATAAGATTATTCACTGTTTTAACTGTATCTTATATAATCCCACAAAATAAATATAATTCATATTATTTTATACAGTTAAAGTTTGTTTAGGTTTATCTATATTTTAGGGTTCCTTTACTCATTATTTTTATTTGCATCTTAGACCTTTCTTGGGGGTTTATTTCACTAAGCTCTGCTGTATAATCTTAAAAATTCCTTTTCCAAGGCTCTATTTATTGGGTGTCCCATCTTAGTTTTTAGTTTGCCTAAAAATGTTTTTAATATACTCTCATTAAATTATAGTTTCGCCACATATATGATTTTGCATTACCAACTTTTTCCAAATATTTGGTCATATTATTTTGATTTCTATTGTGGCTGTTGAAAATGTCAACTGGTTAATTTTTATTTAATTTTATTTTTGTGTGTGTTGAGTTGGCTTTTTTCCCCTGACTCCTTTTAAGTTCCTCACTTTATCTTCATTCAGCTGAAGTTTCATTACATTATATCTTAGTTCAAATTCCTTTGTATTCATCAGTTCAAATTCCTTTGTATTCATCATAGTGAGGCTTCTTGTTCCCCTAAATCTGATGATTTCTATTTTGTGTCAGTTCTGGAAATCTCATCCAATAGCTATTTGAATCTTGTCTCTCATCCATATTATATTTTCTCTTTCTAAAACTTCTTGGTCTATTTTTCTTATGTCTTAATCTTTTGGCATTGTGGAAAGAAATCTTCATATATATTTTCTAGTTCATATACAAATTCTCACTTCAGCTTTGTCCAGTCTATTAATTAGTCCAGGAAAGAATTTTAGTTTTAACTGTTACTTTTTTTCTCATTTCTAGAAGATCTATTTGTTTTTTTAAAAAACTCTATGGGATCTTGTTAAAAAAATAATCTCTTTTTCTGCTGTCATTTTTAATCCTTTCTTTTAATTTTAAACATATTAGCTTCTTATTTCATATTCTATCTTATATATTGCTGAAATCTGCAGTTTTATGGATCTGTTTCTGTTTGTTATTATTTCCACTGCTCCCACTGACTTGCTTCATTGTTTATTTTATGACTTTTACTTTGAGCTCAATTTCCATGGGAATTTACCTATGGTAAGGCTTTGAGCTTTGGGCTGAAGGTGATTTCTTCCAGGGAGGGGTTATATTTCCTTCTGCCAGGCATCAGGGACACTACCAATCTGGAACTACTTTAAATGCAATTCATATTTGTAATTAGAAATACTTAGGGGAAGGTATTCTACCCCTCCCTGCCCCCACCTATCCAGCACCAAGGCTGAGACAGTCAATCTTCATAACATTTCCTTTTTGGTCAAGGCATTATATATAATAATATGAAGGCATCCATCCAACTTCCCTTCTTGCACAGGCTTTAGGGTTTGCTTTCCGCCTCACACTTATGTGGACTTTTAAAATGGAAAACCATAGGCAAGGAATGGCAGATGTCTTAAGGACAGCTGTTGGCTTTAGTCCTTGATGGCCTATCCAGAGTCATGTTTTCTTGAAATTTTGTTCTCTAGGAATTTTCTTCCCTCTGTTGCTGCTTTTTTTTTTTTTTTTTTGAGACAGAGTCTCACTCTGTTGCCCAGGATAGAGTGAGTGCCGTGGCGTCAGCCTAGCTCACAGCAACCTCAAACTCCTGAGCTCAAGCGATCCTCCTGTCTCAGCCTCCCGAGTAGCTGGGACTACAGGCATGCACCACCATGCCCGGCTAATTTTTTCTGTATATATTTTTGGCTGTCCATATAATTTCTTTCTATTTTTAGTAGAGATGGGGTCTCGCTCTTGCTCAGGCTGGTCTCGAACTCCTGAGCTCAAATGATCCGCCCACCTCGGCCTCCCAGAGTGCTAGGATTACAGGCGTGAGCCACTGCGCCCGGCCTGTTGCTGCTTAAATTACAAACTTAAGGAGAATTAATAGATATTGTACTCAGCATTTCTATTTTTCCAATTTTGAGTGGGTATCTCCAGTCATTTAGTCTATCGTATTTCCAGAAACAGAAGTACCTAGACTAATTGTATAAAGTTAATTTGGACAGATAAATCAGCCTAGTTCCACAATAGGCACATGGAGATCATCCACTTTATGATCCTAATTGTATATTGTTCTAGGATGAATAATGTCCCCCCAAAATTCATATCCACCTGGAACTTGTGAATATGACCTTATTTGAAAATAAGGTCACTGGAGTGTAATGAAGTTATGATGAAGTCATATAGATTTAGGAGCGTCCTATATCCAATATGAATAGTGTCTTTATAAAAGAAGACCCAGAGAGAGACACACACACAGTGAGCATGCCATGTGATAACAAAGACTGAGATTGGAGTGATGCATCCAAAAGCCAAGGAACCCCCAAACTTGCCAGCAACAACTAGAGGTTAACAAAAAGGTGTGGAATAGATTCTTCCTCAGAACTTTCAGAAGGAACCACCTTAATTTCAGACTTGTAGCTTCTAGAACTGTGAGAGAACAAACTTTGGTTGCTTAAAGGCAGCAAGTTTTTGGTAATTTGTTTCAATATACCTAGGAAATGATGAAACATTTACTATGGGACCTCCTGATTTTTAAGGTATTTGCCCTGAGTTTTATTTGAATCCGTGGCTATGCATTAATAGTCACTCACCCTAAGATATAGAAAGTACTTTTTATGCCTTGAATCTTTAGGCATTATTGTAGAAACTTTACTTTCATGATTTACTAAGGGAGTAGATTCATATAAAGTTCATGTCTAAAGAGAGAGAACATCATTTAATCATTTTGATGTGTTAATCACTAGTAGATTATGGAAATAGACTCTAAGCAGCAAAATCTCAGAATTCTTGTGATAATCTTTTTAAGAATAAAACAAAGTATCACATAGTGTGTTCATAATAGAGAAATTTTCAGATGAAAAATGCCACCATAATTTTCAAAAATTATTAATGGTTTTCAAACCTATGACATATAAACACTGACATGTAAGGTAATAGATATATTTTATATTGGTTTCTTGCTTGAAGAAGTATTAAGATGTATAGTTGCTCAAAGTAAATACTGACTTTAGAATTTGGACACTCAATGTTTGCCTCATCCATCAACATATTTTGAGAATCCCTTCAGCTTTCAATATTTCCTTAGTGTTAAATGAAGTGGCAGTAATAAAAGCTGTTTATCTTTGTGTGCCCTCCAGCAGTCTTTACAGATGATTTATTCAGAATCAGAAACAAACTACTCCAACAGGATAGTTTTTTAAAAACTGCCTTTTGCTCAAGGTATGCGCATGCACACGTGCCTACACTAGCGACACAAAACAGATGGAACTGTAATGTAGATTTTACTGAGTTGCAACCAAGAGATTTGGGAAAGAATCATGTAGCTTTGATGTTGAGATAAATTCTCAAGGATCATTTGTTTTCTTATATTGACCTCATTTTCTTCTTAAACACTGTCAAATTACATTTTGGGGTTATCTTATAATTACAGTCAGTCATGTGCCACATGACCAAGTTTTGGTCAATGATGGATCACATATACAAAGGTGGTACCGTTAGATTAAATTGGAGCTAAAAAAAATTACTATCACCTAGGGACATCATAATGTCGTAACACAATGCATTATCTTTTCTGTGTTTAGATGTGTTTAACTACACAAACACTTACCACTGTGTTACAATTGCCTACACTATTCAGTACAGTAACATACTGTACAGGTTTGTAGGTTAGGAGCAATACGGCACATCACATAGCTTAGGGGTGTGGTAGGCTACGCCATCTAGGTTTGTGTAAGTTCATTCTATGATGTTTATACAATGAGCAAATCATGTAAGAACACATTTCTCAGAATGCATTCCTGTCGTTAAGCCATATATAACTATATATCCCTAATTGCAGTCTATATTTTACCTTACATAGATAATATATTATATATACATCTATCTATATCTACATGTATATGTTTATATGTATATTGATGCTCATATATACATACATATGTATAAATATATATCGATATATATACGTTAAACACCCATGTATATGTTAAAAACAGAAGATACTAAATGCTAAAATAGAAATCAAAGTTAAATCTCTGGTATGAACCAACCTTATTTAAGCTATGTATTTACATGCTGGTACATACGTACATTGATTCCAAAGGCCTTAATGGTATTTTTTAAAAGTTTGAATATTCTTTTCTATTAGAGACTAGTGATCATTCTTCTTCATTATATCCAGCCACTAAAAATATTTAATTGCCTACCATATAAACAATTTCTGTATCATAACACAACTATAAAATTCTGATTGATACCTGATAAAGGTCACATAATAACTTTATCCTTGGGAATATCCTAAACTTCCTTGACACACACTCTTTCCACAGTACCCATCTGATAACACTTCTCTCCTGGATTCATCCAAATATTCTCCACATTTAGGCCGGGCGCGGTGGCTCACGCCTGTAATCCTAGCTCTCTGGGAGGCCGAGGTGGGCGGATTGTTTGAGCTCAGGAGTTCGAGACCAGCCTGAGCAAGAGCGAGACCCCATCTCTACTAAAAATAGAAAGAAATTATATGGACAGCTAAAAAAATATATATATAGAAAAAATTAGCCGGGCATGGTGGTGCATGCCTGTAGTCCCAGCTACTCAGGAGGCTGAGACAGGAGGATCGCTTGAGCCCAGGAGTTTGAGGTTGCTGTGAGCTAGGCTGACGCCACGGCACTCACTCTAGCCTGGGCAACAGAGTGAGACTCTGTCTCAAAAAAAAAAAAAAAAAAAAAAAAACAAATATTCTCCACATTTGCACCTGCTCCCAAGCCACTGAAAGTTACTAGAGAAGTCACACACCTGGGCTGAAAATTATAATATTATTTTAAACAAATCACCACATACTTCAGCTGAGTACTCAAGAATGTTTTAGAATTATACCATATTTTCAGTTTTCATAGTGTTTGTGGCGAGGTAATAGATTTACTTTTCTCCTTGAGTCTGAAGCTTTTTCTCTAGCAAAAGAAAAGAAATGCCTGGGAGCTCCAAGTCTAATTTTTCATCAGCCCAGGAATGGGGACTTTTATTCAGAAATTAACCTGAATAATAGAAAATAAAGAATGTATTTTTTTTTGTAATTTATGACTTACATTTATTATAGTATTAAAGGGCTTCGATTTGAGAGAAACTACCTTATATATACTTCTTCCATGTTTTCATTCTTACTTCATGACCTATTTCATTCTTCATTTTGAATTTTTGAAAAGGGGGAAATTTTTTATCTTCTGTATTGGAACCACTATGTTGTCACATTTTCTCTAATGAATGCATTGCTGAAAACATTTCATAACCCAAAGCTTACATAACTCAATTCAAGGCTAAGTTTCCAATTGAATGCGAAGAATGAGTATGCAATAGTGCTTATTCTTGGAAAAAATAAATTTAAAAGCATTAATATTTCCTTCCCTTGAATGCTGATTTTTATTTGTGCAGCATTATTTGTTACATTCCTATCCCAGAAATTAACTAATTAACTACATGATATATAATGATGCCATTTGTTCATCTTCAATATCTTTTATCACATCTAACTTCCTCTTTAAGGTTATTGCACAGTAAGCACATTTTTAGCACCAGCCTCAAAACTTAATGAGTGCTTAGAAGATACTATTATAAGACAACATTTTAAGTTAAATAATGATATAGCAATAATAGCACAAGGATAAACAAATCCCTTACGGAAGTACTAATGTGCACAAACAACAGCAAAAACGATCCTGTAGTTTTAACCTCAAAGTGACTCCGCAATGTGAAAAATGGTACATATAGTTTACAGTTCACTTTGTCTTTGAGATTTGAAATTATTAAAATTATGGACAGTATTTTTAAATTGAGAGATTTGCATAATTTCAGAATGTGCACACAACGTGAAATTTAACTTAAAATTCACTTCATTCTTATACACCTAAAGTTCACATTATATTGTTTTTGCTCATCAGCAATCATTCACCTTTCTTTAGGTTACTGTACTCTGGAATTTCACTGGATTTGCTATCATCTCAACACTTAGAAATTGTGACTGGATAAGGCTGGCTCTAATTCAATTCTGGGGGAAAATATGATTACCTTAAAATAATTAGTTTATACTCTACCCTTAAATAAAAATGGTTAATGAAGAAATGAAAGGAGATCTTGCTGATACTACTGGGCAAGAGAAGGTTGCAAGTTCTTTAAGATTTGAAGCTGCCACAATGTAACGCCAAAGGCTAGTACAGAGAATGAATGCACAGACTGGAGGCAGAGCCAAGAGAGAGAAACCAGGAATAATTACATCATTTCAGTAAATAATTTAATGACTCCTGAAACTAGTTCCTCTGGACTTTCAGCTTATATAAGATAATAAATCCCACCCTTTTACTTAAACACATTGCATTAGTCAGGATTCTTCAGAGAAACAGAACCAACAGGGGGTGTGTGTGTGTGAGTGTGTGTGTATGTGTGTTGTGCATATATACATATATAATGAGGAAATTGGCTTATGGAATTATGGATATTGAAAAGTTTTGTGGTCTGCTATCCTCAAGTTGGAGATCCAGGAAAGCAGGCGGTATGATTTCATTCTGAGTCCAAAGGCCTAAGAACCTGGGAAGCAAATGGTATAAATCTTATTTTCAGGGCAGTAGGCAACCTATGTCCCAGCTGAAGCAGAGAGATAGTAAGAAAAAACGTGTATTCCTTCTTTTTCTGCCTCAGTGGATTAGATGATGCCTACCTATATCATGAAGGACAATCTACTTTACAGAGCCCACTCAATTCAAATGCCATTGTCATCCAATCCTAACCTCAGCTGGAAACACTCTCATAGGCACACCCAGAAATAATGTTTAACCAGATAGCTGGACATCCCTTGTTCTAGTCAAGTTGAGACATAAAATTAACTACTATACATATTGAATTGCATTATCTATTACTTGCAACTAAAAATATGATATTCCTGTTATCAAATACTTAAATCTTCTTTTTTTCCTACTTCTATTTTCTCCATCATAACCTCTATTATGATTCAATAAATATCCCTTCTAAGTCAAACAACAAACCCTTCATTTGTTCTCTCATTCACATCCCTCTCAACTTCTCAAGAAGTTCTCGGGTTAATTCCTCATTCAGCTACATTATTTTTCCCTTCTCTGAAATTTCTGTCACTGAAATCTCCCAGCTTAAAATATCTCCCAGCTGAAAGGCTAATCATCTAAAACAAAACCTTTCCTTGTCCTCACATTGTCCCCTCAAATAACATTAAATTCCTCTGCTTGTGTGATAATAAAAAATAGAGGCATTGTCCACACTGTTACTAATTACTTCTCTTTTCAGAACACCAATCTGGTTCTCATCATTACCACTTTACCTAGAAACACTACTTTCCAAATCAACACAAATCATTCTCCTTTATTTCCTCCATCCCCTGTTTCAGCAGTGTTTGTTCTTTATCTCACCTTACAGGCTTCTCCTTGGTATCTGTTTTTGTTACCAGTTCTCTGCATGTTAACCCACATCTGAGATTCCATTTTGGTTCCCCTTCCCGTTCCCTCTTTTACTGTATCATTTCTTACATCTCTTTTCTCCTCTCTTTTCTCTCCCTTTTTATTACCATGATGTTTTAAGGCAATTTTATTTGATCCTATGACATCAAATGGTGACTATGCTGATGTTCTCAATACAAAACCTATCCTCTGATCTCCAGATCCATAAACTTAACTGCCCAGTTCACATTTATTCCTACAATGCATGTTTATTATGCATCTATAAAGTGCCACTTTTTTTGTGCTTAAGATATACATCACCAGATGAAATAAATATCCATAATAGGGCCAGCAAACTTTTTTTGTAAAGGGCCAATTATTATATTGGGCTTTGCAGACTATATCCTCCCCATTGCAACTCTGCTGTATAAATAAATATATAAATATATATTTATATAAAATATATATTATTATATTTAAATATAATAATATATATTATATATATTTAATAAATATATAATATATATTTAAATATAATAATATATATTATATATAAATATATAAATATTTATATTTATATATAAATATATAAATGAATGGTGGTGGTGATGTTCTAATAAAACTTTACTCACAAGAACAGGCAGTAGATCATATTTGCCCCATGAGCCATAGTCAACTGACCCTGGTCCATAACAACTCTTGTTGAATTACTCATGGGTATTTTAAACATAAATTCCCATGGCTATTTGAATTAATTTCAGAAGTCTATGATCCAACCCAGCTGGAATTCTTTCAGTTTTCTGATTACGCCAAGGTCTTTCCTGTCTAGTGGAGTTTGCATCCACTATTTCTACACCTGGATTTCTTTCTCTAGTTCTTTGCATGGCTGGCTCTTTCCCATCCTTGTTAAAGTGTTGCCAGCTTTTATCCCCTATGCCATTTCTATTATATCACTCTTTATTTCTTTGGGAACATTTATCACAATATAATTATTTGTTTATTAGTTTACTGCCTTTTCTTTTCCTCTGGTATGCAAGATCCTTGAATACAGGGTCCTGATTGACCACAAAATCCCAACACCACCAACCATAATGTCTAAGAGTCAATAAATATTTGATAAATAAGGGAATAAATGAATCTGTCTTTATGAAAAGAACTATAAAGGAAAAATATCCTAATAGAAAAAAAAAAGGTTTTGTTTATTCATGTTTCTGGATTTTGCATTTCTTCATAATATAATTAGTTTATTCATTAGTTATCTAACTTATTAACCCAATAAATACTAACATGTAGAGCAGAATTTCTCAATCTCAGCACTATGGACACCTTGAGCTGGATGTTTTTTTTTTTTTCTTTTGTGGGGCTATTCAGTGAAAGGTAGGTTGCATAGCAGCATCCTTGTTCTTTACCTGATAGTAATCAGCCCCATCTTCTTCCTCCCCGAGTCCTGCCTAGTTGTGAGAACCAAAAAAAAAAAAGTGTTATGCAGAAGTAGAGGGTACCACTAAAGTATGTAAAAGAGAAATTTAACCTAAATTAGGAGTTGGGGAAAACCTCCCTTTGAGAAGTTATTGTAAGCTGAGATTAAATTAGTGTCCTAAAAGAATAGGCTAATTAAAAGAAATTGAATATAGGGGAGTAGTATGGAAGAAAAGAGCACACCAGACAGAGGAAGAGGCATGTAGAGGAACAAAGTATGGCTCATTTGAGGAAGTGAAAACAAAATGGCAATCTATCTAAGGTATAGAGAGCAATTCATCATCTAAAACCTGGAGAGGTCAGCAGGTGCCAGATCGTGTTTATGCAGGTGCACTTCATTAAAGATTTGGGACTTTATTCTACAAAAGACTTAAAAAGGAGAAACATGATCAGACTTGAATTTTAAAAATTCACTCTGGATTATCTAAATAAAATGGATCAGAGGGGGGAAAAACAGCCTGTAAGGAGTGAACAGAGAGGGTCTGATGTATCATTCTCAGATGCCAGGTAATGGTGAAAGCAGTAGGGAAAGAGAGAAGTGGGTGGATGTGAGAAATTTTTAATAGTGTGAATTAGCTGGGCTAAGTGATTGAATGGATGTTAGGGACAAGGATAGATGAATTATGATGCAAGCAACTAAGCGGATGGTGGTATTTTGTTATTATTAATGCTAGATCCACATACCCAAACTAATATAGGAAATATCTCAGAGGATATAAACGTAGCTTGAGGGGGCACAAAAACTCTTAATACTGACAACTTAAATTTTTCTCTTTTTATTTATTTTTACACTTGTATTATTCTATGTATTTGTTATCTATTACTGTCTAACAAATTAACACAATTTCAGCAACTGAAAACTATGCATATTTATTTTTTCACAGCTGGTCAGGAGTCTGGGCATGGCTTAGCTGAGTCCTGTAATTCAGAACCACTCACAAGGCTGCAATCAAAGTATCAGCCAGGGCTGGGGTCTTATCCAAAGGCTCAACTTCAGGAGGATCTTCTTCTAACTCTCAGTGGTTGTTGATAGGATTCAGTTTCTGTGGGCTATTGAGCTGAGGGACCTCACTTCGGTTACTTACTGGATGTTGACTCTATTTTGCCCTCAGTTTCTTATCTCATGGGCCTTTCCACATGGCATCTTGCTTCATCAAAGGTAGCAAGAGAGAGAACCTACTAGCAGGACAGAAATCATCATCTCTTGTCACCTAATCATGGCAGTGACTCCTCAGTGTTGCAAGTTTCTGTTGGTTAGAACAAGTTACTCAGGAGAAGAGATTACACAAAGCCATGAACACCAGGATGTTGGGGTCTTTTGGCACCACCTTAGACATCTACCTACCATATCCTATATATTACGTCAGGCATGTATTTTAAAATAAAATAAACATAATGTGAATACACAGGTATTTAGAGGTATTAAAAAGTCTAAAATAAACATTTCATCTAATTTAACTCTTCCCAGGAATAAATTTACACAGATTTTGGAAGCTCATATGTAGCATGAACAAGAAAATATATGTTCTATGCAGAAGGTGCAAGTTGAATGGAAATAATGTATTGGTAAAATGTTTCCACTAATTACACAGGTATTTATATTATAGGGTGGGACTAGGCAGGGACTGTGGAGAAAGGGGCTCAGGATAACTGCTAGGGACTATAAACTTAAAAGCATAAATTGTTTTAATATTCTTTAAAAATGCTCACATTATTTTTTTCAAGAAACATCTGCTTTGGACTGATCCTAAGGCTTGATGTCCTAAAGTCTTTGTAAAACTTGGGAAACTGAGCATAACATTTTTTCGCCAAGTATCTTACTTTACATAACTTCCTGCACATTGTTTGGAATTGTTCTTGACAGACCTTAATCAGCTTCACGGAACTCTGTAAATTTTCAAGCATAAAATTTAATATTTTGTCTACCCATTTCAGAGAGCAAAAAATGAATGTAACTCATTTGTGACAATAACAACCAATGTTTAAAAATTGCTTTTACATTTTTTTTTTAAATCTGTTCTTGGTAGTTAGGGGGTTTCCAGAGGATAGAAACTTCTAGATCTTTTATCTACCTTAACATGACATCTTACAATGGTGATATTTTCAGTTTATTGATGTTTTTATAATTCGTGATGTATATATAATTCAAATATAGATTATTTGAATTGTTTCCACTAATAGTTTTCTATCTTATTTCAAGCTGCCATGTGAGTGCTCTTAAATATTGCTTCTATCATTCGAAGCACACATGTTTAAGCTTTACAAATAACTCAATTCTCTTTCACAATTCATTTTTGTAAGAATTTTCCATGCAAGTACTTCAGGAAAGGGCTATTATTTTTAAATATCAGTTTTCTAAGTTCTGTATTGTTCCTAAATGTCAGGTCAGCATTGCCAATTTTATGATTTAATTATTTGATCCATGATGTCAGACACTTATTATAAATAATGAACAATACTTCCTTTAATCTAGAGCAAATGTTATACATATGGAAATAGTCCAATTTAGAATTTAACAAGAAGGGAAGTAAGATAATTTATTAGATTTCTTTTAACATTGTGCATGTTCAATAATGTGCAATGAATACAATTAATACTGTCTGCTGTGAGGTCAAAGTAATACTGTCTTCTGTCAGTACAATTGAAGTTTCAGGTTAATAGGCTTGGCTTATTCTTTTCTTGAAATTTCTAAGTTCTGAGACTACTTCTCTCCATTTACAGCTCTGTGAACTAAAATATTTACAAATTAAACCACATATTTAAAAACTTTTTTGTTAACGTGAAACAGTGTATGTTGTGCTAATGTACCAAGGGAATGTAGTAAGAAAAAAACCATATTTCAGCATTTTTAACTTCTAACTCTATTTAAACAATAGAAAAAGAAACCAACATTAAATCCCTGCAGGTTCTTTGCAGGAAAGTTATGAGAGATCCATACCTTCATCACAAAAGACAGAGGGTATGGAGGAAAAGACTTGGAGGGAAGTAGAAACTACCAACCCTGGGGGAGTGAAATGGAGACATTCCCAATGCTGAGAAGGGGATGCTGATTAATTCCGTATAGCAGGACCTGAGTCCAGCAGAACAATGCCACTGTGGAGTGGTAGCAGGACCTCAGAAGGAAATATATCCCTAGATCATGGTGTGTATGGGAAAGCTGGGCTATATAACATGGGCTTCCTGTCATGGGAAGAATTCCCAATGGACACTAAAACAATGGAGATGTCCACAATCTGGGAACCATTTGAATCAAAATAATAAGTTGATCAAACCAGGGGACATAGCATCACATGTGTTAACATGAGAGAGCTTCTCAGGCACCTGGTAGAGTAAAGAGATAGAAAGTCAATGACAGAGGTTATTTATTTATTTGTTAACTATCAGGTAAAAGGAATCTGAGTTGAGGAGTGTGCAGAGTCAAATTTAATTTGATTTAGAAAATACGGTCACTGAGAATTTTCTTTCTGTTTAAAATCTGTAATATTACTTGAATGAATAATGTTTACATCTATCTGAGGGATGCAGAAAAGTATAAAATGATCTCTATCAATAAGGAATATATATACTAGTAGATATATTTGATACAGTAGCAACATATAAAATATACAGTTCTCTGTAAAAGCTATCATAAGAAACAACTTAGTATTGTACATTAATGCTGCAGTAGTTGAAAAAAATAAAATGTTAGAATTAGTGAACAAAGAAAATCTCTCAGAGGGTAAGGAAATGCTGTTTTAAGTGGGATTTAAAAGTTGAGCCTTGTTTCTTCCAGCTGAGTTGGAAAGACAAAACTGAGTATTTCCTTATAAACAATAAAGGGTCATAAGAATCATTTTAACAAATTATTTTCTCAGTTAATTTGGAATTTGAGGAATATATCATTTATACTTTATCTCAGATTTTTAAAATTTCTGTATATATATATAAAATAGAGCTAAAATGAATCTGAAACAGAAAATCTGTTAAATCATTTTATTAATTGTTACTAATCAATTAATGTAATCAATCACTTCAATCCAAAGTCTCTTGCTTTGATTAAAGATAGAAAATGTGAATTCCACATTCACTTACAAATCAATTTGATTCATAAATATACTCTTCAAATGAACATGCAAATATCTCATGTGTCACACTTGTCTGTCAGTTTGTCTGTCTGCCCATGAACCATTGTAAAGAAGCTGCCCTTCCATAGGACCTGGAATAGGACATCTTTTTTTTTTTTATTTCAGCTTATTATGGGGGTACAAAAGTTCAGGTTACACACGTTGCCCATGTACCGTCTGTCCCCTCAAGTCAGAGCTCCAGGCGTGTCCATTCCCCAGACAGTGCACATTGTACTCATCATGTAGGTAGGACATCCTTTTTGAATCCTGTGACCTTCTGGCAATGATTGTTTAAATGAATCAGGTCTAATCAATGAGGAATCAGTCACCTAGCAACCAAATAGATGCTTTCTCTTTCTTTCTTTTTAATTCTAAGACACTAGGATTAATCAGTAAGTTTCCAGTGGGAGGCTGAGACAGAATATGGATCAGAGTGGGTACAATGGCCAGCTCAGGCCATGATCAAGCTCAAATTAATGGGATGTGAAGAAACCTTGATTAAGCTGACAATTATAGTCTTCACGGGGAAAAATTTAACAGATTTGCACAGAGAAGAGACCACAGGAACCTCAGAAGATAGGAAATGAACACAGTAGCTTCTTTAGAAACTGGCACCTTTCTGATTCTTTATTCTAAATTCTGAAGACCTAGGTGTGTTTTATAATTTTTTCATGATTTCTGCCATTTTTTATATGTATTAGCATGATCAAATTGTGCTACTTATGACCAAAAGAACTTCAATTGAAACATGTAAGAGATAGATTCACATTACAAATACATGGCTCATATTTTTATGTGAAAAAAGTACTAGGCATTAAACAGGAGTTTAAACAAGAAAGAAATATAGATCCAGGCAAAAACTTCACCTATGTCTAAAAATTTGCATCAGGTTTCTTGTCCAAAACAGATGCCAATTTAGCCGGTCATCCTTTCTCTTAGTCTCGTTTGGGACTTGACATTTTCTTCCAGGGATTGGGTTTTTCCATTGTTTGGCTACAGTGAAAAAAAACATATTCATTGCAAAGGTGCTGTGATATTTCTGGGAATTCAAGGTCTGAAGGGTTTGTGTGTCAGAAACAGACAGAAACAAGCAAACCAGGTACTGGAAAACATAGGACATTCTTTCTCTCTTCCTCCCTCTATCTCATTGTATTCCCTACCTTGTCCCTACTGCTCACTGTATCCATTAACTTCTCCCTGTATATCTGCTTTATTCGTCTCCCTAGTTTTCAACTATTTTTTTTCCTGCGTGTTTGTCTTTAGAAAAAATGTGGCCAACAATGTGGCAGCTTTTTAATTTACCTATTCTGTGATTCACCTAAGTAAAAGGAAAGACTTTTCTTCATTAGCTCCCAGGAAGAGAGAAGATGCTGGGCAGAGAAAATTGGAGGGGTCCAGGTCAAATACACGAAGCTTTATTTTTATATTGCCTGCCTAAGTCCCTTTATAAAACAAATTGTCATTGCAAATGTGCATTGTTTATTTTGCAGTTTATTTGTGAAATCCTTATATGGTACTTGCCATATTCTAAATGCATTACAAATGTGACTTCATCTAATGGTTTTTGAATATTGCAGAGCTGAGTTTTGAAGGTAGGTTTTCTGTTTTATTTATCTTGTTATCTCTTAGACCTAATGTAATATTTGCAGCCACATAGAGACCATCTAATACATTTTAAAAAACAATGAATAACTTAATAAAGTAAGAAGTTAATAATCTGATTCAAACTGGCTAATCATGCTTGCTATCTTGTTTTTGGGAGTGATTTCTTCCTCTTGAACTGGAAGCCTGCTCTGGGAACCCAATCTCATGGCCAGGGCCATGTTAACTATGGAAAAATTTCATTTCTTGCCTAGATTTCATACACTGTGGGCTATGTCTGCCTGTTTTTGTTGTCCTCTATCTATCTCTTAAGACACCATGCTTATACTTCCTGTTTTGACTTTTTATCTGTTCCTAACTTTATCCTCAGAGTTCTGTAAGCTATTTTTTCCTTTCCAATTAAATGTATATGGTTAAGATTTATAAATTGTATTGAATAAAAGAATAAACTAATCCATAAATGAAAGAGTTTAGAAGAGTTATGCCTGTGAAACTGAACTGTAATATTCTTAAGTGTGACTTTGTATAGTTACATGGAGCTTTTTGGATTTTTAAATATTTCAGGATACAGAAGAATAGTTTGATGTTCTTCCCTATGCCTTTTATCTAATGATACTCAATTATTTTAAGGGAAATGAACTTATACCTGTATCTATATAGTGCTTAGGGTTTAATAGACAACAACATTTTCTTGTGGAAAAAATGTAGTGGACATTTTCTTTTTTTTGGCAACAGATCTCTACTTTTCTTCTGTGTGACCACTCCTCTCGCTATGTGTAGCCATGTGTTTAGCAGAAGTTGTCTGCTAGGACACATTTGTTTTAATCCATAAATGTTATCATCATATGTTAGCAAATGACTAGGCTTATTAAAATTATAAAAACTTCATAAACTTAAAATACAGATGGCTTCTATCTATTGCTTCTTTTATACAGTGTTTAGGAAATAAGGTTGGCATAGTCTTTCTAGTTTAAACTCTTGAGTTTATTAACTAGAACAAATACAGCCTCACCAAAGGCTCTCATAGTATTTCAAATCTTTTTTCAATCTTTAATTCTAATTCTCACCTTCATAGTACCCAAGGGAAGATAAAACTCAGGGGAAAAAGACAAAAATATAGGATCAACAATGATGAGAGGTCTCTTGCTCCAACAATGCCCAGGCCAACCTGTTATGAAATTCTGACCGTTTTGTTCTGGTGGAAAAAGAGAAGTAAAAAGTAAAGATCTTGTGAGAATGCTTGCAGCTTCTTGAGCTTAGCCAAGCTCTGTCTACTGTTTTTTGTGCTGAGATCCGTGTGAATCACGTAACTGTTTTAATACCCAACTGAGCCATCTCAGAAGTGGGCATAGATTTTTATTTCAAATTCTTTTAAATTCCTAGCTACATAGCACCAGCTAAGCACCTTCTAACCTTCCTTTAAAATAAAAAAAATGGAGATGACCCCTAGATATAAAAACAGTAAAAAAGGAAAAAGATTGTATGAATCAAAATTGTTTTAACAAAGGAAAAGAGCACAGGTTCTCTTAGACATTTGTGAACTATAGCTATAGAACTTTGATTTTATTACTTATAGGTTACAGGAGGCAGTGAGGGGCATTACATGATCTCTAAAACCTGTTTGAAAACTTGGAACCTGTCCAAAATGTCCCTCGAATCCACCTGTAAAACAGAGAATGAAATAGTGTTTTGCTGATTTTTCCCCCCACAATGGCCTCTATAGATAGATAGGTCTAAAAGTTCTATCTTTATGGAGATTATAGTAATTATTAATTTTGTGTTAATTTACTATTATTTCAGATAAATTATATTTCTGATTAGTCACAAATGCTTAATATTTTATCATCGATATGCTGTTTACTGTCAAACACTACAATATAAAAAGTATTAACAATCAACTCGTTTTCAGATGGTGTTTTAGTAACTGACCAAAAATGAATTCAAATTGATAACTTAACAGGTGTATTGCTATTTTTAGTTAATATTCAATCTCTGCCTATGGGAACTTAGAAGTAGGCAAATGAAACCATGATGATATAAAGTTAATATATGAAAGACATAGATGCCATTCAAAATTAATTCACTGATTTGCTACAATGTTTGTATAAAGAAACTGTAGAAGATGACACCAACTATGAAAAAATAACTCATGTTAAAATATGTACCCTAAATAAAAAATAGTTAATGTGGCAAATATTCTTGTGCCTTGCCCAAGCATAATTTAAAGAAAGGCTCCTTACAAAATTATATGGTCCCAACTCAATAGAACAAAGGAAAGTTATGTTATTTTTTTCTATAGAAAGCCATCCTATTTGGTTGAAATATTAGCTACCATTTATTGACCACTTACTATAGACAGACATTGTTATAAATGTGAAATACTTAGTATGTATTTTGTTGTTAGTGGTAAACTATACTCTGAGCTGAGAAAAAATTCAGAATTTTTGTAAGATAATGGAGTATGACACAATTATCAAATTTAATAAAAAGGGCCCTTTCATATTCCCTGATTTGGAATTTTGAGCACATCATTTTGGTGGGTAATGCTTTTAAATACTTATTAAGAATTCATCTTCCAAAGATTCTTAGTAATCTCTGACTTTTTTGGCAACAATTAAGCAGCTTTGAAAGTTTTCCATTCGCTTTGGGATAGAGAAATACAGCCAAGAACAAAGACATCATTGCTCAGCTTTTTATTCCAAATTAACTTCTTTTAAAGCCCATAGAATAAGCAATAATTCTGAAAACAAGAATTGTAATTGTAGAATTGGGAGATTTTGAGAGAGAAATATATGTTGAGTGTCAAGGGAGTAAGAACCTTAGAGAATCCAGAGTAATGAGTTTAGTTAGTATCACAAATCAAATGAGGGAAAATCAAATAAAGTGCCTTGACTAGAGAAAAATGTGATAATTTTTCCATTCCCTGACTGTCTGGCTTAAATTTTGAACCAGAGCCTTGACAACTCCTTAAACATTCTTGCAGATTTGAATGTGAGTTCTCTTTAGGCAAAATTACCCATGGAGGGTACCTACATTAGGAAAAGAACAATCCAATTATTGGAGGTTACTGCCAAACATCATAGACTCCATCATTTGGAACTATGAAGTAGTCAGGAAATCAGAGCATCTGGGAAAATGATCGTTTTGGTATTGTAAACCTCCAGCCTTTTCAGAGGAAAGCTATAGAGCTAGTTTAAGAGGAACTAAAGAAAAGGGACTTTCACAGGGTTGCACATTTAATCCTTATAAACTCTGTGAGTTAGATATTATTTTGTTCATCTATAATTGAAGGTATTGATATTTAAAGTACTTAAGTAATTTTCCCAAGGTTCTACACCTGGCCTGTACCAGAACCAGGAATCAGCCACTGTAGGTTTTTCTGATTCCCCAGTCCATGTTTTTGTCATTATGAAATACTAACTTCACCAAAGCCTAGAATGTGAAACTCAGTTCAACACATGGTAGATGGCAAACGCCACCCATATTAGTGTCCATACTGAAAAAAGATTGACACAATTTTTTTTTTTTATTTTAGATGCTATGCTCTGAGCAAAATGCCTCTTTTCATCTCCAAAATACACAGTATCTTATTTTTTTTCATTAGCAAAAAATACTTTGCTTATTTGAAGGGGAAATGAGGGATGCAATTTAGGTTATAACTGGGGTATGCAGCAGTAGGAGGTCTCATATTAGCCTATGATATCAGGGCTTATTGTAAGCAAAGAGACGTTTCTAAGTAAGGGACAACTAGTCTTGATCAGGAAACAATGCTGTTTGTTTGTTTGGTGAAAATAAGTTTTAGAATTTATACATTTAGGCTTAGCTCTTCATTCAGTTGTGTCTCTTTAAAATCTATTTGAATATGCGTTTATTTAATAAAATATACATTATATTCTTGGCCCTGTGATTGGCATGGGAGTTAAAAAAAAGTTTAATAAAACACTATTCTTGCCCATAAAAAATGATAGTTGCATTTGGAGACAGCCAAGCTCATATTTTTTATTTAGGATATGCTATTTAACTCATTTGTTTTTACTACAGCTATTTATTGATGACATATTTGATATCAGACACTGCTAGTAGATTTTGTTCCTACCTTATGTAGTTTACATTTTATAGAGAATAAAGACAAGTAAGCAGGCAAATACATTGTGCATGATAAGATCTCAGAGAGAGAAAATTAGAGGTCTGTGGAACATTTGAAGGGTGCATCTAACCCATATCTGACAGTATTTTCCTAGAAGTCATATCTAAGCTGAGAGCCACAGTGTAGGTATTATAGAAATTCCTGTGGAAGTATGTGTAGAGTTTGAGGCATCAGGAAAATTTAAGAACCCCTGTGAAAACATGTTTTCTTTAAGGACTGAAAAAGAGATTAGTGGTATTAAAAGAATAAAAACTTCATCTTCCAATTTCAAAATCTTGATTAACCCTAAGCCAATGAAAAAAATTGTTTTCATTAATTTATATTATTCACCTCTGCCAGGCAAATTGAACCCATATACATTAACTGATTTTAAACAGTAATCAAAAGAATTATTTTCTCATCTTAAACTTGTTTAATAGTGGCTTCAACAACGATGACATATTCTCAGTACTTTTTGTTATGCTTTCATATCAACATTTAAATTTCTAGCTGCTTTGCCACTAAAGAGCCCAAGTTATGGTGTTTTCTTTCAATAAATTCCAGTAGAATTTTATTTATCTTTGTATCAGATAATTGAGTTTCTTTTTTGACTACAAATTAATGAAATGGGGCCAGGCATAGTGGCTCACGCCTGTAATCCTGGCACTCTGGGAGGCCAAGGCGGGAGGATCACTTGAGCTCGGGACTTGGAGACCAGCCTGAGCAAGAGTGAGACACCCATCTCTACTAAAATTAGAAAAATTAGCCAGCTGTTGTGGTGCATGCCTGTAGTCCCAGCTACTCAGGAGGCTGAGGCAGGAGGATCTCTTGAGGCCAGGAGTTTGAGGTTGCTATGAGCTAGACTGACTCCAAGACACTCTACTCAGGGAAACAAAGTAAGACTCAGTCTCAAAAAAAATTAATTAATTAATTAATTAATGAAATGTATACTACTTGCTTTATAAAAACAATAATGTTTATATTTACAATTTAGAAAGTGAAAAGTTGTTGAAAATTTTCTATAATATCTTGACATTATTATTGGCTATCAAATTTCTTTTTTCCTGTTGTATTCTCAACAGTTTCAAAGATAACTTATGTCACTATTTTCAGTAGTCCACAATCTGCTAAAGTTTTTCTTTTTCTTAAGTTCAAAGGGTTCATGTGTCAATTTTCATTCCCACTGTCATCAGAGAAACAATATTAGATATCAGTGAATACGCTTTGCTGAGTTTATACCAACCTTAAGCTGCAGAAAATAAGCCTGGTCACCCTTAAACTCATGCTGTCAATCAGAAAGCAGAATACAGATAGCATATGCTTATAGCATTGTAGAAACCACATGTGGTTGACATGCTGAATGATTCATAAATATATATCTTTACCTCTGGAAAAGAAGCAGAATTTGAATGAATAATAAGAGGCCAAGATGAATCCTAAACATTCAAGTTATTGTAAGAAATCAGAGAAGGGAAAAAAAAATTTTATTAAGGGAGCTAGAATGAATAAAGTATTGGCAATTTCTTATAAATGGCTTTAGGATAAACTAGGCAAATTTTAGATTAAACATGAAATATAAATGCTGATTATATATATATATATATATATATTTGAATTATTTTCCATTTCTAAGGGGAAAAGGGGTATAATCCATGAGTCAAGACTGTCTTTACTAAAGCCTATTTTAAGAATTGGTTATCAGTTTTGGCCTATTCAGAAAAGGAGAAAACAATCTTCATTTTAAGATAAGTTAGATAAGTTGTCTATATGCTATATTTCTCTTGTTTTAGAATGAGTATTATGTGTTTTAATTATTTAGTTTAGTTGGCTTTGATTTGGACATTAACTTATTGAATGACTGACTATATTAGAGATTTATTACAAAGTCTTACAGCAACACTTATAATATGATCGTTAGAAAATCAAAGTTTAAAAAGAATTTCAAACATTGTAACATACTGTTCTGATTCATTCTGGTTAGAGAATTACATAGATATCTGGCTTTAGTTTTAGAAGCTTTAATTAAAATTCAAAATTTCTTTGGTGCTTGAATTTTTTTATGATTGTTTGACGTGTACACTTTGGGTGTTCATTATGTTAAATCTCTGGCAATTTATGATGTATGAATGATTGAAATAACAGACCATCACTTTTTCAATAATATGGCATAGAGATTAATATTTTATTTGCTTTTTCCACTGGTAATATACTGAGTACGGTATCCTTAAGGAAAGCTTTTGTTTGTTTGTTTTTGTTTTGTTTTTTTAGTATGGCCAGGTAATATGTTATATGCGGATCCTGAAAGGATGCTTTCTTAATGAGATCAATATTGGAGGGCAAACTAACAACAGTATTGGTGGGTGGGGACTAGAAATAGTATATCAAAGTAGCTAGGAGGTCTGCCTGTGAAGTCAGCTTCTTTTGTTCAGATCCTCACCCTGCCATTTACTAGGTTTGCGACCTTTAGAAAGTACTTAATCTCACCATTTCTTCTTACCTACCTCAAAAATAATACTAAATATTAACAAACAATGAATAACAAATCCTACCTTAGATAGTAGTTCTGAGGATTAAATTAATTAATACATGTAAAACATTTAAATAATACCCAGGTCAAAGTATATATTAAAAAATACTATTTATTTATATTATTGAATACAATAATATTCAGTTCATGGAAAGCTAATGGACAATCAGAAATCACTGTCATATAGACAAGAAATCTCAGAAGTCAACAATATGAAGAATTTTTTCAGATGGGTAGACATACAGAGAAATGAGTTTATATATTTTTATTTATTTTTTTCTGAGCCTAAATGTAGAATAAGAGTTATTAGATGATTCAAACTTTCAGAAAGTTTTAGTATGCATTACTGAAAACTCATTTTTTGCAAGTCTATTTATATCTGCACTTCAAAAGGTATGATCTGCACTGGGAGACAAGACAGCTGAAATTATATACCTCATATAAATTTCTCTATTTCTAGTAATTTTCCCTGCAGATCAGAAATATTTGAAGTTCAATGATTAACACTGTCTCCAAGACAATGTTGATGTCTTTCAACATGTATTTGTTGAGCACCCTGTCTATATGCAATGCTCAGGGATAAACGTATGGCCCTCAAAAAACTGTGCTGAGTGAAAACATAAAGACATGAAGAAATTGGTCTTATGCATTACCCTTATGAGCTATTAAAGATGGAAGTTTGTCAAAATGAAAGATACTGGAAAAGATAGATAAAAGGACTTCTTTTTGTAAGACTGAAGAATGCTTAGGTTTTACTGTTAGGTGTCTAAAATAAAATATCCAGCTTTTATATTAAAATAAATTCCTCTATAATTATGACCTTAATAGTATCAGGACATTTATGTAAGATTGCATGTCCTATTATAAAATTACACAAGGTACATTTCCATTTTTCAAATTAAATAATACCTGAACCATTTTGGAAATTTATAACTAAAAATGAATTCTCTTTTTCTTATTCTTGATATTGAAGAAAAATTCTGGATTCTTTTTTTTTAACATAACATTGCACATTCTGTTAGATTATGTATTTAATACTTCTTCTTAGAATAATTTTTAGATATTGATAATATTGATGACCCAGGTAACCAAATCACCACAAATGTAAAATCATTTAAGGATTATACACACATTTGCTTTATTGTGCTTCACAGATATTGCATGATTTACGAGCTGAAGATTTGTGGAAACCCTGCCTCTGGCAAGTCTATTGGTGCTATTTTCCAACAACATGTGCTCACTTAGTGTCTCTGTGTCATATTTTGGTAGTTCTCATGATATTTCAAACCTTTTTATTATCATAATAACTTATGGTGATCTATGATCAGTCATTGCTGATATTGCTATTGTAATTGTTTTGGGGCACCGAGAACCACACTCACATAAAAAGGCAAGCTTGACTGATAAATGTTGTGTGCGTTCTGACTGCTACGCCAGCTGGCTTTTCCCTCATGTTTCTTCTTCTCTTTGGGCCACCTCATTCTCTGAGACACAACAATATTGAAATTAGGCCAATTAATAATTCTACAATGGCCTCTAAATGTTCAAGTGAAAGGAAGAGTCACACATTTCTCACTTTAAATCAAAAGCTGCAAATGATTACGCTTAGTAAGAAAGGCATGTTGAAAGCTGAAATAGGCCTCTTGCACTAAACATTTAGCCAAGTTGTGAATGGAAAGGAAAATTTCTAGAAGAATCTTGGAAGTGCTACTCCAGTGAACACGAGTGACAAGAAAGCAAAACAGCAATGTTGCTTATATGAAAACAGCTGTACTCGTCTAGACAGAAGATCGTACCAGCCACAACATTCCCTTAAGCCAAATCCTAATCCAGAACAAGACTCTAACTTTATTCAATTCTATGAAGGCTGAGAGAGCTGAGGAAGCTACAGAAGAATGAAGCTAGCAGAGGTTTTTTCATGAGGCTGAAGGAAAGAAGGCATTTCCATAACATGAAACTGCAATGAGAAGCAGCAAGTACTGATGAAGAAGGTGCTGCAGGATGTCTAGAAGATCTAGCTAAGGTAACTGATGAAGGTGGCTGTACTAAACAATTGATTTTCAATGTAGACAAACAGCCTTCTACTGAAACAAGATGCCATCTAAGACTTTCAGAGTGAAAGAGGAGAAAACTCCTTGGCTTCTAAGCCTCAAAAGATAGGCTGCATTAGGGGCTAATGCAGCTGGTGATTTGAAGTTGAAGTCAATGTTCACCCGTTTACCATTTCAAAAATCTAGGGCCCTTAAGAATTATGCTAAATCTACGCTGCTCTATAAATGGAACAACAAAGCCTGGGTGACAACGTATTTGTGTATAGCATGGTTTACTGAATTTTTAAAGCCCACTGATGAGAATTATCATTTTTTTAAAAAAGATTCCTTTCAAAATGTTATTGCTCATTGACAATGCACCTCTGCACCCAAGAACTCTGATGGAGATATACAGGAATATTAATGTTGTTTTAATGCTTGTTAACACAACATCCATTCTGCAGCCCATGAATCAAGTAGTAAGTTTAACTTTCAAATCCTATTATTTAAGAAATACATTTTTAAGGCCATAGCTGCCACACGTGGTGATTTTGCTGATGAATCTGTGCAAAGTAAATTGAAAGCCTATTGGAAAGGATTCACTTTTTTAAATGCCATTAAGGACATACATGATTCACGGGAGGAGGTCAAAATATGAACATCAACAGTTTGGAAGAAGTTGATTCCAACCCTCCTGGATAACTTTGAGGGGTTCAAGAATTCAGTAGAGGAAGTCACTGAATATGTGGTGGAAAGAGCAAGAGAATTAGAATTAGAAATGGAGCCTGAAGATGTGACTGAATTGTTGCAATCTCACGATTAAACTTTAAAGGGATGAGGATTTGCTTCTTACGAATGAGCAAAGAGAATGGTTTCTTGAGATGGAATCCACTCCTGCGGAAGATGCTGTGAACATTGTTGATATAACAACAAAGGATTTAGACTATTACAGAAACTTAGTTGATAAAGCAGTGGTAAAGTCTGAGAGGACTAACTCCAAATTTGAAGGTGTTCTACTGTGGATCAAATGCTGTCAAATAGCATTGCATGCTACAGAGAAACTTGTCCTGAAAGGAAGATAAAATCGACATGGCAAACTTTATTGTTGTCTTATTTTTGGAAATTGCCACAGCCTCTCCAACCTTCAACAACCACCAAACTGATCAGTCAGCAGCCATCAACATGGAGGCAAGATCCTACACCAGTAGAAAGACTACAACTCATTTAAAGCTCAGATAATCACTAGCATTTTTTAGCAATAAAGTATTTTAATTAAGGTATGTACATTACATTTTTAGACATAATGCTATTGCACACTTAATAGAATACACTTTAGTGGAAACATAACCTTTAAGTGCACTTGGAAACCAAAAAATTTGTGTTATTTATTTTATTGGGATATTTGCATTATTGCAGAGATCTAAAACTAAACCAGCAATATCACCAAGGTATGCCTATAAATACTTGTGAATCTTAATTATTTTACTTTTAATATAATAGTTTAGTCAATAAAATAGTGTGTATGTCTTTATAAATAAAATCAAGAGATTATATGTCTTACTATTATGTTTTTGTTCCAAATTATCTTCTTAAACTCTAATGTATTTCTTGCGCTCTGTAAGTCATAATAACTCTTTTGGACTTTCTGTAAATTGGTGAAGTAATTACTCTTCATTCTTTTAAATAATATATGCATTTTGTAACTATTATTCAATTTCCTGCTCTACTCTTAGTTAAGTTAAATTATAATACTAATACCAGAAGGGTGCCCAATAGCTCTTTCTTCATGCCTTAATAAAACAATTATCAATGTGGAAGAAGCATTTTTTTCTTGCAAATAGACTGACTATAGGAACAACTGTTTTGCTGGAGTTGACAAATGATATTTACCATTGTTTAGTGCTTACTGTTCTGCAATAGCAAAACCCTGGGAAATACATTGTAAACAACTGATGTGGTACAATCGTTTAGTGAGTCCAAACAGCAGCATTTGCTTTATCTTCTGAAGCTGCTTGCCTCTTGCTCTCTCATTTGATGAAAATGAATGCAGAGTGGATGTAAACACATTTCTGCTCTATTCTCATTTTCACAGCTACATTGCTCTTGTCAAACAGTTAATTTACACCAGTACATACAAAACTTTTAGATTCTATTGAGGTGGATTTCATGCCTCAAATAGTTCCACTTGGACCTATACCTAAAACTTAAAACAACAGAGCTTCATAGTTGCAGTTTGTAGAAAGATGCTTACTTATGTAGGAATCCAATGCATGTAGTTCAAAGTTGGTGGGCAACTATTTAAGCTATTAATTAATCAGATCTTAGCATAAATAATGTTATGGTTAGACACATTTAAAAATTCAATCATGCTCAAGTTTGACATAAAACACAGGTCTTAAGCAGGAATGAATGTAAACATCTAACAATGGAAAACACTTGTTATATTTTACTACACGGAAAGAATTTCAATATGACTTGCCCATGATTTCTTGCAATTAAATAGAATTTAGTTTTCCATTTTGTTTAAAAATGGGCTCTAGCCATAGGACCTTAAGCTAAAATGTATATAATTTTATTATCTTATATGTTGAAGTAAGGAAAAATTAATTTTACAAGAATTAAAATATACTTCTTATGTTGAGGTCTTTGGAATATTTTCTGCTAACTGTATTCTTCAGAAGGTACAAAATTAAAGAGCTATTATGTGTTTGTTGCAATTTTATGTGTTATTGAGCTATTAAGAACTTTTTGGAGATAGAGTGAGGTTCATAAGAATTATGACATAAAACAAAAGTTATATTAAGATAGATAATATGAAAGTAAAAGAAAAAGTAAAACAGAAGATTAGAAAAAATGTAGATGTAAAAGCTGTAATAAATGCTAATGTTTTAAAATATTAAATAAAAGGGCACAATTAAAGATGCTAAAGAAAACATAAGTTAGGAAATATTTTCTCCTTTTTTTCTTGTTTCTTTTGATGAAGGAGACTTAATCTTTTTAATTTTTTAATACTGAAAAGTTTATTTCTCTTATGAGTTATATACAGTGTCATATCATTTTTTTCTGTCTTCTTCCACTATAACAATTTAAATAAAAATATGTGAAAGAAGAGCAACGCTTCGGACCTCATTTAAGTACAACTCTTTGTGCTCATGAAATGTTTCTAGGGGAAGAGAGAGGGCTGTTAAGCAAGACAGATATCATACAGGCATGTCAATCACATTTAATGGGCAGTGGTGGAAGGTAATCTCCTTCTCCCCCATCAGTCTCTAGCAGACTGGTAGACAGAACTCATTACTGTGCAAATGAACCTGCCAGACGCTTCAGCCATTTGCCTCACTAGAGGTCAGGAAGAGTTGACACCAGTTAAAGCTAGTAAATGTGGCAAGGAAGGAAAAAGGAGGTTGAGCAACTCCATAGGTTGAAATAAACAGTATCATATTGACAATAACCTTAAGAGAGTTTAAAAATTCCTCCTGGAATCTTGAAAAAAGAAAGTTTTTATCAAAGTAGTTCACGTGTTTAAAATTAGTTCCTCACATCATTCAATATATACAAAAATGTGATGCTAACAAAATTAAGCTCATGATACTTTAGCATAAATTTCAAAAAGATTAATCTGATTTTCAGCAGGCTACCTTTTACCAGGTCAGTTTATTGGCTTAAAAATACTCAGAAAGCATCATCTTATTAATACAAATTATTATTAGCCCCACGGACTGTTTAACTCTCTTTGAAGAACTCTGCTAAGCATCATTTTACTTAATTCTCTAAACTGCTCAATGAGATAGCCATCATTATTTTTATTTTACAATTGGGGAAAGTGGACCTATAAGAAGTTTGAATTTGCTCAAAGTCATCAGCTTAAAAGCAGAAAAGTTCTGATCTGGACTCAAGTGTGTCTGACTCCAAAGTCCAATCTACTAGAGTCCCAGTATTGTTTCTTTATCATCTCTAACTTTATTATATTTCTCTTCATGAGTTCTCTACTTGTATTAGAGTTAATTTTTATAACAATTATTTAAGATAGATACTATTTTTCACCTTATACTGATAAGAAAATTAAGGATTAGGAATTAATTTACTTGCCGAGATCTAGAAGATTAGTGAGAACTAGAGATTTGAACCTCTATGAATGTCTCATTTCTTATTCCATAAACTGAGCTGCTCCTGTAGCTGGCTTTTCAAATATGCTATAGACATAGCATCCATAGCAGAAACAAGATTTAAAGCTAAGATTAGATTAAATAAAAAGCCTATGTAATAGTTTTCCATGTTTTATGCATTCTAAAATTTCTTTCATAATAGACCTAGAGCAGAACTCATTCAATGAAGTTTTACACGTCATTGTGTCTTGAGAAAAACACAGCTATGGAAAATAAAAGTATTAGTATTTTGGAGGATAACTGGAAGTTCCTTAATTTTTTGATGATTTTCCCATTTTTGCCGTAAAGATTTTGTCAGGGCTATGATGATGAAAATAACTTGCTCTTTTTTTATGCATCAAAATTATGTTGAAGTATGTTTTTCTTTGAATACTACCACATTTGCTTATTTATTTCAAATATATAGTTTATTTTTAAAATAAATTAATTAGTATATATGAAAACATTATCATTATTGTTATTATCAGAAGGTTTTGATTCACATTGACTGGCTCATGGCAAATTTTTTTAGCCAAAAATGTTATGGATTAGGATGGAAGTAGTGGCTCATGCCTGTAACTAGCACTCTGGGAGGCTGAGGTGGAAGGATCACTTGAGCTCAGGAGTTTGAGACCAACCTGAGCAAGAGTGAAACTCTGTCTCTATTAAAAATAGAAAAATTAGCCGGGTATGGTGGTGTGTGCCTGTAGTCTCAGCTACTTAGAAGGCTGAGGCAGGAGTATGGATCTCTCAAGCCCAGGGATTTGAGGTTGCAGTGAGTTATGATGATGCCACTGCAATCTAGCAGGGGCTACAGGGAGAGACTCTGCCTCAAAAAAAAAAAAAAAAAAAAAAAAAAAAGTGTTATGGGATTATGCCTTATAGGATTATGTAGTCATCTGTACCTTATTTCTATCCTCTTTACCCACACTCATGTGCATTTTTCTTAGGTAGCTACCTTATTATTTTTATTTCCCTAATACACCTTTTCTCTGGCTCTCAATTCAATCTGATTTCCATGTAGGCCTTTTCCCCAAATCTCAGACTCTCTGATAAAATGGTAAATTAAATCCATAGTACTTCAATGTCCCTGGCTTTCTTTTCTCTTGTTACTATGTTCACAGAACAGAGAAAATGAAATGAAGCCAATAATGGCTCCAATTTCTTGCTCTAATAAAAAACTGTATTTTAAAAATAATGTTTTCAATTATTTAATTTTAAATAAAAATATTTACAGGAGAATTCATTTAAACTTTTTAATTATGTCCATTGAACAATAAAATCAGTGACTGTATCTGATAGTGACAAAATTATGTGTTCAATACTACCTTAATTGTATAATCTAGGCAAATAATCAAATGTTGGATTTACATTTTTAAAAGAGAAAAATCATAAAATTAACTAACAATCTCTACCTAATATATTTTCCTAGTGGACTTCCCAGTGCTTCTATAGCCATGATTCCAAAGTTAACCTTTCAGAAGATGAAAGAGCTAAAAATAAACAAATAAATGTGAGAGGAAAACCGGAAAGATTTTATCTTTGGAAGACAGGGCAAGAAAGAGAATGAGACAGATACAGAAGGAAAGATCAGAGATATATTAATCATAACAAATATTCTAGCCCCGAAGGGAACACTGGAAATTAGGAACTAGTGATGGGTAAGCCTTTTAAGGTTTAAAGATGAGATCCAGATAAGAAACTCAGCATTCTTGTGATTATCCTAACCTTTCTCATGGAGGTTGAAATCAGATTGGAAATATGAGAACAAGCTTTCTTGTAATATATTGCTCCTTCCAAAGTCAGTCCAGCTGGAAATGCATAGAAGCATGAAAATGAAAAAAGAAAACAAACAGAAATAAGCTAACCAAATTTTTGAACCATAGGAGAAGTTCATTTGGGTCTGGGTAGGTATAGGTCACTTCTTTTTCATCTGAACCGATTGTTCCCTTGTTTCTAGTAAGAGCTCTTTGTTGTTTTTCGTAAATGAGCCTTCATGGAAATAATTCATCATGTCTGCACAAAGAGCTAGAATTATTTATTTATTTTTTTTCCCTGAGAAAGAGTTTAAAACATCACGACAAAAAAATGTTGAAGAAAAGGACATGGTTTTGGATTAGGGCATAATGGTTGGAATTGAAAGTAATTAATGAGAACATTCTCACCAATGGTGTGGATAGCAAAATGAACGAATTATGCTATAATAGACTCAGGAAACCTTTGAAGGCCAGAAGTCTGACAGGATGATATAAAGGGATCAATGTACAAATTGCAGTATTAGTGCTCTGACTCCATTTTTCTAAAGAGAAACAATATAATTACAGAGCCAATTATCTCAAACTGTAATAATGCACTGAATAAGTATCTACATGTTCATACTGAAATTTATTTTAAGGTTCAGGGAACAAAATTCCAGGTTAGAGAAGCAAAACTGCCGAGAATTTGAATTTGATATAAAGAACAAGTTTAGGCTGTGCTAAAGAGGAGGAGGAAGAACTTTATATATAGCAGGAATCACTCTCAATCTTAAAAATTAAAACAAAACAAAACAAAACAAAAAACAAACTCTGTTTCCTTAAAGTCCATATCTTACACAATACACACACACACATTTTGTTTTTATAAAGTAAAAGTCAACTGTACAATAGAAAAAGTCCCCTGATTATATAACTGAAAAGCCCACAGACAATTCTGGTGGCAGGCATGACCCAATCAGGACTCCATTTCCATTTTTCTGTGACCCTCTTGGCAATGTTCTCTTTCATAGATTGACTTAGGCCTCAGGCTGATTTACTCAGTGTACAGAATGGCTGCCACTAGCAACCAGGGCTGCAAATGCTCTGGTTCACGTTAAGGGTAGAGAGCATCCACTCTGATCACCATCAAATAAACCCCGGAGTTTGGCTAGGCAATATCAGCTCTTATTTATTGAGATAACTATTCATTCCTCAACTAAATCATCAGCAAAGGAACATGATTATGTTTATATGGTGATAGAACAAGGGACCTTTTTAGTCCATATTGCCCAAATCAAGTTCCAAACACCTTCCATAAGCAAAGCACATTCAAAAAAGAGAATATGCAATTAGAAATAATTTTATTTCAAAATGATAGCTTGTATTTTTATTTAAAATATTCAGACTGTTTTTCTTGCATCTATTCAGTATAGTTATTTGATATTATTCTGTAGATAATGAATGTTGAAAATACAATTACTATATTTTCCCAAAGAGCAATCAAATTTTATCTGATTTGAATTCCTTCTCTATTAAGTTTTTTTTGTAGTTTTTATCTCCCATATATGTTAATATCTATAGTTGTTTTACTTTTTATTCCGTTTACTTTCTTTCATGCTTGTATTTATTTATAGGCATTTCTTTTGTAAGTGACATTCACTTTTCTGTCATTGGGGTAATGAACAAACTAAATGAAATTCCTAACTTCACTGAATTTATAGAAAATATAATACAGTATCGCTGATGATGATAGAAATTATGGAGGAAAATAAAAAAAGTAAAGCAAAGGAGAGAAATAGAAAGGGCAAGGAGATATAGTTTCAATGTTAAGCAGTGTCACCAGGAGAGATTTTAATGGAAACAAATAAAAAGCACTTATATTGAAGATATCTATGTGGATAAAAGAATTCCAGGCAGAGAGAAAAGCAGATGTAATGTCCTCAGGCAGAACATAGTTGTTATTTTTCAGGGACAACAAAAACAATAGTGTTTGGGGACCAGAGAGGTATTAAGTTAAGAGGAGAGTTATTAAGAAATTAGGTCAGAAAGAAGATAGGCAGATTCTCTCTCTCTCTGAATCATAAATATGAAAGTATTATCTACTTGATAGATTTTTCCAGGAATCATTGCCTTTATTAACTCTTTATTTTAGTTTTAGTGTTTTAGTTCTGTTCCTGGCAGAATAATGGCCTCCAAAAGATGTCTATGTCCCAATTCCTAGAACCTGTAAACATATTACTTTACGTAATAAAAGGAATTTTGCAGATATGATTAAAGTTAAGGACCATGAAATTGTCCCAGCTGTGCTCAGTAAAAGAAATGTGACAATTAAAGAAGAATTTGAAAGAGATGCTATTTTGCTGGCTTTGAACACGAAACAAGGGAGCCATGAGCCAAGGATTGAGAGTATCCTCCAGACAATGAAAAAAGCAAGAAAAAGGATTCATCCCTAGAGCCTCCAGAAAGACAGGCAGCCTTACCGACACCTTGATTTTAGCTTGGTGAGAACTGTGTCAAACTTTTGACCAATAGAACTGCTTAAGATAATAAATTTGTATTGATTAAGCACTAAACTGGTGATAATTTGTTACAGCAGCAATAGAAAACTGGCATAATATTCCTTAAATAAAGCTGTTTGATTTAGTTATTTACCTCTTCTGTATTATTTATTGTTTTCACCCCGGTCCGTCCATTCTAAAGCCATATTGATGAAATGTTGGTTTTTATCACATTTTTCTTCTTTTCCATAACTTCCCTATATATATGTATATATTTCAAAGCTACATAATTTTAAGTAACAGTTTGGGGCTGATATATGTTTTTAATATCTTCCTCAAAACAAACAAATGAGGATATTATTCAAACAATCCTGGTAATTATTAAGGAGGGCTTGTATTAAGGTAGAGATACTCAGAATGCAAATCAGACACTGAAGTTGAAAATGCTTTAAGGTGAGAAGACTGGGCAATACAGTGCCTAAGTGAGATAAAGAGTAAATATTTAAAGCTGAATTTCAGGTTTTTTACTTTGAGTGACTATGAAGATGCTGCTTCATTCAACTAAGATATAGAAGCAGTAGTAGGTTTGATAATACAAAAAAACAGAACATTGCCATACACTTTTGACTTTTGCAGGTATAAAGTATCTGAACACTCAGATAGTTTGAGGGCAAACTAATTAATGTATTAAGTCTCCTCTGGCTGTTCTTTGGAAGCAAAAGAGGCCATACTAGTCTTCTCGCCCCCAGTTAGGAGGGATCAAAGTCACAGTGTTGGTATCATAACCTTGGCAGTGTTCTCACTGGACTGCTCCTGTGGTGTGCTTCTGGCAGTATTTCCTGCTGCCTAGCTAAAACAGCTTCTGGCCGTTGCTCAAGTCTTTTCTTCAGGCTTCCTACTGATTCTATCATATATCCACAATCCTTTGAGTAAACTAATTTTTTCTTAATTAAGCCCGTCAGTATGTTCTTCCACATAGGATCCCTATGTGATATAACCTTCTTTTCAGAACATTAGCAATGCTTTATAAAGCAAATAAAAATAATTTGCAAAGAATTTAACATATACTGTAGAATAAACTACAAAGAAATAGGAACTAGACATTGTAATATCTAATTGCACATACATATTTTATTTGGGTTCCTTTTGTACCTGAACTACTTTTTAATTGTAAATTAATCATATTTGGGGCTAAATTTTAAATATAGAAACTTATATTTCTATGTTATATGTCTATGTTTACATTTTTTCTAATTGTTTAAAAAGAAAAAAATAATTTAGACTGTCTAATTCATATTTAAATACACAAAAACATTTATAGTGCCATATTTTAAAATGAAAATAAATGCTTTATTATAAAATTATAGTACTTATAAAAGTAAAATGCAATGGATGTAGATATTTTATAAGATATAGAAAACTATTAGGAAAATGTTATAAACACAATGCTTGACCAGAAAAATATTATAATTATAAATATGTTTCTGCATTTTATTCTATTTTTTTCTATGCACACTTTTCTTTGTTTAATATATTTATGATTGTAAAAAATCTTGTTAGCTTTTCATACCAAAAACTTGCACAACACTTAGTCTTTTCTTAACTGTTACCCTATAATAATCATTTACTTTTTTAATCCAAAATTTTTTTGTATACTATATTATAAATGGTGCTAAAATTTTAGATTGGTTTTCTGTGGTAGATTACGAGAAGTGAAAAGCTAAAGCATACAAGCTTTTTCAACTTCTGGAGGGCTCTCTAATGGCATGTTTTATTTGTGTTGTATTATATTATATTGAGGAGTTAATGTTTGTGATGAAACTGCAAAATATGTTAGGAAGACAATAACTAAACATAGGCACTTGTATCTGCTCTTAAAATGGGACTTGGGAACTTTTTGGATAAAAACTCTAAAGTCACTTTAATGTAGATCATAGCTAATCATCTCCTTTTACCAAGGAAAGTCTTAAGCACAGAGAGTTTGATTATCACTTAAGACTTTTGGTTAGGATATAATCAACAAAATTTATTCAGGAAACATTTTACAAATCAACATAGACAAAAGATGCAGAGTTTGATTTTTATACATAAGAAGAAAAGGAAAGGTTTGATTTCTTTGTATACAAGTAACTAAATCTAGTTATACATTTGATCAAATAACATATTTAAAAACAAAAGATTGTCTCCTATTTTTAACACTATTATATTAATATAAATACAGTTGCTATGTATAAATTAACTATGTTAAAGAAAATTAAATTTTCTCAAATTTTACCTTTTAGATATTTTTAATTTTTTAAATATTTAATTGTTATGGATACATCATAGTTGCACATATTTATGAGATATATGTAATATTTTGATACATGCACATGATGTATAATGATCAAATCAGGGTAACTGAGATATTCACTACCTTAAGCAATTATCATTTCTTTGTGTTAGGAACATTCCAATTCTATTCTTCTACTTATTTTGAAATATACAATAAATTATTGTTAACTATAGTCACCCTATTGTGCTATGAACACTAGCTATTAATCCTTCCATCTAACTGTATTTTTGCACCCATTAACCAACCCCTTTTCAACTCTCTTTCCCCACTATTCCTTCTCAGCCTCTGGTAAACCACCTTCTATTCACTACCTCCATGATATAAACCTTTTTAGTTCCCACATATGAATGAGAACATGTGATATTTGTCTTTCTGTGCCTGGCTTATATGGTACATATACACAATGGAATATATTCAGTTATAAAAAAGAACGGAGTCCTGTCATTTGCAAAAACATGGATCGAACTGGAGAACATTATGTTAACTGAAATAATCAGTTTAATATTTATGATCAGGTCAGGTGGAGCTGCTATAGTTAACACCTATGGAGTAACTGAAATTGCCAAAGGGTATCTGTTAAAATGATGAAAGTATTGGTTATTGATTAGTAGTGATTATTAAAGAAAACCTTCAATAATTGGTTTTATTGTGCCTATAGAAAAGAAGACAAGAAGCTTTAATAAACAAGATATTATGCAAGATAATCTATGAATCATCCTTTTTATTTAAGAAAGGAAGAGTATGTATTAGACCAGAGGTTCACTAGCTTTGGCAAAGAAAAACATCTTCAAATTTGACAATTAGGAACGCACTTTATTTTACAGAGATATTTAAAAAATAATTTGAAGATCTGGTTGTCTGCAAGTTTGCTTATAAGACCCTTCCTTTACAAACTCTCATGTTCTATGGATATCCTAGTCATCTTGCTACTGTCAGTGCCTTTTAGCCAAAAACTGCCAGGAACACATGTAGTTAAACAAGTTGTGTTTATACTGGTGGCAGGAAGGGAGAATGCTCACAATGGGAACCATGGTGTGTCACAGTAATAGAGTGTTAGAAAGAGCTTCTTATAACAATTTATACATTGGTTGAGTAATTTGGGAAAGGGAAGGTTTGCTCTAAATTGGGTATTTTCAGAAAGTGGGGGGAGGCAATTTTTTGACTGGGTATATCAGTAATTCTCAGCTATAGGGAGGACAGACCAAAGATGAAGTTGTATTAATAATAGGTAAAAAACAGCAGTCACTCATTTGGTAAGAGAAACGTTTGATATTTTGTGGGTTGCTCGATGACCTTGTATGAAGTGGATGTTTTTGGTGAGATTGTTTATGTCTAGACCGAGCACAGCATGGCTTAGCTGCAATATTGGATAAATATGTAATAACATTGAGACTTAGTTGTGAGCATCAGATTTTTTCCCTAGTGTACAGGGCTACAGTTTTTTCTTTTTCACAATGTTTAGCAGTAAACGTATAAAAGAAAGAGGGAAGATGGTGTACTTTTTTTTGGTTTCATTTTAACGAAACTTCTTTATAGAAAGAACAGTGCTATTTGGTAGTATTGTATATTTTTGAGAAAATGTTATAATCGCTACATTTTTTCATTAGCTAAAATGTTAAGCAAAATATTTTTCTGAAACCAATTACAAGACTTCTTCATTCAAAATGTATAAAAAAAATTTGTTCACTGTTATTAACTCTGTGATTACTTTAAAATTGTATTCCAGCAATTCTTCAGTGTTTTATACCATTTCATAAGTACCTAGAGAATGTACCCTGAAGACTCATTAGGAAATTGAGCCAAACTCCTTAAACTGATTTGTTGGTGTATTACCTTGCATACAGAGGATTTATAACTGGATGAAACAAAGCATGAAAAGGTAAAGATTTGTTGGAATTAAATAAGAGCAAAAATGTCAGTACTTGAGCACATTCCTTGGGAAAATTATTATCAACTCTGACCTGTGGGGAGCTATTATGAAAACCCTAAGAAATATCAAATGGATTTTAAAAACAACTCATCTTTGATTTCACAATATACAGAATAGTTATAAAGGGCTTGTTCCTTCAATCCATATTAGGAGAAGGCAGGATAAGAAATGTTGCTTTATAAGTGAAAAGTGAAGCCAAAGTAATTCAATGTAATTATCTTGTGGTATATTTTATGGGTGTTTTCACTTAAAAGCAATTCTTCAGAAATGCTAGTTCTGTAAGGCAAGTGGGTTCGGCCATTTTCAATAATCAGGTTTTCATTGCTTTTTTTGTTTTTTAATTTTGGCACAAGTAAATTTTACAGCAAAATTTATTATTTAAATTACCAAGATGTCACATGAATCTACATTAAATTATACACAAATCCCTCTGTTTCTAGCTGACAAGAACATTATCTCTCTTCAAATCTGTATATTTACAGAAAAAACTGACACCTCAGATTAATCTCTCACTAAGTTATTTTTGGAGTTCTGAATATAAGATAAATTTAATTTTAGACAAAATCATTATTCTCATGTTGTATTGGATTAATGTCATTTACAGTAACAAATTATTTATAAGATTTTGATAATTTTTCTTCAAAATTAGAAATAAAAAAACCACTGCAGTACTTATAACCCAAGAATTCATGTATTTGTAAGGAATATTTTGATTCCCACTTTGTCAACTGCCAAATTTATGAAAGTTTGTTTTAATTATTCAAATACACATTATAAATGAAATGTAACTATTTTCAAAACTGCCCAGTCTTTTACAGAAAATAGACCCTTAAAATTCTCCCTGTTGTCCTAGCCCACTTCTCCACATCCATTTCCTTCAAAGCAGCACCAAATGGGCTGCACTTTCTTTGTAGCTTGTGCTGTCAGACTAAAGTACTAAACTGGCCACTTAATTCTGAGGTTTGTTATCAGTTTAACTGTTCCTTACCAGTGGTTATTATCATGACTGTCTCCTGAATGCTTCTAGAGGTGGGACCATTCAAGTAGAAGGAAACAAAACAAAGAATACTTTCCCGGGCTGGGCTCCTCAGAAAGCCTCCTCTGAGACAGAGATTAATAGTGTGCAAGAGGTTTTACTAGGAAGCTTCAAAGAATACCTGGAAAAGGAAGTGACAAATAAGACTGGACAGAGAGAAGTTGAACTTCCATGAAGTCTTAATAGAGGCTAAAGCTGGGATATTCAGAGTTTCCCCAGTAGGGGTGAGGGGGCCTAGCTTCCATTGAGGGGGCCCATTGATCAGGCATTGCCTGCAGCCACCCTAGTATGGGGATGTGACCTTATATAAGGTGGGGCTCCTAAGCTGAAGCAAGCCTTAAAGCCAACAGCACTTCCAGCAGCTGGGAAAATGAGTTTTTAATTCCTGAAGGGGAATCTGGATGATGCATCGCAGTGCACATCTGGAGCATTATGCATCCATCCTTTATAATTGGTTCTGCAGAGATAATTTTTTCTTTTTCCTCTGACCAAAATTGCTTCACTAAAAGACAAAAAAAATCTGCAGTTCTTTTTAAAAAACTAACTTGTTTTTGTACTTTTTTTTTTTGGCAATAAATACAAATATCTATATTGTATTGACTTTCCTGTTATAGGAGTGTAGAGTGTGTTTGTGTTTGTGTATGTATTTCCCACATATTTTTGCATACATTAAAAAATAGAATAAAATTTCCTTAAAATATGTGAATAAACTAGGTATTTCTGTATCTAAGACATTCCATTTTCCCACTGTATCAAACTGTATAGAATTTATGTGCTTAGAACTATGGAAGACTACAGAATTATAGAAAGCTAAAAATCGGTTTTTATGGGTGATGAAAAAACCTTGGTAATCATCACGGAACATATAAGGAACAGCATTGGAAAATGTGGAAAACTTTGAGGTATAAATTTTATAATACAATTTTTTGAAGTGCCAAATGCTTTAGATTGTGTAAAGAAAAACTATTTCCATTAATGTATAATCCCCAAACTGTATATGGTCTATCATGTAATAATTAGATATTTAATTAATCTAAAAGTAATAATTGAATTTTTAAACACTCCCTTAGATAAATTTTTAATATTTTTACATGAAATTACTAAAGTCTATGATTTCCATGAGTGAGAATGATTTTTCTCATTTGTAAAATGAAGGCATTAGTAACAGTCTCATAGGGTTACTATGGAATTCAATTATTTAATGCATGTAACGTGTAAAGTTCTGAATACCATGCTTGATGCATTGTTAGTACTCAATAAATTTTAATGCTTATTTTTGTTGTCGTGAAATTTCAGCATTTGCTACAATGCAACAAGACATTTTGATATATTTGCCAATAATTTATAAAGTGCACACCCTCCAAAGTCAAAGTATAGTACAGAAATACATTTTATAATGCTTGTATTTACTTTTGCTTTTGGATATGGAAAATATTCACAAAATGTGCACTTTAGCTGTAACAATTCACTAACCATATTCTAAATATAACATTTGTAGTGTTTTCTAACGTAACCATATTTACTCCTTTCTTTTTTTGTTCACTATTTTTTTTTTGTTAAGATCGCTTGAAATGACTAAGAAGTTTGTTTCCTAATTAAGTTATAGCTCATCTAAAGACATTTTAGAAGATAGGTGTGTTATTTTCTTACTTTGAATACTTGAATGGAAAAAAAAACAAATTGAACACACCTCTTCTTTGGTCATTTCCTTCAGGCATGAGGAGTGAGAACAGAGTTTTAATTAAAACAATTTTATGGTGAGAAATGAGTGTTTAGGTCAAAGTGAATATAGTTTTTAATTATGCACCTCAGAATCAGGAATTGCAAAATGTTTGCACTTGCTTCCTAAATTGCACTATTTTATACAATCTCTCTCTCCTCTTTGGCCTTAGCCATGTCATGCTGCCTTATAGAAATCCTTTCCCTAGGCAACATTTCTGTTTTCTGTTTATTTTAATATTGTTGTGTTATACTGTATGTTATTAGATTACTTAATTCAGGTAAGGGCCACTCTGCTTATTAGAAATCCACAGCGAAATGTGAGTAGTCATTATGTCAGGAAACCAGCTGAGTCAGACACATTGACTGAAATCGACTTGGAATATTAATGAATAGGTCTGGGCCAGACAATAATGCATATAGATGTAGAACGACTGTCTCCTAATAAGACTGAAGTGTAGGTAGATGCTCAATGTAAATTTTTTTATTAAGTAAATAAAATAGTTTAAATTCTACCCAGATATTCGTGAGAAATAACTTTGAGAGGAAAGTGGAGGACAGTGCTTGTATACATTTGTAGAACATAAACAATTTGATGACGGGTTAATATGTATCTCAGACAAGGAGGAAATCACTTGTTAGCTTTCATTTTATCTGTGAAGAAAGTGAACATTAGGCAGAGAGGGATCTCTGATCTTCAAAGTGTCCTTGTGAGTCAGCAATGTAATTCTAATCCTTTATGATGCACACATACCTTCTATGGAAAATAAGATAATAAACATCTGCTAAGAATAAAACTTCCAACTTATTATATCTTATATAGGGTGGTTTATCTCAATGTGAGTTATTTACCAATGTATCATTGATTGCCCTATTGCTTGCATTGTTTATTTTTTATAATCTATTCACTAGTCCAATGTTCTATCTAGTTTGAACTCACATCTAATTAGAAGATTTTGCACTCTCTCTCAAAATCATCAAATACCCTCATATGGACTATGAAATTAGCTTGATTGGGAATTGTTTTGTGTCAAATGTGTGGCTTTGAAAATAGTAGATAATTGTTCATTGCTGTATGAGTTGTTCTTTCTGAAGTCTGTTATTTTTTCTAATTAATTTCTCTTAAAATACTTAACTATTTCTGTGAAACGTATCCATCAGCAATAGTTAGCACTGAATGGACAATGGGACAGATGGTACATAATTTATAAACTTTTGGGTTGCTTGCTACATTGGGGTTGGGGAGGGAGACTGAGTGATGATACTAGTCAAATGGAAACAGATACAGAGGTGGGAATGCATGAAAGAAAAGAACATAAGGCCGGGCGCGGTGGCTCACGCCTGTAATCCTAGCACTCTGGGAGGCCGAGGTGGGCGGATCGTTTGAGCTCAGAAGTTCGAGACCAGCCTGAGCAAGAGCGAGACCCCATCTCTACTAAAAATAGAAAGAAATTATATGGACAGCTAAAAATATATATAGAAAAAAAATTAGCCGGGCATGGTGGTGCATGCCTGTAGTCCCAGCTACTCGGGAGGCTGAGACAGGAGGATCGCTTGAGCTCAGGAGTTTGAGGTTGCTGTGAGCTAGGCTGACGCCACGGCACTCACTCTAGCCTGGGCAACAGAGTGAGACTCTGTCTCAAAAAAAAAAAAATAAATAAAAGAAAAGAACATAAGATGCTCTATTAAAAGTTTTGTTCTTAATCCTTTCATATGCATTTCTGCTAGCAATCAAGATAGCTGTCTTTTAATTATATTCTTCTACTCCCACTCTCACCATCTTTCTCTGCCATGAGAGGCAAAGCTAAGGTAGATGGGCATATGCATATAGGAATCAATCCCACGTGAATACACCAATAGAACATTCTGCAAGGATGAGCCAAGGTATTCCTGTGTGTATTTTCCTTGAAGATTGGAAAGTATAAATTCATGACATATACAATTTTGGAATAGAGCTTATGATTTAGCTGATTGCTTTGTAAAAAGATGCTTTGCTTCTGTTTTCTGATATTTCAGAGAATCATGTATGTATTACTAGTACTGTCTTCTCCCAAAGGTATAGCAATGCTTCAGATTTGGTCTCAGGTCATTTTATTGTAATCAAATAATGTACAGGAAACCATACATAGAACATAAATAATTTCTAATAACCTGAGGGTAAGATAGATCGGCTGCTATAGGATGCATAAAGAAAATACTGTCCTTGGGGATCTAGAAAAACCTGACTAGCTAAATTTTCTGTAACTATTATCCCTTTCGTTTAATTGCTGCCTTTATTTACATTTTTTGAACAGTTAGCTTGAAATCAGGTTTTAGTCTTTTTATAATGTGTGATTTTTGATTCCCAAAGTCCCAATGCCCTATCTGTAGGGATCGCCCCTGAGCAAGAATTGGCTTGAGCTCAGAGTCAGCGAAGCTGGAGGTGCTTCTTGGGTCCAAAGGTCAATGGGTCCAGAACACTCCTTGAGGCCAGAAGTCAATAGGTCCGGACATGGCCCATTGACTGCTGAATGCTTCTTGGAGCTAAAGGTCAATGGCCTATTGAAATAGACAAACTGTTTCCTTTGGCAAATAGCCAAGGTATGTCTCATTGTCCTGCACAGGGGTAATGAGGTCCAAAGGTTAAGATGCAAACGTTTGCCTTCCCTTGAGCAATTTCCATAAGAAATGGAAAATGTCGCCTCAGGACCCTAAAGATAGTCACGTACCAGGAAGTAGCTGCTGGACAAAAGGTCTATAAAAAAAAAGGACTGGAGTTTTCCAGACTGCAGTCTTTACCTCTCCATGTGTGTCCGTGTGTTTATTTGTGTGTCTGTATGTATGTTTATGTGTTCATCCCCCGTTCTGTAATCGGGCCGCAACACTATCTCAAAAAGTATACATGAAAATGACAATTTTAATATTTAATTAAAATCTGCTGACTAAAACAGATTTGCTTTAGAAAATATTTGCTTTTGTGAAATACTTTCATGTAGGAAAGACTTCAATAATATGTCAGTTCTTTTGTTTCAATGCTGACATGTTGCCAATGTACAGAAGATGGAAATCCATTTTGTGAGTATCATTGATCTTGATTGGGGTCAAATTTTATTTCATTCAAATATTATGCTAAATTGATTGGTTAACATGCTCACAGGACATAAACAAACCTCTCAAATACAGTGTTTATGTTCATAAATTTTGTTAATGAATACTCCTAAATAGGGTTTTGTCACACAAATCCCTTTGGGCTTATTATCTGAAACTACTAATTTGTTTGAAACTGCTTGGGGAGGTGGGGATTATGCAGGTTAGAATTATTGAGTTTCACAGTACTATTCTTTGTGTGTTGGCATTTTTCCTCCAAGGCACAAAGTATCTTAATTAAAAATGTACTTGAAGAAAAGCCAAGATGGCAGACCAGAGACACCAGCTGCCAGATCATCTCAGAAAGAAGGAAAAGTTTTAGATGAAAAAGAAAACAAACAAACAAACAAATATGGATAGGGAGTAATTCCAAGGGAAATGTGCCAGAACCTAACAGAGGCTTGAAGTCCAGCGAGAAGGGTAGGTGAAGCAGTTTGTTTCTCCCTCCCCCACATCTCTGGCAGTCAGTGGGCTCTTGAGATGCTGGAGAGCCTTTCTACCCTCATTAGCCCAAAAGCTGCTGCTGCAGGTGAACTGGGAGCTTCCTGAGGACAAAGCACTAGGCTGCCAGCACCCTCAGGGCTGCTTCTCATCATCGCAGAGCAAAGCCAAGATGGCAGGTGCCATATTTCTTTTCCACCCATCATGCACCTTTGTTCTCCCCACGGGGCTTCAGATCCTCAGTTTTTGTCTTGCTAGTTCCCACACAAACATTTCCCAACTCTAGTCCAGACTGTGGGAGACAGAGGGGACTGGAGGATTTGAGGGGATCTGTATGACCCCAGAGACTGGACATTCTGGGCAGGCTGCCATTGGGAGAGAGGGACAGAGATGAACAGAGTGCTAGCTTCCTTCCATTCAGACTAACGGCAGAATTCTCAACTGGGACCTTACAAGCCAGAAGCGATTGGGGCTCCATCTTCAGTATTCTTAAACAGAACAACTGACAGCCTAGAATTATGTATCCTGCAAAACTAAGTTTCATATATGAAGGAGAAATAAAGACTTTTCCAGACAAGCAAACATTGAAGGAATTTGTAAAGACCAAACCTCCCTGCAGGAAATACTCAGAACTGCATTATTCACGGATCAGCACAATAGACATGTGCCAGTGTAAAACCACCCAAAGGCTAAAGCTCATAGCTCATATAAAACAATAGCACAAGAAGTAAAACAAAGCAATAAGGAATACCCAACAGGATGAACAAAACAGCATCCCACATATAAATACTATCAATCAATGTGAATGGTCTGAATGACCCACTCAAGAGACATGGGCTGGCTGAATGGGTGAAAAAATACAACTCAAATATCTGCTGTCTCCAAAAATACATCTAAACCACAAGGACTCATACAGACTAACGGTGAAGGGATAGAAAGAAATATTCCATATAAATGGAAAGCAAAAGTAATCAGGTATAGATATTCTAACATCAGATAAAATTGACTATAAATCAACAATGGTAAAGAAAGACAAAGATAGCCATTATATAATGGCAAAGGGAGCAATTCAACCAGAAGACTTAACAATCTTAAATATTTATGCACCTAACACAGGAGCACCCAGATATATAAAGCAAACAGTACTAGATCTAAGCAAAGAGATAATCAGCAACATCATAATTGCTGGGGACTTCAACACCCTACTAACAGAATTAGACAGATCACCTAAGCAGAATATAAATAAACACTGGACTTAAATGGGACTCCAGAAAAAAAATGGGGCTAACAAACATCTATGGAATATTTTATGCAAATATGACTGAATATACTTTCTTCTCACCAGCACATGGGACATTCTCCAAGTTAGATCATATTTTAGTCCACAAAACATGTCTCAACAAATTCAAAACAATAGAATCTTACCATGTATCTTCTCAGACCACAATGGAATGAAACTAGGATTCAACTCCAAGAGAAACACTCAATTCTACACAAAGTCATGGAAAATAAACAACCTTCTGCTGAAGGATTATTGAGTCAATAATGAAATTAAGATGCAAATCAAAAGATTGCTTGAACTGAATGACAAAGGGGACACAAGATATAAAAATCAATGGGATTCAGAAAAAATAGTCCTAAGGGGAAAATTCATAGCCTTAAATGCCTACATCAAAAAGACAGAAAGATCATAAATTAACAATGTTATGACACATCTGAAGGAACTAGAAAGGGAAGAGGAAACCAAACCCAAAGCCAGCAGAAGAAAAGAAATAACTAAGTCAGAGCAGATCTTAAAAAAAATGAAAAACAACAACAACAACAATAAAAACAAAAAGGATAACAAAACAAAAAGTTGGTTCTTTGAAAAGGTAAACAAAATTTATAGACTTCTTATTTGATTAACCAGGAATAGAAAAGAAAGGACCCAAATAAGCTCAATCAGAAATGAAGAAAGAGATATTACAGGTGATACCACAGAAATACAAAATATCATCTGTGAATACTATGGAAATCTTTATACACATAAACTCAAAAATGTAGAGAAAATGGGCAAATTTCTGAAAATGCACAACCTATCAAGACTCAATCAGGAAGAAATAGAACTCCTGAATAGACCAATAATGAGCAACGAGATTGAAGCAGTAATAAAAAATCTTCCAACAAAAAAAGCCCCAGACCAGGTGGATTCACAGCTAAATTTTACCACACCTACAAAGAAGAACTTGTACCTATTCTGCAGAAACTATTCCATAACAACAAGAATGAGGGAATCCTCCCCAACTCATTCTACAAAACCAGTATCACCTTGATACCAAAGCCAGGAAAGGACACAACAAAAAAGAAAACTACAGAAAAATATCCCTTATGAACATAGATGCCAAATCCTCAACAAAATACTAACAAACCACATTCAACAGCACATCAAAAAATAATCCACCATGAACAAGTGGGCTTCATCCCAGGGATGCAAGTATGGTTCAACATATGTAAATGAATAAATATGATTCACCACATAAACAGAAGCAAAAACAGAGGTCATATTATTATCTTTATAAATGCAGAAAAAGCATTTGACAAATTCTGCAACCTTCATGAAGAAAACCATTCAATAAATTAGTCATAGAAGGAACATATCTGAAGATTATAAAAGACATATATGACAAACCCACAGCCAGCATCATACTGAATGGGGAAAAGCTGAAATCATTCCCACTAAGAACTGGAACAAGACAAGGGTGGCCACTGTCACTTCCATTCAACATAGTATTAGATGTCCTAGGCAGAGCAATCAGGCAGGAGAATGAAATAAAAGGTATCCAAATCAGGAAAGAGGAGGTCAAATTCTCACTTTTTGCTGATGATATGATCTTGTATCTAGAAAATCCCAAAGCCTCCACCAAGGGATTTCTAGAATTGATCAATAAATTCAGCAAAGTCTCAGGTTACAAAATCAATGTGCACAAATCAGTAGCCTTCCTATACAACAACAGTAAAGTTGACAGTCAAATAAGACTCAATACCGTTCACAATAGCTACAAAGAAAAAATACCTGGCAACATACTTAACCAAGGAAGTGAAAGATCTCTACCAAGAGAACCATGAAATACTGAGGAAAGAAATCGCAGTTGACACAAACAAATGGAAAACCATATCACATTCATGGATTGTTAGAATCAACATTGTTAAAATGTCTGTACTACCCAAAGTGATTTACAGATTCGATGCAATCTCCATCAAAATACCAATGTCATATTTCACAGGTATAGAAAAAAGAATTCTACACTTCATTTGGAACCTGAAAATTGCCTGGATAGCTAAAGCAATCTTACACAAAAAGAACAAATCTGAAGGCATCACATTACCAGACTACAAACTATATTACAAGGCTATATTAAGCAAAAGAGCATGGTATTGGCACAAAAATAGAGACATAGACTGATGAAACAAAACAGAGAACCCAGCTATAACACCATCCACATATAGCCAACTGATCTTTGACAAAGCAGACAACAATATACATTGGGGAAGGGAATCCCTGTTCAATAAAATGGTGCCAGAAAAATGGATAGCCACAAGCAGAAGAGTGAAACAGGATTCATCTCTCTCACCACTCACAAAACTTAATTCCAGATGGATAGAAGACTTAAGTAGGCATGAAACCATAAGAATTCTAGCAGAAAATGTTGGAAAAAGTCTTCTAGCTATTGGCCTAGGCAGAGAATTTATGAGGAAGAGCCCCATGGCAATCATAGCAACTTTAGAATTAAATAAATGGGACTTGATTAAGTTAAAAAGCTTCTGCACAGCTAAGGAAACAATCAACTGAGCAAATAGACAACCTACAGAATGGGAGAAAATAACTGCAAGCTATAAATCTGATAAAGGGTTAATAATCTGAATTTATAAAGAACTCAAGCAAATCAGCAAGAAAAAACCAAACAAAAAAACCGTTAAAAAGTGGCCAAAATACATGAGCAGAAGCTTTTCAAAAGAAGATAGAAAAATCGCTAATAAACATATGAATAAATGTTCAGGGTCATTAATCATTAGGAAAATGCAAATTAAAACCACAATGAAATACCACCTTACTGCAATTAGAGGTAAAAAAGTCCCAAAACAATAGATGCTGGTGTGGATGCAGAGAGAAAGGAATGCTTATACACTGTTGGTGGGACTGCAAATTAATACAACCTCTATGGAAAACAGTTTGGAGATTCCTCAAAGAACTAAAAGTAGACCTACCATTTGATCTAACAATTCCACTACTGGGTATTTACCCAAAGAAAAAGAAGTCATTTTATCATTTTTTTTTATTATCAAACTTTAATCGATAGACTAATCTTACAGGATAAACAATAAGACAGCTAGTCAAGGTTACACTTTAAAAAAAAAAAAAAATCCAGCAGCGCAAATCTAATAGACTAAATACGTTCATCTCCTCCCAAATAGGCATTTGATTTAAAAACAGAAACCAGAACAGAGCGTACACCACAAGAAAACATGGTACTTACATTTATTGTCAAATAATTCTGCAGAACTCTTTAAAAAAGAAAAAGAAAGAGGTTCCTAGAAATCTAGAAAGCAGTAGAACCACCCAGCCTGGCAGGTAAATCTACCAGATGTTCTGCACATCAGAGGGCTCCTGACTGCCTGCAACTTCAGAAAGGCCTCGAGGCCCTATTAAGAAGGGAACAGGCACCAATCCTAACTGGAGATGACTTTATCGCAAAGCCTTAAGACAAAGGGACCATCCTTTTCCAAGACAACAAGCAGGAACAGCGGCGAGGAGCAAGAGAAAAGACGGCTCCCTCAGAGGGTGGGTGGAAAGAAGGCCTGCCCTTGCACAGCCCTTGGCACACCGAATCCGTTCCCTGTCCCTTCCCTGCCCCTGGCAAAGAGAGGGTGGGCCAAGTGCAAGAGCCCAGAGCGCTCCTCCAAGACACCTGCATGTGAATGTGTATTGGAGCATAATTCATAATCATAAAGATGTGGAATCAACCCAAGCACCCATCAATTCCTGAGTGGTTTAACAAAATGCGGTATATATACTATGGAATACTACTCAGCTATGAAGAAGGATGAATTAGGACCTTTTGTAACAATTTGGATGGAACTGGAGACTATTATCTTAAGTGAAATATCTAAAGAACAGAAAAAGAACCACCACATGTACTCGCTTTTAAATTGGACCTAAACAATGAGCACACATGTGCACAGTGTGAAGTAAAACCCAGGGGAAATCAAGTGGGGCAGGGAAGGAGGGGATGAGTGAAAATCTACCTAACAGGCGCAATGAACACTATCTGGGTGTTGGGCACACTTACAACCCTGACTCAAGCATAACAACATTGATACATGTAACCAAAAACATTTGTACCCCTGTGATATTTTGAAATAAAAAAGGAAAAATATGCTTATAGATTATATTTAGCACAAATTTATGACAGGGACTTTAAAACAAATAAGATTGAGTAATTTGTGAGTATAAGCGAAAGAAAAAAAGCTGATTAATTTATTGCAAATTACATACAAATCAATACCATTATGATTTGTTTCTTTGAGTAACACTGTGACCATACAAAAATATTTTGATACCTTTTTTAATATTAGAAAAATAACACTAACCTATAAATAATCAATAGTCAATATTTGTTTTAGTGATTTGCACATTTGAAAAAATGCTTGTAGCTTTTCACTTAATATTTGAATTGTTTTAACAGTATCCAACATCTCTTTATATAAGAGAAGACTAATTCACATTTTCACTAAAGTTTCTATTAGGGTTAATGCATTTTTTTCCATGTCAGCATTTCTTGTAGTATGGTCACATTTACACTCACAGAATTACTTATTCACTGCAGTAGTTGGTCTGAATAGGAAGAAGAAGGAAAAGTTTAAGGCACTGGAATTGATCAGTTGCTCAGTGCAATGCTGGAAAAAATCATGCAAATTGGAAAGTTTAATAAGAGAAATAAAACTTATATACAAAATTAATCTCCTGAGAACAACTGGAAATATGAAAAGGTTTAATACTTCAGCCACTGCAGTTGACTTTGCTGTGTTGTCTCTTCCTATTCTTACTAGTTGGTGGACTCCCTTGATGACATCTCAGTATGATCTCATAATTTTTATTCATGTTTGGTTATAATAACTGTCAGATGCTAAAGATTTCTTAGGTGAGGAGGAGGAAGGAGCATGATCTCACTGTCTTCCTGTCTCTTCCAGCCTGTGCCTGTGCCAGTACTTTTTCAGCCATTGGGTATGGGATAATGGAAACTCACTTATTTTGTTTCTTCTTAATTTTTCATGGTAAATTTATAAAAATTTATGAAATTTATGAAACAAAAATTTATTCTTATATTCAGAATTGGACAAGGCATATCAGGCCAAGAAATAGGCTTTTTAAAGGCTTGACCTTGGAGAATTTAGTAACTTTGATCTCAACGGAGTGCCAACTGTCTCCCACAGAACCTAGATTCTCTGACACTTTCTGGAGACAAGACCATATGCCAATCAGTACCTCATTCAAGCTGTACCTTGTAAAATCATTATACTTGGGGAAGTTTATAGTGAAGGGAAATGGTTGTTAATAACCATAAAACTAATATGGCAACCAAATAAAGAAGTAATTTAAAAGAGGACATGGTAAGTCAAAAAATCTAGATTCAAAGCTTTAACCATATAATTGTTTGTTCATTCAACAAATATTTTTCAAGCTCCTGCTGCATACAAGGGACTGTGATGGGAGCATGAGGTTTATGACATACAACTCTTTTCATCAACAGGTTCTGAAACGGACAATATTATCTTAATATCTCAGTATAAACTGTTCATATAAAAAAGAGAAAAGAATAGAAAAGTCACTATACAAGACGGCTTTGTAAAAAGATCATTTTTCCTGTATAGAATAGCAATGTCTTAGGAATACAAATTTGTAATTATTTACTCTCTTTGGAAGACAGTTCTGAGAATATGTACAAAAATATATACATATATATATATATATATATATATAAACATATATGTGTTTCTGTATGTTAAAGCAAACATAGACACTGTTTAATATCTCATAAGAATATTTTTTATAATGTTGGTTTGTGGACTATTTAAGAAAATTGAAAATAAGTCATATATTAGATAAAATTAAAGAATATTTTAATATAATATTCAAAGATATATTTATGCTAAAATTGTTTTAATATATCTAAATTTTAAATACTGCAAAACTGTATTAGGCAAAAACATAAATGAACTACTACTGATAATTCTATATGTTCTAGATATTTATACACATGGAACATGGGTAAAAGGTCCAATTTACAATGTGGTACATAATAAGTTTTCCAACAACATTAATGGCATTCATTACCATAAACTAATAACAAATAAAAAGAATTCTACACGGCAACCAGAGAGGGAAAAGGGCACACTAGTTTCAAGGCAGTGACAATATGACCTACTGATCACTATGCAAAAAAAATAAATGAGACACAGAAGACAATGGAATCCCAATTAAAAACTCAGAAAAAAATAGCTTCCAACATAAAATTGTCTATGAAATGAAAATAACTTTCAAAAACCAAGACAAAATAAAGACATTTTTAGCAGATAAAAACTAAAGGATTAATGGGCCAATAGAACATTAATAAAAGATACAAGCTGGAGTGCTTCAGGGGGAAGAATCAAAATCTTAATGAGACAAAGAAATGCAAGATAAAATGAGGGACAACAGAAAGGGAAAATGTGTAGATAAATATAAATAAATATTGTCTCTACCAAATAATAATAGCATCTTGTGCTGTTTAAAATGTAAGTATAATCAAAATACACAAAAAGTAAAAATAAAGGTGGGTATGATGTAAATGTAATTAAAAAGTTCTGATTTTATTACATTATTGAGGGGAAGATAAACATAAAAAATTTGAATTAAATTTTAATAAATCAAAGAGTCATTATAATCTTTAAATAACTAACAATTCAATAACGGAAAAACAGGATAAAAAATGTTGATTAATTCAAAAGAAAGCAAGAAAGAAAATAAGTAATTTATTCATTCATTTATTCTAACAGAAAGTAAATAATGTCATGTAGGTGAAATAGAAAACAAATAAGAAAAAGTTTGTTATAGGCCAGGTGTTTTAGTAATTATCCTAAGTCTAATTTGACTAAATAATCTATTTAGAACTAGAGGATTGTATGGTTGGATAAAACATAAAACCCAAATAAAAGTTGCTTACAAGAAGTAGATTTTAAATATGAGGACACAGAAAGGTTTAAAGTAAAAGGATGAGAAAATATGTGTACCATCAACCTAATCAATGAAGGTTGATGTAGCTATTATAATATCACACAAAGTGGACTTTAAGGTAAGATATTTTTTAAGAGATAAAGAGGACCTTTCATAATGATAAAATGGTGTTCCAAGATGATATAACAATTTTCAATCTATATGCATCCCGTTACATAGCTTCATACTATAAGAAAGAAACACCCACCACAACTAGAAGGATAGACGAATCTACAGAGTAGGACACTTTCAATAGCTGAAAAATCAAATAGAAAACAAGATTCAGAATGTTTAATATCACAATTAACAAATAACCTATTTGACACATGCATATCTATCATCAAAATGACAGAATACAAATTCTTTCCATGAAGCATTGCACAGGTAGCATTTTTTGACACCATAATTAAGCTTCATCAAATTTGACAGCATTGCAATCACTCAGTATATGTTCTGTGACTACACTTAAATGAAGCTAGTAATCAATAACTAAAAGATAATTAGGAAAATGGTAGTACAGTGAAAGACAGTGATTCTATCACATATAATTTAATTTTTTTAATTCTTTAAAATTTTTTAATTGCAGCATATTACGGGGGTACAAATGTTTAGGTTACATATATTGCCTTTGCCCCACCTGAGTCAGAGCTTCAAGTATGTCCGTCCCCCAGATGGTGTGCATGACACCCATGAGGTGTGTATATACTCATTCCCTCCACCCCCCTCGCACCTTCCCAACACCTGATGGATGTTATTACTATATGTACATTTAAGTGTTGGTCAGTTAACATCAATTTGATGGTGAGTACATGTGGTGTTTGTTTTTCTATTTTTGTTATACTTCACTTAGTAGCATGGGTTCCAGCTCTATCCAGGATAATACAAGAGGTGCCATATAACCTTTGTTTTTTGTGGCTGAGTAGTATTCCATGGTATACATATACCACATTTTATTAGTCCATTCATGTATTGATGGGCACTTGGGTTGTTTCCACATCTTTGCAATTGTGAATTGCACTGCTATAAACATTCTAGTGCATATGTCTTCTTTACAGAATATCTTTTGTTCTTTTGGGTAGATGCCCAGTAATGGGATTGCTGGATCAAATGGTAGTTCTACTTGTAGCTCTTTGAGGTATCTCCATATTACTTTCCACAGAGGTTGTACCAGTTTGCAGTCCCACCAGCACTGTATGAGTGTTCATATCTCTCCACATCCATGACAACATTTATTGTTTTGAGACTTTTTGATAAGGGCCATTCTCAAGTTAAGTGATATCTCATTGTGGTTTTGATTTGCATTTCTCTGATGATTACAGATGTTGAGCATTTTTTCATATGTTTGTTGGTCATTAGTCTATCTTCCTTTGAAAAGTTTCTGTTCATGTCATTTTCTCACTTTTTGATAGGGTTGTTTGATTTTTTCTTGCTGATTTTCCTGAGTTCTATATAGATTATAGTTATTAGCTCTTTATCGGATGTGTAACATGTGAATATTTTCTCCCATTCTGTAGGTTGTCTGTTTGCTCTTGTGATAGTTTCCTTGGCTGTGTAGAAGGTTTTCAATTTGATCAGGTCTTATTTATTTATTTTTCTTGTTGCTGTGATTGCCTTTGGGGTCTTCTTCATAAGTTCTTTGCCTAGGCCAATGTCTAGAGTTTTTTCGATATTTTCTTCTAGAATACTTATAGTTTCACGCCTAAGGTTTCAGTCTGTTATCCACCATGAGTTGCTTTTTGTGAAAGGTAAAAGGTGTGGATCCTGTTTCAGTTTTCTACATGTGGCTATCCAGTTTTCCCAGCACCATTTATTGAATAAGGATTCTTTTCCCCAGCGTATGTTTTTGTCTGCTTTGTCAAAGATTAGATGGCTATATAATTTTAAACAGTTGATTTTTAAAATTGCCAAATTGACATCAAATTTAATTTAAAATTGAAGTTCTAGTATATATAACTTTTTTTTTTCAAATATTTTAGACATCAACATATATGAAGTAACCGATTTAACTTGAAAGCATGCAGTTTCTCATATTCAGACATAGAGGGAATACTGGGCAGTGATTAAGCAAAGGAGATCAGTAGGCCTGGTTGAGATCCAGTCACAGCCTCTTATTGGCCGTGTGATCTTAGACAAGTTAGTTAATTCCACAAACGCCAGTTTATTATCTGTAATATGGGGATTACTTCAATAGTATGGCCATAAATTTGAAAAGGTAATGCTGACAAAGTGCTTTGCACAAAGTAGAAAAAGAAATTTCCAGAAAACTTAGTGGAGTGCATCACACACTTAGTATTTTCCTTTCATCCAGTCCCTTCAATTCCACACAATGTATTGGACAAGATACTTTTTGGAGCCCAAGAGACATGCTTTGAGGCAAATATTTTTCACAACAGCACTGTAGTAATTTTTAAATATCCCATATAATACATTTGCCTTCAGGAAAAGTTATATTTATAAATCCTTGAAAAAATTCAAATCCCACAATATTGAACATACTCTACTTGATAGTAATAACGCACAAAATATTGTTGTCTTTTTTTTCTGGTGTCTGAAACAGACATCATGATAATTAGGTGGGCTCCTCTCTTTCTTGGTCAAAGATTCAAGACAGAAAGTATTAGAAACGTTGAAAACAAGCTGTAATGTTTTTGGGGGGATGAAGACATGATGCAAGTTTGTAAAATAAGATGAACATGTGTTCCAAGAATTTTGATTAACTTTACCTATTGCCTTATTTTTAAAAGTTTTATGATAGTCTATTATTACTATGAAATTGAAAGACAGACTGTATAATAAGGAAAGTTATGAAATCATAGGTGTGTCTACTATTCCTCTGCTTGAGAAATTCTGAAATCTGTTAAGAATGATGTACTTTATTTTAAGGGTAACACGATTACTATTCAATTGTACTGTCTCTGTTGACCTAGTAAAATGTAAATATAATTGACATACTTAAAAACTTCTAAATTATAAAAATTTCAAAATAAGAGAAATATAACAATTAAGGAATGTCAGTTTGTTTTAGTTTTTTTTTATTGCTGAATAACACTTATCTCAACTTCAGCAGCTCAAAATGATACCTATTAGCTCACAGTTCTGCAGGACAAGAGTCCAGGCACAGTATGTCTAGGTTCTCTGTTCATGGACTCACAGGCTAAAATCAAATTGTTTTATGATGTGAGTTGAAGGCAAGAAGCTCTGAGGAAGAATCTGCTTCCAACATCATCCAGAATTTTGGCAGAATTTAGTTCTTTGTGGTCATAGGCCTGAGGCTTTTTTTGGTCCTTCTGAGTTGTCAGCAGGGGCTGCTCTTAGCTCCTAATTAACACCCACATTCCTTGTCACAGAATCTTCCCCACCCCCACAATTTCAAAGTCTGTAGAGAATTTCTCTTGTCCACTCCCTCTCACATTGAACCTCTGACTGCCCTGATTCTGACCTTAGGTGACTGACTCAGATCCAGCGGATAATTTCCATATTAAACTTTCAACTGATTTAGGACCTTAATTACATATGAAAATGTCTTCATAGCAATACCTATGTAAGAGTTTGAATGACTAGGAGGAGGTATGTGTGCACCAGCTACTGGGAATCTTGGGGCCATCTTAGAATTCTGCCTAAGTGTTTTTAAACCTTATTATTTCCTAAAAAAACCCTAAAGTAGCAGAAATGGAGAGATAACTATTTTAGCCATCACCATTAACTATAAAATCAGTCACTTCAATTAATTGTCAAAATGGATTTCAGTAATTTTCTCCTGGTTTTGTTCAACTTCTGTTCAATTGAATTAACTATCTGTGACCATTCATGAAATACTCTATTATTTATTATGTTGTATATGATTTAGCTTAAAATCCTATAAAACTTTGTTAAAGCAGGGCCTACTACATGTAAACAGCAAATTTTATCCATATTGTTTTAAAAAATGGCCCTTAAATTGATTCTCTTCTCTCAACTTCTTTCCATTTATTTAACCTAAGATAATCAATTAATCAAACCTGAGGTTATTATCTGACCATTCAATTCTTTTATCTTCTTTTTTCTTTTCCGGTAGACAATGTGAGGGTAACTAAGTTTATCTCCCTATTATGAGCCAGATCATCTTTCATCTAAAGGGCCAGATAATAAATATTTTAGGCTTTTCAGGCCTAAACATCATCTTTGGTTTTTGTATTTTTTAGTGGCCCTCTTAAAATGTAAAAACCATTCCTGTGTCATAGGCCATACCAAATCAGGCCATAGCTAGCATCTGGCTTGGGGAAACAATATTTTCTAATCTCTCTAACATGGAAAAAAAAAAAAAAGAAACAAAGAGGAATCAACATGCAATCTTACTATCATCATAATTATTGTTATTTAAAATTGATTTAGTGTTTACTATGTGCCAGTTTCTGGTTTATATATATTTTATCAGGAATAAGGCATAATTATCATGTTCACATTACAGAGGAGGAAAGTTAGGCTTAAAGAGACTGAGTGAATGTCTAAGGACAGAAAGCTCTACTGAACACTGTTGCCACTGCTTGACAACAGACTATATGCTTAATCCCTATACTGTAACTGAAATTGTAATCTACATAGGGAGATACACTACACTAAACAGAAAGATAGATAATAAAATAATTCCAAAAAAATTACTTGTGCAAACCCTGAAGATAAATTATTAAACTTAAGACTTTTGATATCAAGGTTTTCATTTCTAAGGCAATTGTGTTGCTTTAAGACAAAAACCAAATTTTCCTACTTCAACGGTGAGAAAACACAGGATTCCAAAGACTTAATATTTCTGTTCACCAATAGCTGTTATTTTTCTTCTGTTGACCAGTTCCTCTTTGAAAAATATTAATCAACTCTTTTTTGATTCTTTGAAAAATGACTAGTGCCTATAATTTACTTTCAAAGCAGTGACACTTAGAGGTCATTTAGGTGTGGATATTGTGAAATAATCAAGTGTTCTTTTCTCTCAGGATCTTCCAAATAATGTTTCTTAATACACCTAACAAAAATATGTGTTCTAAATATTTCTTTACAAAAAGGATTACTTATATAATTGACAAAATGAGCATAAAATGATTATATGCATTAGATATAAATAGATATAAATTCTCGACAGGAGAATTATAGGGTATTTATTGAAACTATTGCAAAAATTCCTAGGACAACTTTGTTCAGAGAAGTGTAAGATATATAATTGTCGGTGCTCTAAAATAGCATGGTACAAAATCAGTCAATTTTTTAAAAAATTTCCTTTGAGTACCTGAAATTTAAATTGCTAAGTCTTGAGTGGGGCTACATCACAATACTTATAAACATATAAGTTATATAACTTATACAAGTGCAAGTTATACACCTTAGGTTAAATGGACAAATTTCATGAATAACACACTCACTATCCGAATAGACACAAAAGTAAATAGAAAAGCCAAAGGCCTAAAAAAATTGAAATTTTAATTGAAAGTTCATCTTGTGAAGGAAAACTTTAAGCCCAATTGACTTTATTGGTCAATTCTCTCAAATGGTTAATATTATATAATTTTGTTTATTAAATAAAAACTATTAGAAACATTCCCCAACTCATGAGATCAGTATTACCTGATATTAAAACCTCATAAAGTAATTTTAAAATAATTCTACATAGCAATGTCTGTTGAGAATCCAGAGGCAACAATTCTCCAAAATATATTATTAAAAAGACCTAACTATAAATAAAAATAGAACATTATATGCAGGTAGAATTTATCCCAGAAATGCAAAATTGGTTTAAAATTTAAAAATCAGTTAATGATTCATTATAAAAACAGCAAAAAGTGGAAAACAATAGATGTCCAAAAGGAATTTTTAAAATTCAACACCATTCATGATGAAAACTTTCAGTAAAATTGGATTACAAGAAAACTTTATCAAACTTTAAAAGACATTATGAGAAACCTACAGCTGTCATCAGACTTAATTATATCCATCTAAGGCAGATCAAGAAAACAGGGATTTCAGTTTCACTACATCAATATAATATTTTATCTGGAGGTCTACTCAGTATAATCAAACAAGAAAAACAAGGGAAAAGCAGATAAATAAGAAGACAAGATGATCACATATGTAGAAAATCCTGAAGAATGTCTCAAATAGCTACTATCACTTATAAGATGGCAGGATACAAGCTCAACACATAAAATTTCATTGCACGTCTGTACATTAGCAATCAAAAACAAGAAAATAAATTTAAATGGATCATTTATAACAACATTCAAAAGCATGAAATACTTAGGGATAAATTTAACAAAAGAGGTATACGGAAAGTCACAAAAGTTAAAGACATTGAAGAACTAAATGGATGGAAAGATATATTTGTGTATTTGAAGACTCAATATTGGTGAAGTTCAATTCTTACAAATTGATCTATAGATCCAATGCATTCAAAATCTCATCAGGCTTTTTTGTTTTATTCCTGCAGGCTGGGAGGAGGATTAATAAACTGTTTTGCAGATGTAGAACAATATGCAGAGGCTTAGAATAGCCAAAGCAATTTTACAAAGGAACAAAGTTGAAGAACTGATGTTAGGACTTATTATAAAGCTACAGTAATCAAGACAGTATGGTGTCGTGTATGGATAGATGACAAATGGACCAACTGAACATAATAGTGAGTCCAGAAATAGAATTACACTAATCCATTTACTTACGGAAAATGCAGACACATGTCCTGCAATTGTACATCTACATTCGTAGCAGCTTTATTCATATTAGGCAAAGATTGGAAACAATACAAATGTCTATCACCAGTGAATGGACAAATTGTAGTGTAGCCGTATTTTGGAATACTAATCAGCAATAAAAACGAAAAAAACGACTGACTCATGCAACAACAAACTGAATCTGAAAAAAAAATGTCGAAAAAAATAAGCTAGACATGAAGAGTATTCATTATATGATTCTATTTATATGAAATTCTAGGAAAGGCAAATTTAGTATTTAATGACATAAAGCAGATTGCTGGCTTTTTGGGAAGAGTAGTGTGTTCAGATGACAGCAAGAGAGTCACAGGAGACCTTTGTGGGTAAGCAAATTATCTTTATCTTGACTGTGGTGGTGAACACACTGGTGAATACAGTTGTTACAATTGATCAAACTGTACGCTTAACACAGTTGTCTTTTATTGCATGTAAATTGTACCTCAGTAAAGTTGGAATAAGACAAGTTCCAAACATAAATAAGAATATCCTATACCTTGTTTGTTCCTCTGAATGTCATTTATTTAAAACTCTATGGCACTATTTTTCTATGCTTTTCCACAATTTTTCTTGTTATTCTGATCAGTCTTTCACTTTTTGATATGTAATACATTGCATCTTTATACTCTAAAGCAGAATTCATAGATAAATCTGATGTCCTCTATTTAAACCATACTTATTTGTATTTACCTTTCTTTGCAGTATGCAGTATAGATAACTATGATTTCTACTAACATATTAATAGCTCTGTTTATAGTACTACAAATTCTAGGGAGCTCAAAAATCAGTGTGGAATGATATCTATCCATGTACACATTCATGAAACCTGAATTCTAGCAATTGTTTTATTATTTTTAAATTCAGTTTATTGAAAGATGGTTATGACAATTGGCATTATATCTTCTTCCCTACCAAACCTAAACCTCCAAATTAGGCAATATTTTATTTTTTCATCTCCTCTCAGATATTTGACTTTAATAATTACCATCACAACTACCACTATCACCACTATCGTTGCTAATATAACCATCATGCTATGCCAGGAGCTGTATGAGGCACTTTTTTGTGCATTCTTTAGTGCTTTCAAACTAGCTTTGCACATATTACAAATGGTTCAAATTAGGGAGACCTAATCCCATTTTCTTTTTTCATGCGAGAACTACCTTGCTATGACTACTTTCTAATGAGTAATTATGAGAGTAAGAAGAAATTCCTTAGAGTTAATAATCATAAAAATAGAATTCTCCAGTTTAAATCCTTATATCATCTTTGAATATGGTTGAACTCCATTGCATAAAATAACAGGGTTTTTGTCTCGCCCTAAGAAATCTTTTTATAAAAAAGATGACTTGTTTACATAGAATTTTGACTTAAAAATTCCAGGAAATGAAGCTCTTTAAGAATGCCTCATGATATGCCTTTCTACAATTCCTCCCGTATCATTGTCTTTTAAGTTGAGTTACAACAGACATTGGGAATATGTGGAGAAATTAGTTTTAGACCCAAAAAGCAGTGATTTTGATGTATAAGCACTCCCCAAAACATTTGTGTGTTTATGCCTCAGGCTGAGAAATTCATCTAAAAAACCAGCCGAAGTTCTTATTAGCCAGCGAAATAAAATGTAATTTTTGTTTACAGTTATCAGAGTTGTCACTGCTGCTATAAGAGTGGGAGAATATGTATCTTAATGTACGTAAAGGGAGCTTAGAGATAAAGCTCTAAGTCGCTCTATCACAGAAGACACTACTGACCCTGGGCAGGTGGCAGCCACAAACAGAATGAGGAAAAGTTGCACTGCTTCCTCAGGAAAATGGATACAAGTGGGCAAGCATCAAAGTATATAGATGCAGAAGTGTTCTGAAATGTTCTAAAGAAATTCAGATCTATGCCTAAAAATAAGGACACATATGTAGAGCTATAGCCACATGATTTTACATCATCAGCCCTTTGAATGACATAAAAATTAACTTCAATTGAGCTGCCAAAAGCTGACTTATTCTAAACTTAATTTAATTTCAGTGGGCTTTAAGCAAGGTAGCAGAAACAGATTTAGCTTGAAATGTAATTTTCAAATGTTTTATTCACATTATAATAGCCTCTGACAGCAGAAGATGCTGAATTTTATAATAGGTCTTGAAGAGCCTTGAGTTTGATCGTTATATCTGCAATCCATATTACTGACTGGCTACTTTACTATCGTAGTCCCAATCACAGCTATGAGCCCATGACTCAATGAAAACACAATGAAGGAATTGCCAGGGAGGCATGATTAACGAAGGCATCGCTCTAACTGTTTTCTCAAAGGCAGTAAGAGGATATGCTTGGGGTCTAGAGTGAATGAGGACCTCCAGAGAGAACCACCTCCAACAAAGGGGAACAAGAAAAAAAAAACATGGTACTTTTTGGCACACACATGCATAGAAATGAAATTATAAAGGTCAAAACTGCAAGCTGATGAGAGTAAAGGAGAGACTGGAAGGGAAGTTATATTTGACACAGAAAGTAACCCCTGAATATTATTTGTCGGGCATTTCCTTTGAAACACATTTCCTAAGAGATGTTCTTTGAACAAGGTTTTCCCTAGCTAAATTTGCTTGGTAAACACATTGCACAACATATCCCTTTTGTTGATTCAAATTATCTTTAGAATATGTAAGATAATTTGAGAAGTTAGAGACTAAAGAAATCTGTTTAATGCTTCATTTTCCTGATATCACAGGATATATTTTGGGACACCATACTGTAGAATAGTACTTGAGCAATGGAGTTGTTCTCTGTGGGAATCTTCAGCCTAAGGGTTTTAATATTTATGCTATTTATGAACCCTACTGCAAGAGAGTGCATAAATAAGTGGTGTAGTCTTATAATTGACTTTTATACATCTATGAAAATAAATAGATAAAAACATCAATATGAATATAGCTTATAAGCAAAATTAAACTAAATATAAGTGAAAAATTAGCAATTATATTATTTAAAGACATAAATAAATGATAAATATTAAAAAGTGGACTGATTACCACAAAAGTCAGCATAATGATAATATTTGGTCAGGAAGAAAAAGGAAGATGTGATATGCCAGAGACATATATAACAGAGGACAGAGGAACTTCTAAAGTACTGACAATGCTCCATTTCTTAACCTGAATGGCACTTATATGGGTATTTATGAGTATTCTTTGTACTGTGCATACACATTTATATTCAGCTTTAGTTCATAAATATACACCTGGGCATGCACATGGGCGTGCACACACACACATGTGAACATACACACACACACACACACACACACGCACACTACCAGTCAGCAGCGATAAGGCTTCCCTGAGCTGTAAAGGGTGTATTTTCTGAGTATATAATGGGAAAGAGTGAATTTCCTTAGAAATGTTTCCTAGAATTTTTATGGTAGGTATTAAGAATAAAAATAACTGAAGTTACTGAAATATAGAACAGGGCAATTTAAGTCTAAATTTGAACAATTGCAGAGACAGAATAAGCTGGTTAATAGTTATATCAAGTGATATATAGGATGTTGTGGAAGAGTATAAAATATAGATCAGCATATGACAAAGAAGACCATGCAATTAAATAGGGCTAGCATAATAATAGAAAAATACTTCCACTAGAGTTAGGGCAGAGATGTGAGTTTTGTACTAATATACTGAAAAGTGTTTGATTCAACACTGAAAACTTTCTATCAGTCCATGAATATCATTTTTCATATGCATGTAAGTTGAGATAATTAGTCACAACTTTTCTCTAGCAAATGATAGAAATCCAATCCAAATATATGCAAAATGGAGGAATGGGTTTTAAATGCTCTCACTAAAAAGGTACGACAAATATTTGAGGTGATCAAGACCTTAATTATCCTGATTTGATCATTCCACAATAGATACATGTATCAAAACACCACATTGTACCCCATAAGTATACATAATTATTATTTGTCAATTAAAAATAAAATAAAACATAAAAGAAAAGATGGTAGGAGCAATACATTGTGGTTCCTAGTGAAGCAGAAGGATTTTTGAAGTTGGAGAGCTTAAAGAAGGGAGCGGAAAAGGTAAGGAAATAGTGGTAGATGAAAATGGGTTGCTTGAAATTGAGATTTTGGAGAAGCCATTCTTATTGTTAATGACAGAATCAGAGGGAATGACTATAGAAATGGAGGATAAGATTACTAAAAGAGATAAAAATCACTTAGAAGCCAATTCTGTGTTGACACTGGAATCATCAGAAAGCAAAATAAAGTTAATAATAGAGAAATTAATGGTAGCTCAGAAACTAAAATTTTCACAAAATGAGAGGGAATGGAGGTTGAAAAATTATTTCTATATTGCAAGATAATAATTGATAAGCTCGATGTTTTTAAGGTGGAGGAGTAGGGTTAGGGAGGGCCATTTTGCTGTAGGACAAGGATGCAGGAGAGATCAATCACAACCACCACTGGAGAGAGTTGTAGGGAAAGCAGTGTCCTCAAGACATAGCCAGTTTCCTAGTAGATCAAAAAGATTAAGAAGGTGGAATTTCCTTAGTAAAAAGAAAGAGTTGGACTCACTGGTCTTTAGAACCTCTCAATAAAATTCGGTGATTCTACAAGTCAGATGGCCTCTGTTTTTTTCCAAGTCTCATTAATTGAGCGACTTTCCTGATGGTCGTCCTTCTCTCTTGTACCTCACATGCAGTCAAGCACCAAAAGCAGTTAATGCTACCCCACTCCTTACAACTCAAGGACAAGCCAGCATCATCTCTAAGATCCCCTAAAGCTAGAGTAATATTTTAAAAATACAAACTCAATTGCCATTTTCTTATTTTAAACCTGTTAATGATTCTCCATTGCCTTTTACTGAAACCAAAGTCCTTAATACAGTTTCTTGTTTTAAAGAAAGCTTTAAACGTTATGGTTGTTACCTATTTCTTTAACCTATGTCCCGATACCCTTCACCTTATTCTTTTTAAAAAATTGTATGTATTTAAAGTGTATAAATGCTGTTTTGAGATATATATATGCATACATATATGCATATATATGTATGTATGCAGGGTGAAATGATTGTTACAGTTAAGCAAATTAACCTCACTCAACTTCCATAATTACTTTTTTCCCCTTGTGGTAAGAACATCTAAAACCTACCCTTTTAGCAAATTTTCAGTATGCAGTACAATATTACTAACTATAGTCCTTATGCTGTATATTAGATCTCTAGACTTATTTGTCCTACTTAACTGCAACTTTTTACCCTTTGACCTACTTCTCCTCATTTCCTACTCCCTGCCCCTGGTAATCATTGTTCTATTATCTTTTTCTATGTATTTGACTTTATCTTCTTAAGATTCCACACCTAAGTGAGTTCGTGCTGTATTTGTCTTTATGAGTCTGGCTTATTCCACTTAACATAATATTCTCCAAGTTTATCCATGTTGTTGCAAATGAGAGCATCTCCTTTTTATTAAGGCCCAATAATATTCTCTTGTATATATTACACCACAATTCCTTTCTTCATTCCTTTGTTGATGGACATATAGGTTGTTTCCATATATTGACTATTGTGAATAATGTTGCAATGAACATGGAAGCCTTTGGGTATATACCCAGCAAAAGGACTCTTGCAAATACCCTCAATAAATCATGAGAAAACTGAATTCAACACATCAAAAAAGATGAACACCATGGACAAGTGGGATTTATCCCTGGGATGCAAGTTTAGTTTAAAATACACAAATCAATCAATATGATAATGTGATACATCATATCAACATAAAGAAGTTAAAACCACATGATCATCACAGTAAGTGCAGGAAAAACATTTGGCAAAGTTCAACATCTTTCATCATAAAATTCCCAACAAATTAAGTATAGAAGGAAATTTCCCAAACATGATAGAGACCATTTATGAAAAACTGACATCATAATTGATGGGCAAAAACTGAAAACTTTTACTCTAAGATCTGGTACATAACAAAGATGCCCACTCTTGCCACTTCTATTCAACACAGTACTGGAATTACTAGTAAGAACAAGCAGAATAAAAAGAAATAAAACGCATCCAAATCAGTAAAAGGGTAAAATTTTCTCTGTTTGCAGATGGTGTGATCATGAATACTCTAGAATAAAATGACAGAACTAATAAATGAATTCAGTAAAGTGCATAAGACAAAATCAACATTCAAAAATAAGTTGCATTTCTTTTTTTTTTTACTTCAGCATATGATGGGGATGCAAATGTTTGGGTTACATATATTGCCTTTGCCCCACCTGAGTCAGAGCTTCAACCATGTGTGTCCATCCCTAAGCCGGTGCGCACTGCACCCATTAGGTGTGAATATACCCATCACCCTCTTCTCTCCTTCCACCTGCACAACACTGGATGAACGTTGCCACTATATGTGCTTATAAGTGTTGATCAGTTAATACCAATTTGCTGGTAAGTACATGTGGTGCTTGTTTTTCCATTTTTGTGATATTTCACTTAGTAGAATGGGCTCCAGCTCTATCCAGGATAATACACGAAGTGCTAGATCACCGTTTTATTCTGTGGCTGAGTAGAACTCCATGGTATACATATATCACATTTTATTAATCCACTCATGTATTGATGGGCACTTGGGTTGTTTCTGCATCTTTGCAATTGTGAATTGTGCTGCTATAAATATTCAAGTGCAATACTCAAAGGAGAAGAAGATTTTCTATAAAACAGTTGCATTTCTTTCTTTCTTCTTTTTTTCCTTCCTTTTTTTTTTTTTTTTTTTTTTTTTTTTTTGGTGCAAGGACTTCCTCTGTTACCCAGGCTGTAGTTCAGTGGCACAATTATAGCTTATTGCAGCCTCAAATTCCTGGGCTCAAGTGATCCTCCCTCCTCAGCCTCCCAAGTAACTGGGATTACAGGCATGAACCATTGTGCCTAGCTCTCAGTTGCATTTCTATCTCAAAAAAAGAAATCAGGAAAACAATCCCATTTATGAGATCACAAAGACTCAAATACTTAGGAATAAATTTAACCAAGGAAGTGAAAAGTGAAACATCTGTACAGTGAAAACTATAAAATATTGATAAAAGAAATTGAATAAAACACAAATAAATGGAAAAATAACCCATGTTTGTGGATTAAAAGAATACAATTTTAATGTCCATACAACCCAAAGCAATATACAGATTCCATTTAGTTCCTATCAAAATTCCAAGGGCTTTTTTACATAGAAAAAAAATTCTAAAATCCATAAAGAACCACAAAAGATCCCAAATAGGCAAAGCAATTATGAGAAACAAAAACAAAGTGAAGGCATTACACTTCCTGAATTCAAATTATATTACAAAGCTGTAGTAATCAAAACACTGTGGTACCAGCATAAAAACAGACACATAGACCAATGGAAAAGAATAGAACACCCAGAAATAAATAAGATTAGGCAATTAATTTTTATTAATGTAGAAAATACCTCTTGAGAAGAGGTAGCTGGGTTTATCTTACTCAACAAGTAAAAAAAAGAGTCCAACTTTGAAGCAGTTTTATTATTCCTCTTTAAGTTTTTTAGATGTTTCAATACTTCTAAAATTCAGAAAACTATACTCAGACTGCCTAATCCTTAGCATAAGTAAAGTGTTATTTGATTTTTAAACATATAAACTCCATTTCTGACTAATTTTATGTTAAACTCCAGTTTAAATTTTTTATTATGTGCATATTTCCAGTAAGTGATTCCCTCAGGTCTGTGGTTTAATTTTAGCCTTCATAATATAAACCTTTTCCAAAAGAGTGCATAAAAATCTAATTAAATCACAGGAAACTGTGAAGTTGGTGGAAAAAAGAAAGATGAAGAAAACAAATAGAAAATAAGAAGAGTGGTTGCTGTACCATTCGTTTAGTTAAACCAAGTTCAGCTTTAGCGATCATGCTTTTATATAAAGTACTCAGAAGACATCTTAAAATATTTAGTTATATTCTTGCTCATGGGACCCATTAGGAAAGTCTTTAGACTATATTTTGAGCATTCCAGTAGAGTAAGAGAAAGTGTGTTACTTAAAATTCTGAAGGCCATTATCATCTTTGCTTTACCTACTGATAGAAGCAGGCAGTTGTTTGATTTTTTTTTTTTTCTTTCTTCCCAGGACCTTTCATTACTCAGAACCATATTATTTTGTTGAAGCACTAAGTGATGAATAATTCTATACAATTTTTTCCATTTTACTGTATTTCCAGGAGCTTTGGATGCCTTCAACAAATAAAACAGCAGGCTTTCTCTACACTATTTAAATTTCCAGAGTTATACAGTGTTAGCCCTTACAGATCAGTCTGTACACAAAATGAGTCAAAGGCATATATCACCCTTTCCCTGTAGCACACATAAATAAAAGTAACCAGAATGTCTGCAATTTGCATTCTGTTAAATGAAAGCAAAATTCCAAAAAGCCATTTATAATTATGTCACAATTTCCTGAACTACTATCATAAACATTATAATTTTATTTAGCTCTTGTAAAAGTGCACTATCTAAATCCATTGTTTGTTAACACAGAATCGACTGTCTGAGATTTTCATTTGTTTTTATCATTGCATTTAATAATTACCTTCGTTTTGAGTGTTCTAACATGAGGGGAAAACTTTAAATAACAACGAAGCACATTATATCACAGCAGTCTATTTTCTTTAGGTTACAGGTATGAGGAATGAGTGCAGTTTTCTCATTAGGAAGACATGTTTGCAACTTGCAAAAATGAATTCAAAAAAATCTTAGCCAAAGATACCACTTGAGAAAGCTTCAGGTGTTTAAAGAAACCCACCTTTTCTTTCTTAATAGAAAACGACAAACAGAAGCTGCTTGTGGCTGTCTGATTGTTATTTCTTCACTGTCTTCAGGCATACAATTTAAGAAATAATTTCTGTTTTACTTGGAACAAAGTCTGGCCAGGGCATCCTCAAAGCGGGAGGTTTTAAGCAAGAATCTGATACCAGTTATTTATTGAAACAATTGAGATCTCTAATTTTGAGAACTCCATTTTGTTCTCATTGCTAGCTTCTAGGAAAGACATTCTTCCTTTAGAAGATTTGAAAATCTCAAAATATTCAGAGCAAAAAACACAATGCCTACTTAATTTTATTATATTTATTTACTTTTGAGACAAGGTCGTGCTCTGTCATCCTGGCGGAGTGCAGTGGTATGCTTATAGCTTATTGTAACTTTGAACTCCTGGGCTCAAGTGATCATCCTACCTCAGCCTCCCAAATAGCTATGACTACAGGAGCATGCCACCACACCTGGATAATTTTCTCATTTTTTTTGGTAGAGACAATATCTTGGCTATGTTGCCCAGGCTGGTCTCCAACTCCTGGCCTCAAGTGATCCTCCCGCCTCAGCCTCCCAAAGTGCTGGTATTACAGGGGTGAGACACCTTGCCTGGCCAGAATACTTATTTTATAAAAAGAAAAATTTAAATGTCCCAGAATACTTATTTTAAACTGACAATACTTGTTATTACCCTACTCTATATTGTTTTTAATCTCTCATTCCATGAACTTTTATTAGGACTCTTCTGAATGTACAAGCCAATATGAAGTATTAAGATTTTTCTATAAGGCAATTATGAAGCAAACATGTAGGAAATAGATATAAATTATGTAAAGTGATAAAGATATTACTAAATTCATGTATACCTTTGAAGTGAGAAAAGTAAAAACTATATCACAATTTAGACACATTCTAAAAATCATACAAATATAAAAATAGTTGTAAATAATTTGTTGATACATTAAGATACCATTGTTTTATCATAGAGTAAGTGCTCTCAGATGGGGTAAAGAATAATAAACACAATAGATACAGTCTTTGTTCTTATGGAAATCACAGGTGCTTTAGCTATGTGACAATAGAGCAGACACTTGATTGCTTGATTGATTGATTCAAATAGATAGAACCCTTTTAGTAGGCACTATGTTTACAAAGATGAAAAAGATATAGCACCAATACTATGTCACTCACACTCTACTGGAAAAGACAGACCTGTAGACAGATATTACAATACAACATACAGCATAGTGAATATTATCAGAGTTTTATAGGGGTACCATAAACAGTGCCATTAACTTTTCCTCTTAGACTCAGGCATTTTTTTCCCCCACAGTATGAAATATTTAAGCAAAGACTTAAAAATATGAGTAGGTCATTTTCAGAGAGAGTAGAGAGGGTATTTCAGGATTGAGAGTTGCACTAGGAATATGCCTTTGGGGAATCACAGGCTACATTTGCCAGAAGAGGGCAGTGAACGGAGTGAAGAGGGTGACTGGAGATACGCTGCTCAGGATCAGATGTTAGAAGACTCCGAGTGTCCTAATAGGAGGTTAAACTCCTCTATCTCAGTTTACGATGCAGATAATATTTTTAAAAATAATAAAACTATATTTCCTTTGAAATCTTATAAATGTTTTTCCCATAGCTGGCCTCTGTCTGATTCTTTGCATTTCCAGCACTGAGAAAAGCCTGCGTCACATACTAGCTGTTTTAGTCCTTTCAGGCTGCTATATAAAAACACCATAAATTGGGTAACTTGTAAACAACAGAAATTTATTTATCACAGTTCTGAAGGCTGGAAAGTCCATGATCAATACACTGGTAAGTTCTGTGTCTCGTTAGGGCCTGCTTCCTGTTTCATGGAGAGCCATCTTTTTGCTGTGTCCTCACATGGCTGAAGGGGTTAATGAGTCCCCTAGGGCCTCTTCTACAAAGGCACTAATCCTATTCATGAGGTTTCTACCCTCATGACCTAGTTACCTCCCAAAGGCCCCGCCTCCTAATACCATCGCTTTGAGTATTAGAATTTCAAGGTATAAGTTTTGGGAGGACACAAATATTCAGACCATAACACTAGCGATGTTTTATTATTGTGGTTTTTTAAAAAAGATAAATGACACCCTTGATAAGAAAAGGTTCAAATGTACAGTTTTAAAATTTTGTGAGCTGATTTTAAAGCTGTGCTGTGTAGCAATTTGCACATATTTGCATGTGAGGGCTGATAAATGAATGAGAGATACCAAGTCACTTAATTATTTCTATGAAGCAAACTCTGCCTAGCATACACTCATCAAAAAGTTTCTTATTCTCTTTTCCTTACTGGGGATATTGTATTTGAATTATAAGAATATCTCTTCCAAGGAGAGGGAGATCATGATGAACTGGGGGCTTTTTATGGGTTATTAGTATTTTTTTCTAACCATTGGACATACTGTACTATGTACAGGAAGAATAAAAGCCTTTTTTTTTAAGCTGCCTATCTCACTTATTCAGAAGAGGAACAATTACAGATGTCTGAGGCAAAATGATTCCCTCCAGGCATACAATTAGGATACCACACATAGTGATTCCTATATACAGGGGTGGTGCCAGGGGTACCTGTATCTCTTGGAAAAAGAAAGCATGAAAATACCTTCATATGACTGTAACTGTTTAGTGTGTGTGGGGGGGGCTCCCCACGGGCAATTCATACGTGCTTCCCTGAGACAGAATAGCACATAAATTAAAAGAATAAAGCAATCATAAGTAGTTCGGAACTTAGAGACCTTTACCATCCCAAATATTCCCACTGTGTTCTTCATCTTTTGTGAGGTATCTTCTCTTTCCTTCTCTGTACCCAGTGAGCTATAGGGATCAGAAGTCTCTTCCCAGATGCAAAATTTGTCTAGCTTTTTTTCTAGTCTAAACTGAGGGTTTTGGTTTTTTAAAAAATTGAACAATTTTTATGTATATTTACTTCACTATTCTCTCATAATTGAGTTATAAGATCTGGATAACTAAGGCCAGGGTACTAAAGGAACAGAAAATGAGGATTGCCTCCAGCTTAGGATGAAGACCTTTTTCCTGGCTTTAAATAAAAGTCTTAGCCAGTAATATAGATAGTGAATTTGTCTAGGGGTGTGGTTTCAATTTTTCTCCTTTTTGGCTCTTTTTCACATGTTATATTTTGGTAGTATAATTAAAGGGATAAATTATCCCCCCAATATTACATTATTTATTGATTTGTACTGGAGAACTGTGTCACCAATTCAGAAATGTTATTGTCCCTAACTCTGTCTTTTTGTAGGCAAAATGTTTGCATATTTATTTGGGTAAAATTTTTGGCCAAAGACTGACAGGGCTCTCTCTCTCTCCTTGCCTTACCATTAACTTATTAATAATTTTATAAGGCAAAAAATAAAATTAAATATCAAAAGGCTAGCATCAATCTATGGGTAGAGATTTTACTGAAAAAAGTAAATTTATTTTAATTTTATTCTCAAACATCGTTACATAGTAAGGACATATTCTCAGACTGATATCTCAGCACTTAACTAGTGAGGTACTTTCCTCGAATTGTTTCAAAAGCTGTGCAGAAATGGAGAATTTCTTCTTCTTTATTGTTTTAGGAAGGGAAAACAAAAGGCTTTATCCACATTCATTCTCTGTGATCCTGACCCTGTCCATCCTCCTCTGGCAAGATGATTTGGCTGGCTCTTTTGTACCAGAGAAGATTGACAATAATGACATTTTTCGTTTACAGGATTTCCTTCTTTATTGGGGGCACTTTATTTTCAAATGGAAATGCCACAAACTAGTAAGTAGCAAGAGAACAAGATATAATGGCTTATAGCATGGCCTGCTATTGATTCTTCCCTTTCATGTAACATAAAAATTATGTCTTGAGAAAAAAATGGTCTAAACACTGTTTTTCTAGTGATGGTTTATCAAGTCTGTAATTACTTTTCCAGACAAAGAAAGAATTGTCCATGGTGAATGGTCAAAAAGAACCCCTGATCTGTGAGGCAGGAATGGAGTAGATTACCCTTGCAGAATTTTCTAATAAACTCTTGAGCTTTAGGGCTACCTGGCTTATCTCGAGGCTTTTCTACATTGTGAAACAAGTTAAATTTACATCATGGAGCATGGTTTTCCAGTTCCATGGTCTGTCTTAGAGATGGGGCCACATGCAATGCATCCTTAGTGTAGCAATGACACAATGAATACAATCAATAATCATGATATTTTCACATACCTGTGAGAGGTTTATGGTAAAACCGAGTGCTCTGGCACACTACTCTAGAGCAGCAGTTGCCAACATTTTTGGCACCAGGGACCGGTTTCATGGAAGCCAATTTTTTCACGGACAGACGGTGAGGTCGGAGGGATGGTTTCAGGATGATTCAAGCACATTACATTTATTGTGCAGTCAAACCTCTCTGCTAATGATAATTTGTATTTGCAGTCACTCCCTAGGGCTAGCATCACCACCTCAGCTCCACCTCAGATCATGAGGCATTAGATTCTCATAAGGAGTGTGCAGCATAGATCCCTGGCATGCACAGTTTACAGCAGGGTTCATGCTCCTCTGAGAATCTAATGCTGCCGCTGATCTGACAGGAGGCAGAGTTCAGATAGTGATGTAAGCGATGGGGAACAGCTATAAATACAGATGAAGCTTCGCTCCCTTGCCTGCCATTCACCTACTGCTGTGTGGTCCAGGTCTTAACAGGTCACGGACAGGTAGGGGTTGGGGACCACAGCTCTAGAGTGTCCACTTCGAAATTTACTGCACAATAATTAATGAAAAGATACTGAAGCAGTTGGAGACCCAGAGCCTAGTCTCATATTCCACACTTAAGAGTTACCTTCCTGTTTACACATCTGCCTAGCTGACATGCCTACTCAAGGCATATGAAATCTAATGTGTCCAAAATAACATCTAGGTATTATCATCTATTTCTTCTTTTCTCAGAGACTTTCCCATCTCTATAAATTGCAACTTCATTCTTTCTGGTTCAGGCCAAAAAGCCTGGAATCTTTTTGGGCACCTATTTATTCTTATACTCCACACCTAATTCACCAAAAAATTCTACCTAACTGTACTTTTTAAAATATATCTAGAATTCAATCAAATTTTACCACTTCTCTGCCACCACCTTCTCCTAAGTCACCATCATGTTTCATTTGTATGATTTTAACAGCTCTTCAGTGGATCCACCTGTTTCTGATGTTGCCCACCATTGGTCTATTCTTAACCCAGCAGCAGAATTATCCTGTTAAAACATTACACTGATCATTTCATTCCTCAGCTCAAACCCTCCCATAGCTCTCTCCTTCACTGAGTGAAAGTGAAAGTGCTCATGATGACCCACCAGGTCCTTATGATTTCTTCCCTTGTTTTCTCTTGTATCTCCTCCACCTGCTTGTATCTCCTCCACCTGCTGTTCCTCTTCTCTTCCCTTTCCTACAACCACACTGGCTGTCCTGCTGTTCTTTGACAAGATGGGTCATGCTCTTTATTGAATGCCTGTGTATTTGGTTGTCCCTCTGATTGGAATCCTCTCCCCACAGATAATAACACAAATTGTATACACATTTTATCTTTACTCAAAGCTTATCTTCTCAGGGCTGCCTTCCTGATTTTCAAGCTTATCTAAAATTACATCTTGTTGCTCTATCCTCTTATTCCATCCCTGCCCCAGACTCTTCCTATTCCTAGTTCAGGTTTGAATTTGTTTTCCTTGGTGCTTATTACTATCTAACATGCAATATAATTTAATAGGGATTCAGTAAATGTATATTGAATAAATAACTGAACTTTAATGATCCATATCCTCAAACATTTATTAAGAATTCTACATTTAAAGTTTTTTAATTTTTTTTATTTCAGCATATTAGGGGATACAAATGTTTAGGTTACATATATTGTCTTTGCCCCACCCGAGTCAGAGCTTCAAACGTGTCCATCCCCCAGATAGTGCGCACTGCACTCATTAGGTGTGTATATACCTATCTCCTCCCTCCTATCCCATCTGTTGGACACCCGATGAATGTTACTGCTATATGTGCATATGTGTTGATCAGTTAATACCAATTTGATGGCAGAGTAGATGTGGTGCTTGTTTTTCCATTCTTGTGATACTTCACTTAGTAGAATGAGCTCCAGCTCTATCCAGGATAATACAAGAGGTGCTAGATCACCATTGTTTTTTGTGGCTGAGTAGAACTCCATGGTATACATATACCACATTTTCTTAATCCACTCATGTATGGGCACTTGGGTTGTTTCCACATCTTTGCAATTGTGAATTGTGCTACTATAAACATTCTAGTGCAGGTGTCTTTTTTTACAGAATGTCTTTTGTTCTTTTGGGTAGATTCCCAGTAATGGGATTGCTGGATTAAATGGTAGTTCTACTTGTAGCTCTTTGAGGTATCTCCATATTACTTTCCATAGAGGTCGTACGAGTTTGCAGTCCCACCAGCAGTGTAGGAGTGTTCCTATCTCTCCACATCCACACCAACATTTATTGTTTTTGGACTTTTTGATAAAGGCCATTCTCACTAGAGATAAGTGGATATCTCATTGTGGTTTTGATTTGCATTTCCCTGATGATTACAGATGTTGAGCATTTTTTCATGTTTGTTGGCCATTAGTCTATCTTCCTTTGAAAAGTTTCTGTTCATGTCCTTTGCCTACTTTTTGATAGGGTTGTTTGATTTTTTCTTGATGATTTTCCTGAGTTCTATATAGATTCTAGTTATCAGCTCTTTATTGGATGTGTACCATGCAGATATTTTCTCTCATTCTGTAGATTGTCTGTTTGCTCTCGTGATAGTTTCCTTGGCTGTGCAGAAACTTTTTAATTTGATCAGGTCTCATTTATTTATTTTTGTTGCTGCTGCAATTGCCTTTGGGGTCTTCATAAATTCTTTGCCTAGGTCAATGTGTATAAGAGTTTTTCCAACATTTTCTTCTAGAATTCTTATAGTTTCATAAAATTTTATTTTATACAAAGTTCATCTAAAGGCATTATGCTTTATGTAACAGTAAAATGAGGAATGAGATATATAACATAATATCATGTCCACAAATTATTTTTAGATATATAGCAACAAAAGTTCCCTTTTTATAGGGACATATGCAAACAGAAATGTAGCTATATTAAGCAGAATAGAACAGTTACCTGTGGAAGAGTAGGGGCATGGGAATGCATTAAGAGGATAATAGCAAATAATTAGAAAGAATGAAATAAAACAGGATTGTCTTAGAGTATGATGTTAGTGGTTGACTCAGTCCTCAGCACCTGAAGGGGTGTGTGTATGCGTGTGTGTGAGAGAGAGAGAGACAAAGGGAGAGACAGATAGACTAGGACTAAGTGAGTGACAAACCTATGGTACATGCTGAAGTTTAGTAAATGCGATCTTCATATTCAACTCCCTTCTTCAATTACCTGATTCTGTCTTAGAGAGTGTGAGGCTGCAAATGTTAAAAAACAAAACAAAACAAACAAAAACACCTTGATCTGAGTTTTTCTCACACCTGGTGGTGGGATGTTACATCAAAAATGATAGTTCATGGGAGGACAATACTTCCAAAAGAAAAAAAGCATTAGCCTGGTTAGAAGAAATTGTTTTGCTTTTGCACATTGACCTTTCCTCTTTTTCTTGCCTGAAATATATTCATGATATCTTTAAGTATGCAGCCAGCTTGCAAACTTGAGGACAAAAGCCATATGATAATGATCATGTAGCAGAAAGGTAGAAGTAGCACAGGTCCTTTCTGACCATCGTGAACGGCTGTATCATCACTGGATTGCTTACATGTGGAGTCTTCTAACCTGGGAAAATTAAACACTTATCTGTTTAAGTCCTTATAATATAATTTTTACACCATTTGATGCCTTTATTCATCTAGGTAGCTCATTGAAAACTATTGCTTTCCATTATTAAGATCTGATACATACATCATTGACTGACAGTTAAAATCAGGCTATTTTTTGGCTGAGTCTCAAAAATATTATCTGTATCCATCAAATGGTAGAAGGGAGCCTGATAGAGTTTACTTGAATGCCTTGGATAAGAAGGAAGACTAAAATATAGATAATATATTTAAAATGCAGAATAATACAATTGTATTCCATTTCATGGCTGATGATTTATAAATATAAATAGATACTGAATAAATTTGGCAAAATTTCTTTCATGAAGAATAAATTAGGTTGGATCATTTCTTTATTGCTGACTGATACAGACACAGATTCTTTTTTTTTTTTTTGAGAGATAGATGCTAAAATATTTTGAGGGCTCTAAAAATCAAGAAAATATATCTTTTGAACTGTTTTTCTTGACAAATTGTTTGAATATGTAGCCACTGCAAAGCACTCAATTAAACTTGCCCAATGAGTCTTCAACTGCAGTTTACCCAGCCATTGAGGAGAGTGTATGAATATGTATATTAAATCTGAGGCAATCCATTGTATATAACTTAGAGAACTTTTTAAGAGCAGATTAAATTATATCAATAAGCTAGTCTAGCACAAAAGATTTCCCAAGTATACACTCTTCATATGCTCAATGTCAACCTTTCGGTTTTTTCTAAATGCTTAGCATGTAGATGTTTTATATTATGTATTTAAATAAATGAAAGGCTATCATAATTTTTGACCACTAGGAGAAAATAAAGAGTAAAAAGAATTGGTTCTAATTTTTAAAACATTAATGGAGCAAGTAAAGATACTAGAACTCTTTGCTGTTCTTATTTAGTTAAAAAAGTGACATAGGAGCAATCCAGCACTTGTATACAGAATTGTTGTATATTAACTTTCATTCCATAATATTTTATAGCTGTTTATTTTATTTCTGTAGCCAGATTCTGAACATTTAAAGAATAAGGTTATCTAGTTTATTTTTCTTCTCTATCTTTGTGAGAATTTAATAAATTAATAAAAACTTTTGCTCATATTAAAATTGTAATTATCCATTGAAAAAATAGGAGGTGCAGGTGAACATTCAGTATGAAGAAATTATGCTACTAGGTGAGTAGAGTTATGAGAGGGGAAGCCCAGATACTGTAGGAAATTTAAGAGGTGGAACCTAATGTGGATTTAGGATTATAAAAGTATTCCCATGGGAAGTGAGGAGAAGTTAAAACTGGAAAAATCAAGGCAAAGTGGAGGAGGAAATTGTAGGGAAAGGGATTCCATGCAAAGGTATACAACAGCTAATGTGTCAGGAGGATGGAGAGAGCATGCTTCTTTCTATAAAGGGAAAATAATCCAGCATGGGTACAAAGCAGAATAGGAGTTTGGAAGAAGGTGGGGCAATTATGGATAAAGTCTGATGATTTATTTGAGAAGCAACATTTCTGTAGCATGCCCTCTTTTCGCCTCATTATTCATCTTTTGTCCTTATCTCATATTGGTCTGATTCTTTAAAACTTTCCCTTAGCATTTTCTCATTAATCCATAGCTCCTCTTAAAGTGGATAACACTGTAACTTCATGCCAAATTTGGGCATATGGGTCTTTGCCAAGTCTGGAAGCTCTAGTCCTAGTGTGTAGCCCGACACAAAGGATTCCAGTCTAAATTCTGGCCTCCACAAACCTGGGCTGTCAGTTTGATATCTGCCCTCAATATGCCTTTAGGTAAACAACGAGAAGAAACGCTTTTTCCCGGGGATGTGGGTGAGGAAAGCAATGCTGACACCCTCCAGTTGTTCCTAATAACTCACCCTGTTAAGACTAGTAGGAGAACAAAGTTTGGAATCAGACTGACCTGTGATAAAGTCACAGTTCTGCTACTTGAAAGCTGTGTAAACATTGTCAAGTTACGCAATTTCTGTAAGCTTTAAGTTGTTTCATCTTTAAAATTGGAGACATTAAAGCTATCTCTGTGTCGTCATCAGAATTGAAAACAATTATTTATAGAAAGATTTTAGAAGAGCATTTGGCAGCTAGAAAGAGTTCAATACATGGAGATACTCTTGTTAATTTTTTTCTGAACCTGTGTTTTTTCATCTTTAAAAGTCAGATCATCCCTTTCAAATGACTACTGTGAGGAATAAAACAGATTAAAACTGCAAAAACACATGGTGGGATACCTGGTGCAGGCTACTCAACCAAAATGAATCCTCTCTCTTATTATACTTGAGGTATTAAAACTATGTTTTTTCATATGCTCTTATAGCTGAGAGTAGGAGAAATGGTACATACACATAAACACATGTAAAAAGCACAGGGAATTTGCCCCAGTGAATTCATGAAAATAAAGACCCATGTACCGTCACTGTTATTAATTCTAACAGTGGGTATGCTTGCAATTCTTCACTTGTCCAGGCTGTTGAGTGAAAAAATTAATACGCTTAAGTCATTGCTACCCCTGCTAAAAATTTATATGACTTTTTGTACAAATTAGGAATAGTCGGTCTGTTCTGAGTAATGTATTATAAAATTATAAACTAACATGTAGAGTGTTATATTTATTGAGGATAAATAAAAAATTGATTGAATAACATGCTTATTAATATTTTATCTTAAAATATTAAAAATAACTCAATTTTACTTAAATTCTAAATTTGATGGAAATGTTAGTTTTCCTCTAATGCTGCAATTTCCTAAACTTTATGACTTCATCCCACAGCTACACGTAGGAAACATGTGGGAGACTTGCCAAAGCAAAGACAAAATAATTCCATATAATTTTAACAGATACCATGGTTCATACAATTTGGATCACATTAAGAATATAGCATTGCCAAATAAAATATCATTACCCGGCATTTTGGATGTCCCTTGAATATTCAGCAATGGTTCTTGATCTGGAATGGACCTTTTCTGATGTTGAAAATCACAAAGCAATTTGAAGTCACTCAATTTTGCTGTTCACTTTTCAGCAAATTCTCATAAAGAAGGTGATGCAAGTCAGTTCTGAGAGGCATTCATAGATTATTTAATAGTATGAGCTGGCATATGGTCTATATCTGACTGCATTCTAATTTAAAAGTCATAAATTCACCATAGAAAATTAAAACAATGCTGGTACATATGCTCCATTATGTATTTTCAATGCAGAAGTTCTGTTGATTGATATTGGCCATTGATAGGTAAAGAATTATCTTCTTAGTGCTATTGATGGATCTATCACTGGATTTGAAGTTAAGTTCAAAGAGCCTCTCCTAAAATAATTTTCCGAACTTGGTTTAAACTTTCCTTTTGGCTCAATCCCTTCTGTTAATCTTTCACAGACCGTACTTTTTTTTTTTTTTTTTTAATAGCTGCATCTTCTTAATATCCCATCCTTGTTTTGAAAACAATCTCTTTGTAGGAATGGAGGAAGGCTTTAGGTTAGGCTCCTGTTACTTGACACAAACCAACTGCTCTAATCACAGTTTCAATATTTGGTGTGTTGGAGGCTAGTAGATTCAGAGAAGGCACCCATTTAACAATATGCATACTTTGTTTTATATATACACCCAGGAGAAAACATGGAACTCACAGTATTGAAAAAGGCAGCAGACAGTCAAGTTTGTGTGAACCTCTGAAATCTAAGAATGGATTTATGCAAATGAAAAGTCTTGTCTGGCATTCAAAGAGAAGTGGAGGAGGGGCTGGTTAATCTGAGTTGAACAAAAATAGCAAGAAAAGTTACATTTTGTTGGGTTTTATATTTAGGTTGAACTGACATCTGGCTCTAATTTGCTTTCCAAGCTGAATATCTTTTACCCACTTCATATTGATCCAAACTTACCATTTTAAAAAACTGTATTTTTTAAACAATATATAATCTAGAAGAAAAAAATGCTATTGCAAATTTCTGCACACTAGAGGGCACTAAAATATCCTAAGATGGAATGTACTCAACATTTTACCTTAGATGGCTTTTGAGGGAATAATTATTACATTTTAAAATCCTTTAAAAGAAAAGAAAAATAGGATGAGTACATCCAACATTGTAAATATTACCTTTGGAAAAATAAGATTGTTCTATTATATTTTACAGGGACAACTGCATCAGATTTCCCTAGTAAGGAATGCATCTCTAAACATTAGTATCTCAGGATAATTTATAGGAGCTTCTCAAACTCCTTCTTATAACTAATCTTTTTTTTTTTAAGTTGTAATTGCCAGACTAATTTTTAGTAGGTTTTCCCATTGATCCGTAATAGCAGCTTTTCCAACCATCTTGATATAATCACACCATGTCCATAATATCATCAAGTGTTCAGTTATCTACCATTATTAGGGCTGAGAAACATCACCTATCTATTGGATGGATGGCTATTGTTCAGAGCCAGCATATTCATGTTTTTATTTTATAGCTTAGAAGTGTGCTTAAAAGCATAAAGATTTTTCTTTTTTTTTTTTTTTTTTTTGTGGGTGGTGTTGGGGGTGGGTAGAGAAATGAATAACTAAAGAAGTTTTAGAAATGACAGGTTCTTTATCCTTGTTCTATTTTGGTTTTTTCCCTTACCATTCAGGAGACATTCACCTTTGTCTGGGGCTGCCCAGGGTATGCAGGTGTTCAGTCTACAGTAGCATGGCATCTTTTTTCCATCTAATAAACAAAGGGAGAGTTCTCTTACATTTGTCTTTATGCCCAACTACACTTCTAGATAGCCATAGCAGGGACATGGTGACTGCCTGCAATAGACTTAAGTCTCTGCATATTGCAGCCAGAAGTCAAAAAGCATAAAGATTTTTCAAACAGCTAATAACATATTTTTGACAAACGAGTTTTTTCCCTCTTATCTTTCTTTTTGTAGTTTTTTTCTTCCACTACACTTCTTCATCTTAGCACTTTGATATTCATTCTTAAATAGTTTCTTGTGAGTCACATAGAAACAAACACAAACTTTTAGTCATGTGAATCAACTACTAATAAGAAAAGAAAAAGAAAAAATAGAACTTTGTGTGCTGTAGATTAGAAGCCATTTTCAACTGTATCTTGAATTTAGGAAGCATCTTCTTTGAAGTGTGCACATGAAAATATTAAAGGAACAGAACTTAAAAATAGATGTAAAACCAGGAAACAGAAAGATGACAAAAAATGACAGAAAAACAAAGAGATGAAAGTATTAAGTATATGTTTATTATTTTGAAGTAAATGTAAAAGTGCTTCATTTTGAAAGTTGTGAGTAGGAGTAATTTGTCTCTTCTGGAAGATAATGTTTAGGGAGTTTGCTTTAAACATGCTCACAATACTACACACATCTGAATACATTCATGGTTTTCAGTGACACAGAAAATAAACCCATGAACACATGAATTGATATAAACTATTGTGTTCCATGAAAATGAACTTTTTCTATGTATTGCCTTAATGCATTTAATACATCATAGTGGTCATTACCACTATGTGTAAGAATCATATCTAATCCTTAAAGTTTTATCAGTCTATATAGTAGGAGGTGACATTAAAAAGATAGTCAATATTGATAAAGATATAACAAAAGTAGTTCATAACCTGAAAAATGAATGTTAGAGCAATACCCAATTTATCAGATGTAATCAATGGCAGATCTGACATGTAGGGGAGCAGCAGTTCAAACCTCAAATAATGTCTGGGTTCAGTACAAATAAAAAATATTATACATTCATATTAACATAGAACCATGTTAGATGGCATGGAGAACACAATTGAAAAAGATCTACAGGAGGTCATAGGAAACATAGGTAGAAAGACATTTTTACAAATCATTTCAACTCAAGGCAATGTGAATTAAGTATTACATACGATAGAGGACAAAACTGATCTATGGAAATTGGAACATACAAGAGGTATTCTTAAGAGGTGGTGATGTTGATATGGCATTTAGATATGCGAAGGAAAAGAATTCTCGCCAAGAGAACCAACTCGGTCAAAAATAAAGAAATAGAAAAATATAAGGCAGATTTCTGGTATAACAATATCAGTGATAACTAACCATATAAAGACACATATTGAAGATATTGTAAGTTCAGTTCCAGACCATCACAATCAAGTGAATACCTCAGTAAAGCAAGTCACAAGAGTTTCTTTGCACAGTGCATTTGAAATTTATATTTACACTATATTGTTGTCTATTAAGTATGCAATAGGATTATGTATAAAAAACAATGTACATATCTTAATTAAAAATGTATTGCTAAAACATGCTAATGATCATCTGAGCCTTCAGTAAGTCATAACCTTTTGGTTGGGGAAGGGTTATACCTCAGTGTTAATGGCTGCTAACTGATGGGGGTGGTGGTTGCTGAAGGTTGGGGTGGCTGTGACGGTTTCTTAAAATACAACAACAATGAAGTTTGCTACATGATTGACTCCCCTTAATGTTTTATCATGAGATTGCCACAATTAAGTCACATCTTCAGGCTCCACTTCTAATTCTAGTTCTCTTGGCTATTTTCACCACATCTGCAGTTACTTTCTCCACTGACAGTCTTGAACCCCTTAAAATCATTCCTGGGAGTTGGAATCAACTTCTCCCAAACTCCCACAAATGTTGATATGTTGACCTTCTCCCATGAATCATGAATGTTCTTAACGGCATCTAGAACAGTATATCCTTTCCAGAAAGTTTTCCATTTACTTGGCCCATATCCATCAGAGGAACCACTAACTATGGCAGCATCTTAATCAATAAGACTATAAGTCAAAATTACACCTTGATCAATGGTCTGGGGAAAGGATGTTGTGTTAGCAGGCATGACAACAACATTAATTTCCTTGTACATCTCCATCAGAGCTCTTGGGTTTCTAGGTACATTGTCAATAAGCAGTAATATTTAAAAGGACTCTTTTTTCTGAGAAATAGGTCTCAACAGCAGTCTTAAAATATTTAGTAAACTATACTATAAACAGATGTGCTGTCATCCAGACTTTGTTGTTCTATTTCTAAAGCATAGGCAGAGCAGATTTAGCATAATTCCTAAGGGTCCTAGAATTTTCAAAATTGTTAATGGGCATTGGCTTGAGATTAAAGTCACTAGCTGCCTTAGCCCCCAAAAGAGAGTTGGCCTGTCCTTTGAAGCCAGGAAGTGACTAATCTCTAAGTATGAAAGTCCTAGGTGGCATCTTTTTCCAATAGAAGGCTGTTAATCTACATTGAAAATCTGTTTTTTGTGTAGCCAACTTCATCAATGATCTTAACTAGATATTCTGGATAACTAGGGGCAGCTTCTCCATCAGCTCTTGCTGCTTCTCTTTGCATTTTTATGTTAGGAAGACAACTTCTTTTTTTCAACCTCATGAAACAACCTCTGTTAGTCTCAAACTTTTCTTCTGCAGCTTCCTCAGCTCTCTCAGCCTTCATAGAGTTGAACAGAGTTAGAGCATTGCTTTGGATTAGCTTTGGTTTAAAGTAATGTTGTGGCTGGTTTGATCTATCCAGATCACTAAAACTTTCACAATATGAGGAATAAGGCTGTTTCGTTTTCTTATCATTTGTGTGTTCAGTGTAGCAGCACTTTTAATTTCCTTTAAGAACCTTTCCTTTGCATTGGCAACTTTGTCAACTTTTTGAAACAAGAGGACTAGTTTTGGGCCTATCTTGGCTTTCAACATGCTTTCCTCACTAAGCTTAATCATTTTTAGCTTTTAATTTAAAGTGAGAGTACAACTCTTCCATTCACTTGAATTCTTAGAGGCCATTGTAGGATTATTAATTGGTCTAATTTCAATATTGCTGAGTCTTAGGGAATAGTGAGGCCCAAGAGAGAGAGATGGGAAACAGCAGGTAGGTGGAGCAGTCAGAACACACACAACAAGTTTCAATTAAGTTTGGCATTTTACATGGGCATGGTTCATAGTGCTCCAACAAAATTTCAATGGTAACATCAAAGATCACTGATAACAGATCACCATAATAGATTTAATAATGGAAAAGTTTGAAATATTGTGACAATTACCAAAATGTGACACAGAGACACAAAGTGAGCACATACAATGGCACTGATAGACTTGCTGGATGCAAGGTTGTCACAAGCCTTCAGTTTGTGAAAAGAACAACAAGGCAAAGAGCAATAAAACAAGGTATGTCCTAAGTAGATTGTATCAGGCACTGACCTAAGTAGATTGCATGTGTTAACCCAGTTAATCCATAACAACCCTGTAAGGTAGACATTCTTATTATCTTAATTTTATATGTAAGATAATTGGAATGTTTAGAATTATATCAAGTGTTTTAGATTTTCTAATGCTTATGATCCTGAAGGGAAGAAACACAGTAGTATGAGGTATAAAGAGGGATAAGTTTCAAAAAGACACACACACAAAAGTCATATTACAGAGTATGTAAATGTCCTTTTACAATCTATCTTCTTTAATTCTCAAACCTCATACCCTGTGAATCTCCTTATATTTTATTCCATGATCCTGCTATATTGAATGTCAAATACTCAAATGACCTTTCTTCATTCTTAATTGTGGGTGTTTGAAACTGCTATTTCCTTTACCTGGAATACTTTCTTTCCACAGGCACCAACAGTTCCCTGTCATTATTCTGGGCTTCATTTAGATGTTACTGTTCCTAGGATGGTACCCCTGAAATCCCTAGTTGCTTTCTGTCCTGTACTGTATTGTATCTCCTGACTCTGAGCTAGCATAGCACTCTTTAGTCTTCTTTCAAGAAGTCTACCACATTTTAGCTACTCTTGCATGGTAAATTGTGTCCTCTCCTGGACTAGAAAATACCTGAGGACAGACATCTGGTTAAGTATATCCATTATGATAGTTCCTGTCTGAATACAGTTATCTAACATTTAGTGGGGTTTGGATAAATATTTGGGGGGCTTTTTGTTTTCTGTATGTAATAACAAAAGGAGTTTTTGAGATGGTCAGTGATATATGCACATCTATGTTTTGGAAGGATAACTTTTTTGGTGTGAAAAGAAGGAGAAAGATTTGACTTGCTAAAAATACAAAAAAGGAGGTGAATGCATTATATTACAGCAGTGCCACTTTAAAATTTATACATGTGGGGAAATGTATGTGTTTGATTATTAGGTGCTAAGGGTTTTACAGGAATTTTTATTTGTTGCTTTTGTGCTGAATCCATTTATCTTTATTTTGACTGTTGCATTTAATTTTTCTTTTGAGAAACACTTTTCTCCCCATCCTAAACCAAGTACTTATAGCTCAGTCCTGGGACAGTTAGAGTCCCTACCACAGTGACTGGTTAAGGAATATACACATGACTAAACACCAGTGGGCATCAGCTTTTAGAACTTTTCTAGAATTATTGAATAAAACACCTTCACTTTTTGTCACATCCAAGCTGAGAGAATATACACCTGGCTCTGTCCATCTACTAGTAACTGTCATCCTCACTCTGTAGGTGGAGTTGGCCTGATGGTATTTCCCTACACAGGGTAAAGCAGAACCAAGACACAGGGAGACTAATGCCCTTATGACATTGTTTAATTCCTGGCCCGGGCAATATCTAAAATCATATGTGTCTTCATGGCTTACTTATTATATGAGTTAGTAAATGCCTTTTTCTTTTATGCTTAAAATAACAAGCCAATTTTTTTCTCATTTGCAACCACTGAAAAATATGTCTATGGTGAGTAAGAGGTGGATACTCATGGAAAAATATCCATTAATTCTCTGAAATAATAAGAAAGAAGGAAAACATAAATGACAATACAGAACAATGTTTGAGAATCCATGCATTATTTATATTTTGCAATGTTATATCTGGCATAATGAAATATAATTTTAATGTACTACTACTGCAATTTGTCAAAATTAGTACCATTTTAAAATATGGAATATGTTAACAATTTCATATTTATTTATTGCATTATAAAGGTTAATTTCTTAGATATTTGAAAATTCATTCTTTCCTATCATTGTTTCACCTAGTTGTATTTTTATTAATTCAATGTTATTTTTGTCCCAATATTAACTCTGTACTTTCAGTATATATTGCCTTATAATATTTTAAGAATTGAATTAAATTATATATTGCAGTTTATAGTTGTAGTTTTTGTTTTTTTATAGTTGTAGTTAAATTATACATTTCAGTTTATACTAGTAATTTTTGTGTAAATTGTTGAGTTTAATACCTACATTAACTGTTACTAATTAATTTTTGTTTCCCTTTTGTTATGATGCTGTACCTACACATAAAAATGTATACACAGTTTCTTTAATCTAATATTTAGAAATAAGGATTCTCATAAATGATTAAGTTATTTCTTACATAATCATATTCTTCCTAATTTTAAATTCCCTTTAATTTAATTTGAACAAAATAAATGGACATTTTGTTTTAATTTAAATAAATTAACCACATATATTTATTATTTTCCACTTATGTAGATTATATAAAATTACCTATTGATTTATTCTGAGTAATCAGGGAAAATGTTATTCATGCCTTGATTAGATGATATGTAGAAATCTCACACACAAAAATTAAGATTTTGTTTGTCATTAGAAAGGAAATCTGAAAAATGTGTCTCCTGATATGCTTTCAGCAAGCTATTTTTAAGAGTTGAAAGTATTTCAGCATAATTGGCATTTGTAAATAATTTTAACTACATTTTATGTTCCTGAAAATGAACTTTATTAAAACTTACATAAAAGATATGTAACATATGTAAATTATAAAACATAATATGATTGAAGCATAATAATATAACAATATTTATGAACTAGCTACTCAAAGAACCAGAAAATTTATAGTAATTGAATCTATTGAACAATTCCTCTCCAATTCTTCCTCTACTGTCCCCCCTCAGAGATTCTAAATGATTTTCTAAATTAATTTGCCTAAGGAAACAGTAAAATACATAATTTTTATTACACTGTTTCTTAGAACAATCATTATATGGTGGATAGAAAAGAAAGACTGCAGTGAATTTAACTTTAATGAAAATATGTGAGTGTTTTTTTTAACATAATATACCATTTTTGAATAATAGGAAACTCAGGATTCACATTTCACTACATACTGAATCCAACTATGGAATTTATAACAGCATAATAACAAAACAATGATTTTCTCTTGACTTTAGGGAATCTCATAAATAGCAAAATTTGAAATATTGGAAAATTTATTACTTTGCTAAGTTATGTTGCTTATGGATGTTCTTTGGAAAATTTAATAGGCATGCAGTTCCTGGTTTAGTGCAAATATATTTTCCCTTGAATTTTATAAATTCCTGAGTGTATAAAGTGATTGAAGTTAAATGTAGTCTTAGATTTTTAATCTAACAATATGCTCTGTTTTGCCTGCCAAAGTAACTTGAAGGAAACATTTTGATTTGACAGTGAAGTGTTCGAACAGCCAGGAATCTAAAAAGAAATCTGCAAAATGTATAAAACCTGAAAATGAAACGGAGTCTTTTTAGCTCTGATTTTCATCTTGGGACTATTCATGTCACCTTCAAGAAATTTATGAAGGATCTGATAGCTCTTACAGCATGTCTTTATTATTTTCCAATTACATGGATGGTGGAAAATACTCTGCTGATTATTCCCATGTCATCAAGGAACAATGTTATTCAATTACATAATGGCATCATTCATTCAGTCAACAAATATTTTATTCAAACAATATTTATTAATCCCATACTCTGTACCAGGTTCTCTTCCAGGGTCTGGTAATCTAGCAGCAAACAAGACAAATATTCTGCCCTTCTGAGCAAGTTCACTACTAAATTTGCTTGTATCAGCAAATCAACCTGACCACTTCTTACAATTCAGTATTAAAACGGTTATATAGCTTCCAAATACAAAACATGATTTTTATTTTTTTTCATTTGAATTATTGTTATTTTATAGACAAAGTCTAAATTACCTCTATATTAGGCCAACGATTATTTTTGGAAACAGTAAGGTATTTAGTGAGTAATGCATTTGATAAAAATCCATGGCTTTAAGAATATTCAAGAAATAGTTTTAGCCCAGAAAATGTCCATTTCAAACTTGTGAATTAATGCAGGTATCATTCTGAGAACACAGATATTTATTAAGCCAATTTGAAAGAGTGAATTGAAAATAATAGGAATCAATTGAAATATTAATACCATAACTTAATTTTCTGGTCTATGTGGGAGAATTATGCTTTCTTCTAGACCTGATATTAAGGAGAGTTTTATTTCCTACATATCCTTAGAGGATTAATAATTATATTTTGTGTATTGAATAGAGGTAGATCTCAATGCCTCGCTTCACTTTACGTTTCTGTTTTTATAATGTTTATAAATTCCCATGGAGGAAAATGCTTATTGTCATCGAGTTATGTCTGTGACTCTACTTTTCATTGGAGAGGTGTCTGTCTAAGTAGAAGAATCCTTACTATGTTACTGGGCAACCTTTTTACACTATATGAAATAAGAACTACATAAGTTCCAATAGTTGTTGAAGTTTAATTTGTTAATGTTCAACTCATTGTCTCAGCAATGGTAAAACATGATCAAAGTGATTGAGGTGGAAAATTTGTATTTGTTTATTTGGGAAATAGCCTGTATAATTGTCTTGTAGTTCATAAATACAAAATGGATACACACATACTCACACACACATATATATTATATATATATTTATGTATATATTAGTTAACTGTGTGTAGCAAAATTCTTATGTGTAGGTAATTTGGTTGGCTAACAGGAGTAAAAGTAAAAGAAATTGATTGAAGATATGAAAAAATATATAGATTCTAAAAATGGTGAGAATCCTTTGACCCTCCCTGGATCTTTACCCTTTGTCATGTGACTTTGTAGTTCTTGTAACTAAAATGTTAGAAGTTTTCCCATACTGTGAAGTTACCCTGGCCATGTTTGGCCATGAAGACACAGCCAGACTAGCCTGCTGCAGGTTGAGAGACGTGTGGAGCAGAGCTGACTTAGCCCAGTCACCCCAGTAGAGTTGAACAACCATCTAACATGCAAAAATGTGAGTGAACCCAGTTGAAACCAGTAGCATTGCCTAGGTGTTGACTGAAGATGAATAAGAAACACACACTTTGAAGTATTGAAGGGGCTTGCTGTCATTTGTTATGCATGATTACTGTGGTCTTACTAATTGATTTTTTAAAAAACTATTTAAAATATCTATCTTAAGTTTTTTGAGGGTCAAAGAGTGAACAAATTAATTGTAGAATGCCCATATAACAGATCTTAAAGTTTTTGAATTCTGAGTGGTTGAATCATATTATTAGTTCCTTTTTCATAATATATCTCAAGGTTTGCACTTGAATAACTAAGCAGTAACTCATTAGCAAATAGTCTAGTGAATTAGAGATATAAGAAAAAAATCTATAAAATCTTATGAAATATTTAATATGACTATATGACTACAATCTCTCTTTTTGAATGAAATGAATAGTTTCACTGAAACACAGAATAATTTATCCTTAATTTACATTTCCTTTTTTTTACTGAATATTTTCCCATTCTAGACAGAATTAAATGTTAATAGAGTCCAGAATATTTTAATAAGAATACTTATAGTTAGGGGAAACCTAGTTCTGATACATATGCCTATCTTTTTAGATTTCCTTCAAAAATAATAAATGTGACTAACATGAGAATGAATTAAATTCATGTTACTTCATCCATATATTAAGAAGATAAAAATGTAATCACAGAGATATTCAAATGATAGACTGAAATAGCATAAAATGCAATTAGTTTACTAATCAATAATTATGGAGGATTCATATATACTCTTTTCTATAACTTTGGATTCAACTTCCTCAGTGTCACATTAAATCTGTAATTACAAACTATGTTCTTAAAATATTTCAATAAAATATTCACAATGAACCTATTGGAGTCACTTTCTTTAAACCCTAAACTACAAATAATGACAGGATTAATCAGTATTAACTCCTATTATTCTATGGTGGCTCAAATAAATGAATAATTTTCATTTAGCTCAACTGATTGCAGAAATAACAACTCAACCAGTAATAAGTTTCACAGCTAAGTCCTCTGCCTAAGTCAAAATCTCTTTTAGGCTGTTATTTTGGTAAGAAGCCTAGCGCTTAATGGTTGATGTTAGTTTGAAAATCAAAGCAGAAGATGATAAAAATGCTTTATTTTCAGAGATACACAAGTGAAAACTATTTTTTCTCTCTTTTTCAATCTCTCCTCTTTTTATCTTATTCTTGACATTTTGGATATGAAAGTGTTTTCATTTTTCTTCTTTTTAAAAATAGCTAGCTCATTTGTATTTGCTTTTCAGCACTTTTAAGACATTTGCCAATTTCTGCATTGCTTTGTGATTACCCCTTATAACAATTGCTTGTTTTCCCATTGGAGTGTGCTGGATTTTTATGTTTTGCTCAACTGCCTTAAGCATAGTGCAGACTAGTTCACAAACTATGTCATTTTTCCTTGTATGTTAGCAAAAAATAGGAAAGCTAATAGGAATGCTAATGCTTGGAATTTAAAGAAATAAATAATTATTTTTATAGATTATTTCAAAATTATTAGCTAATTTATATAAAGCTACTTCATTATTTATATTAGTTACAATTATGTCTCGTAGGGCTCTTAGATCTACAATGATAGTAGAATAGCTATAATTTATTAGTTTTTAAATCTATTCCAGGGAAAGTGTTAAATCATTTATCTTAAAAAGATGATTTTATGGAATTTTCCTTATTTTAGGAATACGACAGTTGAGGCTTAGAAAAGATGAGTGACTTTACAAGTTATGGAGCTATTATATTAAGCATAAGAGCCAGGGGGGTCTGACCCTAGAACCTATTTATACTATAGTCAGTCAAAACTGAATTTAAAAGTTATTTTGTTCTGATGAATTTCAGCATCCTTTCTATAGTCTCCCTCCCTGCAACTTGTATATTTAAGTTTTTATAATATATTTATTTTATTAATTATAAGCCAGTCCATCTTTATTTTTCTAGCACTTCTCATATTGTATTATAGTAACAATCTCAATTTTAAGACTAGTAAGAGTCAGTGTGACATTTGAGGCTGGCAATATTCACTAGAAAAAGGCCAATTGGATGTTGTGAGATGATGACAAATTAAGGAAAGAATAAGGTTCTGCATATTTTCAAGATGCCTAAGGATGCAGAAGAACATCATTGAATGTTGACATAGAAGAAAATAACACCACCATACATAATGAACATAATGTCCTTGAAATGGGCAATGTTTACTTTTTCAATTAATGATTTCCATGCCAGAGCAGACCCACAACATAGTTTGTCTTACTTTAATAACATTGTACCAGCAATCAAAAAGGTTGCTCTAATCCTAGTTTCATCATGAACTAGATTGTAAGAAAGTCATTTGATTTTGTTAGAGCCTCAGGGCCTCATCTGTAAAATTGAGGTTGCTAATAATCTCTGTACTTAATTAACCGTCAGAAACATGCAATCTATTCAAATCAATTCAGTAACAGGAAGTGGTCATCTACAATGGGCACGATTTAGGAACTATATAAATGAATAAAACTGTACACTCCTTGTAAGAATTTGGCAGTCTCTTATTTGAGGTACATATCGAAATACTTAAGTGCGATAGCGTGTATGAAAGAAATACAAGAATGCAATAGTATTCTTATGTTCAAGGCATAGAAGCTAAAGCAATTGATTCTGTCCATTTAGACAAAGTTTCCTTATAATAAGTAGCACGTTTGACAGACTTCAGATCTTACTCCCAAATCTGTTTGCTTCTTCATCCTAAGGATATGGTCCCCCAGCTCCCTGTTACAGCTCCCAGCCTCCCATGTTAGTAAGAGTGAGTTGTGTAGCTTCCTCACTTTCAGCTCAAAGAAAAATTGCTGCCTTGGATTTCATCTCATTTTTCTGTTCCTGCATAACAGAATACAGATGATCCACAACTCAGCTTGGACCATGTCGAAGAGTCCAACGGGCAAGGAATGGCAGAGCACATGAAGGAAGAGCCTGGGTCCCTGAATGACCTCACAGAGCACAGCTGCCTCACTAGCCAAGACTAGCTGGACTGTTTCATGAGAAAAATGCACGTATTTGTGTCTCTTTGTTATAGTTATCTTAAATTAGCCTGTACCATAATTAATACAACATTTGAACTAGGTCTAGTACTACCAGATGATAGAGAAGGAGGAATAGAAAAGCAGGAACTAAGGTTGAGAAGTTAGTAAGAAATCAGACCTTTAAAAGGCTTAAATTTCATTAAAATATTCTGAAAAAAATAAATAACAATTTTTTTTGACTATGAAAGCAAAGTGTTTTTTAGTTTTTTTGGTTGTAATTGCTTCAAATGGCATAAAGATATGTATTAGGGAGGTCAAGTGATAGCTCAGATACAGGACGGCAACATGAAGTATTCTCCATTACCTAGGCAGGCCAGGGCATTCCATCTTGCCAGTTCCTACAGAAAATACCAATATTTTAAGTTGACATGCTCTATATGAACTTATAAGTCCTGGCAAATTTCTCTTACTACAGTAAAAGAGGCAAGCTGTCCATGGATAATGTGGTAACTCTTTGCCCATACTAATAATTCCAATAGTAATCTAATTCAGAGCTTGGGATATTCAGTTTCAGAAAGCTCTGACTTTTAGCAAACAGTGGATTGTCAGTATATGGCTTTTTGATATGTGAAAAAATCAGCTCCAAGTATCAGGTAGTGGCAATTTGCACAGTTTTACTCAAGTGAGGGCATAAAGTTTTTCTTCTTACACATTCTCCTACACTATCAGTTTTCTTTGTGGTCCTCTATAAATGAGAATAATAAAAACAATAACAAGGGAGGTGAACCTACAGATGTATGGACGTATGGAGAATCCCAAATTGTCACTTTTTTTTTTTTTTTTAACAAATTAAAGCTAGGAAGTATATAGACCTATTTCAGACAGTATTTGCTTTTCTTCCTCCTCCCAATCTGGCAATACCCATCCTCCTTCATATATAGAAAATTAAATATTAATTTCTAGGGTGAGGTGACCAACCATCGTAATTTGCCCAGGATTAAGGGATTTCTGGAGATGCAGGGCTTTCAGTGCTAAAATCTGGAAAGTTCTGTGGAAAGGAGGAGGAGTTATTCACCCTCTTCTAGGGTAAGGGGAGGAAGAGGGAAAAGGAGACCCATGTGATAGATTGAGAGCCATGAGCATTGAGAATGTCTACATTTATAATAATCTCACTTAAAAGCGTATTTCACTTATAAAACCTTTGTTTACCTTTCTATTCTTAGCTTTGTGACACTGAGCCTGGGACTTTGAAGATTGCATTTTTCCTTTATTAGCCAACCTCAGGGAGCTGGAAGAAGATGGAAGGGACAGTCTCCTTCCAATTTATTGTTGTTACTGTCAGCATAGCCCAAGCAATGGCACTTCACCTGGGCAACAATAGCTGGTTCCAGGCTTTGACAACTCAGAGCAAGAGCTTCATTGTATTCTCTCATATGTATGCACATAAGCTGGACAATACTATCTTCTCAGCAATTTTGGCCACAATCCTTGTAGGGCCCTTCCCTCTGAACTCTTAGGTTACTATTAATAGCATCAATCAGGCACCTTTTTCTCCTCAAAGGTTTGAGGACTAGCTCTGCTTGGCCCCTCCCCCAAGCTTCTAGTTCCTGACAATCTTGCTTCCTACAGCTGGTAGCTGCTCCCCATGGTTACTACCTCTGCATTCCCTCAATGTTCCTTTTTGCTTTATCAGCCCTCCACACATGGAACCAAATCACTGTTAAATTCTCTGTTGAAGTTTGTAGTGTAATTTCTATTTCTCTATCCAAACTTTGACTTATGCAAACAGTCACTTGAAATGAAAATAAAACATTCCTGTAAGAAATGTAATTCAAAGATTCTATACCAAAAAATATAAATTAAAAAGTTACCAACCAATTAACTTTTAGCTAAGATTGTTTACTGTGCCAGGTTTCTCCCAAATATGATTATGATTTTCTGATAAATAACTAACCAACCACAAGGTCCTAATTTAGGAAAGTCCAATTATGTCACTTTAAAATCTCATCAGCTGTTTGTACAAGAAACAAAAGCGAAATTATCCTTTCATCTAACATAAATGTAATTGGCTTAAGTCTTAGAAAACATAAGAAAAATGCTTACAGAAGTTTTATTTTCCTTAACTGTAAAGATGAACAAATTATTTCTAGAGCATATTTAATTTGTGTAGCTTATCAACCATTTACTGTATAAAGGAAACAAAAATAGAAAGTTAAACAAGGCTTTCTTTAGTTTTCATCCTATTTAAACTAAAGTATGATCACTAGTGCTGTCTATTAAAATAGCTGGACTTATATATTTATATGGTAATATTTTATACTTTTATTTATAAGCATATCTAAATGGTTCATTGCTAACACAGAGGGTCTACTACCCCAGGCACAATTGTAAACTCTTTACTTAAAAATTAAGTTAGTTACTCTTCTGAGGTAGGATTATTATTTCCATCCTACAAAAAAAGAAATGGTGCACAAAAAGGTTATGTTACTTGCCTAAGGTCACATAGATTTTTGGAGCTAGTAGCCAAACCTGCACAGCCTGGGTTCTTGATTAATGCTCTAAATACCTGCAGTATGTTGCTCCTTACCCAAGTGGATGCTAGGATAAGTCATTTCTCTGGACATAAGGAAGAGCATGAACCACACACTCATCATTTTAGAGAACAGTACTTCAAGTAAGCAAGAATGTAAACAGCAAAATAGTGTTACTCATCTTTTGTAAGAAGTAGAGAATTACTTTTGTTTTAACTTAACATCACTATTTATGTAACATAAATATTTTTGTTTCCAGTTCTCTACCTACGTTGTTCTGTTGCAAAAGAAAATGAATCCCACTAACTGGGGTGGATTTCTTTTTACAAGTTCTTCCTATAAATCTAGTATATAATACAGGTTAAAGTTAAAGGGATAGATTATATGAAGTTTCTTCAAAGGGTGACTTTAGCTTGTTAGGCAAGCAGAAATTTTTGAGAAAATTGTTTTTCAAGGAAAGTAATCTTTGATATATTTCAATTACCAACAAAAGGAACGTGAACCACAAATATAAACTCCTCAGTAAGGTCAAGATAGCTAGAACCTTAAGATCTATTCTATTATATAATATATAATATGTATTAGATACTAGTTTAAGATTATAAAACAGAAATAAACAATTCTAATTTTATTAAAGAGGAAATGCATTTGTATTTCATTAGCAATTAACATCATTAACATTTAATACATTATGTTAGCATTCATGGTCTATTACAAGTATAAATTAGGATTTTTTTCTAGTCTTAATTTACAAACCATCCATCATTGTTAAATAAGGAGGAGGAGGTGTGGTCTGTAGGAAAGTTAATCCCACAAAATGTATATGTCCTATGAATGTAAGGCAGTTTGGTGTATAGGATAAGAGCAAAGGATTGCACATCCAATTTGTCTGGTCCATATCCCTGGCTATTCTACTAAAACATATTATGGCTTTTGTGACTCAGAGTTTTCTTATCTGCAAATGATGGTTGATTTCATGGAGCACTTAAAGACATTATGTCATAAGTTTTTATAAATGATGATGGCTATTTTATTGCTATGGATATCTGAGGCTAGGGACAGTACAGAAGCAATATGGAATTTTTCTCACAATGTAACCTGAAAACATAGATATTGAGTTTAGAACAAATAAGTGATTAGAGGCTGTGATTTCCTTCAAAGGTCCCAACCCCCAGATCAAATCAGACATCTGCCTTGATATGCTATCCTTACGTGAACTGTGGCATCATGAGTAATTTTAGAATAGCAATGTCAAATAGAACTTTCTGCAATGATGGAAATCTTGTATATTCTCAGATGTGACTATTGAGCACTGGAAACATGGCTAGGGCAACTTCTGATCTGAATTTTTTCACTTGATTTATTCTTACTAATGCAAATTTACATAGCTGCCTGTGGTGTGGCTCTCCCATTGGACATCTCCACTTTGAAGAGCTTGTCTGTGATCAGAAAATGCCAGTCAGACTAGGGAAGATGGCAGGCAATTTGGAAGTCCATAACCTCAAACAAAATTGTATATGCCACTACTTCTGTATGTGAATACTGCTTTTAAGCAAAGAACAAATAACACGCTAGAGCAACAAAAGACCCCAGAGACTTGGGCTAGTCTCACAAAATCATATAATATAAGAGGCCTGAGATTCCATACATTTCAAAACTTTCATTAAATATTCAAACGTAAATTGAATCCATAGATATTAATAAGCTTTTCTGAGGTCATCCAGGAATAGAATTATAAAGAGAGATATCTCTGATTTGATTAAAATTAAAGATAAACAATGAGAACAACTAAATGCCAGCTGATAATCATAAGACAACACAAGCTACCCTACAGGGTAAGCACTACTATTGGCCTGTTTTACAGAAAATTCGGAGAGTTAAATAATGTTCCAAGATCACAGAGATGATAAATGGGGACCTTATAACAAACTCCAATTTGACTCCGAAGTCTATTCTTCCTCTCTATATAAACTGCTTTCCAAAACACTGAATTCCACAAAGTTAGAGACCGCTTAGAGGACAACATAAAGTTCTCCCTGTGGAACTGTAGGCCACTTCAGGTGGGGCATCAGTAATAGACCAAGAACCCAGCCCCAAGGAGAGCTCAATGAGTTTCTGCATTACAGAGGACACTATTGTTATGAGTTCTATTTCATAACAGCGAGGAAAAAAACATCAAGCACATTTCATTGAGTACCTAAGTAATTTTAGCTTTTTGGAAGTGTTCCTGGATTGGATAAAAACTAATCATTTTCTCAGCAATCTAGATGGATAAACATCCCAGGAGGAGGTATTCTCAAAGTGGTAAATATATCCGTTTTAGTTGTAAGAATGTGTAGTAGTGATGTGCTGGATCTGGCATTTGCTTACTTTATGGACATTACTGTTTAATCTTCATGAATTTTGAAGGCTGGTTGATCAACATTGGTAGCTGGAAATCAGCAATAGTGGCAGAATTTACACAATGAAAAACAGGAAATCTTACAGATAACTGGCCTCTCTACTCTCAGGAAAGCTAGTTGTTAAGTATTTAGCAGCATACCACTACCATTGAGATTCTGTGATTGGTAAAAGTTACCCAAAGCTATCTATTAATAATAATGAACTTTAATCACAACATGGACTTCTTGTTCCAGTTCATAACTTAATGCTATTCTTATTTCTTCTATGCTTCTGTGACTGCTCTTTCCCACTTTTCCCCTCTCCACCAAGAAAAATACTACTTATCATTTGCCAGGGTTTTCCTCTGCTGCCTTAATTCATAGCTTTTACTATCTTCTCATGTTTCTTCTAATCTTATAGTTAGTATCATACAGTTTTTCATTTAATCCATTTCATTTAGTTTCTTGCATGTTAATCTCACCTTCCAAATAAATGCAAATTATCTTATAATGTATCCTATTATAATTATCCTGTAATATATTTATTTTTATTCTATACATATCACAGCACAAAACATAGCTTTGTAGGTCCTAGTAAGTAATTGCCTGGGAAATTTAAAAAGAAAGAGTACAGTGAAAGACTGTAAAGGTTTTTTGTTTATTTCCTCTGATTTTCATTTACTTGGGCCTACCAACATTCAACTTCTTAATATCTCATAGATACCTAGTAAATCCAGCTCTCTGCCCCTTTCTCTTCTATATCCACACACCTGTAGAAAAAGGCACAAACATGCTAAATGGTCACTGAACTTAATGTAGGCTTCTTGGCTGCCCTATTATACTTCCCTTGTTAATGTCTTCTACTTGGATATCTAATAGGCATCTCACATTTAGCATGTCCAAAAATAAGTTTCTAGTCTTCATCTTTAAAACTGAACCTCACAAAATCGTCCCCACCAAAATGAAGAGTAATATCATTGGATCAGTTGGCTAAAAACAGAAATTACTTAGCACACATTTATGTGGGTTGAATGTCAGTTTGAGCTAGGATTAGATGGGTAGTTATTCTATTGCTTTCAGCTGACCCTACTCATGCATCTGAGGTTAGGCTACCAATCAGAAAAGTTAGTCTTGTTTTGAGGGATTGCTTGGTTGTTATCAAGAACAATGTAGTGATTAGGCTACACGTTTCTCATCAACGGGACATGTATCTGGACTTTTTTACATGGAAGCTCAGGGTTCTGCATGAACAAAAGGCAAGATCAAATATGCAAATACTTTTAAATCTTACTTATTATTGTTACATTGGCTAAAGCAAGTCACATGGCCAAACACAGATTCAGTATAGGATTATTTAACGGTATAGTCTTCTCATATTAAAATAGGTATTCAAAAAGCAGATGAGAATAAATTGAGTCCATTGCTGCCATTAATCCACCCCATCAATCTTTCACTTACTCAGACAAGGATTATCTTGGGATAATCCTTGATGCCTCTTTAATGCATACCCCATATCATATCCAGAAGGAAATCCTATGGGTTTTACCTTTATTAAAATATTTAATATATCCAGAAGCCAGTTGTTTCTTATCATCACCACTGATTCCCACTCGTGCAAGTAATTGTCATCTCTCACCTAATTTGTTGCTATGAACTCATAAATAGTCTTCCTTCTCCAACTGAACTCCATGTCAATCTGTTTTCAACATTGTAGCCAGGATGATCTTTTAAAATGTAAATCAGATCATGTCACTTCTCATAGTCCTCCAATTATTTCCCATTTTAGTCACAGAAAAGTTGAATATATTAAAAGGAACAATATTTCCTACAAATTCTGGCACACTAATATCTTTTTTATCTCATCTCTTACCATATCACCTCTAGCTGCCTCAGCTCTAGCTACTAAAGATGTTAAAAATATACCACTCTGACATATTGACTGTTTAAGTTAAAAGAACTTGAAAAACAGCAGGTGCAAAAAGATCACTCTGAACTTCCTGATGTTTCTTAAAAGTAAAAGATTCAACTCCCACGTGAAAGATGCAACATCCTTATCCTGAAGGATAAGAAGTCAAGACCAAAAGAATTCTGTACAGACCTTGTTAAAGTAATTCTTATCTTTTGAGCCTTCCCATATAATTCTGTTGGTTCTTCACAACTTACCATGTTTTGTCCAATTCAGTAAATAAGTAAATGACTCTAACTGCTTCCTTGGGTCTTCGTTTCCTTAAGAGGGTCTTCATGCCACATAAAACTTGTACTAAATAAATTTGTATGCTTTTCTCCTATTAGTCTATCTTGTGCCAATTTAATTCTCAGTACCAGTTGAACCCTAAGGGAATAGAGGTGGAATTTTGCCACCACTGCACTACAATAGTCTCCTTGTCATTCCTCAAACTCATTTGCCACATTCCCGTTCAGGGAGTTTTCATTTGATATTCTCACTCTTGACACTCTTCCAACCAGAACTCCACATTGTTCTTCCTCATTCCTTCTGATCTTTCTATCACCTTCCCACTACCCTATTTACTACTACAGCTCCTAATTCTGCCTACTTGGTCTTGTAGTAAATATCGCCATCTAACTGCTGTACTTTTAACTTATTTTGTTTATTGTTTCTCTCTCCTATCATTAGAATGTGAGTTCTGTGATTCCAGGGGTGGTTGTTTGTCACTATATTATTCCAAGCATCTAGCGTATTCCAGGTACATAGTGGATAATTAATAAATGAATGTTAGAATAACCATGGAATGAATGAAGTACCTACTAAATGATAGAAACTGTCCTCAACACAAAGGACTATGGTATGAATGTCAAACTGAGTTCTTTTAGTAGATTGTATTATTGTTCCCAATTATTTGCTGCCCGTCATCTAAGAGGAATATTATCCTCACTTACTGTCATATGGCTTGCAGTGTACATCCAAGTAGGAAGATATTTTCTGTTCAATTGGCATCAAGTTTGGCCATGCTATTGGCCATGGCCAATGCTATATAAGCAAAAGTGATGCATGCTATTGCCAAGGGGAGATTTAAGAAGCCATGTAGTTTCTTACCATTACTCTTTTCTCTCTGCCATGAGAATAACATGTCTTAGATAGTGGCTGCTTCTTCAGCCTGGATTCCAGAATGAAGATAAATAGAGCCTCAGTTGACCCACAGTTGACATATAATGTGAGCAAACATAAACCTTAGTGTTTTCAAGCCAGTAAAATTATGGGGTTATTTGTTTCAACAAAACAATTCAGGGGAAGCTGATTAATACAGTTCCTGACCCCATGAAGTTTACAGATACAAAAAGAAAGAGATCAGACCTACTGGAACAATACTTATGTTCTACTTAATTAAGTTTAAATCATAAAGGAATAGACTAGACATGGAAACTTTACACACTGCAAAGAAAACAGAATTCAGGTGTCTCTGAAAAATGCTGGGCATCTTGCCCATGTTTCTACGATATGTCTTCATTCTGGCCAAACTCACAGTTTCTCACATCTGTTTATTTGATATACTTTTGTTCTTCAGAGACACTTTATGCAGATGCATGCCACTGAGATGAAGAGGAAGATGTAAATTTGAACAACTTGTCACAATTTAGTGTGGTTCAGGAAGATATAGTCCTATTATGATACACGGAGTCATTTTAAACCTTTAAAATACTATTTTATTTTATAGATTTTGATGTAAGTAGCTTGTCACAGAAAAAATACAAAATTTTACATATGAAAGAGTCATGGTTTGAGCCGCATAGCCCAACTGAATTTCTATGAATAGAGCCTCACAATGATTCCAGTGTATAAGCAGGTACAGGGATAAAACAGCAGGAGGGAATGCACACAACTTCCAGCTAAAAAAAATTTCTATAAGCTGTGCCTAGAAGTCCATCCTCAGAGGCCAATACACAACTGATTCCAACAACATGCTTCTTTGTTCTTTGTTTGCCTGTGTGTGCCAAGTTTTACATTCAAACTCAATGCAATTTTTAATATGTGGCACAAAAAAAAAAAAAAAAAGGCTTGACTTTTATTCAGTTACCTTGCTTCTCAGGTAATTTTTTACTATGTTACTGAGTGTTAAAATGAAAAAAAAAAGTATAAAATATAATTATGTCCTTGGGAATGAGCAAGAAAATAAAAATCTGGGTAAAACCAAACAATAGGAATAAATACATAGTAAAGGATGATTAGAAAATCCAATTTCAGATGTAAACTGAGAGGAAGAGGAGTGTGATGTGTCACACATTTTTATATTTTTACCTCATCTGGTTCTCACATTAGTTTTAAAAATATTTTGTAGACAAGTGTTTGCAGACAAGGTCTTTCCAGGAAAATACTCCTTGAGATCAAGATTTGTGGTTTTTCCTCTTAAATGTAGAATACGTTACATATTTTAAAAGTGCACAATAATTAGAAAAGTATATTTAATAGGTAATATTTATGTTTTTTAGAATTTTATGTAATATCTGAAACTTAAAAGAGAATATATGTAAAATATATGTAAATTATGAAGTAGAATAAGGAAATGAAACCATGAAGATAGACTCCCTAACATGAACTAGTCTTTTCTAAGATAATGCTGTCTCTACTATCTTACTTTTTTCTTATCTCATGTACCTGCTACCCAGGGAGGGAGCCACATCTCTGGATTTAAATCTAGTATTTCCTGATCACTAATTCTTTACTAAGCATTTGTTATTTATTCCCCATTGTATTTGAGAGAATGACGTGAAATCTTTCTGTATAATGACCTCATCTTTTTCCTTCTGGGCCTTACTTTAATGCCTCTAAATTAACACATTACTATAACAAAATAAAACATGGTGCAATCATAATAATGTTGTACCTTGATGATTGGCCATAGAACTTTACTAACATAACCAAACTAGAAATGTATAATTTTATTTCCAATTTAGAATAAATGACATTGATTTTGAAAGAAGATATGTTCAAAGTCATGTTGCTAGTAGCATAGCCATGTCCAGGGCCCAAGTTACCTAACTAATATAGCAGTGATGAATGGTTATTGAACTTCTATAATATGCCAGGAATACCAGGAATTATGCTTAGCTTTTGACAACAAGTCATAGAATATGTACAGTTACTATAGTCAGTTTTCTGTTGAGGAAAGTGGGACTCAGAGAGGTTAAGAAATTAATCCACGATCACACAGCAGGAAAGAGGCAATGCTGATATTTATGGTAAGGTCAATATGACTGCAGAACATTCTCTTACCATTTAATTTTGTGAGTCTCAAGCTATTTTGTCAAGTAGTTTCTTTCTTAATATACTAAACATAGACATGATAGGACTTCATGAATGAGGCTTAATATAGATTTATGTAATAAGAAAAATTTTTCTTCAAGGAGTAAGCATAAGATTTGAAAATAGAAAGAACAGAAAATGAGAGGGAGCCATAAATGAAGGTAAAAGATGAAAGGTAGAGCGTTAAAAGAAGATAGAAATAAGCAAATCATATAAGGGGAAAACTGAGTAGATTAGATAATGCCTCTACAATGCAGGAGCTAAATGAGAAAGTTTGATCAAATGTGAATAATTTTATCCATTACTTGACTAGTTATATTTGCATATATCAGGATTCAGATATTTATTCAGATAATTTATGCAGTAATTTAACTACATGTTAAAACTCAGCCTCAACAACTGTGATTTTAGCTCCCCCTATTTGCATAGCCCTTTGATTCAAAGAGATGTAATACAGTGTTTTCTGACCATCTGTGCTTGAATAAAAGCCATTGCAGACCTATTCTTTAGAGTTCAGACAACAGCAATGGAGGGGCATTCTTCAAGCCCATGTCCTCTTCCATTAGCTCTGAATATAACATGGTCAGAATATCTCAAAGTGGTGTTGTTTTATCCACAATCCGAGGTTGCAAATTTGGGCAGGCAGTGACATAAGCCGTACTGTTAAAAGGTTAATTAACGTTTTGGCAGTTTAAAAAGTCAAATAAAAATATTCCAAACCAAAGTAATAATGTTGGCAGAAATAGAGAGGCAAAGAAATGATGGTAAGAATTTTGTGGAGGATGAAGACTGTTATAAAGAAAGATTTAAAATGATCTGGTAATTATTCTGAAAGTTAGAATAAAAGAATAATTCATTATTTATAAATAGGAGTATGAAATAACCCAATCTCTGTGTTAGGAAGACCTTTTATCACAAAGTAATGAATCTTGTAGAGAGATAGGATGTTAAAATGATACGTTCACTTTGTATTCAAAATTTATGAAATGTACTCATTAATCAAGCAATATTTCATAAGTAACTGATATATGCCAGACACTTCTATACCACAGTGAAAAAGGCAATTATAATTCTAGCCCTTGAAAATTCCATAGTATCATCAGAAAAACAGACATTAAACAAACAATATGTGTTGAAAGAATGTTATAAAAGAGGTTCAAGATTGTATGGGAATATAAGACAAAGTGACATTTTCTCACTAGAAACTCATGAAACAACTTCAATACCCAATCTCTCATGGATTTCATTGCAGTATGCTTTTTGAAACTTCTGACAAAATCATTAGTTGTGTTTTTTTTCTAAATATTAACTCACTCATTTTATCAAACTAAATTTGCAGCAGTCAAATACCAAGTCTGTAAAACCAATGTTATTTATAATGATGCCATTTATAAAAATTATGTTCAAACTCAATGTTAAAACTTTTAGAAATTTCCAACAAAAAGCTACTGGGAATAATTGAAAATGGAAAAATGAGAAATATTATCTGATGGGGCAGGGAAGAATATTTGGATGAAAGAAAACAGAGACAAAAAACACAGATGTCTTTGAGTCTCATCCCCTCATGTGAGGAAGAAAAGCTTTGAGGTGTGTTTGGGGAGCCTAGAAAATGCATAAGGGCATGGAGGATTAATGCAAATGTGAGGACATATTATTTCTGTGAACACCAGATATTCTTTGTGTTTTTGTATATATGAAAGCTAGGATGGTATCATTTTATATTATTCCAAGTGTCTATCAGTCATTACCTAAATTGTTGGATGGTTAAGTCAAAAACCAAGTTAAACACGTGCAATTTTAAAAACCACACACATAAAAACACATCCCAGTTTGAGAGAGTTAGTAATAAAAACAAGATTCCTTCTCAGCCTTTGTGGTCATGAGGCAAAGAGACTCTACTCCCAAGGAGAAAATTAGATATTATGAAAAGTGTATGATTTGGTAAATTATTTTTCCAGTGCTTTAATAAATCATAATGCTCATTGACAAAACCTTTTTGACCTAGTAATTTATCTGTATATCTAACAGGAGAAGTGAACCATTAATTTTCTTTTTTTAATTGACAAAAATTGTATATATTTTTCATGTATAACATGGTGTTTTGATATATGTGTACATTTTGCTATCACTAAATCAAGCTAATTGACATATTCATTGTCTCACACAGTTGTTTCTTTGTGGTGAGAACACTGTAAATTTATTCTCTTAGCCATTTTCAAGTATACAATATTTTGTTAACTATAGTCACCATGATGTACAATAGATCTCTTGAACTTATTCCTCCTAAATGAAATTTTGTGTCCTTTGACCAACATCTTCCCAATCCCCCCACCTCCCAGCCTCTGATAACCACCATTTTACTCCCTGCTTCTATGACTTCAATTTTTTTAGATTCCAGATATAAGTGAGGTTATGGCTATTGGTCTTTCTGGGCCTGGCTTATTTCACATTAACATAATGTCTTAATCCACAAACACAAGATATCTTTACATTCACTTGTGTCTTCTTCAATTTCTATCATCAGCGTTTTACAGTTTTCAGTGTGCAGCTCTTTTCCCTGCTTGATTAAATTTATTCCTATGTATTTTATTTAATTTTTTAGCTATTGTAAATGAGGTTGTTTTATTGATTTCTTTTTTGGATATGTAGTTGTTGGTGTACAGAAATGGTACTGATTTTTTTTATTTTAATAGATTTAGGAGATACAAGTGTTTTTTTGATACATGGATAAATTGTGTAGTGGTAAAGTCAGGGCTTTGAGTGCATTTGTCACCCAAATAGTATACATTGTAAACTACAGGTAATTTTTTGATCCCCCATCCTAACTCCCATTTCCCCCACTTCCAAGTTTCCAAACTCCATTATACCACCCTGTATGACCATGTATACCCATCATTCAGCTCCTACTTATAAGTGAGTATATGCAGTATTTGTTTTTCTGTTCCTGAGATACTTACTTAGGATAGTGGCTTCCAGTTCCATCCAAATTACTGCAAAAGACATTATTTCATTACTTTTTATGGTATGTATGTACGATGGGATCTTTATCCCCTCATCAGTTGATAGGCACTTAGGTTGATTCTATATACTACTGATTTTGCGTGTTAATTTTGTATCTTGAAACTTGACTGAATTCATTTATTAGTTCTACTAGTTTTTTGGTGGGGTCTCTAGGGTTTTCTATTTATAAGATCATGGCTTCTATAAACAGAGACAATTTAACTTCTTCCTTTCCAGTTTGGATGTCTTTTATTTCTTTCTCTTTCCTAATTTCCCTGGCGAGGACTTCCAGTACTATGTTGAATTAAAGTGGCAAGAATGGGCATTCTTACCTTGTTCTTGATGTTGGAGGAAAAACTTTCAACTCACTGCTGTGTATGACACTAGTTGAGCTTCTGTTGTCACATATGGCCTGTATTGTGTTGAGGTTCATTCCTTCTATACTTCTAACTTAATTTTTTTAAGCTTTTTTTTTTTAATCTTGAAACAATGTTGAAGTTTGTCAAATACCTTTGATGCATATATTGAGATTATCCTTTGTTTTTTTTGTCCTTTGTTCTGTTAATGTGGTGTATTATATTTATTGATTTGTGTATGTTGAACCATCATTGCATCCTAGAGCTAAGTCTCACTTGATCATGATGAATGATCCTTTTAATGTACTGTTTAATCTGGTTTGCCAGTATTTTGTCTAAGAGTTTTGCATCTATGTTCATTAGGGATGTTGACTTGTAATTTTCTTTTCTTGTAGTTTTCTTGTCTGGTTTTGGTAACAGGGTAAACCTGGCCCCATAACATGAGTTTGGAGGTTCCCACCTCTGCAGTTTTTGGGGGGAGAGTTTAAGAAGGCTTAGTATTAGTTCTTTTTAAAATGTTTTGTAGAATTTAGCAGTAAAGCTACTAGGTTCTGGGGTTTTCTTTGATGGAGATTTTTGATTACTGATTTAATTTACTTATTAGTTATTGGTCTGTCCAGAATTTCTGTTTCTTTATAATTTAATCTTGATAGGTTGTGTCTAGAAATTTATCTATTATTTCTAGGGTATCCAATTTATGATGTACAATTGTTCACAGTGGTCTATTACGAACTTTTGTATTTCTGTGGTATCAGTTGTAACATGATCAAAATAATCTCAAGAGAGTGAAAGATAATAATTCTTAAAGTAAATTATAGCAAATATAGAGAAATTAAGGCTAACATTCTTTTCTATGATGCAAGGAGTGGCCAGATACTATTGATTGTTACTTTTATTTAACCTTTTTCCTGTTCAAGTATAGCCAACACACTTAAAGATTATTTAAAAACTGGAATACTGGAAGACATTAGGTAACTATTTGAGTAGTTTGGGTAGTCTTCTGCACTTCCAGTTGTGAAAATGATTGATGTTGTTAGATTCTAAGAGTAGATCTTGTTGGTAGGCACACTTGAGACTTCAACTTATAAAATAAATGTTGGTGGAATCTAGTAAAATATGGAGAATGACATCAATGAAAATGAGTCAAGATTTCATTTCTTGAGTTTTAAAAACTAAGATTGAAGAAGAAATACGTAAGGAAATAAATTTCATAGTTTTACAAAGTACACTTATTTTGTGCCTTTGTTTTAGCTTTTTCTTCTTTATGGTCATGTTTTTTTCCCCTCTTATTCCTTATGAATTAGTGCTCCATCTTCAAGATAGAGTAATAATTGCCTTCAATATTATTGTGCTATATACATTTGTTATCACTATCTGACAGGTAAATCTTATTGTGCCTGTTTCCCAGTAAGAAGACAGATGCCTGGAGAATTGGTTTTTTTTTTTTTGGAGGGGACTTATAAATGACAGAAGTTTATTTCTCACACTTCTGGAGGCTGGAAGTTCAAGATCAAGGCACTGGCAGATTCAGTATCTGGTGAAGGCTCACTTTCTGGCTCATAGATAATGCCTTCACGCTGTGTTCTCACATGATGGAAGGGCTAAAGGGTCTCTCTGGACCTCTTTCATAGGGGCACAAATCCCATTCATGAGGCATCTGCCTCCATGAACTAAGCACCTCCCAAGGGCCCTGCCTCTTAATACCATCACTTTGGTGGCTAGGATTTTAACATGAATTTTGGGGGTACACAAACATTCAGACTGTAGCATGTAAGGAACTATGGCAAAGGGAATTAGGGCCAGGAGACTAATCTTTTGCACAAAGTTCAGGAAATTCCCAGCACTTGCCCCATAACTTCAACACAGTGTAGGAATGAGGCACCAGATAACCTTCTGTATTCTATGTCATCTGCTCTTCCAACAAACTGTAAAATGTTTATAGTTAATTAATATCCACAGTCTTCTCCCCACCTCCCCTCCTTTATCCCTGCCAGCAAAAACAAAACAAAATAAAAATTTAGACTCCACCATAGCATGAAATAAAAAATTCTAGTTATCTTAGACCATATTTCCTTTTTCTCCTGATGCAGACCAGTAATCAAGCAAATAAAATGATATAACCCATCTGGCATAGCAACTATCTTGTGGCCAAATCATTTTAAAATGGTTTTCTAATAGGAGATTCTTATTTATTCTTTTTTAATTTCAGAATATTATGGGGGTAGAAACATTTTGGTTACATAAATTGCCCTTGTACCATTTGAGTCAAAGCCACAAGTGTGCCCATCCCCTAGACATGTGCATTTCACCCATAAGGTGTGAATTTACCTATCCCCTCCTCCCTCTCCCACCTACTTGATTTCCAATGAATGTTATTTCCATATGTGCACATAAGTGTTGATCAGTTAGTTCCAATTTGTGAGTACATGTGGTGTTTGTTTTTCCATTCTTGTGATACTTCACTTAGAAGAATGGTCTCCAGTTCCATCTGGGATAATACAAGAGGTAGTTCACCATTTTTTTCATGGTTGAGTAGTACTCCATGGTATATATTTACCACATTTTATTAATCCACTCATGTATTGACGGGCACTTGGGTTGTTTCCACATCATTGCAATTGTGAATTGTGCGGCTATAAACATTCGAGTGCAGGTCCCATTTCATCCAAAATCCCACTACTGGGTATTTACCCAAAAGAAAAAAGACATTCTACAAAAAAGATGCTTGGAGAATTCAAATAACTTATCAAAGTCAGGTAGCAAGTAGCAGAACCAAGAGTAACTCAAATTCTTTCCTCTCTACACGCCTGTGAATTCTTTGCCAATCCCAGCCTTTCACTTCTACCAGTTACCTCATTTTTTCTCTTAGTATAAGAATTTAACTTTTGAGTTTGAATTCCTTTCATATTACTTTTAAGGCATACTGTGTCCTCTCCCAACCTCCTCCCATGCCACATCTTTATCTTGTAAACTGGATAACTACCATATCACATGGGGATAGTGTAGTTACATAGTATGGTTCATCATATTTGATATTTCATGGAACATGATATTAATTACTTCTTTGCTAGTTTTGGAAATTTGGAATGAAATATATTTTGATTAAAAGGTAATATGAAACATATCCAGTGAGATTTGGACACACTTATCTGAATGTATACAATAACCACAAATATCAGCAACTCCATTGTTTGGGTTTTACCTTCAAATCTTTGGAAATAAAGAATACATCTAATAAGGATGATTAAATGCCCCTAGATTAGAGAAATAGATCTTTTTACTTTCATTGCATTTTTCTTGTTTATATGATCAAAATGACAAGAGTAGGGGATATAAATATGTTTGTATGTGATTCATTGATGCCTTTATATTTTTGTGATTTCCAGTGAACATGTGTGTATGTATAAGTGCATGTATGTGTGTTTGCTACATGTTCTTAATCTGATAATCAATCTGGTTCTATAACTTCCTTTTGAGGAAATCTCTTTCCAGATGATTCACATGGGATTCCTTCCCTATTATTAGGTTTAGGGCAAGCAGGCAAGACTCAAGTCTGACCAAATGAAATAGAACATTCTCTTCCACACAATGATGGCTGAGTGATGAGGATCCAAACAAAGCCCGGGAGATGCAATGTGATGCTTCCTGGGGCCACTGAAAGAGAGGCACAGACTCGTGCCTGTTGGACTTAAATCTGGAAGGCTAGGGGTTGAGAACAAAGCCAGCATCGTGTACGTAGAGCCAAGACATGGAGAGAAAAATAACTCCTGTTGACAGCATTGCAGGCTCTGGATCAAGCTGCACCTGAAAACTTACAGCTGGACATTTCAGTTACATGAGGCAATAAAATTTTTTTGTGTTGTTGTTTAAGCCAGTTTGAATTGCATTTCCTGTCATCTGCAAGAAATAATTTTATACAATCCAAAACAGATGACTTGGATATGGTGACCTAGCAGAACCCGGTTTATATTACTAATTTTAAAACTCAGAATTTCTAAGAAATGGAGTTCTGTTTTGTATAGAAAATGGAAAATAGTTTGGAGATGGGGGTATATGGGAAGGAAAAAAGTCAGAAGTATTCATGTCTGCATTGACATTGAAACATCAATGACAATAATATTTATAAAGTATATTACTACTTAAAACAACAAACAAGTCAGATGCAATCCCTGCACTCAAGTTGTTTATTGGAGCAAAAGACAATAAGGATTGGACAAATAAATAAGTGCAGTTTTGATGATTTAGTTAAGCATAGTTTTGATGATTCCTGGGAGAGTTAAATCATACAATAAGAACACATGGAAACCTTATGCAAATACATGGTATTCAATCTGCTGTCAGAGGATTTGAGGATAAACTTAGGTGAATGGGGTTAAAGGGTCATGCAGATTGAAGGTTGAGCCAAATAAGTATGGAGAAGACTCTGCCAGGAAGAAATAAGGTCCAACTTTAAAGGATGTAAAAATCTAATGAAGCTGAGATGTAGGGGGAAAAAGGAAGTGAAGTTACTTGCAAAGGAGAACTTGATCTGCTCGGCCAAAGAATCTATACATGGAGATAAGGAAAGTCAGAAAGCTGCTGGTGGATAAAGAAGGAGAGGAGGTATCAAAGGGTTGGAGATCTCAGTGAAAGTGTAGAATGGGGATGAAGTAATGGAGAAGGATTGATCAAAGTAGAAGGTGTGGAATTGTGATTCCAGATAAGGAAAGTGCGTTGGAATTAGAGAGTTCATGGTATAACTGAGAAAATTAGTTGCCAAAATAGACTGGAAGAAGTTTCTTGGAAATAATAAAGTCCAGATCTCAGAAATTTAGATAAGTAATCCATAATGCTATTCATATTACCCTGTGTGATGACAGGTACAGGAGAGTCAAATAAACAGACTGCCAAGTCTTCAAAGAATTAGGAACATTTGTATATGACATATGGCAAGAGGCAAATAAAATATTGAGAGCTACCTATTACTAAATACTTAGGAAGTAATAAGCAAATACTAAATACTCTATTTATATACATCATTTTAATTAAGATTCATTTCATCCCTATCAGGTAAATATTTGATTCTTTTGATTTTATAGATTATGAAATCAAACTATACAATGTGATGACTGATTAAGTAACTTGCCCAAAGTCATGTAGTTAGAATTTGAACTCATGATTTTGACTTCAGAACACATATTTTCAATATATATTTCAGATTAGAGGTAAATTGCATGAGTATCAATAGATTAGAGAGTGTGGCAGTGGGGTAATCAAAAAATACTGACCCCTGCAGAAGTTTTAGAGACATATTAGAAAATAATATGCAGGGCTGGAGAAGTATTTACTAAGCAATGTGGAGACGCCAATAGGATAAAGGGTGGATCAAAGATGGATATACACTTGGGTAATATGGAATATGAGGCATAGTGGAATTAGTTCTAAGTGTCTATTAGGAACTAGAGAACATATAATTCATTCTAAGCCTGAGAGATCTGGGAGCAGTGGTCTTGGGATAGTTGTTATTTTCTTTTTTTTTTTTTTTTTGCAGATGTAGGCCCTGTGGTGGACAGAATATAGGCTTGAGATAAGAAAAAATAATTAGAATTTTAGAGTGTTTGCAAAATGTTTGTAGTAATTTACCTCCCCATATCCACACTCTTGAGTGTTTCTTCCCATACTGACTACATTCTTTTTTTTAATTTATTTTTTTAAGTCAGCATATTATGGCGGTGCAAACATTTTGGTTACATGTAATGCAATTCTTGTCCATGGAACAATAACCAACTTTGATGAGTGGGAGAGACTGTAGAAGTGCTTGCTCATTAGGATTTTCTTGCTCTTGTGGCTCTTGGGAACCTTGCAACTACCACCATGCAAAAAGCCTCTGCTAGTCTGCTAGATGAAGAGAGACACATAACTCTTGTTTATTAATGAATAGTGCTTATATTCATTAAACTTATAACTTATTTATGAGATTCAAGTATTTACTTCTGCCATGCTAAGAAGTAACAAGCAGGCTTACATTTTTCTCTTTTCATGGTTTTCTTTACTTCAATACTTTTTTTTGTTATTTCTCCACTTCCAACTCTTTGAATCTTAGTTCTCATGTTTGCTGGCATAATAAATGTCTCATAATCTCATTGTGAGGGTAATGTAAACAAATAAATAAATTGATCAGCATACTCCCTGGCATATAACACATGCTAAATAAACCATTATATATTTTATTAATAGGACCATAGCTATAATATTTTTCCATTGCTATCATTAAATCCCAACATTTCAGAATAAATGTTGGTTATAATAATTACTGTGGAACTATATGTCTTTTGTCTATAATGTGATATCAAAATTATAAAGAAAGCTTCAAAATTGATAATCTATTGATACACTGTTGATAATCCATATTAAAATTTCTAAAAATGAAACAATAGTTTGTAAGTTATTTTGGGTTACATTTAGAGATCGCAATCATTAATATTTTTAAATGTTTAATAAGTTATTATATTTTAAATAGTAAAAATAATAGATTGTGCTTAAATTACTAAATTCCCTCCTGTGCTACCAACAAATGAAAAAATCTTATAAATACCAATTTAATGGAATGTGAATATAATTTTAAAACTACATTAATTTCTCAAATTGCATACAATAAATATAACCATGTATTTCAAAAGTTTTCTTATATAATAATTAAGTAGTTTTCATTTTAATCTCAAAACAAAAGGGGAAGTATCGGTGAAAAGGCATGACCTTGGTGCTAGAAAGGAGCAGGGCTAGAGATACCTGCTTCAATTTTACAAACTTGGACAAATTTAGTAACTTTGTAAACTTTAAGTTTCTTTACCCATAAAATGAGAATAAAAATATTATTTTACACAGTTGTTGATGGGATAAAATGGGTAAAGTTTACATAAAGTATATACAAATTGTAAAAAAAAATTAGGAACCTAGCAAATGAAAGCACACCAGCTGAACACTATCGCTATCACTTAATAATGATAGGACATTGGAGAAGTTTAACAAACTTTTCTTAAAATATATGTCTAGATTTCTACAACTGAAATAATAATGTCTAGCTGATATGACTTGTGATGATGAGGTGAGCAAACACAAGCCAAGGACCTAGGATGAACCTTAGGGCATTACAGGCACTCACTAAGAGACAGTCATTATTATTATCATCCTTATTATCAGCCTTTAGATTCATTGTTTAATAAAGTCATCAGATAATAATTCTTTTAGATTATTAAAAGTTAATAAGCATAAAATAAATGTAGAAATAAAAGTTAATAAATGATTTACATTTAAATTGTTCCTATAGGACTTTTTCTCTGATTTATTTTCCTCAGCCTGATTTAGGCTTTATTTATTTTAACCTGTAAGGTCAATTCATTTTAATGAACACAGTAATATTTTCTGTACTAATTAACTTGGTGAACAATAACACGTTTTTGTGAGTATGAAATGTGCTGACAAGCCTTATTATATTGATTATATTGCATTTATTTATAAAATTAAGAAACTAATTAATAGAATACATATTAATTACTCTAACATCATTGTTAATAATTTAACAAGTTATGTTAAATAATATAAAAGTTTAGAACTTACAATTAAGAGTTTATTTGAATAAATAGGTAAAAAGAATTTAGAATATAGTTGAATCACATGAAATACTCTTGAAAGTATACATAGTATTGTACACATGTCACGTTTAAAGAAGACAGTAGTAACTATCCCAGTTTTTGCCTTCAGGATAGCAAGTTGAATGAGGTTCATATTTCTTGTATTTTATAGGATAGAATATCTATTGTTTTGTTTGACAGCTATTGAAAAGTCCATATTTGATTAAGTCCTACGTGCCATTCATAGGGATAAGCATAAAATTTTAATTACATGAAATAAGGTCATGTTAGGCTTTGAAACATTAATCATTCAGAGAAGATACAATCTCCATCTTTCTTGTTAATCTTGCACCCTGAATTTATTCATGGTATTTTGCATTTTTATAAACTATTTCATCTCATATTTTCAAAAAGAGTAGAATTCAAGGTATTTATCTTGTTTTTATCTTGCCCGGCATTAAGCAGTAGGAACCAGAGAAGAAGAAAAGTCCTGGAGAACAGTAAGAATGAATGCTCAAATATTTCATAAGCTACTAAACTGGTCTAATCTCTCTGCTTTTAAAATATGGATGTGGAAGAGATATAAGGACTTTTTTTCTTCCTCTATAATTCACAGCACATTTGGACCATGATCATTACAACAGCAATCAGAAGAAAAAGAACAAATTGATGCCAAGGAAAATAGAATGGCAATCTAAGATTAATTACAGAAAAACAGGAATTATTGATCTAAAACTAGTTCCATTAAATACACAGAGAAATATACTAACTATGAACAGTAGGTAATATTTCATTGTGTTTTTTCTCTCCTTAGATTTTCTATAAAATGGAAAACATACACAAAAGAGCCTTAGGATGTCTTCATTCCTCTGTTTAAAATGAATGATACAAACAAACAAATATACAAACTAAACACCTGATCCATAATGCCTGGCGGGTTACTTCAGAATAATTTTTTACTCACCTCCCAGATGTATGAGAGTGGCATGACATTGTTCCTTAAAGTGCATATTTTATGGAACTTAAGTGCGAGGATATTCTCCAAAACCAAAAGGCCCAGGAGTAGAGAAATGATTTTATGGTTGAATGCTATTTTTGTCTTGAATAGTCACAGATAGTCAGCTCACTGAAAATGCCTAGAAATCTCTTGGTTTGATAAAGAATCTTATTTAGCTTTGTTAACCCAGTGTTTCCCAACTTATTTCTCTATATATTTCTCTATATATCACTCTCCTCACAGATTACTTGGCAGGAGAAGGGATTTTAAGGTCAGAATGCTTAAGTTCAAATTCTGGCTCTGCTACACACTAGATACTCCACTTTTGACAAGTTGTACAACATTGTTTTAAAATAATATTTTTAAGAAGAGATTAACAGAAAAACTGAAGATGGTAAAGAATATACCCAGTTTCTCCTGTTATTAACATCATATGTGAGTGTGGCATTTTTAATAAATAATGAACTAATATTGATACATCATCATTAACTAAAATTCTTGCTTCATTCAGATGTCTTTCGTATGGAAGTAATGCCCTTTTTCTGTTTGAGAATCCTAACCAGATTACCACCTTCCATTTAGTCATTATGTTTCCTTAGGCTCCTCTTGACTGTGGGAGTTTCTTAGATTTTCCTTGTTTTTAATGAACTATCTTGATAGTTCTGAGGAGTACTATTCAAATATTTTGTGGAATAGCCTTTAACTGGTATATAACTGAATTTTTTTCATGATTAGTAGGCTTATGGGATTTGGGGAAAAAGACCAGAGAAATAAAGTTATACATTTTAATCACATCATATCAAGGGTACATGCTATCAATATGACTTGTTGTTGTTGATGTTTATTGACAATATGGCTCAAAATAGTCCATACACTTTAGAAGGAAGTCACTCTGTGCAGCCAACACTTCAGGAGTGGAGAGTTATGCTAAACCTACTTGAGGGTAGAATATCTATATAATATTTTTTTGGAATTCTGCACAGGATTATTTATCTCTTCTCCCCCATATTTTAATTTATTCTTTTATATATATCAATATGGAGTCATTAATATTTATTTTATACTTTGAGTTATAATCCAATACTACATTATTTATTTTATTGCTCAAAGTGTTCTAGCTTTGGCCATTAGGAGTTCTTTCAATTGGCTCCTGTATCCCTTTGAAATCTCTCTGACTTATAGAGTTTTTAATTTGAGCATTTCCTTACTTTTTGGCACTATAAAATTCTCCAGGCTCATCTTTTCTCAATACTAGAGATCAAAAAACTATGACCTCTTTTATTAGAAACCAGGATATGGGTGCTAGGTGTCCTGCTTGCTAGTGAGGTGTCATTACTTCTATGCTCTCTCAGCCGGCAGAGCATGGAGATATATATGTGTATGCTAATCTGTGCATGTGCACATACATATAAATTATGTCTATGTTTAACCATATGTGTCTATATTAAGCTAAATATGAGTTCATTCTGCTGTCTCTGACCATAATCTATTACCATAATTTATTACCAAATAAATTATTCTAGTCTCCTATTGTTTATCTATAAACTCCCACTCTTGTGATGAGAAATCTGGCTCCCAAAAACTGCCATCCACTCACTTTAATTATTCAGTTTCAGTACACATGTATAGTGATATCTGAATTGTTGACCTATGCCTTATGAGAACAAATTTTATCAACTAGGTTCCAGTATTAATGCATTGTTTCTTTGTCTTTAGTCTTATAGGCTCTACTCCTTTTCAAATTACTTAGGTTAGCACCTATTCCTGCTCCACCCTTCAGTGTGTTGTTTCATAATTAATAATACAGTTAGATTGTTTTGTCATCTTCTGCATTCCATTCTGATACACCCTGACCTCCTAAATAATTTCCTAAATTAACATATATTAAGATTCACTGTGTTGTGAAGTGATATGAATTTTGACAAATGCATAGTGTCAGGTATTCACCATTACAGTATCATGTAGAATACATTCACTGCTCTAAAAAAATTTCCCCTAACCTCTAAATGATATTTATTTATTTTTTTTTTTACTTTCTTTATAGTTGTACCTCTTCCAGAATGTCATATACAGTAATTGGAATCAAAGAATATGTAGCCTTTTCAGATTGGCTTCTTTCACTTAGCAGTTTGCACTTAAGATTGATCCATATTTTTTAAATGGTTTGATTGCTTATTTCTTTTTTTATACTGAAAAATACTCCATTGTATGGATATAACAGATTTGCTTATCATTTACCTATTGAAAAATATCTCAGTTGCTTACAGTTTTTGTTGATTATTAATAAAATTTCTATAAATATGTGTACATTTTTGTGTGGATATATATTTTCATATCAATTGGAGTAACAAATATGAACATGATTTCCATGATGTGGTAAGGCTGTGTTTAGCTTTGTGAGAAAATGCCAAAATGTCTTCCAAAGTGCCTGTACCATTTTGCATTTCTCAAAGCAATTCATAAGTTCCTGTTGCTCTACATCCTAAACAGAAATTGGTATTTTTGGATTTTTGTACCATTTTTAAACATACATGTAAACAAAATGGTATTTCCTTGTTTTTGATTTGTAATTCACTAATGACAAATGATGCTTAACATCTTTTTATATGCTTATTTGCTACCTGTATATCTTCTTTGGAGAAAAGTCTGCTCACATCTTTTGACCATCTTTTTTTCAAAATTAGGTTGTTTGTTTATTTATTATTGAATTTTAAGAGTTCTTTGTGTATTTTGGATCCAAGTTCTTTGTCATATATTTGTTTTGCAAATATCCCAGTGTTTGGATTGTCTTTTGATTCTTTTAAAAATGTCTTCTATAGAACAGAAGTTTTTAATTTTAATAATGATCATATTATAAATTTTCCTTTCATGGATCATGCTTTTGATGTTGCACCTAAAAACTCTACATCAAACCCCAGGTCACATAGAAGTTCACATAAGTTTTCTTCTAGGTTCTCGTATTTTGTGTTTTATATTTAAGTTTATACTCCATCTTGAATTAACTTTTGTGAAAGGTATAAGATCTGTGTCTTTAGTTTTTTGAATAAGGATAGACATTTACTCCAACACCACTCATTGAAAAGAGCCTTTGCTCTTTTGTCAGTTGATGATACTTTTAAAGGGTGCAATAATAAATCATACATATAGTAAAGATGAGTATTAAAAATTGAGCCAAAGATTTTTAGATTTCAAGTCCAGTATACTGTTTCAGTTTGTTCCATCATAAAACAATTAAATCTCATAACTGTTATAAAATTTCTTATATTTTATATACAGTTTTCTCACCTTTTTCCTCATTGCTTTCATGTTATTCCTTTTTATCTCCCATATTTGTTTAAATGATATAGCCAATCACTGACTTCTAGGATTTATCCTCATTAATTATTATCTATGTCAATAACATGGGACTCCTCCAGCCACATATATTAATGTTATCTTTTACTCTATGCATCAGTATTAAAATAATTGGTATGTTACAATTTTCTTTGTTATGTACCTCTTCCTTAAGTATAAAGAATAAATCTCTTCTTTTTGTATTTGCATGTTTGCTCAAAATGAAGATGTGTGGAACAAATGGAAAGAATGTAGGTTTTGAGTTAGTTTGGGGTTCAAAAACAATTTAGTCAATTATTAGGTTAGTTATTTTTTTCCTCACTGGGTTTTAATTTCCCTATATGCAACATCACTGTAGGTATATATGACACGCAGGGCGTTTATAAGGAATATAAGAGAAATATATATGTAAATAGGGGGTGTGGTCTCTAATACAAAGGTATTAAAAAGGGGGAAAGAATATAATATTTATTAAATATTTATTATGTGTTAGACACATGTAGATACATATAATGACATCATAACAACCCACACGGTTGTCTGAAGGATGACTGATGGATAGACCAACAGATACAGACACAGGATAATGCACATTTATGAAAAATGTACATCGTGAAGATAGCCACATAGAATATGGGACAGAGCAGTTTGTCATGGTGGTTCCCAGGTATCAATGAAAATATCCGAATCTGGGTGAAGAGTCCATTAGGACCCTTGAGTAGCTTTGCTTGTCATTCTCAAGGAGTTGTTTTTAGTCTTAATACCCTCCTTTATCTTCCTAGGCACTGGTTACATGCCTACCTACCAGGTATGCCTACCTACCAGGTACCAGTAACTACTATGAACCCTGAATTAGCCTGAGTGATAGTTATAAGAACTGGTGAAACAAAGGTTCATGCTCCAGCATTGTTCTATCTGTAGACCCTGGTAAAGGCCCTTTCTTATGTCTATTCTTACAAATCCTACAAGTTTTGGTTATCCCCATTAACAGATGAATATATTGAGACAGAGATGTTATGCTACTTCCACAATAATAGCAAAATTGTATTTTAAACTTAGTTCAGTCTGTTTCTGAAGTCAGTACACTCTGGAAAATATTAAGTTGTATTAATCCCTTCCTTTTCCTGTCAACACAGTTGACGCATAAGGAATCTAAATTTATTTTTAAAGTTATATTCATTGAAAGATTGCTTTTTATTAATGGGCTACAAATTGAAAAAGTTTGGGATAAATACTAAGTTTAAAGTATTTTTTAATGTGGAAAAATAAGAATATTAAGGACAACTAATTGGTTAGAGTCCATTGTATTTTGGTAAGCATGTTAGTCATTATCTCTGTACAAAGTTCTTCAGAAATCCTTGAGATTTGGTTTCTGCTGTCATGCAAGTGAGAATAGTTATAGCAATCAAATGGAGTGAGATGAGTAATTGGTTTGAACTTCATGAAGTATAATTCAATCTTAATGAGAAAAGAAAATAGATTTTGTATTTCTATGCTTAGAAAATAGTGTATTTTTAAAATGTAAGTTGAACGCTGAAGAAGGCTTTGGTCTTCTCAAAATAGACTTTGAAAACATTGTTTTAAATGGGAGGCCATGGCCTATTTACTATAAAGGTGTACTTTATAAAAATTGGACCCTCTTACCAAATATTCCTTAGCATTTCAGAGAGATTTTGAAAAATGTTGGCCTTTGGGACTGCTAAGACTATGACATTTCATATTCTTTAAGGCAATATTAGCCTTAAATTGAACCATTTATTTTGTCCTTGTTAAATGTCATAGTTGTCCTTTACCTTGAGTTATTAATTTTATCACCCACATATTCTTTCCAGGAAAAACTAGTGGATTTTATAATGGACCAAAATAGAACTGATTCAGTCTGAAGTCTGGGCAACTAGTAATTGACGAATGATAAAATATCTTGGTTTCCAAAAAGCTATTTAAATCTAGGATTCTGGATATGTCAAGAACTGATCGTATTGAGTCAGTTCAATACATATGTATATTGAAACAAGAAAACAGACTTCTCTTCATTAAAGGGACTGTAAGGAAATTTTCTAGGACCACAGTTGTTTATTCTTTCTTCTTCCTTTAAAGGTACATAAAGTCAGATTACTCTCAAGAAATGAAAGACTATTTATTCCCTGAAACCAACATTATCTCATCTCAATGGTGGCCATAAACTACAATAGTATAGAAAGCACTTAGTGTGAGTTAGTAAGATAAATTCCTCAATCAGGTTGTAATATATATTACATTTTTATATCCATTTTTCCTTTGGCCCAATCTTTGTTGTATTTAAATGCAAATCTCTTAAAAGTTGTTGTGTAAATAAATTTATCAGATTCTTTTTTATGGTGGTTATTGAGAACAAAATGAGTGAAATATATCAGGCTCTAAGGTAGGAAGCAGGAAGAAATGGCATAGAATTGAAGTGTGGACAGCCATGGAAAGCATGCAGAGAAGCAGGTAGAGAATAGAAAATCCAGTATGTCTATGCTTTTTGGCAGAGGAACCCCCCCCCCCCAAAAAAAAAAAAGAATCAGTAGAAGGAAAAGAAAAGAAGTTGATATGCACTGAGACAATTTTCAACTTGAAACCTAAAATAAATGGTCGAATTGCATAGGAAATGTAGTAAAAGGCCTTTATTATTCATAATGGATATTGTAGGGAACAAATTGTGTTTGATACAGAGAATATTGGAAGTAGAGTTTGACCCTGAAGAAAAATACTGGCAGGGACTGCGTGAGGAGTTCAGAACCCTCAACTAACCATGCTTGAATCTAGAGCTAAGTGAATTTCTGGTAGGGTATTGGAGAGGGATTACATGTCAGCAATTTAGTCAATAAATTGGCTACACCTAAGACAAATGTAGGGCAGCTGTGACCCATTGCTCCTATGGAGCTGAAGAAACAAAATTTAGCACATTTATTATTAATCCTCACCAGATACCCAGGAGTGAAGTGAGAAGTCTAGTCCCAAATCCCACTTTACATGAATGGGAAAGTAATCCCTAACGTGAGTAGAGCTCTGTTGTTGCAGGCCTTGGCAATGTGAGCTGAGGCAAATCGTAAGAGCTTTTAATACACGTGACTGGACAGGTAAAGAAAAGGCAAAGACTGAAAAAGAAATCTCTGAATCCCAGTAATATCTCTTTTTGGTTTGTGAGAAACTACCAGTCCTGCAGTTTATATGAACCTTAGTACTATAAATGTTGTGCAGAAATTTGGGCAGTTAGCCTAGGAAGAAGGTCTGTGAAAAGAAATTCCTTAAGTTTAGATAGAAAATAATATAAGGATTGTCATCAAATTAGTGTGGGAAAACAAAACAATAATAACAACTGTGGAAAATGAATACATTGAACAGGAGTTTTAGAAATATTCTGTGGGAAAAAACATTTCATGTGCAGAGATTATTTTGGATATATAAAGGGTAGGTGGTAGACTTTTTTCATTTTTGAAGCATTCACAACAGTATTTTCCCCCATTCCTGCTGTGAAAATATGTTAAATATTTTTAATAAAATATTTATTTTATGCACATTTGAGAAAGTTCATACATATTAAGAATAAAAATAATGCTGGTGTCTATTTAGGATTTTGAACCAGAAAAAATGAAAAATATGAAATGTAAATATAAAAATCACAATGTCAAATCACATATTTTGTGCATTAATATTAGAGAATTGATTGGGTATTTGTTTAGTCTTTAGCATAATTTCTAAATTGCTCTGAATAAAGTGGAGTGTAACAAAAAGATTCAGATTTGGAATTGGACAGCTGTGTGACCTATGTTGAATTTCTTATTGCCTTGATCACTCATTTCCTTCTTTAGTGTAAATGAGGAACAGATCTTAATAGTTTAATATTAAATGAGATGATGTAATATATATTCAAAAACCCATGTTGACCTGTATTTATGAATATAACCAGGATACTCATGTGTAGCTAGTGGGTAGGGTCCCCTAGAAGGGCAGTTGCATAAGGATCTTCATAGGCTAGATACCATCCTATGGAGAAAGAAAAGCATGTAGATTTAGTCTATTAATAATGCCTAAGCAGTGACATTAAAAGAAAGTAATTTTGAATCTCACTTGAAAATAATCCTATCTCCAGCCTTGGTCTTCTACAGTATAGATAATGAACCAGTTTTATTAGTGTCACCTGGAAGACTTGTTAAAAGTACATGTTCCTGGTCCCTGTCCTAACAAGACATTCTGAATCAGAATCTTATTTTTAAAACCTTTCTGCATACTTCATATTCAAGCTAAAGTTTAAAAATCACTGCTTTATAGAATAATGTATAATTTCTATAGCCAAAAAGGCCTTGAGTGAAAAGTAAATAAACTTATTTTACTGGAAGTTCTGTAAAGTATTAGAAAACCTCTCCGTAATGCTTAGACTCCAATTTAATTGAATATAACAAGAATGAGAAATAATCATTTTTAATGCTTATATCAAGGGTATCTCCCATCATAAACTATTGATAAGAATCCCCCACATATTTTTTAAAACAAACAAATTTATTTATAATTATGTTAAAATACACACACACACACACGCACATACACCATGGTCTTAAAATACATTTCCTCTTTTTTTAGTTTTGGCTGAGATAGGAACACTGAGAAATCATATATTGACATGAGAGTCGCTTTTGAAAAGCAAGCTAAAATATTTTTTAATCCAGATTTGCTATCTTTAGCTGGCCAGCTACCTGGAAAGTTTATAAAAGGAGTGAAGAGCAGGAATTAAAAATTCTTTAGCAAGAGTTGTTAGTGTGCTGGGGTCACCGCCAAGTGAGGGAAATTTCAAGAGAAACACTGGAATTCCTGATGCATACCCACAGGAGGTTGGCTCATAAGAAGAGTCCAAAGGTCAAAGAATATGGGGAGAGAAATTTCTTCCTGGTTACAGAGCAATGACATTGAAGACTACATTGGAAGTTGGCTGTCACTCTCCCTTAAGTGGAACACTAGTGGATTCCTTTGCACAACATTTGACCTCAGAGAAGGGAATCAGTTGTTTATCTGTTAACAAAACACTTCCCAAAGAACTCTCTGGAGATATATCATGACTCCAACAAAGAGGCAAACCAGCAAAGTCAGAATAATAGAGAAGACTCAAAGAAGTACTGGCAGTAAGAGTCAAAGCCCACAGTCTGTATCAAGAAAACTACAGTAGAAGGTACCAAGAGGTGAACCCCTGAAGACCTTGCAACAGCTCCTGTAGCAGAGACAGTGTATCAGTACTTCGCATTTATCCCATTCTGCTTTTAGTGTGTCTCCTTGCACTGCAGAAGATAAAAAGCTAAAATTTACATTTTCCAGAGTCCCTTGCAACTGGATTGTAGATAAAATTTAGGTTTGGCCAAACAGGGTATTTGTGTGGGATAATGAAGGTGGAAGTAGGGTGGGGTTCAAACTTCTGCTGGTTCTGTGGTTTCTACTGGTATGCACAATTGCAAAAGCCATTGTTTTTCTGTGTTAATATTAGCAAAGTATCAGTCACTAACTTACAGATGTTAAGAGGGAAAAATGGGCCATCTATCTACTAATGTCATTCATTTTCTGGATCCTGAACAGCTTCCTGAATGTGACAGGTTTCTCATGTTGTGATTCCTGATTGAAGCCATCGCAATGCCAATATCCTCTCGATTAGATAAATCAGCAACTCTTTAGTGTCCTGCTTCTGTAATTCATGACTTTGGGAGACATTACTGAAAGCTACTTTAAGAGTGTGCTCCTTCTTCTGCTCCCTATATTCCCTAAATAATAATAAAATGATTGACATTTTATAAATATTTCTTTTGTCTTAAAATAGCTAGAGTGGACAGTATTACACAGAATGGAGTATTGTTATCACATTTGATGCCAGAAGTGGTCACAGCAACAGGCGCTCAGAGAATTGGTAGTCCGACATTGGCTATCATTCTGGCCAAGTCACTGATGTTTTCACGCACATTAGAAAATGGAGACTAGTATTTCTACAGAATATAATGACAAAACAGATATCTTACTTAAGTAGACTGCAATGCTGAAGTAAAATACCTATTGAAGACAAGTTTTTTGGTAGTTTGAGGCCCTGCTACAATAGATTACTGTGGCAAAAAATAACAAATATAATGATATTGCAATAAGCTGAAAACTGTGCTGGAGAGACTAAACATAAAAAGGACAAATCCAGCATAGTCAAGTCCAGCACTTTTCAAAAGAACAAGTCCAGGGTCTGAGGGAGCTCCTGTGACTGCTCTTATTCCACTGTTGGTGTGTATGTGGAGAGATAGGAACTCTCCTACACTGCTGGTGGGACTGCAAACTAGTACAACCTCTGTGGAAAGTAATATGGAGATATCTCAAAGAGCTACAAGTAGAACGACCATTTGATCCAGTAATCCCATTACTGGGCATCTACCCAAAGGAAAAAGAGACATTCTATAAAAAAGACATCTGCACTGGAATGTTTATAGCAGCACAATTCACAATTGCAAAGATGTGGAAACAACCCAGTGCCCATCAATACATGAGTGGATTAAAAAAATGTGGTATATGTATACCATGGAGTTCTACTCAGCCACAAAAACAATGGTGATCTAGCACCTCTTGTATTATCCTGGATAGAGCTGGAACCCATTCTACTAACTAAAGTACCACAAGAATGGAAAAACAAGCACCACATGTACTCACCATCAAATTGGTATTAACTGATCAACACTTAGCTGCACATTTAGTAGTAACATTCATCGGGTGTCGGGCAGGTGGGAGGGGGCAGAGGGGATGGGTATATTCACATCTAATGGGTGCGGTGTGCATTGTCTATGGGATGGACAGGCTTGAAGCTCTGACTTGGGTGGGGCAAAGGCAATATATGTAACCTAAACATTTGTACTCCCATAATATGCTCGAAAAAATAAATAAATAAAAAAGAATGAGAGGAAAAGATTATAGGAATGGTGATTAGGGGGTTGAAAAATACGTGAGGATGAGCCACAAATAATGTTTCCATGTTGTGAAAGTATCTGAGACCCATCTGGATGTTCACCAAAAGATACCCAGTAGAGTGCTAATTTTTAATAATCTGGTGGACAGGATGGTCTATAGTGTTTAGCCAGAAATTTTCCCCAGTTCTTCCAGTATTTACTGAATGGAATTGCTGCTGGAGAGATGTGGGCACAAGCCAAGGAATATCAGCAGCAATCAGAAGCTGGAAGAGACAACAAACAGGTCATCTGCTGGAGCCTCAAGAGGAAGTGCTGCCTTGCTGACTCCTTAATTTCTGCCCAGTGATCCTGATTTTGGACCTCTGGCCTCCACATGATGTAAAAATGCATTTCTGTTGTTTTAAGTTTGTAATTATTTGCTACATCATCTATATTGAATTAATACAACAGAATAAACACTTGTTCTGGAAATAGATTTTTCTTCCTCACTTGCCATACCAAATGCATTCTTTTTATCATAGTATCCAACAAAACAATACTGACCTATAATTTAATTTTACAGAAAAAAGATGTGAGGCAACTGACTATTTCTCATAAGATTCACTGGTTTCATACTCTGTCCTACACCATCCTGAATTATCTCACCTTATATAAACCAGTGTTTTATAATTTGTGTATTTTTTTATGGCAGGTTGGAGAATATTTTTATTTCTATTGTAATTGTTTTGAAATTTCAGTATGAAAAGAATGGATTATGAGTTCACCAAATGGTAGATAGTAATTGATGTGGTAGATTGACAGAAATCATGCATTTTATCCTTATTATATTTTGTAATGCTATACTGCAAAGAATAGAAATCTGAAGATTTCATTTCCCAGACACCATTTCATCTAAAAGTTTGTGGCTCATGTAGACTTTAAAAACAGAGGGAAGATAGAAAGCACACTTCCTCTGCTGCCTTTGCTATTTCTCTTGGAATATGGAATATAGACCTTAATTTTTTTTTTAATTTTTCTGAGATACCATGAGCAAGGTTGCTTCAAAGTGGTTGATGAGATAAAGAGTTCAGGACATTGATGTTGCTCATAGAGATCACAGCAAGCATGGCACAGATAGAGTTAAGCAATAGTAGAAGTAGCTTATTTTTCATGATGGCCTTCAGATATTTATTGTTGCCTAACACTGGAAATGGTGGGGGTGGTGGTATGGATCAGGAGCAGCTATCCCAGCAGCCCAGTTCCATGATGCTGCTATAAAAATTATTCATGAATTGTGATTACTGATATAGATATAGATAAACCTATCATCCTGGTATTTTATTTTTGTTCCATTTTCAAACTTTTTTTTTCATTTCTACATATTTCTGGATTCAGTAATTCCATCTATCCTTTTTATTGGAATCTATCATCCATCTAGCTAGCTATTGCTGTGAATACTATGTCTATTTATTATTTTACCAATTGCTTTAGTATTTAGGATATATTATTAAATTATTGAAGTATGACTTTAATTTTCAATGAATTAACATATAACATCTAAACTTTATAATATTAATAGTATACTCATTTCTCCTCTCCTTGGCCTTTATGCTATTGTTGGCATACATTGCACATGCATTTGTGTGCACACATGCCTATATGTCTTATAGCCCTACAACACATTCTTTCTTTTTATATTTCAGAATTTATGGGGGTACAAACATTTTGGTTACATATAATGCCTTTGCCTCACCCAAGCCAGGGCTACAAGCGTGCCCTTTCCCCATACAGTCCACTCCTTATCCATTAGTTGTGAATTTACCCACCCCTATCACTGCCCTCCCACCTGATCGGCACCCAATTAATATCCCTACCGAGTGAGTACCTTAGTGTTGATCAGTTGTACCAATTTGATGGCGAGTACATGTGGTACTTGTTTTTCCATTCTTGTGATACTTCACTTGGAAGGATGGGCTCAAGCTCTATCCAGGATAATATAAGAGGTGCTAGTTCACCATTGTTTTTTGTAGTTGAGTAGTACTCTGTGGTATACGTATACCGCATTTTATTAATCCACTCATGTATTGATGGACACTTGGGTTGTTTCCACATTTTTGCAATTGTGAATTGTGCTGTTATAAACATTCGAGTGCAGATGTCTTTATTATAGAATGTCTTATTGTTTACACAATTATGTTATAAAGAGATACAAATATTAAGAAAAAACATATTTATGCATGTGGTTAACATTTCTAGTGCTCTTCATTTCTTTATGTAGATCCACTATTTAAATCTAATATCAGTTTCCTTTTGTCTAAAGTACTTGCTTTAAAATTTCTTGTAGTATGGGTTTATTGGTGGTTAATTCTGTCAGCAAATTAACTTCACTTTTCTTCTGAAAAAATTTTTTTACTGGATATACATTCCGAGGTTGCCTGTTAATGTTTTTCAGTATTTTAAAGGTGTTGTTCACTGTTTTCTCAATTTAATTTTTTTCTGACAATAAATTGATCCAATTTAACATTATCAATAATTGGACAAGCCAACATAATGTTCCTCCTGATAAGAGATGCTGAGAAGGGCTCAACATAAGGAAATACCACATAAAGCCATAGTGAAGAACGTTCTTCAAGATAACTAGCTTTGACTGAGTAACTCTTCCTGATTAAAGGAGGCTATAGAGACACAAAAACTAAATGCAGTGTGTGACTGGACCATGGGTCGGGGCAGAAAATTATACATTAACTATATATAAATTAACATATACATATTTTATATATGGATACATACACACATAGAGAGTGACAGAGAGAGAGTACATTGTTGGGAAAATCAGCAAATTATGTATATTTACATGTGTTGTAAGGAATAGAAAATAACCTCTTTTCTAAGCTTATCTTTAGTATTTGAAAAATTAGACTGAATCATTAAAACTTTTATTAGTATATACTAATATAATTTCCAACTACGTGACATAAGTATTTTAAATTATATTATTTTATGTTAGATGTTTGTAATCATTACATTGTTGTTAGAGTGTCAGGTTTGTGCATTTCCTTGTTCATATCTCAGTTCCAAAGAATGGTCAGTGAGACTGAGGTCCACGGCACAAATGAGTAGACCAAACAGATGCAAGCAAGACAAGCACCAGGATTTGTTAAGCACAGTCTGTTACAGAGAGGGAATGGGTCTATCTCTACAAGTGGAGATGACCCTGAGTTTCTATTAAATAATACACACCTACTTTATATGGTAAATGAACTGTCTCTCCTTTCTTTAGGTGGAGTTTCCATTTCCCACCCTTAGGTGATTGGCAGGTTTCCTTACATAACTTCCTTAGTCTGTACACATGAGTCCTCCCAGAATCCTTCACAAAAGCCCATTAGGGGAGTCAAAACTGTGCAATGCAAATTAAATAGTAATGAAATCCACATCAGTAGAGGACATTTAAAAAGCCCCTACTGCGCATGCTCCAGTTTACCCCGTTGGTGGTGTTGACCATATTTCCAGTTTGCGTCTCTCTACCTCTTTCTGGTTGGTCAGTTCTTACATCTTCTTGTCCTAGACAAAAGATCTATTCCTCTCTCTTCCTCCTTATCCATACCTAACAAGAGCACTTTATCAACGAACATAAGTACATAATTTTGAAAATAGTAAAAATTTGGTATTTAAAATATGTTCACCACATTTTGGAAGTAGAGTAAGTTTCAGAGGACAATGTTATTGGCATGGGGCAGATAATGTCTTATGTAATGTTGTCCTTTAGAATAATTTCTTCTTACTAATTGTCTAAATTAACAATTCTACCAACATGGAAACACAGAAAGAGAAGAGGTAAGGTGAAATCAAATGTTGATCATTTTATGCATTTAACTTCCTATTTCTCACAATTAATTTGTGATTTTAATTTTCTGGCTACTCAAAATTTATGCTACATATTGCAGTATCTCTTTGATTAAAAAAATGTATACTCAAGCAAATAATCCTCCAAATCTCAAAAAGTAACTGATTAAGGAAGGAAGTTCTCAATACATGTGACAGTCAAATAAAATTACTTAAGACGAAAAGAACATAATATTTAGCTTTGTGGGGTTATTAATAAAGTTTGTACTTGGGAGTTTTTAAGATAAACAAGCATAAAATATTTAATAAGTAGAAATTTTCTCCAATGTATTAAGGACTGTTAAAAAACCATTAAGAATAATAACAAAAAGGTGACTATGGAATGTAAAAGGCTAGAGAAGTATAAATTAAGTCATGTAATAATGGATTTTGTAGTCTTCTTTTCTCCAGAGAGGTTAGATCTTAAAGCTCTAACAAGAAATGTCAACTTTAAACAAAACAGACTCACACTGTTTGTTTAATTTCCCAATACTGAGGAGTATATCTGAAACCAGATCTCTTTCTTCTTTTCTACTCAGCTTCTAAATGTCATTTTAAATAGAATAACACACACATTTACCAGCCTTTTCCCTGACCCTTTTTATAGTTTCAACTATAAAATGTATCATTTTGTGAAGAACATATTCTTTATACATGAAGCTTACTGAATGGGTTTTTCATTATTTCAAAATAATCAATATATATTAGACTGAGGCTTGTAAATTACAGCTTTATTCTTCTTTGCAAAATGTCCTAAAGAATGTGGTGACGTTTGTCATTTTCCAAGAAATATTGAGAAATGTGTCAAAGGGATTTTATGTTTCCATTTACACAAATAATGTATTAATACATATGATTTCTATAAGGCATAATTTTGACAATTAAGTATATTGGGTAAAACAGTTCCTATATCTGAGATTTAAAATGGGTTTTAAAATTAGGGATACTATAAATATTAGGATTATATAGTTTTTCAGAATTAAAGTCACAGAGCCCTCATTGCCCTGTTTTCTTTTTTCAAGTTTATGTACAGATATATAGGCATGTGTATGAATGTCTATGTATATGTACTGATGTGTATATACACATGTATATATGTAAATGTATAATCACATGCACAGACATGGGCATATGCATGCTCATGTGTATGTGTACATGCACTCCCTCTCTAATAAAAGCGACTTGCTCTTTCCTGAAGACAAAGCAGTCATTTCTTCCTTCAGTTCATTCATTCCCTCTTCTTGGAAAGCCCTTCTCCATTATTCTCCATCCATGGAAAAACATTGCAGCTGGGCTCCTAATTTAATAACGCCATGTGATGGAGCTAGTTTTACCTATTTCATCTTGAGGTTATGTGTTGGTTCCTTGAAGCTAAGAACGTGATTTCTTCCATCTTATTTACTGTGGAGTCTCATAATTGGTTGCTCAAAAACTGCTTGCTATATGGCTGAGTGAATTTTGCCCACATTATCTAAATTATCTTATTTCCTTGTCATCTCTGCTTGAAAACAGGGTTGCAATTTGTCTAATATGATGTTCCCACAGATGTTGTCAGGCAAGTACTCTATAAAGCCCCTATGGAAGGAAGACTTAGGGCTGTTTTTCATTTCTTCTCCTGCTTTAGTGGCCTTGTTAGGAAATCATATAATATAGCTCAAAGCAATGTGAGACATGAGAGCATCATAATGAGGAGTTTGGGCTTCATCTCAGTTTTTTTTTCATAAGCAAAATAAAATCATGTCTACATCATATGCTTTGTAAAAGAAAAAAAAAATTAACTGATGTGTGTAAAATACTTAGCAAAGGACAAACACATAATAAGCAGGCAATGATACCAGAATAATAATGAACTTTGCTTTTAATACACAAAAAATATTGTCCCAAGCAACAACAACAAAACAAAACAAAACAAAACCTGAGAATGATTCTGCAACATCCTTTATAGTTAGTGATTTTATGGCCTCTTTTGCTGGAGACTATGTTTACACGTGTTCTTGTTACATAATTATTAATCGTATTTCTGTTTACTTTCCAGAAGTTTTTAGTTTGAGAAATAAATTCTATGATCGTTCTACTCTTAATCCTTCATGCCTCTGTTACTATTTAAAATTATAACTGAGCCATCTACAAATTAATTGTAGAACCAGCAAATTTCAGTAATCCAAATAAGCAAAGCCATCAAGCATTGCTGCTTTCTTTTCTCTCCTCTTTAGAAAGAAGAAAGAACATGAATAAAGTTTTAGGTTATGCCAAAGAAAAGCATCTCACTGTGTTGTATGAATGATTGCACTTTTCTATATTGCTATTAATATAGAAGTTATTTTTAAAGAAGTGCACATCTGTTTGTTTTAACGTTGAAATTGCACCATTTTACTACATGTTTTGCTTATTTCAAAATTGTGTGTAAGAGTTTTTATGTAACAATAACCTTCCCATAGTAAGATACAGTAAAAACTTTAAAATCCAGTGATAAAATCTTACCATAGAAACCCTGTTTTCAATGCCACTGATTTGCCTCTTAATGGACATAGGACCCTGTCCTGACCATTGATCCTCAAAGGGATGTTTGCTAATTGTTTTTAGGAGAAAAATATATTCCTTTGTAGAAAGAAGGGCAGAAGGAGGAGACAGTTTTTTTAACCAACCTTCACTTCACCTGGTACATTGTTGTATGGTAATTGATGCTTAGCTCTGCTGAAATTATCAGCTGAATATTACTATTGTTCTGAAGATGGCAGAGCAAAATGGTATGAAAAAACTATATTCTAAATAACATCATTAAGTCACTGAACTATGAAATGACCCACCTCCCACCTTCTTGTTAATTTATGTAATAAATGTCTGAATTGTTCAAGCCATTATTACATTGGTAGTATTTAACTTACAGTGAAGTATTATAATAGCCACAGGGATAAAGCCAGTCATGCTGAGTGCAAATTTTAAACTATTTGATACTTTTTTCTCCATGTTTACTGTCTTTATATTTTACCATTTCCCCTTCTTTGCCTAGGTTTCAGATCTTAACTTAGTATTTGTATTACTTATTTTGCCTCATTATTATTAAACTTTCTCCTTTTTAGTTTTTTCTTGTCTTTTTTTTAAAAAAATAAATTGTGATTAAGGCCAGTTGCTTCTTCCCCAGTTTGATCTTGCAGCTAATACTTAATCAGATTAAGTGATTAAGGGATATTCAGTGTCCAGAATATTAATTTCATCAAATCTTAGATATTATTAATCTGTAAGTGTTGACTTTCCTTGAAACAGTTCTTTGAAAATTTCTTCCAAATCCTTTTCCTTTATTGTCTGAAATTACAGATGTTCTAACATATTCCATTTTATTTATTCTTACACTAAAACCTGCAGAAGCATGAGCTGTGGATTATGAAAATATTAATTTTCATGGTAAGTAGAGTGAAGGTAGGATTTAATTTTAATGAAGCCTGGTGTAACAAACATTCCACTCCAGTGAAATCTTACAAAGCACCAGCTGGAATCCAGCTGTGTCCCATGCTCTGACTGTTGTGAAATCTTACTACAACCAAATAAAGCAGATGCATCCTTGAAGGTTTTGATGAACTTTGTAAATCTTCAGATCAGGTCTTTCATACTCTACTTTTAGCTAAAAGGCAAAAAAGTTCATTGTCTTTAGAGGCTCATTAGCTTCTCTTTGAGGCTCTGCCAAAATTCAGTTCTCTGTCAACAGATGGAGGTGATGCTACATTTGCCTAGTTTGGTCCTAATGCCATTCCTTCGATATAGATAAGCAAAGGCATTATTGCTATTTATATCTAAAGGCATTCTTTATTAAAATATAAAAGCAAAAAATATATAATTGTAAATTATACAGAAGCACAAAATTTTAAAAATCAGGGCTTTAGAAGATAGAGGTTCCTCTTTGATAAAAATCACATGAGTAGTTCAACAACCTCAAGAGGCAAATAATTTACATAACTATAAAACTCCTAGGAGAAAGTTATAGTAAAATCTCATGAGTTATATTATCTAATAAATATTATAGAAATGGTGATATGGTCAGTATAATTTAAAATTTAAGTTAATAATTTCAATGCCATTGATTTACACAGGTGTCAGAGTGAACATTAAGAAGACCAAATGTAATCAAAGTATTTGCCTCTATCTAATCAAAATGTGTTCCAAAATTACAACTGGACTCTTTTCCTAGACTTCACTATAGAAAAAGCATAGTTATCATTATTCATGTCTGTATTCCTAGAGTCTAGCAACTCCAGTTTTGGTTACGTATCAATCTTCAATTGTTTAACATGCGGTTGGTTTACTTAATTCTCTAATCTATAAAAAAGGCACATAAGAATACTTATAACATGGGTCATCAATTTTAGTATAAAAAAATCATAGTGCACAAATGGAATGAGAATGAAGAGTTCTTTCTGTAAGAATTGGAGGATATTTTTGGGCCGTTTTATTTTAGCCCCAGAAATTATGGTGTATCCCATTTAAATACAGTGTGTGTATGTGGGAAAGGAAAGAAAAGGATTTTCAGGCAAAATGATAAGCGTGGAGTAGCCAATAGTTTAATTGGTGAGAGTACTGTATAAATAATGTCAAGATTTTAGATTCAGTGTGTGTAAAAACAGAATGTTTTGTTCTAGAGATTCAATCATTTGTAAATTAAGCTATTATTTCCAGCTTGCTTATTTTGTACCACGTTTTATGATAATCTCTGAAAATAAGACAGTTGTTTTCATTATCATTATTATGCTTAAGGTCTAATAAAGGTCCATGTTATGTAAAGCACATGCAGTTGAGTCCAAAATCCAGATACATTATTAAATATGTGAACATTAAGTCTCAGTTTATTTATAATTCATATAATTATAAGTTAATAATATTATTTTCAAAGTTTAATAAAGTGACATATGTGTACGTGTGTATTTATAATGCTCATAAGTGCTTAGTGCTTATTAATAAATGATAATATAAATGCAGAATTTTGTGTTCAATAAAAAGTTATGTAATATTGTGTCTAAATAATCCTCTCAATAATTAACATAATATTTAATATGTGGCATACAATGCATATTTTCTGAATGAATTACTGATTAAATAAATAAGTCAATTACTAAAAATGTAAATAAAATCTTTTCAATTAGTACATATCAGTGCACTAATAAACATAAAATAAAAAGAACAGAGGACTTCTTTATTCTGAAATTACAGAATAGCTGGCATCAGACTAAGTCTCTCAGTGAGACTATATAAAAAAACCAAAAAAAAAAAAAATACAAAATATGAGCAGTTTGAGTCATTGGAGAACAACCAAGAGAGATAAGATTTGAGGACGCAAGAGCCTCAAGACAAGGAATCCATTAAGATGATATCTACATTAGCCACTTTCTCCCCATTTCAAGGCATTTTTTGATTCCCTGCATGAGAAATAAGCAGCTTGAGTCTAGAGGTTATGGTACTCTCAGCATGCTTTGAGAGGAAAAAAATGAATTTTCAGGGCCAAAAATGCAGGAAGGGTCAGTAATAATGGACAAAATTTTATTTTGATTAATTTGTCAAAACTGAATTTTAGAACAGAATAGAGACGCTGAGAAGCTAAAAAGCAGAGCCTTTAATAGATCATAGAACTCTGATACTAGAAATAGAGCTAAGGGTCTACTAAGAAAGTGGTCTGAGATTCCTGAATCATAATTCCTAGGAGTAAGGGCTAACAAAAAAGACCCACCCTAATAGCTTGAGTCGGTCTTAGATCTCAGTGATTTGCCAATAATTTAACTGTCTCCTAGAAATAAACTCAACATTCTTTAGAGGAAGTTACAGAATTGAGAGTCTCTATAATGTCTTATCCAACATATCCGTTTTTTTTTAAATCCTAACCATGCAAAGAAATAGGAACATGTGACACTTAATTTAGATATAAAATGATCAATAGGATCAGACTTCTACTTTACTCAGATGTTGAAATTAGCAAATAAAGATGCTTAAATGACTCCTTTAACATGTTAGTAATTTTAATAAAAGATTGATATGTAAGTGAAGATTTGGTAAATTTGTCAGAGATAGGTAAATTCTAAAAGGAAAAAATAGAAATCATAGAACTGAAAAAATACAATATGAAATTCAAAATGCATTGGATAATACTAATATTGCATTAAAAAGTCAGCAAGCATAAGGTTAAATAAAACTTTTCAAGGTGAAACTCAAATAGAAGAAAGATTTAAATTTAAAAGAGCCTCTAAGATATGTACAGCAATATCAAGTGGTTTGTCATTTGTGTACCTGGAGATTTAGAAGGAGAGGAGTAATAGTATTAAAAAGAAACAAATGGGTTAAGATATTTATATTTTATACTCAAAACATTGCTAAAATTTTCTAATAATTTTATAAAAAATATTTGAGAAAGTTTTCCTAATATATACTCAATTAATCCTAATCCTTAGAATTGTGTTTTTTGCTTTTTTTTTTGGAGACAGAGTCTCACTCTGTTGCCTGTTCTAGAGTGCCCTTGCATCAGCCTAGCTCACAGCAACCTCAAACTCCTGGGTTTAAGCAATCCTTCTGCCTCAGCTTCCCAAGTAGTTGGGACTACAGGCATGCACCACCATGCCCAGATAATTTTTTCTATATATTTTTAGTTGTCCATATAATTTCTTTCTATTTTTAGTAGAGACAGGGTCTCGCTCTTGTTCAGGCTGGTCTTGAACTCCTGACCTCTAGCGATCCTCCCACCTCGGCCTCCCAGAGTGCTACCATTATAGGCGTGAGCCACCACGCCCAGCCAAGAATTATTTTAAATATTATTTTATGCAATAAAGCTTTTATGATTATAAATGAAGTTTTGTTTCCATTCATCTAGAAAGGGCATGTAATGCTTTATCTTTGAAAAATATTGCAAATAAAATTCAAAAGATTCTAAACCTTAAAAATCCAAGTGACTACCTACCCTGTTTAGGCTTCTAATAATATAATTTTATTTATAATTTTCTTCAATCAGACTTATATCAGAAGTAGATAAATTGTGAATTACTCTTATTAAGATATACCTGAGTAGTATCCATTAATACCATTGTAGACTTCATTCTTAATCACTTCAATGGAAAATCATTTATTTCTGAATGGTACTAAAAATTTATTAAAGTATTTCAAAGAAGTCCAGGTGAGTTTGTTTTCAATTTGATTACTATATTTACTCCAAATCCTTCAAATTACTGTGGCACTTATAAGCATGAATAATAAAAAATATCATTATATATGAAATGTAGACTCAAAACTTCTGTTTAAATAGAATTTGATTGAGTCATATGTACTTAATATGTGCTGCATTATAAATTTTACTTGTCTGAATAAACGTTATGATGGAAATATATAAAAATTCCTCAGGGAAACACTGTGAGTTTATACTTAAGGCAAACAATTATATAAGAAATGTTGCACACACAAAAAATGAGGATGCTTGAAATAGCCTCTTAACTTTCTCAATGAAGGCTGTAAAATTATCTTATTTTTGATGCTAAAAGTTTTATCATATTTTTTCATCACAAATGTAGCCATTTGCTAAAGCTGTCTGTTCTTCCAAAATGAAATATGGCACTTTTAATAAATGTGAAAAATGTGATGTGTTAAACACAAATAAAATGAGAAGGGAATGGAAATGAAAGAAGAAAAAAGTAAGGTACATGAAATTGCAGAAAACTTTGAAAATGAGTTTGTATTTTGTAAATTTATTCTCCAATCGTATGATATTCAGTAGAGAATACAAAGTATTGCTCCTAATAAGCTTTTGTACACTACCTGTCCTAGCAGAAGCTTTTTCCATTAATATTGACGCCTTACAAAAGCAATTTGCTTTGTAGAATGAAAAGGAATCAGCAGAACCCAGACAGAGAAATCCAATTTTATCCTCAGACAGGCACAAGCTGTATGCTTTCCATTTTAATGGCTGCTTTATACAAGTGTCATGTAAGAAATGAACACAATTGCCCATAGAGACATGAAGCCTAGAAGCAGCCGTGGTATCTTCTGTGCGGGCAGTTCTCTACACAGGCGCAACTTGGATTCAAACCCAGAGAAAACTATTACAATCTAATCAAGCTCTATATGGTATTTCCATGACAATATGAGTACTCATATTTAAACCAATGTGTCCTTGAAGAATATCACTGGATTTATGAGGAGGAACTCTTTGACAGACTGCATACAGGAAGACCTGAAATTCCCAAATGCCTGAAGGTTAAATAATTTCTCTCTGTGGGAAAAAATAATGAAAATATTGAGAGAGAGAGAGACATAATATGAATGAGAATACAGGTGAAAAGAGAGCAGAGTACAATTGCCTGTTGTGTGACTCTGAGTTCGTAGTTCTTCAGTAAAGTTACAAGTTCAAGAAATATTGGATGAAGGTGTCCATGGGTAAGCCAATGAAAGAACTAGATTTTGTGATTTGAGGAAGTATCCACAGCAGAAAATGGACAGCAAATGCAGAGCAGAGTAGAAAGTCAGAGAGAGCAAGACAAGGAAGTCACGGGCAGATAGATACTGAAATAATTTGCAGCAATTGAGGGAATGACTCCAAACATCAGGAATTGGAACTGAGGTTTAGGGCAAGTTTATACTTTATGGATTTTTTTAGAGCTACCTAAAGTGACCACTGTAAACTACATTATATTCATATATTTAATAATTCAATTTGTGATATAATTTCATTTGCTGTTATGGTTTTGACTTCCTTAAATTGAAAAATTTAATTGCTAGCTCCTGCACAGCTGAAATCAATTTTGTCAGAATAGGCAATTAGTTAAATGAGAACTGGAAAACAGTTTGGAAGGGGGGATATACTTCAAGATTTATTATTTAAGTTATGCATATTGATGTTAATAAGATGAGAGCAATTTAAGTAGTATATTATACTTTTGTTTCAAAGAGACTAGATGTACATCTATTATGGAGCTCAAATTTCTTTTTGTATTCCAAAGTAATCTGGTTTCAGCACATTGGTTTTCAGCTCATGGTTTCATTTTGAACCATATGCAACGTTTACTTTTCCTCTTTGTGGAGTCCCCAGACCTTTTCCAGTGGAAGTCAATTTTAAATATAATTGAAATCTTAAGTCAAAGGAATTAAAGTGGAGCCACTAATATTTTTTTAGATTCTAGTGTCAGGCTTACTGATAGAGCCTTGGAGATAGCAAATAAAACAACCAAAATTTGGATCCCATTTCCAAAGTATATTAGCTATTCATTACTCAATGTCGACAGTGAAGTCCATGATTACTGGCAGGAACCAGTGGAGGGAATTTATTAATATTTTGCTTGCTTTTTAGAAGGATCTCTTATTACATTTTTTTTCTCTCTCTCTCTGTATGTGTATGTTTGTATATATGCATATGAACATTATGTATATGATTAAATACATACTTTCTGATACAACTTAGGGAATATTATCCATTGATATAATATATTTGTAAAACTTATATTGCTATTAAAATTATTCTCGAATTTAATAAGAAGGCATTGGAATGTTCTAGTGCTAGACTAGACTGTTAGTTTATGGTGTCTTGTTTGAATAACAATATTAGTTATTTGTGTTACTAATAAGTTCATTAGCCACATATTAGCCATGAATATTTATAAAGGCAATGGTTTCTATAGTTAGTGTACTTTTAAGCTGGCATTTTGAATTCATTTTAAGGTGAGGAAATAGACTCAATAAAGCAAGTTTGCTGTAAAATTTTAAAAGCTCTATAATCTAAGTCTTTTTTTTTCCTTTTCTATCCATTGTTTTCACATTTGATCATTTTTGACTTGATAATATTTTCTCATTCCAGGTTATAACTGGTAGATTTTGGAGTCAAACAGACTTGTGTTTGGATATGATCCCCTTTACTTACCAGCTAAGAGTCTTAGCAAATTTACTTAAGCCCCTATAGCGTATTTTCTTATCTATTCCAAATGAATGATAGATAAAAATCTAACTCAAAGAGCTAGGCCTATAGTAAGCATAAAAAAATCCTATCATTGTCATCATCAACATATCACCATTATCATTGCTATTATAAATAAATATCAGTAGTGGTTCACCCCAATTAGAGTTTAATATGATATCTACATGTGTGCTCTAATATTATCCACCATTTGGTATGCCTATAATTGTTTTAATTATCAAATCAACTGATTTGTATCTACCTACTGTAAAAAGGCTTCAAGACTTTAAAAATAAATCATAGATATTTTTAAAAAGTATTTTTTTTAATTGTGTGAGAAAAAATCTTTACACTTTGCCTTAAGAAAGTAAATTTATAAGATCAATATAAACATATACGTAATTAGAGGCTAGTCAAGGGAAGGCAGGGCATGTTTCAGATAACTTGGCTATCATTAAGTATCAATAGTGTGAGAAAGAAAGATCAAAGGCACAAGCAGAAACTTAGGTCTCCTGTCAGATGGATCAGGATAGTTTCAGCAATATTTAAGATAAGACTGCAAACTAAATTATTTGTGAAAGCTTTTAATATACCCTTACATGTCACGTGATGAACATTTAAGCCTGCTTCGCTTATTTATCTATCCTCTGAGCACTATGGTTATTGAAGAGATAAATTTTTCTCCAATCATGGCAGAATATGTTGCCTTAAGTCAAGCATTAAAATCTCATAGATTTTAAGGGGAGCATAAGAGTTCCCCTTCTCTATGTAATATTTTTTTGTTGAGAATTTTGCATATATTGTTTTATTTCCTTCTATTCATAGTCCCATAAAATAGGTATTATTATCTCACTTTTATACATAGGGAGACTGACATTTGAGTTACTCACGGTCATATAATAAAGTGATAAACACGGGGCTTAACCCCTTGTCTTTTGACTTCAAAACCTACCCCTAAAATTACTACCTCAGGTGAATCTATTTTGGGAGGCTTACCTGTTCTGTCAGGTTTCTATCCTGGTCTAGGGCACCCATGGCACACATTTTATTTTATTTTTTATTGCAATTCATTTTTTATTTAAGTGGTTTTTTGTCACATTTTGTAGTGGATGAATTATATAGAGGTGAAATCAAGGTTTTTAGTGTACTCATCATTCAAATGGTGTACATTGTACCTGATAGGTAATTTTTGATACTTCCCCACACCCTCTCTCTTTCTCAGTCTCCAAAGTCTATTATACCACTCTGTATGAACTTGTATATCCATCATTTAGCTCCCACTTATAAGTGAGTACATGCAGTATTGTTTTCCCATTCCTGAGATACTTCACTTAGGATAGTGGCTTCCAGGTTCATCCAAGGTGCTGTGAAAGACATGATTTCATTCTTCTTTATGGCTGAGTAGGACTCCATGGTGTATACATTTTCTTTACTCATCAGTTGATGGGCACTTAGATACTTAGATTGATCCATATCTTTGCAATTATGAATTGTACTATGATAAGCATATGGGTGCACATGTGATATAACGACTTATCTTTCTTTGGGTAGATAGTCAGTAGTGGGATTGCTGGATCAAATCATAGGTCTTCTTTTAGTACTTTGAGGAATACCCATGCTGTTTTCTATTGAGGTTGCACTAATACGATTCTCACCGATAGTGAATAAGAATTCCCTTTTTACCTCATCCATGCTAATATCTATTGTTTTTTAACTTTTTAACAGTGGCCATTCTGACAGAGATAAAGTGCTATCTAATTGTGGTTTTAATTTGCATTTCCCTAATGATTCGTGATGATGAGCTTTTTAAAAAAATATGTTTGTTTGTTGATGATTTTATGTTTTCTTTTGAAAAATATCTGTTCATGTATTTTGCCTACTTTTTAATGGGGTTATTTGTTTATTTCCTGCTAATTTGTTTGAGTTATTTATAGATTCTGTATATTAGTTCTTTGTCGGATATAAAGTTTGTGAATATTTTCTCTAATTCTGTAGCTTGTCTATTTATTCTGTTGATTATTTCTTTTGCTGTACAGAAACTTTTTAGTTTAATTAAGTCCCATTTATTTATTTTTATTTTTGTTGTATTTGCTTTTGGGGTCTTAGTCATTAATTCTTTGCCTAAGCCAATGTCCAGAAGAGTTTTTCCTAAGTTTTCTTCTAGAATTTTTATAGTGTCTTACATTTAAGTCTTTAATCCATCTTGAGTTAATTTTTGTGTATGGTGAGAGATAAGAATTGCAATTTCATTTTGCATGTGGCTCTCCAATTTATTGAATAGGGTATCCCTTTCCCTGTTTATGATTTTGTCTGCTTTTTTGAAGATCAGTTGGTTGTAAGTTTATTTCTGGGTTACCTATTCTATTCTGTTGATCTACATTTCTATTTTTATACCAGTATCATGCTGTTTTGGTTACTAGTAACTCCAGAAGTTTATTAATGACTTCATGGGGTCTGAGCACTAATCACTGGTGGCCTCATTTCTTAATTTATGAATCCTGAACTAAAAATTGGAAAATATGGACTATCCATCTTTTTCTCCCTTGCTTCTAGAAAGTAGCATGCTTAGGTAGCATCTTACTTTTGTAAACACTTCCTATCCAACAACCTTAAAACTATGGTATATACAGTTGACCCACGAACAACATAGCTTTAAGGTTTGAACTGTGTGTGTCCACTTACAGGTAGATTTTCTCAATAAATACAGTCAGCCCTCCATATGAGTGGGTGGGCTTAACCAAACACAGATAGAAAATACAGTATTAATCAGATGCAATGGCTCACTCTTTCAATCCTAGCACTTTGGGAGGCTAAGGTGGGAACATCACATCACTTGAGCTCAGAGTTGAAGTTTATGTGAACTATGATCATGTCACTCCACTCCAGACTGGGTGACAGAGCGAGACCCTGTCTCAAAACAAAACAAAAACAAAAACAAAACATAAATAGAGAAAGAAAAAGAAAAAGAAAAAGAAAATACAGTATTGTCAGGAAGTGAAACCTGCAAATATAGAGGGTCAAATTTTCATATCTGTGGGTTCCCTAGGGCCACTGTGGGATTTGGGTATATGCAAAGTTTGGTATCTGCAGAGTGTCCTGGAACAAATCCCTCACAGATAACAAAGGATGACTACATTCAAGTGTGGAAGAATAAAATAAAATTTAAAACTCTGAAAAGCATCAAAATTTTAGCAAATTAAAATTATAAAAATAATTTTAAGAATTAGTTATATTGATTTGTTTTTTTAAAAAATATTAAATAATGAGGAAAAGGAGTGCTACTAGAAGGAGATTCAACAAGGCAACTGAAATCTCAGATAATAGAAACTTATAAATAGTTGTCACATTTTTACAATGTCTCACAGTGTAATGTCACTAACCTAACAATATACCAACCTCAAAATTTTGAGACAAATTAAGTCATCAAAAAGTAACTTAAAAGTCTATAACAAAGCAAATCCCAAAAGAGAAAATAAAAAGGCATTTGAACATTAAATGTGTTACACTATCACAACTAATCAAACAACTAAATAGAAAATTCCTGTCAAATTACCAATATATTTTAAATGAGAATATTCAATTCTATGATTATGCATTCTCATATGCCACTAGTTCATATATTAATTACTAATATATTTTAGGAAATTAGCCTGCCATTCAGAGATTTTCTTCATCTGCAGTTATATGCCCAACCAATAGGGATACTTTGTTGCTAAAAATATTATTTTCTTTGCACATGAATGTGTCAGACCAAAGGGATGAAACACAATTGGTCCAGTCCAATTCTGAGCGTTTATCCCTAGTTCTCAATCTCTTTCCTACATTAGGAGTTGTCACGTGACTCAGTTCTGGCCAATGAGTAATGAGAAAGTTGTCAGTGGTCTCCTGGAAAGATATTTCCTCCATTACCAGAGAAAAAAGACATATTAAGAAGTCTCTTGTCACTCTTGTTACTCCTTGTACTTTCTGTCTTTGGATAAAGATGTGTAAGAAAATAAAGGACGAGGATATTGCAGCCACCTGGCAGCCATCTGGAAAAGATTAAGAAAATTGGGGAAGAGTTTTCTTTCTGTGCTTGGTTTATTTCATTGAACATAATGTCCTCCAGGTTCATCCAGGTTGCTGCAAATTACAGAATTTCATTCCTTGTTAAGGCTGAATAGTATTCCATTGTGTGTGTATATAACCACATTTTCTTTATCCATGTATCCACTGATTGACATGGTGATTCCATATCTTGACTATAGTAAATAATGTTGCAATGAATATGGAAGTGCAGATAGCTCTTTGATATATTACTTCATTTCCTTTTGATATATACCAAGTAGTGGGATTGCTGGATCATATGCTAGTTCTACTTTTAAATTTTTGAAGAAACTCCATACTATTTTCCATAGTGGAAAATAGTACTAATGTACTAATTTAACTCCCCAACAATAGTGTGCAAGGGTTCTCTTCTCTCCACATCCTCATAAGGATCATCACTTGTTATCATCATCTTTTTGATAATAGACATTCTAATAGGTATTAAGTAATATCTTCTTGTGTGAGACTCATGGGAGTAGAGAGAAGAATGGTGGTTACTAGGGCTAAAGGATAGAAGTGGGAGTGGGGAATATATTAGTCAAAGGATACAAAATTTCAGTTACATAGGAGAAATAAGTTCAAGAGATCTATTATAAAACATGGTTACTATAGTGTTGTATTCCTTAAAATTGCTATGAGAAATTTTAAGTGTTTTCACCACCAAAAAAATGATAAATATGTCAGGCATTTCATATGTTAAATGACTCTATTTAGTCATTCCACAATGTACACATATTTCAAAATATGTTTTTCATGATAAATATATATGATTTTATATATATGTCAATAAAAAATAAAGCAAATGTTCAATAGGAAGGCAAATAAAAAGAACTGCTAAAACAATGACACAGGATTAATTTCACTTAGTCACTAGGTGGCTTTCCTCTAGACTACTTTTTTACGTAAGATACTAAAATTTTTATATTTATTGTCTTAGGAATATAACATACATTATGATGAGAAGGAAAAAATAAACCTAGGGAGTCACCTAATAATCTAGTAATAGATGGTTTAACACAATAAAATCAGTATTATTTCATTAAAATGAAGTTTTAGAAATATTTAATGGAAAGTCCTCATAATACATTGTTAAGTGAAAAAAATATAGAATCTAATTTATAGAAATAATACTCTAAGCATGCGAAAACCCTTTAGAAAACAGTCAGAAATAAAATATTGTTATAGGTAGTAAAATTATGAATAGATTTTTCTAACCTTCTTTAATTCCCATAATTCTCAAAATCTTCATGAGTTTTTGTAATGTTCTATAATCAGCAAAATAAGCCAAAAATCCTTGCTATTAGTGTCCTTCATTGTTGAAGCATTCAGCTTGCCACACATAAGTGGGAATTCCTAAATGTATTTCAATCTATTACAAAAATTGATGATTAAAACAGTAAACCACAACTGCTAAGAAAAATTTCAGTCATATTGCATTCTCCTTTTAAGAGAACAGAAAAATGTGTTCTTTTATTAAAAATGTTAAGCCAAGTTGCTAGTTAAAATATTTATTAATATATAAACTTAACTTATATGGAACAACTTATTTTGCCTGTGGTTACTAAATAAATGATGTTGCTATGTTATTCATAATAAAACTCCTTTGAAATGTAGTGTTAAGAAATAGAATAAATAATCATACTCTAAATAAACATTAGTCATCCTTTTAAAAATATAACTTTGTTTACAGGGAATTTTTTATTTTAAACATTATAATTGAGTTCAATTTTAATTATACCATTATGCATAGCGGTTTCTAGGATATTCTTTGAAATCATTTGTTCATTTTCTAAGTGTTTTTCAGATATGTAATATGCATTTCATGTTTCCTTCACCTAGTTTTCCATATCATATTACCATTAATTGTTGAGATCACACCATAATTTCTTAAGATTTTAGTCACTATTTTGGGAAAAACCATTACTGCACTTGATATTCAAAAGTACACCAATTCTGAAAGTGAAAAGCTCTGAGGGAATATTAAATGTTCTGTACTGTACAAGAAGCTGACATCATTTTGGGGATGGTGCCAGCAGATATTTGAAGTGTCAAATACCAAAAAATTTCAGTATCCACTGACAGTCTCTGATTTCTCTTGCTCTGGCAAGTGTATGAAAAGACTGAGTATAAAGAGTAGTTTTCAGAGTTTCAAAAATGATTGTCTAATATAGTTAATTATTAGAATGGCTAATACTCATTTTATTTACTAAAGATCTCATTCCAGAACACATAGGAATCACTCTAAAATTCAATCTCTAATAAACAGCTTGTAATATTAACATTTAATAAGCAAATTTTGAACCAAAAGAAATCTTTAGAGCTGGCCTAACCTCAAAACGTATTTTGCAAACTGAGGCATTAAAACCAATATTCTTAATGATTTTTCAAACATGTTATATATAGTGATCTAATAATCTTTATAATACACAATTGTAAAGTTTAGCCAAATACTTTTTTTTAAAATTTCATTTATTTATTTTTATTTCAGCATATTACGGGAGTACAAATGATAAATGTTTAGGTTACATATATTGCCTTTGCCCAACTGAGTCAGAGCTTCAAGCATGTCCATCCCCCAGATGGTGGACACTGCACCCATTAGGTATGAATATACCCATCCCCTCCTCCCACTTCCCACCTGCCCAACACCTGATTAATACGACTACTATATGTGCACATAAGTGTTGATCAATTAATACCAATTTGATGGTAAGTACGTGTGTCACTTGTTTTTTCATTTTTGTCATACTTCATTTAGTAGAATGGGCTCCAGCTCTACACAGGATCATACAAGAGGTGCTAGATCAACATTGCATTTTGTGGCTGGGTAGAACTCCAGTGCGTGCGTGTGTGTGTGTGTGTGTGTGTGTATCACATTTTATTAATCCACTCATGTACTGATGGGCACTTGGGTTGTTTCCACATATTTGCAATTGTGAATTGTGCTACTATAAACATTCTAGTGCAGATGTCTTTTTTATAGAATGTCTTTTTTTTCCTTTGGGTAGATGCCCAGTAATGGGATTGCTGGATCAAATGATAGTTCTACTTGTAGCTCTTGAGGTATATCCATATTACTTTCCACAGAGGTTGTACTAGTTTGCAGTCCCACCAGCAGTGTATGAGTGTTCCTATCTCTCCACATCCATGCCAACATTTATTGTTTTGGGACTTTTTGATAAAGGCCATTCTCACCGGAGTTAAGTGATATCTCATTGTGGTTTTGATTTGCATTTCCCTGATGGTTAGAGATGTTGAGCATTTTTCCATATGTTTGTTGGCCATTAGTCTGTCCTCTTTCAAAAGTTTCTGTTCATGTCTTTTGCCCACATTTTTGATAGGGTTGTTTGATTTTTTTTCCTTGTTGATTTTCCTGAGTTCTTTATAGATTCTAGTTATCAGCCGTTTTTCAGGTGTGTAGCATGCGAATATTTTCTCCCCTTCTGTAGATTGTCTGTTTGGTCTCATGATAGTTTCCTTGGCTTTGCAGAAGTTTTGTACTTTGATCATGTCACATTTATTTATTTTTATAGTTGCTGTGATTGCCTTTGGGGTCTTGTTCATAAATTCTTTGCCTAGTCCAATGTCTGTAAGAGCTTTCCCAACATTTTCTTCTAGAATTCTTATAATTTCATGCCTTAAGTTTAAGTCTGTTATCCACTATGAGTTGATTTTTGTGAGAGGTGAGGGATGTGGATCCTGTTTCAGTCTTCTACATGTGGCTATCCAATTTTCCCAGCACTATTTATTAAGAATTCTTTTCCCCAGTGTATGTTTTTGTCTGCTTTGTCAAAGATTATATGGCTACATGAGGATGGTTTTATATCTGGGTTCTCAGTTCTGTTCCATTGGTCGATGTCCCTGTTGTTGTACCAGTACCATGCTGTTTTAGTTACCACAGCCTTGTAGTATAGCTTGAAGTCTGGTAAACTGATGCCTTCCAATTGGTTCTTTTTGCTTAAGATTGCTTTTGCCATATGGGGTCTTCTCTAATTCCATATGAAGCATAGAATTATTTTTTTGTAGATTTGTGAAAAATGATATTGGTATTTTAATAGAGATTGCATTGAATCTGTAGATCATTCTGGATAGTATAGACATTTCAACAATGTTGATTCTACTGACCTATGAGCATGTTATGGTTTTCCACCTGTTTACGTCCTCTTCTATTTCCTTCCTCAGTGTTTTCATAGTTCTCCCTGTATAGGTCTTTCACCATCCTAGTTAACATACATTCCTAAGTATTTTTGTTTTCTTTATTGCTATTGTGAAGGGTATTGAGTCTTTGATTTGGTTCTCACTTTGACTGTTGCTGGAGTATAAGAATGCTACTGATTTCTGTACATCGATTTTGTAACCTGATATTTTGCTCAATTTGTTTAACAATTCCAGTAGTCTCATGGCAGAATCTTTGGGGTTTTCTAGATATCGTGTCTTCAGCAAAGCCACATTCTGATTTTTATTATTAGAACTTACTGTTCCTCACTTCACTAGAAAACAAGAAACACATAAGCAACTAAAAAGTAATGGGAAAAATCCCTGATAATATGTGCTATGCAGTTGCCTTATAATTTTAACTGGATGTATTCTTGTTACAGTAAAAATAATGAATTTTGACACAATATCACTTTATATTTGTATGCTTTTAAGTTCATTACATGGGAAGGAATGCTTATATATTTACTTTTGTAAAAATTGCTTTTGTAAAAGTAGTTTATCTTTTGCTTAACTTAAATATTTTTTCTTTGTAAATATGTTACTTATTTTGTATAGCCATTATCCCTTAAATATGGAAAACATAATAAAAAGACAAGGAAAACTAGCCGTTGTCATTTAAGAGAATGAGTGGGGTTACAATTTTTCATTTTTACTAGTTTTATATCTTGTCTTATGCAAAGCTGAATTCTATTTTTGTTTTTAATAACTCTGTTGCAAGAACTTTTAATTAACTTGTTTTCAGTAATATTATATCTTCTTTCAGGTTCTTAATTGATTAGAGGGGGTGCTACCGAACTTCATGTAAAATAAGACATTGAAAAGAAAAAAGAATAAGTAATAGCAACCATAATTAAGTACAGTTTTCACTGAAAAATCTGTAATGCTAAGGAGGTATATGCCCGTATCTTTTTCATAGGACTATTAGCAATTCAAATCTCATACCATAGTTACATACAATATTACTGTAGACAAGTTTTTTAGTCAGGACAGTAACACAATCAGAAAATCCATGTGTAAAGCAGACATTAGTTTATGTCATTGTGGTCAAAAACATGGTCAAATGACTAGATTTTCAGTCAAGTATTTTGGTGTTATTTGTAAATGTAATATAAGGGTTTGCTATATTTTTATATGTGTGAATAAACACTTGAGGTTACTTCTTAAGTTAAAGTGGTTAAAATAGTACGTGGGTCTTAAATATTCAAGAATTTGCTTTTTATGAATATTTATGTATATGTGTTTGTATAACTCTATGTTGATTTAAGCTTTCTTAGTACGCTTGATCTTCTCAGATTCCAGTCTTTAAGTTTTAAACTGAATTATCTTGTTGCATATTTTGCAATTTCTAAATCTATTTAAAATAAACCATTATAGTATTGGTTAACAAATAATGTTCAAAATAACATTTTGTCCCATGATATATGAGTACAATATTAAATAAGCCCCAAATCTCTCATCAACAAATAAATCTGTCTGTGCCACATCTATTTCACTACACTGTTATAATTTCAAAAGACTCCTACGGGAATGGCCCCCAAGGCTATAATGTAAATCACACATACACGCACACACTTAAAAATGAAGAAAATTTTATTTATATGGAGAAAGAAAGCAAGCTTATTTCTCTGTAGAGTAATACAAGGTTTTTCTTTCTATCACATTTTAAAAATAGTTGTTTTTAATAAAGCTTTACTCATTATATTATATATAGTTCTTTTACTTTTAACTTTCTGTCTACTTTCATTAAACTTTACAGCTGATGATAAACTTTGATTAGAAAATAATTGCTAGCCGGGTGCGGTGGCTCACGCCTGTAATCCTAGCACTCTGGGAGGCCGAGGTGGGCGGATTGTTTGAGCTCAGGAGTTCGAGACCAGCCTGAGCAAGAGCGAGACCCCATCTCTACTAAAAATAGAAAGAAATTATATGGACACCTAAAAATATATAGAAAAAATTAGCTGGGCATGGTGGTGCATGCCTGTAGTCCCAGCTACTCGGGAGGCTGAGACAGGAGGATTGCTTGAGCTCAGGAGTTTGAGGTTGCTGTGAGCTAGGCTGACGCCACGGCACTCACTCTAGCCTGGGCAACAGAGTGAGACTCTGTCTCAAAAAAAAAGAAAAAGAAAATAATTGCTATGCACGTGAATTAAAATGTATTATTTTTTTCTGTTGCTTAATGGTTATAAAGTTTTAGTTATGCTAGATAAATATGTTCTAGAGATCTGTGGTACAATATAGTCCTTATAGTTAACAGTATGATATTGTTCACTTCACCATTTGTTAAGAGCTTAGATCTCATGTTAAGTGTTCTTGCCACAAAAGCAAAACAAAACAAAGGGACACAGGAAAACTTTTGAGGTGTTGGATATGCCTGTTACATTGATTGTGGTTATGGTATCACGAGTGTTTATATATGTCCAAAACACATCATTGTACACATTAAATATGTACAGTTCTTCATATATGAAATATATCTCAAATATTCTGTGAGGAAAAGAATTATATACTTATCCCCTCATTTTTCTTAACTGATATCTCACTATCCCATTGGAATTATAATAAAAAAGTCTAAAATTGAGTTTTTATTATGTATAAATATCTTGAACTTAGTAAGTCTTGCTGCAGTAAGAAATAATCCCCAAAATATTCATGGCTTAAAAAGAAAAGATTTTCACTTGTGGATGGTGGAAGTTTGCCCCAAATTGCCTACTTAGGAATCAGATTTCTACTATCTGGGTCATTGTCAAATGCTTTGCCCGATAGAGAATTATGCACAAGTGTGACACATGTCATATCACTGAAATTTTTTGGCCAAAGAAAGCCTCATCCAACTTCAAAGTGACAGATATATGTAATCATATTATATATGTAGAAGAATGAACAGCACCAGTGTCTTCTATTTATGTATTTATTAAATAAATGTGATTTCCCAGACAAAAAAAAACAGTCAAGGAATTTGGAGTTAGCATACTATTTTTTAATTACAGTGTACTAGAATGTTGAAAAAGCTAGGCTCTAAGGAAAGCTCAAAAAAGTATAAACTTAAATGCTTATGCCTGTTATTAGCTGTGTGAGTCATTGAGAAATTTATTCAATCTCTCTAAACCTCAGTTTTTATTCTGAAAAATATGTTAGTACCTTGTGGCCTTACAGAATGATCATTAAAGTTAAATATGACAAAATATGAAAAATGATAGTTTACATCATAATGCTAACATATTAAGAGTGCTAAAATGACAATCACTATCATTTAATTATCATTATTATTATAGTTAATGTATTTCATTAGAAATTCACCAGGGAATATATAGTGTATCCAGAGTTAGTCCATAGGTTGGAATATTCACGATTGCAGAATAGTAAATTGGGCAGTTTAATTTAAGAAATAATTTTCTAGCTCTTATTTGGTGGCTAGTGTGTTAGATACAGATTTGGTTAGATAAAGATTTGGTGTTATCCACAAACTCAAGTATAATTATACAGCAACATGTTTAAGTGTTCTATTGAAGGATTATACAAAAGCTATTAATAAAATAAAGGCATAATGGGGAAGTGTCCAAACTGGTAACTTCAAAAGGGGATTTATACCTTAAAAGAATTTGTTGAAACAAAACATAAAGCAGAAGACCATGGACAGATGGATATGTCTATGGTCATATTTTGTATATATCTATAATATATTTCCTTTTCTTTGAATTTCCAGCTTGTGTGATGCACAAAAGGATTGTGACTGTCCACTATGATTACAGCATAAGTACCAAATCTCAGCAAGCATAGGTCATATTTGGGATCTCATAAAAAGTAAGAAAAGGGATAAGAAAAGGAAAGGTCTTGAAAATAGTTTTTACTAATTTTGCAGAAATGTATTCATTTTATTTGGAGAAAAAAAGACTAGATATCATCCTATTTTTATTTAAACTATTTCAATGTTATATATATTTATTAAAATTATATCATTTATATTTCATTTTATGTTGATTTATATTGTACAATAGTAATGTGAGTACTTCAGTATGCTAAAGAGATTTATCCAACAGGCTATAGGGTTTCCTTTAATTAGCCATTATTGTGTTGGGAACAGCATTAGGGTTGGATGTTAGAAGTTGTCATGTATCCAATTATTATTATTAAGTGTCATTTTTTGCTGAGGAAACAAAAAAAGTGACAATTACTAAAACATGAGGAAAAAGCTATAGATGGATGGATTTGGGAGTTTTTATTTGACAAGACATCTCCAAAGTATTTTGAATGGCTTGGTCTAGACAAAATATTTTGTCAAGCAGCATTTCTCATTGCTTTATCATGTTATACAAAATTTAAAGCATATGGTCACAATTATACATATTTTAGCAAAACATTGGTTTAAAAAACTTTTTGAATTATGTCTAGATTTATGAGTTATATCCCTTTACTAAAGTTTTTATAACATTTTATCTGGAAACTGGGAATTGAGGTACAAGAGCACTTAAGCTATTTAGAATCAATTGAATTTCAATGAGAGAGGGAATCATATTTTCATCAAACAATATATCAGTGGATTTTCATATGTACAATAATTTTAGAGATGAGTCATGAGCAAGTATGGCAGAGTGTAAGGAAATGTAAAATCAGAATCATGAAGGAAGGGTTGAAGTCTGACTTTTAATACTTCAGTTTTCTCATCTATATAATGGGGATATTGATTTGTGCTCTACAGGATTATTCTGAACTTTAAGTTAGTAAAATAATTTAAAATGCATAAATAATGTCTTGCAGATAGCAAGCATATTTGAAGTTCTCTATGAATGAGACAGTATACTTGTGGAATTTTTGTAGTTTAACACTTGCTTTAACACAACATGCTTTTTTTAAATTTCACCATATTATGGGGGTACAAATGTTTAGGTTACATATATTACCTTTGCCCCACCCGAGTCAGAGTTTCAAGTGTGTCCATCCCCCAGACAGTGCACACTGCACCCATTAGGTGTGAATATACCCATCTCCTCCTTTCCCCTCTCACCTGCCCAAAACCTGATGAATGTTACTACTATATGGGCACATAGGTGTTGATCAGTTAATACCAATTTGATAATGAGTACATGTGGTGCTTGTTTTTCTATTCTTGTGATACTTCACTTAGTAGAATGGGCTCCAGCTCTATCCAGAATAATACAAGAGGTGCTAGATCACCATTGCTTTTTTGTGGCTGGGTAAAACTCCATGGTATACATATAGCACATTTTATTAATCCACTCATGTATTGATGAGCACTTGGGTTGTTTCCACATCTTTGCAATTGTGAATTGTGCTGCTATAAACATTCTAGTGCAGATGTCTTTTTTATAGAATATCTCTTTTTCCCTTTGGGTAGATGCCCAGTAATAGGATTGCTGGATCAAATAGTAGTTCTACTTACAACATGTCTTTTTTAAAAATTGTTTCTATCTATCTATCCATATGTCATCTATGTATTATCTCTTGTGTCAATATTTTCAGAGCTTGTTCCATTGGTACTTCTATATCTCCATGGTCTGCACAACATCCATGCCCAGCCATATCCTTATGCATAATTGGACAGGATGGTGGTTATTCAGTGCTCACCTCCCCTTCCTTTTAAGCACCTTTGAAACACAATTCTAAGTTAAATTTTAGTCAATAAAAAATGCAGCACACATTAATAGGAAGTCACCCAGGAAAAAAAAATGGATTTATCATCAAGAGTGGAAAAACATTTTACATGATAAACTTAGAAAGTTAAGATGTTTGTATATGACTCTTTTTAAATATTTTTATTCATTTAAAAAAGTTTGAGAATTTAGCATACACAAAATTCAAATTCCAATTCAGAAGACAAGCGAATACTCCTTTAATTTTAGGAGTCACATTTCTTTGCTAAAGGCTCTAACCTGAACACATTTTCTACATCCTATTTTATATCCTTTTCATGAATCTAACCCCCATCGACATCAGTGAACTCCCATTGACTTCAATATGGACAATTTAATTGAAATCTCTGAATGTCCAACTCTTACTGACATAAATTGAAGAAAAAAATAATTAGTTTCAGTGGGGGTTATGTGAATGTAGAGATTGAAGTTTGGAGCCAAAGCAGGGTTGTTATTCATTTTCACAGCTTTGACGGTCTCCCAAATTAGAATCCAGGTCTTATTTTTAAAACAAAATATGAAAAATGGGATACCCTTTTCTCTTTTATACAAGTAGGAGTGAGTTGAGGGGACATCCTTTTGTCCCCACAGCTTCAACCCACATGTTTTTCAATACACTATGAAGAAACACTGTATGTACAACATATGAAGATTGATATTAATTTTCTTAGGAGAATACCCTGGTAAGATATATTTTTAGGTGAAAGATGTTTCTCATTTTTATTTTCTGATGATATTATAAGTAAATTAGTGGCCTTATGAATACAAACATTTATGTAATTAGTCTGTAATGCACTATACAGAAGACTTTATAACTATCTTAAAATTTCTTTTAGCTACCCTTAACTTTTCTACTTTACTACATTAATCCTTAGTGCTGCAAATCCTTATGTAGATATGGTTTCCAGCTATTAATGCCTGGAAATTCACTCTTTCTTAGAAATCAAAGGGTCAGAACCAAGTGTGATGATCTTGCATGTTCAAAAATTTATGCCATAAATTTCAGGCCAGCACATCTGAAACCTAAAACTAACTCCACATCTCAAATAAAAGTCTGTTAGCATAAGACAAATAATTCCCCCAAGTGCACAATTTCTTCAGAAGATGCAGTTTGTCTTAAAAATATATGCTACTAACTCAAAGAAACTGTAACACATCTGTTTAGTTCTTTCCAAAGTAACTAATTTCAAACGGAATTTAGAGCAGAACATTTTGTGAAATGGTGGAAAATGGGCCCATAATTCAGAATTTTTGAGCAGCTGAGTTGAGTTCATGTGGTCCACTTACAGTTTCCACAAAGACTCAACAAATAGCTGAAATAATTTATGAAACAATTCATTACTTTCTTTGTTTCAAATTTAAAAAATAAATAAAAGGAAAGGAATAGAGTCTCTTGTACAGAACTGGGTGATGATGAACTGTTGAATAAATGTGGGTTGAGGGTGGTGAATAAATCTTTATTCAAAAAGCCAAAGGTCTGGCCAGTGGCTTAAACAGTCAAAATGAGCCTGGATAAAAAATTTATTGTGGAAACCTTTACACCAAAATAATCTCCCCTTTTCTCAGAGTCTGGTTAAACATATGGATATTTCTTGGTAGAAATGTAAGGAAGAACATTTTTCTCTTAAGTTTTATGAAGAAGTTCATAAATTAAATAAATAAAAGACTGGTTAAATAATATTGCTCAAACATCGCAGGTTACCAAAGGTCTACCATTGACACTCATTGGAAAATCTCCTTCCTGGTGTTTTTCCTCTCAGATCCCAAACTTACGTGTTTTGGCCTAATACCCTAATCCTGGACTACCTTTTAAGTCTCTTAAACCATTGGGACTTGTGCATATTTGCACACTAGCCACATCGGCTTAGATTTATCACAGAGTGGTAAAACAATTTTGCAGTAATGTTTTGTTTGGTTTTGAGTAAAGAAGTAAATATTTAGGCATGAATTAGTGTTAAAATGGGAATCCTATAGTGATAGTATAAATTTTCCTGAATTATAGTCTAATATTCAATAATTCTCATGATACCTAAGAATCAACTGCCAATTGGAACATATAATGGAGGTTACAAAAGGTTAGAATTTGTGGTATTTCCACCATCTAGCACTGTCATATCAGGTAGTGAATCTGAACTTGTGCCAGTACTATAGGGACCACCTAAATGCTAGATCACTGAAAGAAGGTGATATGGAGATTTTATTAAGTTTGAGTCACAGCAAGATTCTGATTCATTCTAGGCCGGACTATTATCCCAGACTTTTGAAAGGCTGTAACTGGAAAATACATCAACTATTGTCTAATTCTGCCATTTCCAAGTTTGGCTGAGCATTAAAATCATTTAGGGAGATTTTTAGAGATTCTTCACTCAAGTAAAGACAATTGACTAGAACCTTATCTCAGTTAGAGAAGGGCATTCTCCCTCTTTAGCAACAACCTCCCTCAACCCCTGTCTCACATAAGGGGAAAAGAAACTATATTAATGAAGAAGCAGTGTGCAGACCACAGCCTAGAGATGCAGGCCTACTAAAAGTTTGAGATTTAATCATGACATTGTAGAATGCTTCTCTGCTTCCACACTTTACTACTGCACCAACAGAACTGCAGTATAACAGTATACCTGAAACAGCTGCAAGGCAGAGATTTTGTCTCAGGAGGAGTACTCAGGGGAGTCCAAAATAAAGAGAGAATTACAAAACAAAGAAACAATAGGGATTTGAGGAACCTACAGAATAAGATTCTGGAACCTACAGCCATAGCAAGCATTAAACATGGATCAACTCTTGGCCAAAGAAACATAAAACCTCACACTAAAGCCCTATATCTCAATTTCTATTAGCTGTTCCATCATATCAGGTGTTCAAGAAAACATTGCAAGGCATACCAAAGGCAAGAAAAAAACAGTATAAAGAGACAAAGCAAGCATTAGAGCCAGACTCGTACAAGAGACAAATGTTAGTGATATCAGACAGAATTTAAAATAGCTATGATTAATATGTGGAGGGCTCCAAGGGAAAAACAGACAACATGCAAAACCACATATATATTATAAGTAGAAAGAAGAAAACTCTAAGAAAAAAAATCAAAAAGAAAAGCAAGGAATCAAAAATACTGTAAGAAAAATGAAGAATCCTTGTGACAGGCCCAAAAGTAAACAGGACACAACTGAGCTTGAAAATAGGTCAATAGGATCTTCTTAAACTAAAATGTAAAGAGAAAAAGAATTTTTTTTAACCGCTTTTTATTTTTATTTTTTATTTTTATTTTCTGAGACAGAGTCTCACTCTGTTGACCAGGCTAGAGTGAGTGCCGTGGTGTCAGCCTTGCTCACAGCAACCTCAAACTCCTGGGCTCAAGCAATCCTTCTGCCTCAGCCTCCCGAGTAGATGGGACTACAGGCATGCACCACCATGCCTGGCTAATTTTTTCTATATATATTTTTAGCTGTCCAGCTAATTTCTTTTTATTTTTTTAGTAGAGATGGGGTCTTGGTCTTGCTCAGGCTGGTCTCGAACTCCTGAGCTCAGATGATCCGCCCGCCTTAGCCTCCCAGAGTGTTAGGATTACAGGCATGAGCCACCGCACCTGGCCAAGAAAAAGAATTTTTTAAAAAAGAATAGAACATTCAAAATATGGGATGATTTAAAAAATCCTAAATACCTATAATTGTTACACCAGAAAGAGAAACAGAAATAAGTAGAAATATTTCAAGTATTCATGTCTGAGAAGTTTACTTATTAATTGCAGGCACCAAACCAGGGTTAAAGGAAACTCCATGCTTGATAAATATAAAACAACAAAAACTACAACTAGGCATATCATATTAAACTGCAGAAAACCTAAGACAAAACAAAAAAAAAACATGAAAGCAACCATAGAAAAATAAGCACCTTACCTATACAGGAACAAGGAAAAAAAAAATCGCAATTGCCATCACATTAAAAAACATGGAAGTCAAGAAGATGGAGTGAAACATTTAAAGTGTTCAAATACCAACAGCAACAGCAACTACAATACCACACTACAACCCCCCAGTAACCTTGTATTATATATCCATTGAAATTACCCTTCAAAAGTAAAGAAGAAATAGACATTCTCTGAAAGGCATAAACTGAGAAAATTCATCACTGCCAAGCCTTTCCTGAACTGTTTAAAGGAATTCTTAGGCAGAAGACAAATGATATTGGACAGAAGCTCAAGTCTACAAAAGGAAAAGAAAAATATAAGAGAAATAATAAATAAGAGTAAAATAAAATTCTTTCTTTTTCTTACTCTTGATTGAAATGAAGGACAACTTTAACAACTGTAGTAATCAAACTATAAAATATTAAAGTAAATACAAATCATGTATTGGGAATATTATAGCATGTGGATAAGGAAAATGAATGACAGAATGTCATAAGGGATGGTAGGAATAAGAAATTTTTTCTTCTAAAGTATGGACACTATGTGTAATGTTATATAGTGTTATTTGAAATTAGGCTTAGAACATTAAAAATGTATTTTGGAAGAATAGCAATGGTAGCCTAATGCAAGCACAAGAAAGAAAAACTAATAAAAATTAAAGCAAATATCAGTGAAATTCAAAACAGAGAAAAACAGTAGAGAAAAATAAACAGAAACAAAAACAGTCCTTTGAAAAGACCAATAAAATTTATAATCCTCTAGCCAGGGTAACCAAGAAAAAAAGAGAAAAGATACAAATTACCAATATAAGCAATACTGAATCCATGGACCTTAAAAGAATGCTAAAGGAGTTCTACGAGCAACTTTATATCCACAACTTTGATAACTTAGATTAACTGGAGAAGTTCCTTAAAAGACATAAAATACCAAATACATTTAAGGAGAGATAGATAATATGAATGGGCCTATAGAAAGGGGCAGCCTTGCAAAAATTACAGGAAAATATCTAATCCTGCAATTTCATAGTAACAGTTAAAGATCAGTTCTATGAGTTCTCTCACCCTGTTGGAATTCTGTTCTGCACAACTTCTGAAAAGAACTGAACAGACAGAAAAGTGAGATGTAACTCTTTCTCTCTTAAAATTACTTTTGAGAATCTGTTTTTACAGAGTTCCTGAGTGAATAGCAGGGTGTGAGTTTCAGGCCGCAGCCATACCTTGAGGGCAGAGTCACATCTCCTATGATAATTCCTTCTCCAAAGAAAGGTACGAGAGACAACTCTTGGATTATGACATCCTGCTGCCACTTTTATTATCATCTTGCCACCAAGAGGAAACAGAGGAGTAGATGCGGTAGTTTCACAGTCCCCTATTAATTTAGCTACAGTCATAAATCTTCTTCACTCCCTAAATAAAAAGTCTGAGTACCTGATTCTCTCTGCTAACACTATCTCCCTCTCTTTCACCATGTTGGCCCTTTTCTGCCTGGGAAAAGTAAAATAAACTTCTTTTTTCTATCCTAATATTTGTCTGGAGAAATCTTTCTCAAAACCTGCATGTACTGCCTCTCCACCCTAACACCTGCATCTATTAAATAAATTTAATCAATAATTAATAACTTTCAAGAAAAGGAAGTACCAGACACAGTTTGTTTCCATGGTAAATTCTACCAAACACTTAAGGGAGAAATAATACCAATTCTCCCCAACTTCTTCCAGAAAATAGAAGCACTAGGAACAATTTTTAACTCACTCTATGATATCAGAATTACCCCTAAACAAAACTAAAATCATTACAAGAAAGGAATTCTGTGATGGATATCTGTCATGTTGCAAAAATCCTCAACAAAATATTAGTAAATCAAATCTAACAATGCTCAACAAAGTCCTACATTAAGACTCACTCACTTATGTGAGCAAGACTGATTGACTCAATATCCCAAATCAATCAGTTTAATAAATCACATTAAGAGACTAAAAAGATAAAAATCATGTGATCATAACAATTAATGCAGAAAAAACAATTGGCAAAACCCAACAAGTATTTATGATAAAAACTCTCAGTAAACTTTATATAGACAAGAACTTTCCCGACTTAAAAGAAAGGTCTAAAAACACACAAAAAAAGTGACAATTAACTTTATACAAAATGATGAGACATTGGACACTTTCCCTTTATGTCTAAGAACAAGGCAAGGATGTCTCCCCCCATTGTACCTATTTAACATTGCAGTGAAAGCCCTAGTAAGTACAAGACAAGAAAATAAAATAAAAGGGAGACAAAGTGGGAAGGGGAGAATTATCTTTACTAGTAGATGGCATGATTGTTTATGGAAAAAACCCCAAAGTATTGACCAAAAAAAACAAAAACAAAACTGGAATAAATGAGCATATTAAGGTTACAGGATATAAAGTTAACATGCAAAATTTAATTGCTTTCCTATACACAACAATAAAAAATTGAAATGTGAAATTTAAAAAAAAAAAAACACTACCATTTGACATAGTTTCAAAATTAAAAGAAATACTTAGGGTTCAAAGTAGCAATATGTAGGATGAACAAGCTTAGAGACATAATGCATAGCATGAAGACTATAGTTAATAAAATTGTACTGAATTAGACATTTTTGTTAAATAAGTACTTTTTTAGCTGCTCTTATGCAAGAAAATAACTATGTGAGATAATGGATATGTAAATTTGCTTCATTATGCAGTAGTAACTGTTTTACCATCTATTTGTATCACACAACATCATGTTGTAAATTTCAGATATATAAAACAAAATTTATTAAAAGAAGAAATACTTAGGCATAAAACTAATAAAATATGTACAGGATCTATATATGGAAATCACAAAATTTTGATGAAAGAAACAAAAGATCTAAATAAAGGGTATAATACTCCATGTTCATAGATTGGAAGACTCAATATTGTTAAGATATTGATTTTGTCCATTTTACTTTACATATAGATCAATGCAATCTCAATCAAAGTGCCAGTGACCTTTTATGTTGATATGAACAAACTGACTCTAAAGTTTATATGGAAGGGCACAGACAAGATAGCATATGTGATCTTGGAGAAGAGGTTCCAATCTACCTGACTTCAAGGCTTACTATAAAACTATAATAATTAAAACACTGTGATATTGGAAAAAGTACAGAAATTAGATTAATGGAAAACAATAGAAAGCCTAGAAATAGGCCCACAATAGTATAGTCAATTAATCTTTGACAATGGAGCAAAGTTAATTTAATGGAGAAAGAACAGTCTTTTCAACAAATGATTCTGGAAAAAGTGGACATCAAGCACATCTATATGCAAAAATAAATTTGGACTTTATTGGAATGAAAAACCTCTGCTGTGCTAAAGACCCTGTGAAGATAAACAAAAGACAAGCCACAGACTGAGAGAAAAATAACTTGCAAAACACAAAGAAATCATATCCAATATATACAAAGAACTCTTAGGACTCAACAATAAGAAAACGAACAACTGAATGAAAAAGTTGTCAAATAATCTGAAAAGACAAGCAGAAAAGAAGATATAAAAATGGCAAATAAGCGTATGAAAAAATGCTCAATATCTGAATTGTAAATTAAAGCAACTAAGACATACCAATACAAAACTGTTCAAATGACCAAAGTCCAGTAACACTGACAATACCTCTTACTTGCAAGGATTCAAAGGAACTGTAACTCTCATTCGTTACTGGTGGGGATGCAAAAGATATAGCCACTTTGGAAGATTTTTACAAAACTAAACAGTCTTACCATATGATCCAACAATTATGCTGCAGATGTACACTTAACTGATTTAAAGCTTATGACCACACAAAAACTTGGACATGAATATTTATAACAGCTGTATTTATAAACAGCCAAAGCTAGAATAAAACTTAATGCCCTTCAATAGGTAAATGGATAAACAAATATCATACTAGCTTGGTGCAAAAGTAATTGCAATTTTAGCATTGTTGAAGTTTGCTGACTGATATTAGAATATGTTCTTAAATAAATCTGGTTATGTTATACATCATTTTAATATGCAGTTTTATGTTTTTTGCTAATGACTTATTACATGCTGTTTATTTTATATTTATTTTAGACTATGGAAATGATGTTAGACAAGCAAATTCAAGCAACCTTCTTATTAGAGTTCAAAATGGGTCATAAAGCAGCAGATACAACTCGCAACATCAGCAAGGCATTTGGTTCAGGAGCTGCTAACGAATGTACAGTGCAGTGGTCATTCAAGGAGTGGTCGTTTTGCACAGTGGCAGTGGTCATTTTGCAGTGGTCGTTTTGCACAGGAGAGGAGAGACTTGATGATGAGAAACACAGTGGCCGGCCATTGGAAGTTGATAACAACCAATTGACAGCAATCATCGAAGCTGATCCTCTTACAACTACAAGAGAAGTTGTCGAAGACCTCAACGTGGACCATTCTAGGTCGGCATTTGAAGCCAATTGGAAAGGTGAAAAAGCTCGATAAATGGGTGCCCTGTGAGCTGACCAAAAATCAAAAAAACCCTGGTTTTGAAGTGTCCTCTTCTTGTGTGCAACAACGGCAAACTATTTCTCACTTGGATTGTGACATGCGAAGAAAAGTGCATTTTATATGACAACCAGTGATGACCAGCTCAGTGGCTGGACCCAGAAGAAGCTCCAAAACACTTCCCAAGGCCATGGTCACTGTGTTGGGTGGTTTTCTGCTGGTCTGATTCACTACAGTTTTCTGAATCCCAGCGAAATCATTCTATCTGAAAAGTGTGCTCAATAAATTGATGAGATGCACCAAAAACTGCAATGCCTGCAGCAGGCATTGGTCAACAGAAAGGGCCCAATTCTTCTCCACGATAATGCCCGACTGCACATTGTACAACCAACACTTCACAAGTTCAATGAGCTGGGCTATGAAGTTTTGCCTCTTCTACCATACTCATCTGACCTCTTTCCAACAGATTACCACTTCTTCAAGCATCTGGACAACTTTTTGTAGGGAAAATGCTTCCACAACCAGCAGGATGCAGAAAATGCTTTCCAAGAGTTTGTTTAATCCAGAAGCACAGATTTTTTATGCTACAGGAGTAAACAAACTTATTTCTCGTTGGCAAAAATGTGTTGATTGTAATGGTTCCTATTTTGATTAATAAATATGTGTTTGAGCCTAGTTATAATGATTTAAATTCAAGGTCTGAAACCACAATTATTTTTGCCCCAACCTAATAAATCCATACAATGTAATATTATTCCACAATAAAAAGGGCTATCAAGCCATAAAAAAGACATGGATGAATGGATATTAATATTAAAACAAGCCAACCTGGGAAGGTTATGTACTGTACGGTTCCAAATACATGACACATGGAAAAAAGAAAGCTATGGCAATTATAAAAAGTTCAGTTCAGGGATTGTAATAGGCTCAGGAGGAGGGAAGCAGTGTTAAATAGGTGAAGCACAGGGATTTTTTAGAGTAGTGAAACTATTCTGTATGATACTACAATGGTGAATGCATGAAATGATGTACTTATAAAAACTGACAGAACTTTACAGCACTGATGTTTCTTTTAATTCTATGAAGTATGATATAAAGTGCATTCATAAGTATATAAATGTTCATCATCATTATATATCTTTTAAGACCAGGTTCTACATCAAGTCCTGGTAATATTACTATGATACTCAGAAAAAAGCATTCAATTTTCTAGCTCATAAAAATTGGGATCTATGCTTTCTGTTTGTTTTCACATTCAGTAATTTTATTAGTTACTTAAACTAAGAGAAATACATAATTATAAAAGTAAATGGGCTTTAAATTTATTAATTTACTGATTGTTCTTGTTCAATGTTATTAATAATATGTTACTACATACTGTCCTTTGCTTTGCCAATATAGGCACTGCTTTCAGAAATTGTCACTGTTAGTTATCTTGAAAAACAATTGAAGAGTATATTATAAAATCTTAACACAAATATCTCATTATTTGATTCATTTATTTTTTGAAGTTTTATACCTGAATCAGTTAGCTATTGTCATAGCAATGCTCTGTAAAAACCACCCCACAACTGAGTGATTGAAAGCAAAAGTTATTATATTTATTCTCGTGGATCTGTGGTCAGCTGAAATATTCTTCTATAACAGTATTAGCAAAGCACAGATGACCAGGTAGTAAATATCTGGGACCACATAAGGAAAGAACACACTCATTCTATGACCCCTAATGTAATCACATTGGAACTGAAGTCTAAGATCTTGTGATCTATGTCTACATCAAGTTTGGATTAGCTTCTCATGGTTCCAAGATTTATGAACTTAAGAGAAAACATTACTCCAATGTAAAATATGGTAGCAAAGGGAAAGTATATTCTCAAGAAAAACTTGTATTTAGAAAATTTGGAGCATGTAACAGTGACTTGTTCATTTATTCCTAAGGTTCGTGAAATCCTGCTGGACAAATGATGCCAGATCTCCCTCTCTGCAGGGTTGGGAATGCATCTAATAGGCTTTTGGATCTGCCCTAAAGAACATCCTTCTTTTTTCATTATTATTGTTGTTATTATTATTTTGGTCATTTCTAGAAAATTATAAAACATGCCTTTGGGAGATGAACAACTTATCCATCCTTCTTCTTGCCTATAGAATGTTGAAGATCAAGATAAATTTTCTCATCTTGAATCATCTCAGTCAAGGCTTGATCCACAATTTAAAATAATTTTTCTTAAAAACTTTATAGGTTTTCTATGTATTTGAATTTGGTCAAATCTATTTGCCACAATCTCATGATATTTTTAAAGCCATTCATTTCCCTCTAGATTTAATTCCAAGTAATTCAGCCACATTGTTGTTCATTAAAGCCATTTCCTTGTTCCTTTTGCCTAACTGACAAGATTTACTAGATGTCATCTTAATTTTTTCATAGCTCTTATCAAAGTGATTCCCTTGCCATTGACATTATCTGTATTTTCAGGCTGTATTTTAATTTGAGAATCTTTTGCTGATTGAAGACATAGGAAATAAGACTGTTTTATTTTCCCATCGAGAATGTTTTGAGCTCTCTACATTACCTCTAAATTCTGCTTTCAATCCGTCTGATTCTTCTCTGAGCTTATTAATTTCTTGTGGGTAACTAGACTATGTAGCAACAATCTCAACCTTTCATCATTTTGCGTATAAACTATCTTGCCACAATTTCATTTGGAATATTTTCTATTATTAAATTTAATATAAGTGATTAGTTTTACCACTACAAAACATTTATTATAATATATAAGTTACAGATCATTTCAATACATCACACATTTTAAAATATTCAATAAAAGTTATATCCATTCTTGAATAAAACACTCAGACTAGAAATAGAACACACACATACATTGTGTGTTGATTTTGATTTGTGGCAGATCTTTCTTGCAGCAACAAAAATCATGGTACTGTTATGTAGGATTTTCCAAAATTGTGTGATTGTTAAGCAAATCTTAATACCAAATAATAAACTTTAAAAAATTAATATATATGACATTATGAGTATTGAGCTGTAGAAATATCCCCAGGTTTTTAACATATAAATCAGGATATAATTTAAAATTTTTAAGCCATTCTCTATTAGAGATATACATGGGAATACGAAATGCTTAAGTGAAGTTTACAAATGCTGTGTTTTACACTTGTATAGGTTCTTTGTATGTTAGTATGACAAAAAGCTGATTGTGAACTAATAATAATTGTATGGAGCCTATGGGAATATAAATGTCATACACATATTTTTAACAGTTATGCTTTGAAACAAATGGGATTTGAATGGTGTAAAGCACAGAGCACTTGTAAATAACTAAACATCTCTAGATATACTCAAATAGAAGAATTTTCCTTTCATAACATTGAAAGAAAATAAATCTTCAAAACACAGAAGTTTTTTGTAAAATACGTGGCTCTATGTGGAGTTTGGCCAAATTAAAGTTTAAAGATTGCATAAAAATTTATGTAACACTATGAAATTAAGTTACTATACAACTTTCTTAAAACACGTGGTAACATAGTGACTAATAGTTCAAAAAATTGCTGAAAACTTATAGGTCCTTAGGTAAGAAGAAATTTCTTTTTAAGGTTAAAGTATTTTCAGAACAAATGGTTTCTTTTTATTGTGGTTATTGTCTTTTTGACCTTCTTCTCTGAGAATTCCTTTGTTTACATTGAATACGATTTTAAAGTTGAAAAAAGTTTTTGCTATGAAAGTTTATACATTATCACATCATTGATAACTTTTTTGCACAGTTTTTGAGTTTATTTCACCTGTATTTAACAGCAAAGGAGCCATCATCATACACTAAGGTAGGTATTCTATTTATCTCTAGACTTTGCTGCACATTTGATATATTAAAGATATTATTTACTAGTCACTATTGATGTTACCAGAGGTCCGAATATTGATTAAGTCTTTTTTTTCCCTATAAAGCATAATAATATCTATAGAAGAGCCATTTTGTTGTGTGTAGCCTTCTTAGAGTACTATAATCTCTGAGACCAAGCAACCTAGTATTGAATCTTGATTCCATGTTGTACTAAAGGTTTGTTCTGGGTAAGACTTGATCTTTCTAAGCTTGAGTATCTTTTACCTTCACTGATTGAATTGGTTTGATTATCACTAGTATTGTCGCTTTTAAAGTTATTTTAAAATTATTTTTCTTATACTCAATTCTGATTCTGAGAGTCTGAAAATTTAATTTCTCCATTATCAGCTAAATTCCTGTTGGACCCTATCAACAGAGGGCTCTAGAGGGCAATCTGAAGACAGGAGAAAATACTTCTCTCCCAGTTCCATGCTGACTCTGCTAGAAAAACTCATCCATAGCCCCTCCATTGGGAAAGGCAGTTGCTTTCAGTTTTCAACTATTGTTTATTTTTACAGGAGTCCCAGAACCAGGATCATCCTGCTCTTCTTCCAAATTCCTGAGATACCAGCACCAACCAGGCTGTTCACCCTCCTCAGAAGTCTGAGTTTCAAATCTTATAGTCTCTGCTCCGGGCTTATATTTTAACAACTCCAACTGCTACCTTTTTTAACCCCAGCCCCAGGGTGGTAGTGATGACCCATGGGTGGTAGCTTATAGCATTTGCTATCTCATATATCCTATGTTTCTTTTCCACTCTTTCAGCTCTCCAAAACCTTTATAACCATTTGTTTATATCAAATCTTTCTATCTTAAAACCTAGTGAAGTCCTGCTTCCTAACAGTACCACAGATGATACTTCTTGAGGTTTTCTGAGAAAAAAATGAAGTATGTATGAAACACTTAATATGATGTATACTCAATAAGAGTTAGCTGTTATTATCATGATCCTTATTGTAATTTAGAGAAGTTCATTTATTAATCCATTTTATTGTTCCCAAATCAGTGTTCTTTTAATGGATAAGTGTGTTAGTCCATTTTACATTGCTATAAAGAAATACCCAAGGCTGGGTAATTTATAAATAAGGAGGTTTATTTGTCTCACAATTCTGCAGACTGTATAAGAAGTGTGGCACTAGCATCTTCTTCTGGTGAGAACTTCAGGGAACGTCCAATCAATATGGAAGGGGAAGGGGGCACAGGCATGTTACATGGTGAGAGAAGGAGCAGGAGAAGGAGAAGGTGGTGCCAGACTCTTTCAAATAACCAGCTCTCCCATGAACCAATAAAGGGAGAACTCGTTCATTATCTCAGAGAGTACACCAAGCACCTCCCACTTGACCCCACCTCCAAATCTAGAGATCAAATTTCAATATGAGATTTGGAGGGGTCAAATATCCAAACCATATCAATGAGTTTCATATTACATTGTTAAATCTTTGAATTATCCCTGTCTTTTCAAAATTGTGTTTATGAATTTTTAATTAACATTTAATTTATCTTGTGATAGTTATGGCTGTTTTATAGTGGATCATTTTATCTGGTTCATATGATTCAACGTTTCCTATTTTTCTTTGTTATCCTAACCCATTAGACTTTCAAATCACCTATAAAAGAGAGCTTTGTGTTTTGTTTTGTTTTGTTTTGTTTTTACTAAGTGCTAATTAGGAAAATAATATAATTGTAAATTCTGTTAGTCAAAAATTTTCCCTTCTCAAGCAAAGCATTTCCACATCTTGATATACACTTATTCTTAAGTGCTAGTTTAAAGATAATAAAAGAATTTTACTCCTCAATTTTTTAACTAAGTGAATGAACATTCAGCATTTGCCAAACATTTACAATGAATTAGATTCCATTTTTAGTGCCTTACAAAAAAATACTAATCAATCCAAGCACATTATTTTGTGGATATTTAGAAACTGATTCTAAAGTTTATGTGGAAAGGCAAAAGACCTGTAACAGCCAACATAACATTTAAAAAGAACAAAGACTGACATTACCCAACTTCAAGGCTTACTATTAAACTATAGTAATCAGGACAGTGTTGTATCAGTAAAAGAATAAACAAATAAATCAATAGAAAAAATAAAGAGGCTAGAAATAGGTCCACACAAATATAGTAACCTAATTTTTGACAAAGAACAAAGCCAATTCAATGGAGAAAAGATTGTCATTTCAACAAATGGTGCTGGACCAAATGGATATCCACATGCAAAAAAATAAAAATAAATGTAGACATACATCTGATACCTTTCATAATATACTCAAAATGGATCATGGATCTAAATGTTAAAATGCAAAATTATAAAACTTCTAGAACATTGGGTTTGGTGATGAGCTTTTATATACATCACCAAAAGTACAATTTATAACAAAACAAAAAAAGTCACTACAGTAGACTTTACTAAAATTGAAAACTTCCGTTCTGTGAAAGACAATGTTAAGAGAATAAAAACACAAGCCACAGATGGGAGAAGGTATTTACAAAACATATCCATTATCAGATGTATTTGTACATCTGAAATATACAAAAAACCTCTTAAAACTGAACAATAAGAAAACAATCCAGATTAAAAAAGGCCAAAAAGATATGAACATATGAACACTTTGCTAAAGAAGATACACAGATGGCAAATAAGCATATGAAAAGAAACTTAACATCATATGTCATTAGGTTAGTTGCAAATGAAAACAATAATGAGATACACACCTATTAGAATGGCTAAAACCCCAAACATAGACAAGAGCCAATGCTGACAAAAATGTGGAACAACAATAACTTTCATTCAATATTGATGGGAATGCAATATGGTACAGCCACTTTGGAAGACTGTTTGGCAGTTTCTTACAAAGCTAAACATAGGCTTACCATATGATCCAGCAATTGTTCTCCTAAGTATTTATACAAACTAGTTGACAACTTATGTCCACACAAAAACTTGCATATGGATGTTTATGGCAGCTTTATTCATAATCGCTTCAATTTGGAAGCAACCAAGGTATCCTTTAGTAGGTGAATAAATGAAAAAAAAAAACTATTACATGCATATAATATTATTCAGTAATAAGAAAGGAGTTATCAAGCCACAAAAAAGATATTGAAGAACCTTAAATGCATGTGACTAAGTGAAAAAAGCCAGTCAGAAAAAGCTATATATTGTATTTTTCCTACTATATATTATATTCTCTAAGTAGCAGTCCCCAAACTTTTTGGCACCAGGGACCCGTTCCATGGAAGACAATTTTTCCATGGATGGGGGTTGGGGTGGGTACAAGAGGGAGAGCTCAGGTGATCATTTGTGGCCCAGTTCCTAACAGGCCATGGATCAGTACTGGGCTGCAGCCCCTGGGATGGGGACTGCAGCTCTAAAGAACAAAACTGTAGAGATAGTTAAACAATGATTGGTTGCCAGTGGTTTGAGGGGTAGGAAGGAGGTATGAATGGATAGATCAAAGGGGAATTTTAGGGCAATGAAACCATTCCATAAGATAATGTAATAGTGGATACATGACATTGTGCATTTTTCAAAACTCATAAAACTGTATAACACAAAGAGGGAGTTCTAATGTACTATATGGATTTCAGTGAATAATAATGTATCAAAATTGGTTCATCAATTGTAACAAATATTCCACATTAACTTAATAATAAGGTAAATGGTGTGCAGGAGAAGAGGGGCTATATTGGAACTCTTTTTAATTTCTCCTCTATTTTTCTGTAAATTTATTTTTCTGAAAAATAAATCCATGATTTTTCTTTTTAAAAATTCATGTATTGCCTGCTAATAGAAGATAAGACTGCTTATTATACTGTTTTATGTGCTGATAGATGCTCTGTAAATGCTCTCTCTTTTATTTGCTTTGTTATCTCAGTTATATTTAATGCAGAAAATAATGTGTGTCTAATACATAGTTATTGCTGTTGCTCCAGCATAAGAAAAAATTTAACTTTGAGTGATGATGACAAGTAAGAGAGAATGTTTCATAGGTATGTGTTTAATTCAATGATGATACTGCTGTACCATCATCAGAAAAAATCCTTTGCATAGGGGTACAAATGAATAGGTTACATATATTGTCTTTGCCCTACCCGAGTCAGAGAGTTTCAAGTATGTTCATCCCCCAGACGGTTCTCACGACACCCATTAAGTGTTTATACACCCATTCCCTTTACCCCCCTCCCACCTGCCAGACACCCAATGAATGTTATTACTATCTGTGCACTTAAGTGTTAATCAGTTAATACCAATTTGATGGTGAGTACATGTGGTACTTGTTTTTCCATTCTTGTGATACTTCACTTAGTAGAATGGGCTCCGGCTCTATCCAGGATAATACAAGAGGTGCTAGATCACCATTGTTTTTCGTGGCTGGGGGTAGAACTCCATGGTATACATATACCACATTTTATTAATCCACTCATGTATTGATGGGCACTTGGGTTGTTTCCACATCTTTGCAATTGTGAATTGTACTGCTATAAACATTTCAGTGTAGATGTCTTTTTTATAGAATGTCTTTTTTTCCTATCACGAGAGCAAACAGACAACCTACAAAATGAGAGCAAATATTTGCATGCTACACATCCAATAAAGGGCTAATAACTAGAATCTATATAGAACTCAGGAAAATCAGCAAGAAAAAAATCAAACAACCCCATCAAAAAGTAGGCAAAGGACATGAACAGAAACTTTTCAAAGGAAGATAGACTAATGGCCAACAAACATCAAAAAATGCTCAACATCACTAATCATTACGGAAATGAAAATTAAAACCACAATGAGATATCACCATACTGCTGTTAGAATGACTTTTATTAAAAAGTCCAAAAACAGTAGATGCTGACATAGATGCAGAGAGAAAGGAACACTTGTACACTGTTGGTGGGTGCAAATTAGTACAACCCCTATGGAAAACAGTATGGAGATTTCTCAAAGAACTAAAAGTAGATCTACCATTCGATTCAGCAATCCCACTACTGTGTATCTACCCAAAGTAAAAGAAGTCATTTTATCAAAAAGACACTACTCAGTCTTAAAAGGGATGAAGTAATGCCTCCTACAATAATTTGGAAAGAACTGTAGTCCATTATTCTAAGTGAAGTATCTCAAAAATGGAAAAACAAACACCACATGTACTCTCTAATAAATTGGAACTGAGCAATGGGCACACAAGTACACAAATGAAAGTAAAAGTCATTGGAAATCAAACACGGAGGGGAGGCAGAGGGAAAGCAAAAAAGTCTACCTAATGGGTACAGTGAACGCTATTCAGGTGATGGGCACATTTATAGCCCTGACTCAAGCCATGTATCAAAAAAATCTATACCCCCTTAATATTTTGAAATTAAAAAAATATGATTTTCTGTTTTTCCTTGTCACAGCCTATTTGGATCTCTTGTTTATTTAATGATTCCCAAAACACAAGCTTTGTTGGAGATGTGACTTTTTCATTCTTTCCCTAAGGACATGCTGTGCTTACCACATACCTCATCACATCCTGACTATTCTGGCAGGGCAGGCCATCATGAGATGTGTCTTTTTTTGTTTGTTTGCTTTGTTTTTTAAATGCATTTTATGTCTGTAGCAGATCTCCAACAGAGAGAAATACCTATTTTAATTTTAATAATGTTCCCTTAAAATATAGATATAATGCATTATACTAAAGCAATATACTTCTAACCGTAAGTAAATACTATTTACATTGTTAACATAATTATCTCTAAGCTTTTTAACTTATTTTTATGAAACAATCAGTTTTTTCAAATTATAGATCAATTGTGGTCACATTTACATAAAAGCAAAAATCAAATTTTACTTGAATTATATATTTCTACTGTAATGTAATCACTAATTGAATTAACTAGAATGCAGAGAAAATAAATATGTTTGTCAATATGGGCATATTTTCCTATTATGCTTTAAAAGTGGTAAAAAATGCCTTTATTGCCTATGGCAGCATTCTTATAAAAAAAAGAAAAAGAAAGGTAATATTAAACTTATGTTTAAAGATACAAAAGAAAGCAAATACAGCTGTGTGCTATACATGTTCATGGGTAAATTCATCTGCTTTATCTCTCTTTTTTTCTCTTTCTCTTTATTAAAATTTCAAAACATGTTCATCTTTTGGTGTCCTAAAAGTAAAAGGGAAACAAAAACAGATGTCACTATGAATAAATCAACTACTTAATGAAATCTTCAAAGGTAAAGAAAATAAACCCATTCAATATTTATTCTGTAAAAAAAGTAGAGGTAACTTCTTTCTACCTTCCTCCAAAATATTCCCCAAGCAAGAAATACATAAAAATTGATTAAAATGACTAAATCTTGGGCCAATAAAAAACAAATGCTAGAAATTAGGATAAATATCAGTTAGTAGAAATTACATTTATAAACATCATTAGAGGCAGATTCTCTTATCCCCTTATGAAACAAGAGCAGCCCTGCACGGCTGAAAGGGCATGGTGCCATGAGTTCTTTTCCACTATTTGTCCTTGATTCAGAGAAATAGTGTTTGTATCAAACAGAAAACATGGAAGCCATTTTTCTCCTCCCTCTTGCTGATATTTTTTAAGTAAACATTTGTTCTACATAACTGTTTTCTAATATTTTCTCCCCAGCACCACTTTTACATTTTTTCAGAGATTGCAACTCCTACCAATTAATGTGGCAAGAAAAAACATGGGTTTCATAATATCATATTACATCCTGGGAGGTGTCAAATTTAACAATGAAGTCCTATATACAGGTAAGAGGCAGGAAAAGTCTGGATTGCAGTGTATGGTCAGGATTATACAAATACACATTGTCTACCTAAAGGTCAAGATTATCTCCTTTCCCCACTGCCTCCCTCAGGTGGTGGGGAAAGGAGATAATCATATTTGGTGCAACATATATCCTGGAAGTTGAACTGAGAAGCCAGCATATTAAACTACTTTCCACAAGTAGTTCCGAAAAGGACTTCACCCTTAAGTAAGTGTGCGATGAATTATCGAAAACAAAGCTTCATTAACTGCTCTTCAGCAGACATACAACCTGATTATGTTTCTCCTGAATAAAAAAAAATAATACAGTAAGTAAAGAGAAGTAAACAGACTTATGGTAGGACATGACAGAACATAGGCAGAAAAACTTCTAGGGAGTCAAGACAGACTTTTACTAGATTATAGGTTCACAGTGTCATCCCCAGCACCTGGCACAGGTGAATGACTGTTTATGAATTATGTAAGAATTTGCAATGATTGGGGGGAAGGAAAGTAAATGACTAATAAGAAATATAAATTTTAGCAGATGTAGAAAATAAGAAAAAGAGAGAAATTGTAGATGAAGTTATTACCTTCTGGATGTTTGAGAAAGTGATGCTACCAAAAATCCAAATGGGGCTAACACCATAAGATGTATGGAGGAAAATGAGTTTTATGAAATAAATATGTAGTAGTAGACATTATTTCTATGGTTACATATTAGATAAAAATTCTATTGTTATCTGATTTAAATAGGGCATTAAATAATGGCTTATGGATGCTTTGTTTGAACATTTGTTTGTTTGAACACTGACAATATTTTATTACAGGGAGAAGAAAAATTTGGGGGCAATGGTTTAGCCTCATCTATGATATAAGAAGGTGGACTGTAAGAGAAAGGAGCAAAATTTCATAAGAGAAAAGGTTGACTTCAATACGAGAAGTTTAAGAATAAGAAACTTTAAAAAATGGCTTATCGTAAAGCTTGATTGATTGACCACAGATTTCTCTTTATTGTCACATGTGATTGCAAAACTGAATGCAAATAATTATTCAAATAAAAAATGCATGTGATAAAATAACAAAATATTATTAACTAGAGTGAAAAACTTTGCACATACTTTTATTATGATTATGATTTATACACATTTTAATTATATATAATCTTTAATAATATAACTCTGTTATCTCTTTAATACTGTCAGGTAGACGATCACAAGCAACTATGTTTATAATATGATGTTATAAAGAGGAAGATTTTTTATAACTTCCAAAAAAATAAAAAACTTTTATGAAAATATATTTAAATTGGGTATTAGTTCTGAGCAAAAAGAAAATCATCTGTTATGATAATTTTCTAAAAGGAAACCAGATCAGATAGAAGTGGTTATAGTAGATATTATATTAGCCCATCAGAACTGCTCCTCTGCCAGATGTGAAACTTTTGAACTTGTGACTTAGTGTCAAATCATACATTCTGAATGTGACTCTAGGTGAACAAAAATATTATTATTGGTAGTCTAATCTCACTGTCTTTAAAGAACAGGTGTCAAACCTTTTTTTATTCTGTAATATAAGATTTTAAAAATCTCAATAACATCAAATTCCATTTCATTTTCTTCTTATTTCTACTAATAGTATGTGAAAACCTAGTAAGTGTACATAATATGATGAGTTAAATAATAGTCTATATAAATCCATGAATTTCACACACAATGAATGTTTATGATCCTAAGAACACAAAATATATACATCCATTTCCACTAAAAACAAAATTCACAAGCACCTCATACTTCAGAAGTTATGACACTTCTTTTATCAGAAGCGGTTAGTGAAATTAGAGACTTTACTGTTTAATTTAATTCTCTATTTCCAGGACCTAGAACAATACATCAAATATGACAAGTGCCCACTCAATATTTATTGAATAAATGATTTTTCTAATCACTAACTAAATTACCTGACAAAACCTAGATCCACAAGGGTAATCAATGTCACCATTTCAAAAGTTCTGATCACTAAGCAGTACACTACTATAAATCATGAATCCACTTTTCAACAATGATATAGAATGTTGACCAATTTAGTTTCATAAATATTATGGTATAGTGGAAAGAACAATGAATGTTTTTAGCAGATCTGGTTTTGAATTTCAGGTCTGTATATTGTGTGGACTTATAGGAGTGTATCAATCAATCAAAATGGGAAGAGAGAACCCACACAGTAGTTTGAACAGGGAAAACTTATTCTAAAGAATTATTAACTAAAATAGGGGCTTGGAGTAATGAGGATTTACCAGTAAGAACTAAAGAGAAGCTACAGATATAAAGCGCAGCCACTATCACAAATTACAATCTGAGGAAGTTCCCCCCCAGTGCCAAGATATACCTTGTTAAAAATCCACTGCCACCCTGCCAGTATGGATCACTGAGTGTAGAGGATTTTGAGAAAATTTAGATTGTTTTGGTGGGTTTTAGGGATGAGGGAAAGGGACCTCAAGGTTGTCATTTTTTTTTTTTTTTTCTGTCTTGAACATTTAGTTGATTCTAGTAACTAATTGAGGTAGGAAACAGGAGGAGATTGGGTGAGTTCACTTTGTACCTGTTGATTTTGAGATGCTAATCTCACTTTTAATTGGAGATGCCTCTCCTGTTACAGTGGAAAGACTTTTCCTCTTTCTGCCCATTACTAATTCCTCCGTTTCTGCTTTGGCTTACAATCTTTCCTCCAAAATTAAGAATTTTGCTCCTAAAATTATTTCTATTCTTTGCCATGTCACCAATATTCTCTACCATTAAGAATACCTTTAATCAGCAAACAAATTGCACAGTAGAGCCATGTAAAAGACTGCTTTAATTCAACATGCCTATACAACCCAAGGTACCACATCTTTTTTGCATTCCCAAGAAAGTTCTCAAAACTATTATTAATAAACTTAGACTCACACACTTTTTATCACCTTTTACTTTTCTGAACCTATTCCAGTTGTGCTTTCCTCTTTCCTCTCCACTGAAAGGATCTTGTTGAGGTTACTTTGCTGCTTCTTTCATCTCTGTTTTTCCTACTCTCTCAACTAAGGTGAACTTATCCAAGATTGCTGTTCTGAAATCCATCTATTTTCTTATGATCCTTTGTTATTTTTGCATGGATTTTATTACTAATATTTTATTACATAATCATTTGGTTATTTATTTATTGCCTTTTTCCCTAAAAATTTATGATACAAGACAAGGAGGAAATATGTTTTTTTTTGCATTGCATCTCAGCACTAAAAGACATGAACTAGCACAGAGTAGGTGTTCAATAATATTTAATAATAATTCAATGAATTTATATGTTGTATAAAATGGCCAATTTCCTCCCAGTGTTATTAAAATAAAGAACAAATTCCACAGCATGGTCTAAAGTCCTATATTTTATAATACATGCCAAACTCTTTAGCTCATGTTCATATATCCTTCATTTCATTTACTTATTTCCAGCTACACTGGTCTTATTTGTGATGCTGAACACACCAAACAGATTCATATATTAGACTCTTTTCTGGGGTTATTATTCTGTCACAATATTTATGGCTGTCTCCTTCTAACCGTCAGCTGAAAAATGCCATGTGTTATTCTCAACAACATCTTAGATCCTCTCTGGCACATTATAGAATTTGAATAAATACTATTAAAATGAATTAATTATTGAATATATGAATTAATTAGAACATTAAATAAGCAGAGGAGGAATAAAAAGTAAACTTAAAAAGAAAGTCCTGAGGACTTTCTCTGCTGTTTTCTTTTTACACCTCAAGGCAGTTCAAATAGCATTCAAGACAAAATCAAGCTAACTCTCTTGTAGCATTGCACACATCTGGACTTGGGTAAAAAATAGATGCTGTATCCCAAGAAGCTCTGGGAGAATGGGCCACCCAAAGCAACTACCTTTCTATCACTTGCATGACATAGCTACTAGACATATCATCAGTCTCCCTTTAGATATCTCTATAGGAGCCAAATGCCAATACATTCTCCACAGTGCATTAATTAAGCTCTCCAAGTTTTCTGAAAGTTCCTCTTTCTGGTGAAGTAGAACTTAGAGCATACCCTGCTTTGTTGGTAAATCTGAGTCTATCCTATAACTCCAGATGCTTTTAGACCTTACTATGTGAGTTAAAAGGGAATGTGGAAGAATATTTTTAAAAATTGAAACTTTAAAAAAAACTCATCGTTTAACACTCCTACTTCATGGTCTTGTACCTTACTTTGGAATGACATTTGTTCTGGTGTTTCCATAAACAGTGCTTTAGAAATATAAGTGCTCAAAATATTTTTAAATAGATGAATATTATTATGATGATTAACACTTTATTTAAGGATGTTTTATTTGGCTAGATATTTGCAAGGGATAATTAATTATAGGATGCTTTACGTACCTCATGCCAAAAAATCTCACAAAGCATTCTTTTAGGCAGTTTCCCAGAAGCAGATTCCTAAATTGAGAATAAGTTTAAAAGTGACATACTGAGGAAGTGCTCCAGGCGGAAATCAGTATGGAGTGTAGGAAACAACAGAAAACAGGAAGAAGTCAAGCAAAAATAAAACATCAAGCAAAACCATGCAGAGAGTTGCTTAAGCCTGATCTCATAGGAGAAATCTAGAATGTAAGTTTCACCTATAACTTGAACTGACCTAAGGCTAAGGGGCTGTGTTTTTCTTACTTCTGTCCATAACTGTGAGTCATTAGTTAAGGGCATCCCCATAGAAGAAAAAATTACTGGGCATTGTCTGGCTTTCAGAGGATGTCAGGAAAGTGAACTCTAGTAGCCTGAGGGTCCCTCCTCTGAAACACACACACACAATGGTAGAAGGTATCTCAGAAGATCTGCGTGGAGTACCAAACATACAATACAGACATCTTTTGATAGCATCTGCGTATTAAAATAGATTTGCAGTTAAATCTTGTTAACATAATTTTGTGCATTTGTGAAATTTAGTATTAGATCTATACTATATATAGTTCACTTAAAATTTTCAATATAAAAATTCACTATTGCATCTACTGTCACAAATCAATCTTGAAAGGATTAACCAAATATTATGAATCAGATTATGAGAAGTGTCTTTTCTAATATATACTACATATGGTGAGAGAGAAAGAGAGAGAGAGAAGAAAAGGGCTAGCTCTCTTGTCTACATTCACACTAGTAAAATCAATTTCAAAACAAGTTAGATTATTGACTGTTTCTAATCATGTTAAGTTACCTTACAAAATACATGTTATAATTAAAGATAAAGTCTCATCATGAATAAAACATACATTCTCAACAAAATGTATTGCCACTACTAAAAGAAAAATAACTCAAAATACACTCCCTGTTGCTTGTAAGTAAATCACTTATTTGTAAGAAATGCAGAGATGTGCTGGCCACTTCCTTTACACATAGCCTCTTAATTTTTTGCAGCCTTTGATATATCACCTGGTCTACCAAATCTCACCAATGACCTCCTTTCCAAATTCCATAGTACTTTTTCTATGATTGACTTCTTTTCTTTTATTTTTAGATGATATGTAATAATCATACATATTTATGAGATACAGAATATTTTAATAGGTATATGCAATGTGTAATAAACAAGAGTAATTATCATATCCATCATATCAAATATTGTTTGTGTTGTGAATATTCATATTCTTCTCTTCTAGCTTTTTGAAAATATGCAATAAGTTATAGTTAACCAAACTAACCCTATAGTTCTTCTGAACACCAAAACTAATTTTTCCTATCTAGCTGTAATTTTTTATCTGTTAAAGAGCCTCTCCCCATCTTCCCCTCCCCATCTTCCCCTCCCCCTTACTCTTCTAACCCTCTAATATCCACAATTCTACTCTCTACTTGGATGAACTCCCTCTTTTTTTTAGCTCCCACATAAAAGTGAGAACATGCCATATTTATCTTTCTGTGCCTACTTTTGCTTAACGTAGTGCTCTCCAGGCTCATACATGTTGCCAAAAAGGACAGGATTTAATTCTTTTTTACAGTTGAATAGTATACTCCTATGTATACATATTTTCTTTATCCTTTCATTGGCTGATGGAGACTTTGGTTGATTCCATATCTTTGCTATTGTGCATAGTGCTGCAATAAACATTGGGGTGCAGGTATCCTTTCATTATACTGATTTTCTTTCCTTTGAATACATACCCAGTAGTGGGATCACTGGATCATATGGTAGTCCCATTTTTAGCTCTTGAGAAAACTCCACACTGTTTTCTATAATGGGAGTATTGATTTACATTCTTATCAAGAGAGTTCCCTTGTCTCACAAACCTTATTTTTTTTTTCTTTCTGATACTGGCCATCCTAACTGGGTTAAAATGGTATCTCATTGTGATTTTGATTTACATTTCCGAGGTGATTAGGGATGCTGAACATTTCTCCTATATTCGTTGCCCATTTGTATGTTTTCTTTTGAGAAATATCTGTTTAGATTCTTTGCCCCTTTTTAAATCATATTATTATTATTATTTTTTGGTATTGAGTTTTTGGAGTATTTTTATATTCTTGATATTAGTCCTTTTTAAGATTTTTTTTTAATTTCAGAATATTATGGGGGTACAAACGTTTTGGTTATGTGTAATGTTTTTGTACTGCTTGAGACTAAGTTGTAAGTGTGATCATCTCCCAGATAATGTACATTGTACCCATTAGGTATGATTTCACCCATCTCTCTCCTCCCCTGTCACACCTGTTTGATATCCATTAAATTTTACTTTCTATTATGCACATGAGTGCTGTTCAGTTAGTTCCAATTTAATAGTGAGTACATACGGTCTTTGCCTTTCCATTCTTGCAATCCTAAAGAATGGCTTTTATCAAAAAGTCCCAAAACAACAGATGCTGGCATGGATGCAAAGAGAAAGGAATGCTTCTACACTGTTGATGGGACTGCAAATTAGTACAACCTCTATGGAAAACAGTATGGAGATACCGCAAAGAACAAAAAGTAGACCTACCATTTGATCCAGCAATCCCACTACTGGGTATTTACCAAAAGGAAAAGAAGTCATTTTATCAAAAACACACCCGCACTGGAGTGTTTATTGCAGCACAATTCACAATCGCAAGTAAGTGCAATCAACCCAAGTGCACATCAATTCTCCTTCAATTTTTGAATGACTGCTTTGTTAGGTGTACTCTCCTTGGCTGACAGTTATTTTCTTTCAGAACTTTCAACATATCATCCATTCTAACCTGGCCTATAAAATTTTGGCTAAGAAATATGTTGTTAGTCTGATGGGGATTACCTTATATGTGACTTGATCCTTTTCTTTCATTGTTTTTAGAAGTCTCTCTTTGTCTTTGACTTTTGACAGTTGGACAATACTGTGCCTCAGAGAAGACTTTTTTTGATTGAATCTATTTGAGGTCTTCAAGCTTCTTGTATCTGGTCATCTATATTTCCCGTGGGAAATTTTCAGCTATTAGTTCATTGAATAGGTTTTTGCCTTTTTCCATCTATTCTCCTAGAATTCCCAACAGTCAAATATTTGTTCACTTTGTGATGTCCTATATGTCACATAGACTTTATTTTTATTTATTTTTTTCTCCTTTGTTATTTTTGTTTTGCCTGACTGGTTTATTTCGAAAGACCTAACTTCAAGTTCAGAAATTCTTTCTTTTACTTGATCTAGTCTATTGTTGAATCTCTCAATTGTATTTTTTAAATTTATTTTCTTTCATTGAACTCTTCAATCTTAGGATTTCTGTTTCACTATTTCTTCATATCTCATTCTTTGTTCAATTTCTCATTCAGATCATAAATTATTTTTCTGATTTCTTTATATTGTCAACATCTATCTCTTGTATCTTTCTGACATTTCTAAAGATCATCATTTTGAATTTTTTCCCTAGAATTTCATAGATTTTCTTTTCTTTAGGATTTGTTAGTAAAGAATTACTGCGTCCTTTGGAGGTGTCCTATTTAAAAATATGCAATGTGCCACCAATTTATATATCGCATTTGCACCAGAACTATTCTAATATGCTCTATATCATTTCAGTTTTAGTATATATGCTGTCAACCTGTATATTTCCATAGTATTTTTAGCTCTAATCTTTCTTAATCATTCTTTGGCTCTTAAATATTGAGGATCTACTCCTTGAAACTTCATAATTTACTTAATTATTACTTTTCCATTTCTAATATTTCTTTTATTCTTTATACATAACAATTCAATAAACGTAAAAAAATTTATCAAATGCTTATTTTGTTTGGTATTTGTCTTTCCATTCTTGCAATCCAAACTGAGTCCATCACAGTAACCCTCAAATTATCTTTGGAGTGCTTCTGTCTTCTCCAAATCTTAAACTGAGAACTTGGGGTCATCCACCTTTGTCTCTTCTCATTTTTAGTTATTTATTATCATTCAACCCTATGATATGAGTTCTTTTTCTACACTCCCCTCATACATTATTCTTTTCTCTAATTGTCTCAATAATCCAAATAAAGGCAGTATTGGTCCTAGATTATCACTGAAACAAATGGCTTATTTAAAAAAATGTTGTTTGGAGAATGAAGTGCAATGGTAAATATGAGGATTTTGTCTTATACTCCTCATGTGATCACTTATTTGCTATTCAGCTTTGGATAAGTCATTTCTATCTACTGAGCATTAGCTTCTCAGGTTTTTAATAAAGGAGGAAGAACTTACGTAAATATATTAACACATCAATGATCACAAATTCTCAGTAAATTTTAGCTACTATTATTAAAATCATGAATAGATCTTATTAGATCAGTGTTTCTAAATCAAAACTATTGGAGTTGGAATAATATGTTGATAAAACCCCTCGGTTAATTATTGTACTCCTACCTTCCACTTGTTAACCAATGTATTAGATGCTTTGTTGGCTCTCCTTTAATTCAAAGCTGCTTGGAATCTATGCTTAAATGAAAGGAGAAATACATATCTTCTCAACTCTTCGTACTTCCACATGGAGGAACATTTAAATTAAACCTATCTTGCCCATTTCTCTGCTCACTCACTCATGCAGCCCCATGGTAGAAAGAATGAATTATACGAATAGTAAATGGTGAACAAAAACTAGGAATGTGTACTTCAGGTCTTTCCCTTTCCCTCATCCATACATACAGCTAACTACAGAGAGAACACATTAGCTGGTTTTTTATCACCAGGTATCCTCTTTCCTGAGAGAAATAGGCAGTGATTTTTTTGTACTGTCTGAGTTTGAGTGGTTGGATAAACCTGTTTAATTAAAAGATACAGTCATACTTATTATACTTCTAAAGAACATAATCCACAAGTTCTAAACTTTGATATTGGACCTCTACTCATATACTTCTCTCTCTCTCAATTGATTTAGAATACAGGAAATAAGTTAAATATGTTACAAATATTGTGCCTCTCAATCCTCAAAACTTATCACTAAACACTGAAATATAGACATTTTAAGTGATGATTTAGAATATAATTTGAACATAAGTAAAATTCTGATTCAAGTTAGACACTAAATATATTTTCCCCCACTCATTCTATAAATTCATAGACTGCATAGAAAATACATATACATAAACATACAAACACATATGTATACATGCACACAATACATACACACATATGGACATAAATTTATTTATCCATCGTTCTGTCTACAACATAGAGTTACAAAGTGAACTAAGAAATGGAACCTTCATTTGAAGGACCAGTAAGGGACAAAAAGAACTTGGCAGCAATAAACAGTGTGAACTAATGCACTAGGGAGAAAGAGCAATAGCCAAGATGGCTAGTGACACCTGGGAGATTCCTGTCCCAGAATATGTGACACTGGTTTAGTTCAACAAGAGGCAGCTGAACTTTCTCTCTTAACCAATCATTGAATTCATTCTTAAATAAAACTTGGCAGCATCATATCTGTCTGCACAAAAAGAAATGTGGTAAATAGATATAGAATTAAGTTAACATAATAGAAAATGAATAACACAAGAATAAGCATGGAACCGAGAAGAACCATATCTAAAGGCAAGCAACATTATGAAAGATAAGAACTAAATACATATCAAACGATTGGAACAGAGCTAAAGAAGTACTCATAGAAAAATATAGTGCTATTTTTTTGAGACAAATTCTCACTCTGTCACCCCAGGTAGAGTGCAATGGTGCCATAATAGCTCACTACAACCTCAAACTCCTGGGCTCAAGTGATCCTCCTGTCTCAGCTTCCTGAGTAGCTGGGACTACAGGCATATGCAACCATGTTCAGTTAAATTTATCTATTTTTGGTAGAGATGGGATCTTGCTCTTGCTCAGGCTGGTCTCAAACTCCTGATCTCAAGGTATCCTCCCTCCTCAACCTCCCAGAGTGCTAGGATTACAGTTGTGAGCAACTGCATCCAGTCTATTCCTATTTTTAAATAAGAAAGATAGATAAAAATAAATCAGAATTGCTATAGATAAACCAGAAGTAATTAACTAGGCAAAACAATTGTATAAATTATGAATTAAAATTCCTATTCCTTACAAACACTGTTTAACCAACAAAATTTTGACAGTTATGATTAGAAAAGAAAAGGAGAAAGCATACACAAGTAACATTGATGAAAAAAAGAGCACATAACTAAAGAATAAGAAAGAGAGATAAGATAATAAGTGAACATTGTGTTCAAATTTATAGCAATAAATTTGACAACACGATCACTTATCTGTTAAAAAAATGCACTTTTCGAAAACTGGCTCAAAAACAAGCATAAGCCCTCAAGAGATCAATAACTGTAGTAGATGTAGAAAGATAGTAAATTCTCTACCTATAAAGAGAAAGACAGTGCCAAAGCAGTTTTACAGAAAGTTTTAGCAGGCATTCAAGGAAGAGACCTTTCTCAACTTCATAAAATACTCTGAGGGGGAAAAAATGTAGAGATTTATTCAACATAGTTCACAAAACTTACAGAGTACTAATATAAGTTTCTTTAATACAAAAAGAGTGCCAAAAAGCAAACTGACCAACTAACAAACAAATAAAACTATTGGCCAATCACACCTATGATCAGAAATGCTCAAAATATACAAATAAATGATTTAAAAAATAATTAAATATTATTAAACAAACTAATATGTTAATAAAATATGTCACTGTTATATAAAATTTATTTCAGGGTGATAAGTGTAATATAACAATGATAAATATCCAGATATAATCCTCGCCAATTTAATTAATTATACTAGGAGCAGTGTTCTGAGTTTAAGTTGATCAAACTCTTAAAACATGATAGGAATCAGACAGCACCAAGCTTACTTAGCTTTAAAATGAAACAGTACAACTTGCATAGCAATAACAGAGAGAAGGTATCATGATTCAAAACACAACTTCTCATGTCCCACTCATCATTTATTGGATATATGAAATCATGACAAATGAAGTGAGTGTATGTATCACTTAAGGAATTCAAATAATCTATCTCTTCTCTTTTATATTTAATTAATCCAGTGTATCTGACTAACAGTCACATAACTGTCTCAAGGATATGTCACTATAACTCATTTTCTGATGCAGCTGTATAATTTCTAAATCTGTTACTTATACAATAACCAATACAGGTGTATGTAATTGGTCTCATCCAGATTATTATATGAATCTGGCATAAACGTACTCTTAAAATTACTTGAGTTAATTTTGCAAGAAAATTTTAATTAAATCAGCATATGTCGCTGGGTATATTGACTGGTCCTTTGTCCAGTAATCTTACTTCTAGGAATTTACCCTGAATATAGACACCCACTAATCTGATAGCAAACAAACATAGAAAATAGCAACAACTAAAACATATGCACAAATTGATTTATAGGATCAATTTTAATAGCAATATACTGGAAAAATATCTGGCAGGACACAGATATTATTAACTGGAAACATAGGTAGATCTATGTATTAGAATATTATGCAGCTACAAAAAAATTAAGAAAAATCTCTGTGAACTGATATGGAATGCTTTCCAGAATTTAGTATTAAATTAAAAAGCAAGAAGAAACAGAGCATATGTGTTACTTTATCTGTAAGAAATTAAAATAAGACTATATTTTAAAGAAGAATTTTATATACAAACAATAATTGAAACTAATGAAAATAGTTACATATAAGAGATGGGTTGAAAGTGATAAAGAAATAGATACATCCTTTCTGAATATACCTTTTCCCATAGGTTTTAATTTTGAACCATGTTATTAATTTACACATAAAAATATTAAACATCAAATTTGTTTATTAGAGTAATAAGTAAATAAGTAAATATATTGATATTCTTTGGAACAATTGCTTATATTCTGGATGAAGAGGTACAAATATGGTATGGAAAAAGAGGAGGAAGAATGATATTGAATTATCATATTGAATTATGATGTTGAACTGGAATTAAAGGCATTGGAGTCAAGACATTATAGAAAGGCATGGAAGCAGATTCATCAGCAATGAGAAAATTTTGTCCACTCCAGATACTATTAACTACTTATATATATATATATATATGTATATTTTCTTTTTTGTAAAAATAACTGGATTCAGGTCTGGGGAAGATGAAAGTAAGCTGAAATAACTTATTATCCAAGGTGGTGAGAAAATGTTCCCAAATTAGTGAAATTCTGGCAAAAAGACTCAGGAGCCAGAGTAAACAGCTCCACTGGCCAAATAAGAACTGTAAAATGAATAATGACATAAATGAATTCCAAAATATTGATTTCAAAGAAAAGAATATATAAGTCCATTCTTCTACTAAAACAAAATAATCATAATTGAGAGAAGAGCAAAAGGAAAGTTTTTCTTTATAAAAGAATGTTGCTCAGTAAACAGGGGGCTTCATTTCACTAAAAATTCAATGCCTATTTTACAGAAGACATTTGTGGACATAAATCATTTTATAAAAATGAATTTAAAACTCAGTATTCTGTAATTTTTTATTTGAAATTTCCTATTTATTTATGAGCATTCATAATGAGCTGTTGTTTAAAATATTCTCGAGGTATACTGACAAAAGCTTTTTGAAAATTGTTAAAATTGCAAGTCACAATCCCTCTTGCAAATTGTGGGTAGGGCAATGGGTGTATACTTTTAAGTTTTATGGGCAAAACTGATTATTCCTTTTCAAATAAGCATATCATCATATGTGATGCACTGTCAAATATATTTTGTTATTTAGAAAATACAAAAAGAAAATTAAAATAATACCCTGTGCCTCTCTTTGCTTAAAACGTATGTCTTCCTATTGTAATTTCAATAAAATCCTTAATTCTTAACAGGTTTTATGAGACCCTGCCTGGAATGGCTCTTCCTACTCTCCCACTTTCTTACTTTGTTCTGTTCACAACACCCCAGTCTCCTACTGTAGAACATACAAAGCTCATTCCTATATCAGAACCTACCTGTCTTTTGACTCTGCCTGTGATATTTTCCCTCTAGTTCTGTGCAGCACAGTTGCAACTCAAATATATATTTCATGCCTGGAAAATCATGGTGAGCCACTAGGATTTTGTTTGTATGAAGAATGCAGAAATTTAAACTTTTTTTTTTTTTTTTATTTCACCGTATTACTAGGTACAAATGTTTAGGTTACATATATTACCTTTGCCCCACCTGAGTCAGAGCTTAAAGCATGTCCATCCTCCAGACCGTGCGCACCTCACCCATTAGGTGTGTATATACTCATCCCCTCCTCCCCACCCACCTGCCCGACACCCGATGAATGTTGTTACTATATGTGCACTTAAGTGTTGGTCAGTTAATACCAATTTGATGATAAGTACATGTGGTGTTTGTTTTCCATTCTTATGATACTTCACTTAGTAGAATGGGCTCCAGCTCCATCCAGGATAATACAAGAGGTGCTAGATCACCATTGTTTTTTGTGGCTGGGTAGAACTCCATGGTATACATATACCACATTTTATTAATCCAATCATGGATTGATGAGCACTTGGGTTGTTTTTCCACATCTTTGCAGAAACTTCTTATGGGAGTGGATGTGATAGTGGAACTGGCATTAAATATGAAACTATTAACTGCCCAGGCTTAGTAAAAAACATAACTCAGTGGTCAGAAGAAAGGAATTCTGAATAAAGCTCCCTCAATGGTCAGTTTCCTTTCTTCACAAGTAATAAATAAGGTTTTCCTCATTCAAATTTGCCCTTAACCCAATATCATGAACTCATATCTGAATCCTTGGAAGAGAAAGACAGGTAAAACAAGTAAAAAATGATGCAATTGTTTTTAGACAAAGTTCTGTGAGTAGTTGGTATCAGAATGTAGCATTATTTGGGGAACAATACAAGAAAGGACAGTATCAAGATTGGGGAAGGTAGATGTCGTTTCCTGGCTTTCAGCCCAGTGCTGGCTCAGGTACAGAGGGAACTGGCAGGTGGATGGGTCAAAACCTAATATCTGTCTGGGCTATAAGTATCCTGAACATCAGAGGAAGCTGAGAATTTCAATTTGTTCTCTGACGGCATTCATTAGACAACCCTTTGAGCTCCTAAATGTAAGAAGGAAGTCTTTAAGAGAGACTAGTATGTTTGATTGTGGATGGAAAAAGAGAAACTTTATCACCATAAGATCCCGTCTTTACTTCCAAGTCATGATGACCCAGGGTTACACATAGCTTCTGGTTTCCAGGAATTCACAGACTAAATTATCTTCTAGTATATTGTAGAATATTTTGAGGTCAAAAGTGTACAGGTTTTTGAAGAGCCCTCAAGTATTCCTATAAGTATTAGCCTAACAACTTTCTTAACAGAGTGTTTAGAAAAACTAAATTAAAAAAAGAAAGTGTGGAACCATCTCCATCAAGGTTGTGGAGAGTATTTTGGGGGAAGAAAAAATTTGAAAAGAACTCATATAAAAGACCACTGTAGAAGATTATCAGCTTTATAAAATAATGAAGAAAATAGATTATTGGGTAACTGAATCCCCAGTAGCTGCTAGAATTTTTACTAGAAATTAAAAACTATCATTTTCTTATATATGCACCTCACAAATTTCAGCAAATAACACTTCCAAACATCTTCACTTTTAATGTGAAAAGAGATTAAAGGAAATAGTACAATACTGAAGACACTATTAAAAATTGTTATAATTTCAATAACATCTGTTATATTATTTTGACTTCTGATTGGCAAATTTCCTATCCAATAAAATCCTAAAATTGCCTCAATGATTTGTGTTTTAAGAACTTTCAACATGGCAGAGAATTTTTAAAGTATGGAATAAATCATCAACATATTTAATAATACTAAATTTGTGATTATTAAAATAATAGAGTTTCAAATTACAGATTGGAAAAACAGAAAGTGTTTCCAATTTTTTTTATAAACAGACAAAGATACAAGTAAAGTTTGTATTCTGCAGCATAAGTACTTGTATTTACTCAACAACGTTTCTATAATTTCTACACTTCTCAATAGTCCCTAAAAGTTATGTGACATTTGAGGAAAAACCATAAAGATTCTCTTTTTACACTATAGTTCTTAAGCACCCAGTGCATCCTTTGTGCTCATATCAAGTAACTTTATTTTATTAATTGCATAAATTTTTTCAATGATGAGGATTGTTGAACTCAGTATTTTGTTTTCTTTTGATCAAGAGGTGTTAGAGTTTATTGCCTGAAGTGGTACCATTTGCTTTCTGTGAAATATGGTTAGCATCACCTTACTTTTTTATTAAGTGTATATTTATAACCTTTAGAAGCAAATGTACTCTATCCACATGGCTAGCGTTTATTGTTTTATGTTCTGCATGCAAAGCTGCTTTTCTTAATAATAAGAAACAGCTGTTGTAAGCACAACAATGAAAGCAATGGGTCATACATTCTTAAATTAGATACAAGGGGAGCCAAGTAGGGCTAAACTCTTTAATTCTGTCTCACTCTTCCATGATTGATGCACTCTAAAAAAGAGCAGTCATACACTGTTGAGATTTAACAGATGCTAAAAGGAACCCGTTCCAGTGTACATTTGTTAGGCAGCTGTGTTTTACACCAGCAGTGATTACAATGGGGAATCAATGTTTCCATGACAGTTAGACTGACAAAACTTACACACGGTAAAACTAAGGTAGGATAATGGAAAATATTAGTGCAATACATAAATGCAATCAATCATTTCTATGCTGTGTATGTATATATATATTAATATATATGTATATAAATGTTACAAAGTTAAGTATCAGGATGTAGGTTTGTTTTTAACATCAGTTTGCATAGATCACTCATTTCATATAAAACTCAATTCTGTGCACAATGATAATTGAGTTACTAAGCTACGTATGATGGTGGTTACAAGACATATGGAGCTATGTATATTTTGGGGAAAAATAGAAATAAACTTAGAATCCATGGCATGTTGTATTTGAGGAAAGAGAGCCAAATTTTGCTTCTATTTTAATGTCTGTGTTCATGGATTTAAAAGTCATCTTTTGATTTTGTATTTCACATTTTAAACCATAAATGTTCATATTAAGAATAATCTGACATAAAATCAAGTCATTTCCAGTGCGTATATTCTATTTTGGAAGTAACGAGAAATATATAGAATAATGTATACAAATGATTTACACAACATGATTCCAAAGAATTTACAGTTAAGAATATAGATTTGAACATATTTCTATTCACATAGTTAATTGTTAAAATGTCCTTTTAGTTTTAGAAAATATTTCTCAAATATGTATTAAAGAAGGTAAAGTAAATTTTTCTAAATTTAGGAAATATAATTCTGTATATTTAAATACAAATATAATTCCACACTATATCAACAATATATAGAAGTAATTTGGGTCCACTGAAGTTTGCTGAAATTTTTAATGGAACTTATATTAAAAGGAAATTGTGGATGTTTTAAAAGGAAATTATTTTTAAATGACTCAAGAGTTACAATAAAGACCTACTACAATTCAATAGCACAAGAGCAAATATCTGGATTAAAAAATGGGCAAAGGGCTTGAAGAGGCATTTTAAATGCCCAACAAGTATATAAAAAATGCTCAGCATTACTAATCATCAGGAAATGAAAATCAGAACAACAATGAGGTATCACTCCAGTTAAGATGACTATTATAAAATAAACACACAAGCAAACAAAAAGATAACAAATGTTGAAGAAAATGTGAAGAAATTGGAACCCTTCCACACTGTTGTTGGGAATATAAAACAGGTCAGCTTCTATGAAAAAACAGTATAGAGATTCTTCAAAAAAATTAAAACTAGAACTACCATTCAATCCAGCAGTCCCACTTTTGGGTATATACTTAAAAGAATTAGAATCAGGATCTGGAAGAGATATCTGCACTCCCACGTTTATTGCAGCACTAGTCACAAATAGCCAAGTATGGACACAACCTAAATGTCCATAGACATATGAATGGATAAAGAAAATGTAGTATATGCACACAATGGAATATTATTCATCTAAAAAAGAGGGAAGTCTGTCCATTTGCAACAACATGGATCAACCCAGAGGACATTATGCTAAGTGAAATAAACCAGTCACAGAAGGACAAATACTGCATGATTCCACTTATGCAAGACCCCTAAAATAGTCCAACTCATGGAATAGAACAGTGGTTAGCAGGGGCTGGGGAAAAGGGATATTGGGAGTTGTTTTTCAATTGGTGTGAAGTTTTAATTATGCAAGATAAATTAATTCTATACCTCTGCTCTATAGCATAATGCCTATACTCAACAACACTGTTTTATGTACTTAACATTTTGATAAGAGAGGAGAACTCATGTTAACTTTTCTACACACACACATGGGAACAAGGAAACTGGCAGTTGATGAATATGTCTATTACTTTGATTGTGGTGATAATTTCATATGTGTATGTACAAGCTCATCAAATTGTACACATTAAATATATGCAGTTTACTATATATGAATTGTGCCTCAATAAATCTGTTAAAAAAAAAGAGTTAGAATAAGGTCTAGAGTTGTACTACTGGCAATTCTTAGATATCATGACTTTATAATAGAATACTATACACAGTCATGCATCACTGAATGACAGGGATACATTCTGAGAAACGTATCATTAGGAGATTTCACCATTGTGGGATCATGATAGAGTATATTTACTCTAGATGGTATAGCCTACTACATACATAGGCTGTATGGTATACACATACCACATATGTACTAATGCATAGTGACCATTAATTATCTAATTATTACATATGAAAATAATTTGATTTAAATAATGAATAATTTTAATTTATCCTTAAAATATTAGAGTGGGTAACTTAGAATATTGATACAACATCTGGAATATTGTTTTACCATAAATAAAGGAAATGCATTTATATACTATTTCCTTGAAAAATATTGAGATGAAATTTTAGAAAATAACATTTATAGAAGGCAATTGACAATAATTCTAGACAAAATATTTTTTCTGTTTGAAAGTTTATCCATACACTTTTGTTAAAATATTTAATATGTCCATGTAAAATTCACATGCAGTGAAATGCATGTATCTTGAATGTATGATTTGATCAGTTTGACAAATATATTCACTTGCTGATAAGGTTTGGATGTTTGGCCTCTCCAAATCTCATGTTGAAATTTGATCTGCAGTTTTGGAGGTGGGGCCAAGTGGTAGGTGTTTCGGTCACAAGGGCAGATCCCCTCATGAATGGCTTGCTGCACTACCCCTGACAATGAGTGAGTTCTTGCTTTATTAGTGCATGTGAGAGCTGGTTATTCATCCACCTAGCATCACCTCCTCCCTCTCTTGCTCATTCTCTCACCATGTGACACATCTGCTCCCCCTTCAGCTTCCACCTTGATTGGAAGCTCCCTGAAGCTCTCACCAGAAGCAGATGCTGGAACTACACTTCTTGTACAGTCTGCAGAAATAGAGGAACCCACTTGCAAAACATGGCCATTGTATAGAAAGTTTAGAAACAATAATCACCCCCTCCCAAAACATTGTTCCTTCCTATTTTTGTCATCATAAATTAGACTTTCCTTTTTACTGAACTTCATATAAATAGAACAGTCCTGTATGAATTATGTTATTGTTGGTGTGTTCTGTTATCATAATACTTTTTGAAATTTGTTATTGTTGAGTAGTATTTAATCACATAAATATGCTATAAATGTTCTGTCCATTCACCTGTTGTCCATTTTACTTGTGTTACAGATAAGATTTATCTATTATAAATAAAGTTGCTAGAAATACTCTAGTACAAGTCATTTTGTGGGCATATGTTTTAATTTTCTCTAGAAAGATGAAACCCACATTATTCCCTTTCAGTTAGTGCATTACAAGAAACCCCTGAAAGTATTTCTCAGGTCCACTCTGTAGTCTCCCCTTCTTCTGATGATTTAACCCACAGGTCCTTTTATTGCTTCGTCAACTCAGCAGAACCACTATGCTCTGTTCAGACTCTAGCTTTCTGCGATGTGGTCAGGAAATCGTCCCTAAGCAACAAACAAGTTGGGCGTTTGTGCTCAAGTACATGCTCTGAACTTTGTTTGTCTCAGAGCTGTAGTATTTGCCTATTGGCCTGAAAACAATTTCATTATGTACATTGTCCACTTTAAAAATATTTACATCAGGAGAACTAATCTTGCATCAGTTATTGCATCACTTTCAAAAGTATATTTAGTATATTTAAATTTGTTAATTATTTGCTTAAATTTTCTTCACATCAGAATATTAATTGTAAAAACAAAAAGCAAATCAAAATTAAGATTCAGCATGGTTATATTACATTGAGCAAATTTTTAGCAATTTTCCTTTTCTAGATATTCCTGCTTTAATGTCTATAATTTCCTTCGAAAGAAACTTTGTACATAAGCAATTATTTCATACAAAAAGTTTCTAATTTTCCTCCAATTATTCCCAGTTTTTGAATCCTAAAATTCCTCCAGTTATTACAAAATAAGAAGAGAATTAAATTAGAAAAATATTTCAGAGCTATTTTCAAAAATTTAAACTTCTCATTGAGAAGGGTTCATTGGAAAATGGTTTAGAAGATATTTTTGCTCACTTTAACTAGACTAAGAAATAAATGCCTACTCTCCCTGATCAGCCACTGAATTGAGTCTGCTGAGTATACTTTTTGATGACATAGACATTCTGAAATTATTTTCCCCTTGAAATATATTTAGTCATTATTTCAATCATTTAGTAGACACTGTGCTCCATGAGACACTGTACTAAGCACTATTAATGATAGGATCCAATAACTACTTTGAATTAGAACACGAGGTAAGTGTTATTATGTGGAAATTTTCCCCACCAACAAGCAAGCAATCCATTCTGTAGGGGACACAAGAGAGGCATCTTCTACTCCAATTCAATTCTGACACTATCTGCCCAGAGATAGTGTCAGATCCCACAGCTTGAAGTTTCAGTCCCACAAGACTGTCCCCACTTCAGACACCAGTCACAAATCTGGCCCTCTGGAACTTCTGACTGGCTTGGCTTCCATAATTCCCTCTTTAGGGTGGATTAATTTGCTAGAGCAGCTCGCAAAACTCAGGGAAACACTTGCCTACTCTTACTGGTTTATAATTAACAAATACAATTCCAGATGTAGAGATACGTAAGGTAAGGTCTCAAGGGAGCTGAGCACAGGAGGTTCCATTCCTGTGGATTTGGGTGTACCAGCCTCCCAGGTCACGGAGGAGTTCTAATTCGCCTGCTTGCAAGCCTCCACGAGTTCAGCTGTCTGGAAACGCTTGTACCCCACCGTATTGTGCCTTTTATGGGACTTCATTGGATAGGAAAAGTCAAAGCATGATTAAAGCGTGAGCAACCTGTAGAAATGTGATTGAACAAAAAGGGTATGATCTAATACTAATAAACTGACTGGGGAAACCGAGCAAGACCTGTTTGTCCAGATTCTTCTTGGACACTCTGTGCAGCATTGCTTCCTCCGAGGTATGGGGCAAGTCCCCTTCGGAAATGGCGGCATCTTATGACCTCAATGTTAGCGTGTGAAGTCGATACGCGGGGTGGGGAGAGAAAGAATTTTCAGACAGTGATTAGGATATACAAAAGTAGAAGTTTATTTATTTTCCTGAGAAAGAAAGAGAGAGAGAGTGGCCACGACACACAGTGGGAGGACAGAAACGTTGGGTGGTGAGGAAAGTTGCTTGGTCCTTTTAAAAGGGTAGAAAATTTTTTTTTCCTCTGCTTGAGGGGACTGTAACAAAAGCAGCTGTGAAGCTGCTGTATTGGCTTTTTCTATTTCTCACGTATCAGATTGATAGTAGAAATTAGTTTCTTCTTTCTTCTTGATGGTGGGAGGCATCTGGTACTGTCTTCTCTTGAGGAAACAGTACCCTAACCCTAACCCTAACCCTGTAGAGTTCGCAGAGGAAGTTCGAAGTCCTGCTGTTCGTTCAGGAACTTTTCAAGACTGAGAAAGAACTCAGAGATAACAAGTTAGCCTACACATGTTTTAATTAAACAAAGAGTAGTTGTGTTGTGAGTTTATATCTTTTACTTTCTGTTTGATAGTTTATTTTCCTCTGTTAGGTAGGTTTATTAGTAAGACCACTTTTCACTACAATCAGACTAGGTAAGTTAGAAAATTTTTTGAAGGCCAGCTCCAAGACAGAAAAGCTAAGAAAGATTGAAATATATTTTTAGTTTCTTTGGACTGCCTTGGGGAGAAAAAGGAGCAGGTGAAAGGAGGGAAGGAGAAGGTCAGAAAAAGAGATTCTTCTTTCTGAGGCTGCTTCTGAGGCCTAAACCATAATCCAAACATTATAACAATAGACTATCTTTCGTTTTTATCTCTCTGAAGCTGTTCTAAAACTCATTCAGGAACCAAGGACAAAATAGCAAAGACTTTAACAAAAGATATGTTTAGAGTTTTAGACACTTAGGAAATAATGAGAGAGTTATGAGCCAGAAACCATGAACAAAAACCAATATATATGTATATGTGTGTGTATATATATTAGTGTATGTTAATAGCACATGGTGCTATTAACCCCCAAAATGTTATTTTTTTATCTGCAGAATCCTTAAGTCCTCCTTAAAGTGAGCAATAGTGTGATACTGCAGGCGTTTTTCTTTACCTCAGTTAACATAGGATTTGCTCTGTAAACACAATGAAGGCTTTAACCCAAAAGGTTGACCCTAATTGTTACTAAATTTATTAAATTTTAGATTTTTTTATTTTATTAGAGTAAAGCCTATATACATATATACAAACATACACATATGTTTAGCATACAAACACACACACACCTATATTTAGATGGATAGACAGAAGATAGTTTATTCTCTCTACACTAGTACCTAACAGTGGGATTTTCGTTCCTTAAAAGTTTAAAAGCAGTTGCTGACAAAATCAGGCAAGCCTAGAGCCATTTTCACCTGAAAATGTTTCTCAGTTTTTCCTTGACTGATTTTTTCTTCTAAATCTAAAGCCAAGTTTGTAACTGATTTTTAGTAAGAATGCTATTTATTTATTCCAACTATATTTTAAGCATATTTAGCACAGTTATATATAATCAGGGGTTTATGATGTTTTCATTTCTTTTGTTATAGGTAGACTCAGATTTTTGCTTTTCATTTTATTGATAAAATAAAATGTAAGGTTAAAGGATGTTGTCTTAGTTTGTTCATGTTGCTATAAAAGATTAGAAATTACCTATGCCTGGGTAACATACAAAAGAAAGAAAAGAGGTTTATTTGGTTTGCACTTCTGCAGGCTGTACAAAATGCATGGTGCCAACATCTGCTTTTGGTGAGGGCTTCAGGAAGCATCCAATCATGGAGGAAGGTGAAGTTGGAGCAGGTGTGTCACACGGTGAGAGAGGGAGCAAGAGATTGGGGGCACCATGCTCTTTTATTAATACAAAAAAACAACAACAACAACAAAAAAAAAAACAGCTCTCCAGCGAACTAAGCGAGTGAAATCTCACTCATTACTATTGGGAGGGCACCAAGCCATTCATGTAGGATCTGCCCTCATGACCCAGACACCATCCATTACGCCTCATAGTCAACATTAGTAATCAAATTTCAAAGTGAGATTTGGAGGGGACAAATATCCAAACTATATAGGATGTGAAAACTTGTGTCATCAATAAAACTAGCCTGAGTAAAATAAATTTATTTTTTTATTACTCTGTGATTTGGAACCAGCCTTTTCTTCAATTAATTGAACTTGATCCATAGACAAATTTCCTTAGAGTTTCTGCCATATGGATACATGATCTCCCATGTCATTAATCAGTTAGGATCATCACAATGGATTGCTGGAAAGCAGTTATGCATCAATGTCTAAATCACCTTCTTGTCCAAAGTTTCTCTTACTGGCTTCTTGCTCTTTATGTCTTTAACCCCAATATACTTCCATAATGATTAATGCAGACATTCCACAACAATTTATGTTCTTTCTCAGTTAAAGAGAAGTATTTTGTTTTATTTTTATTTATTTATTTTTTATTTTTTGCTACAAAGAAGAGAGACTTACTCGAACAAGTCTTGGGCGAGTATTTTTTTATATGGTTACACACTGTAGTCCCACAGAAACCCACAGACAGACCAAAAAATATCCAGGCCTCTATGGAGTGTAACTGGCAATTTAAAAGCCATCAGGAATGCACATATCTATTTATCATGAGCAGAAATTCTCTCAGTCATTAGATCTCTGATTTTCTCTGAGTGTCTAGATTTTTTTTAATATCATAGTCTGACATTTTTATTGTTTTACGTGAAGTGCTCAATAGCAACAGGCTTCATCTCATGGTTTCCAAATTCTAAATTTCTAAAAGGTTTATCTAATTGCCCTAATATTTTAATTAGGGCTCCAAGTCACAGGGAATGAAGTAGCATCCTTCTTCTTCATATATAAAATTTAAAAAGTTATGTCCTATATATATTAAATATACATCAATTATATCTCTTCTCCTCTTGTCACAATTATGAATATTTCTCTATTTTAGACCCCCTTTGATTATAGCCCAGCTATTACAATGCCTTCTACTTGATTTCATTGCCTGCAATTTTCACTGCTTCATTGCATTCTGCAGGGTACCATGAATGTCATCTTCATCACTTATAGGAATGGGGAATATGTGAATATTGATGAGAATAAAGAGGAAGAGGAAGGAAGAGTGACTGGAAAACTCACAGACTTTGGAATTAGGTAGACCAGATTTGTAATCTTGGCTCTTTCATGAGTTATTTGCTACTAAGAAATTTGCTTAACCTCTAAAAAGCTTTAGGTTCTTTCCTGAAAAATGTGAATTTTTGCAGTTAGTATAGAATACCAGGAACTTTCCAGAGAATAAGAAAAGAAGCCTGACAAGATAACATGTTTCTTTATGAATTTGCAAGAGTCTGGAGACTAGTCTGACTCTTTGTATAATAGCTATTTAATAAAAAATTTGATATGTCAGCATATTCAGAATAGTTTCAAAGTATCTCCTTCAGTGATATTATTGCTGATTTTTCATATAATCTCTATTTTCCAAACATATTCTTCTCTCAATATTTACTGGACATGCAAATAAGACCTAATTGCTAAATAAGACCAAAGTGTTACAGATATTTATACTAAAATATTATATTTAAGAGTACCAGAATGCTGCTAAGGTTAACTGTCCTATCTGTTAATCATTCTGAAAAAAATATTTTGAGCCTAGAATGAGAACAGAGCTATATTCAGGGTTTTCCAGTACAGATATGTTTTGTTCTATTTGTGGCATCTGAACAGGAATATGCTTGTGGTTAGTCAAAACTCTAGTGGCTGTCATCCGTGGGAAAGGTTGTGTAGAGGAAATTAACTTGAGGCAAGAAAATAATAATGGCCTAAAACACAGATTTTCATTTTTATTTAGACAGTAATTTTCTGAGTCAATAATAGCATTTGTGGTGCCATTCGAGATTTGGTTTCAACAAAGTTTCCAATTACAGATGTTATTAATTTTCCTCAAAAACCACAGACTACCACATATTGCATGATATTTGATTTTTCTCTTTCAGAATATCACACAAAATTTTATTTGGAGTGAGGAAAAGGCAAAACAGAAAACTGTTTACTTATTCTTTAGCGCAAAACTTTGGTTTCAAATTCAAAATAAAATTTTACAGTAACCAAAAACTAAAAATCAAAAGTGTGTTTTGTCATTTAAGCTTGTGCCCTACATATTACTCATCCTATTTATATTACAAATTCCATATAGTTTTTGATATAATATTTAGCAATTAATAGCCTAGAAAGAGTACTATCACTCAAAGTTTACATTTAAAATAAGACCATTTAAAATTTATATAGTAGAAATCTTTAGAAATATTTTAAAAACTAGATTTTTTAACGGCACATATTTACTTATATGACTATAAAAAAAAAATCTCCCCCATATTTTTTCAGAAAAGCCAGTGTCTCTAACACGCTTTAATACCAGTCCCACGGGCTGTCATTTTCATTCAACTGTATCTGGCTTTCCCTTGTCCATGTTTATGTCTAGAATACACAATTAAGCATGAAAATTGGTCTTTTGGCCCTTGGGTGAAATCAAACTAATATGACCTATGGTCTATAATGGCTATCACCCAAGGCATGGAAAGATACTGACCAAATGGCCTCAGATAATCTGCATACAAAATTGGAATCCTGGAACCAGGGACTGAATCTACAAAAAGAGGAATTCCTCATGTGCTTGAAGGTTGTTCTATATAATGCAGTGGAAATATGCAATGTCATAGTATTAAAAGGAGATATCACAAGAGTTTTCCTAAGTAAAATTGAAGTGACTATATGTCCCTATAAATAAGCCTTCAAAATTAAAGAAAGAGTCCAGTGGAAAGATAAGTTGCTTAGAAGAAATCCATCAAAGTGAGATCAACATCAAGGGATCAGGGAAAGGGATTTCCATAACCCATGAATCCTTTGTTTAACATACCATAAATTGTATAGAAAGAGCTGTCAGGATACAAGTATGTGTATTGGGAAGTCCTTATATCCCTTTTTGCCATAATTGGAAAAGTATAAACTATGAAGAAAGATTGGTAGTGGCAGAAAAGTTCAGTGGGAAGGAAAAAAAATCTATGAAATGGAAACTATAGCAGCAAAAAAGACTGAGATCTTACTACAACACCACCAAAAGAAGGATTCAGGATAACTTCTCCTGGTCTGAGTTTACTTAAACATTGTAGTGAGGGAGCAATTGTGCAAGTGGGAATGGTGGCAGATATAATATAAAATCAAATAGCAATAATAAAAGCTCCACAATAGATAAGTGAAGGAGTTAACACTGCCTAGGGAATTGGAGAGATATATTTAGTGACTAGCTTTCTTTTCAGCTATATAATTTAGTCCATGAAGGACTAAACTATTTGACTTGAACAGTTGAAGTTAGCCACTGAGAGGGTATAATTTTTCTGGGATTATGATTTGTCTGAATAATAAACTATTGAAGGAGAGGCAAAAGTGAAACTTACAATATTGTGTTACTTCTTCCTCTACCTCCCTTATGATTTTATTGTTTTATAATTGGTTTTCACTTTTTTAGTGTATTGGCTTAGTCTGAATATATTATATCAAGCCTCTCAGGTTGGCAGTAATTTTGAATACTTAGACTGGATGGTGAGCCAAGCCACTATTCCTAGTTTCATATAAATTTAAGATTTTACATTAAAGAATATAAGGGAAAATGTGATTTACATTAATGTAGATTATTCCATGCCTAATTTTCAAATTTAGAGTCAAATGAAACATTTAGTAAGCACTTTGTTAACTTTTGTTTAACCAAATTGTCTTCTATTTATTAATTATACAAATGTTGTTGAAGTATTATAGATTTTGAAGTCTACTTTTGGACTCTGAGTTTCTTAAAGAAAACAAATATATCTGTGCATTTTTCCTTCTTGAAAATATGAAAAGTTATATATATGCACACACAAGAGTACATAAAATTATATCTTACAGCATATCAAATAACTAAAACCAATGCCCATGTAACCCCAAGGAAGGTTCAGAAGAAAATTGCTGCTTACCCAGACTCTGTCATGGGTTCCTGCCTGATCACCCTTCTCTCCCCCAGGAGTAACTACTATGCTAACTTTTATGGTAAGTAGCTTTTTACTTTTCTTTATATTTTTACCACCTAGAATGTATGCCCCAAAATCCCACAAGTAACGTATATGCCGACTTGATGGTAATTGTATGTTTATTTTTATACATAGTTTATTACCTATGTGTATATCTCTAAATTGATGTAATTTATTATTGTATTTTCCACCTTTTTATAAATGTAATAACATTGTATATTTTATTTAGTGTTTGTATCTTTCACTCAATGCTATGTTTTAATAAAATATCTACATATTTACATGTGGCTAGAGTTCACTAAATTTAATTGTTGTATGTTTGTTACTTTTTTATATGGATATATATTACAATTTATCCATTCTACTACTGGTGGAAATTTCAATTGTTTTGAGATTTGGGCCAGTACTGACATTTATTCTGGTACACATGTGTATCAATTCTCTCTACCTCGTAGTGGAACTTTTAGGTCACACGGATAATCTCAACTTTCCCACATAAAGCCAGTTTTCCAAATAACTTATACCTATTCATACTTCTACAAGAAGGGTTTCAGAGAATTTATTGCTCCATCCTTTAGCTAATATTTAGATTTCCAGTCTTTTTTGTTTCATTCCAATCTGTTGTGTGTGTTATAGTATTTCATTGCATTTTCTTAATTACTAATGAGCCTGATTACCATTTCCTATTAATTGATCTTTGGATTTTACCTTTTTTATTTTGAAATAATTTTTGAATTGTAAAGTTATGAAAGTAGTACAGAGTTCTCATATAACCTTCATCCTGTTTCCCTAATGTTAGCATCTTAAATAATCATGGTATACTAGTGAAAACTTTGAAATTCATATTGGTACAACAATATTAACAAAATTATAGATTTTATTTGGAGTTTATTTTTTTTTTTTTTTTTTTTTTTTTTTGTTGAGACAGAGTCTCACTTTGTTGCCCAGGCTAGAGTGAGTGCCGTGGCGTCAGCTTAGCTCACAGCAACCTCAGACTCCTCGGCTTAAGCGATCCTACTGCCTCAGCCTCCCGAGTAGCTGGGACTACAGGCATGCGCCACCATGCCCGGCTAATTTTTTCTATATAGATTTTTAGTTGTCCATATAATGTCTTTCTATTTTTAGTAGAGACGGGGTCTCGCTCAGGCTGGTCTCGAACTCCTGACCTTGAGCGATCCACCCGCCTCGGCCTCCCAGAGTGCTAGGATTACAGGCGTGAGCCACCGTGCCCGGCCTATTTGGAGTTTAATGATTGTCTTATTAATATCATTTTTCTGTCCCAAAGTTAAATCTAGGACACCACATTGCGCTTAGTCATCATGTCTCTTCCGACCTGTAACAGTTTCTCAGTCTTTGCTTGTTTCTTTTAATGACCTTTACATTTACGATAAATACTGATAGGATATTTTATTAAATCCCTTCTATCAAGATTTGTCTTATGTTTTCTCAAAGTTGACCTAGAGTTATGAATGTTGGGGAGGAATACCACAGAAGTAAAGCTGTCCTTCTAATTTAATCATATCATGGGATACATAATAACATGAATTGTTTCTGATGATATTAGCTAGTCATTCTGTTCAGCTGCTGTCTGCCAGATTTCTCCACTGCAAAGTCAATATCTTTCACTTTCCATATTCTATTTCTTAAAAGCAAATTACTAAGTCTAGCCTATGCTTAAGGGGAAGAGAATTAAACTCCATCTCCTAAAGGGAGAAATATTAAGGTATTTATGAACATGAAATAAAACCATCACAATGATTAATAATGATACTTTGAGATTATAAAAATTTTGATACTTAAAGTTTTATTTATTAATTTTATCATAAATCAGATTTTGCAAGCAAAATTTATTATTGTGATTTTCAATGATGATTTTCTATTTGTATTTTTACTCCTACAGTCATTATTTGGAATAATTCTGTAGAAAAAATATGTCATCTCTCCTCCATTTTTTAATTTATTTAACCATATGTGCTCAGATATTTATTTTATTCCTTGTGTTATAATCTCATAGTGTTCTTTATTTTCTTGCTCAAATTGTTCTAGGTTTGCTCTTTGGGAGCTCTTTTAGTCACTTTCCATGTTCCTCTGACTTATCCACAACCTTATGGGTTTTTTGTTTTGCTTTGTATTTTGGTTTTTTTTTCAGCCTTTTTCACTCTTTGATACTGCAAGATGCTCTGGGATTGTCTTTTGTTTTTCCCTGCCCAAGTCCTAGAAATAGCCATTTCTCCAAGAAGCCATGGTTCTCTTTACTGGAAAACATTTAGAAACCAAGATCTTAGTACTTGATATGTTTGTTGCTTCTGGGGTGCTTCTAAGGCCTCTCAGTGGACAGACATAGTAATATATGTGTATGTACTAACCCATGCATGAACATACATCTTTAATTATTTTTGTATCTATCTATCCACGTATGTATTAAGCTAAAAACGAGATCATACTGTAGTGAACTCTTATAATTTTATGCTATCTTGGCACCCCTTTTGAATACAAGTTTAACTTTCTTATTCCAGAAGCAGTTGACACAGTTCCTAGTTCTACACCACACCCAATGGTTCAAGTCAGTTGCCAGAGATAAGAATTTAGAGGCATCACTTCTGCCTAGCAGACTAGACTCCCAGTTTTCCCACTGCTTTCTTTAAATTGACCAGACATTTGCCAGTGAACTTAAAGTGACCCACACCATATTCTTTTATATATACTACTAGCTTGCTCGCTCGCTCTCTCTCTCTCTGTCTCTCTCTCTCTCTGTTTCTCTCTCGTCTCTGTCTGTCTCTATTTCTTTCTCTCTCCTTGACTTCATTCTTGCCTTTGGTGACCCAGAGACTGAGAATTTCCCCCTGACTCATTGTGCTCTCCTTGCCCATAAAGTCTTCAAACTTGTTTTTTACTGTGGTGATGTATTGAATTTGCACCTTCCTTTAGAAAGGACCAGAAACTACTCCAAGCTGGGTTTTCCCCAGGATGCCTGGGAGGACACAAAGTCAGTCTCTCAGATGGTTAGTCAGGCATAAGTTGGACATGGGTCAGACAAGAGCGGCAAGTTTATCTGCCAGTATAAACAAGTTTCCCGTATGAGGGACCGCACTGGTCATGAATTAGATAACTAGGCATTAGGCCATCTGCCAGGTAAAAGAATTATCCCATAAAAGCACACGTAAACACCCACATCTAGCTCCCCTTCATTTCCCGTTAGGGCAGGGTTGCTAGCCTCTCTGATGCTAAAACTCCCATTTAGCTGGGGGCTCCGAAAATAATACTGATGTCAGACAAGACAGTTTCAAAATAATTTTGGCAAATAAGCAGATTTAATAAGAGATTTTAATGCAAATTGTAGCTAAAACAGCAAACAAAGATTATAAAAACTTATCTCACCGTTCACTGTCTATTCACTTATTAACAACACCTTAGAATAACAGCAAGTAGAAAAACACATTAATACAATTTTTGAAATAGCAAAAATTTATACCAAATTATAGCCACAAATTTAAGTGTGGTGATCTTAAAAATGTATACGTTGAAAGTATTATAATTGAGTACTTTGAATGAGGAGGGTATGATGTTATATATTTAGTCATTCAACCTTGGTTTCTTTAGTGGTAAAACAAGACAAAAACAAGATACTGACTTGAATTAAGTACACAAATGTTTGGTACATTAAACAGGTACTGCTGCTCACAGTTGTATATAATTATATTTTTATGAACATTGTGACAGTAACAGTTGGTAGAATTTTGTCAAGCAAAAGTATATTTAAGAACTCAAGTTGCTCTAAAAGATCCCCCTCTGAGGTAGAGTGAAAATTATAAACTTTTTGCAAACTAAACTTAGATTTAATTTTATAATAATTTTAACCAAAACTCAGAGGCACTGCTCACATTTCTTGCCATCTAGAAGTCACTTCATACAAACTAAAACATTGCTAAAGAAGAGAATGTTAATGAGAGTTTAATGAGAAGCACTTGTTAATTTTAGATTAAATATTGTTTATTAAATTTTAATTAGAAACTAAAAAGCCTAGTGAATACCGGGAAAATTGATCACTTCCATAGTATGGAAGTTAAATTAGATTTTGTCATTATTTTTATAGAATGTCTGGGTTTAAATCTCAGTTCTAGAGGCTACAAATTTCTAATACCAGTTCTAGATCTTATAATGGTCAATAAAATATCCATAAAATTGAGAATATTTAATAAGAAAATTTAGACTAATATGCAACTTCTCTCATTCTCTAAATAACTCTCCCCTAAAATGCACATTAAGCATCAGTCATACAATGAAAGAGAGAGAGAGAGAAAGAAATTGGCGGAAGGAAAAGGGAGATGGGAGTCCCTGCAGTGACACTGAAGAGAAAAGAGGAAAGAAGAGTGAGATGTGGGAGATAAATGAGGTGGGATGATAATTGCAGCCTCATGTATGAGATTTTAATCTTGGTTAGAAAGCTCAGACCGAAGGCTGTGAGTAGAATACTTGAGCAAATGCAGAGGTACTTCAGTATAAGACTGAGTTGAACAGAAGGGCCTTCTTCCAGACTCCTTAAGAAATCCAGTAAAATGTGTTTTATTTTTATTTTTTTAATTAGTAAACATTTAGATTTATCTTTTCCTTTGGTGTACAGTTCTATGAGATGTCATGCATGTGTAGATTTGTGCAAATACCACCAAAATCAGGGTATGAAATAGTTTTTAGCACCTCATTAAAACAAACAAACAGAACCTCCCTTGTGCTATTTGTAGTCACACACTCCTCTCTAAACCCTAGCAATCACTAATAATTCTTTTTTTTTCTTATTTCAGAATATTACGGGGATACGAACACTTTGGTCACATATACTGCCTTTCCATCACTCGAGTCAGAGCACTAATAATTATTAACAGCTGTAGTTTTTGCCTTCTCCTGCATGTGATATAAATTGAATCTTGCAATATATAGCCATTGAGACTGGCTTAAAAATTTGAAAGTTATAATTTTACAATTTGATTTTAGATCTATGATCTACTTAGAGTTGACCAGAGTATAGAGTGTGAGGTTTACTTTTTTAATATGAGGTTTTTTGGGTTTTTTTTTTACCATGGAACATGCATTATTCTAACACTATTTGTTGAAAGGATCTATGTAGTATATTATGTAGAAATATAATCTATTTGGTTGTGTTGACTTTGTATCCTGTGACCTTATTATTCTCACTTACTAGTTCTGGGACAGTCGATGTAGATAACTTGGGTTTTTCTAGGTAACCATTCACGTCATCTATAAATAGGGGCAATTTTACTCTTTTCAATTTGGTTGGACAATGTAATAACTTTTGTTTTTGACTATCAAACATATGTTAAAGAATTTAATAATGAGTTTGTTACATTTACCCAGATATTAATCATTTCTTTTGCTCTTTCTTCATTCCTCATGTTATCTGGTCCCTGCTGGCCTCCATTCCCTTATGTTTAAATAGCATACTTCCACATTTCTTTTAGATAAAGTTTACTGACTATGGATCCTCTTAATTTTCCTTCATCTGAGATCATCTTTATTTTATTTTTATTCCTGAAGTATATTTTCACTGGAAATGGAAATATGACTGAGTTGACAGTCTTTCAGCACTTTATATATTTTATTTAGATTTTTTCCTCACTTCATTGTTGCCTTTATCAGAAACCCACAGTCATTTAAGTTATTGTTTCCCTATAAGTGATGCATGTTTTCCTCTAACTGCTGCCAAATATTTTCTTTGTCTTTAGTTTTCAGCAGTTTGATTATCATGTGCTAAAAATGTGAGTTTCCTTGAGTTTTGCCTGCTTGGGATTTTGTTAGCTTTTTCAATCTGTAAGTTTATGTCTTTCACCAGATCTGGGAGCTTTCAACCATTATTTCTTCGATTTTGTGTGTGTGTGTGTGTGTGTGTGTGTGTGTTCCATATTAGTTCTCCCTTCCTCCTCAAAGCCTTATGCCACAGATGTTAAACATTGTAGTATTTTCCCACTGGTTTCTGAAGCTCTGTTCATCTGTTGACCTCATCTAGTGAATTTTTTAAAAATTGTGGCTAATTGTATTTTGCAGTTCTAAAAATATTTTCATTCGGTTTTCATTCGGTTTATTTTTGTACCTTTTATTGCTTAGGCTTTCTATCTTTACTGTCCTTAGTTGTTGAAAATGATTATGATAGCTGCTTCAAAGTTTGTTATTTTTTTCTATAATCCGAACATATGTGTGACCTTTGATTTGGATTCTGTTGGTTTTTTCAATTCTCACAAGTTGAAATTTTACTGATTGTTTATGCTGAGTAATTTTGAATTCTATCATGATCATTTTGAATATTAAGGTACGAGTCTGATGTTCTTGTTTAAATCCTAAAAAATATGCTGATTTTTATGTGTTTTATGCAGGCAATCCACCTTGTTGGATTCTGGTTGTACTGAAAAGCTGAGGCTCTTTTTAAAGCCTTTTAAATACTATTTGGAATTGTCCCCACATATACACCATCCACTGAGGAGTCTGTGACCAGGACGGTGATTTTTTTTCTGTAGTTCACATTTCAAAGTTTTTAGTATTGTATTTAGGGATAGATCTTTGCATGTGCAGCTTGGGAGCATGCCCAAGAAATCATGAACATTTTTAAGGAATTGCTCTGTAGAGCTCCTTCTTCTCTGCAATTACCCTCACAAAGCCCTGGCTCCCTAGGGCTTTGCTTAGCTTTTCTGCCCTGCTACATACTTTATGTGACTATATCCACTTTTCGAGCCAGGTAGCGAGTCAAAGAGAGAGAAATAAACGTGGAGCTTCACCTCATGTTCTTGGAACTACCACTCATGTGGTCACAGAGATTCTCCTGAATTTATGGCATTTTCCTGGCCACCACTGTTGTCTCTGTTCCACTTTTGCCACCACTGTCGCAGCAATTGCTGGTGGTGGGGGTGAGAAAGAACAAAGAGAGAAAGAGAGAGAGAAAGAAAAGAAACAAAAGAAAGAAAGAGAAAGAGAAAGAAAGAAAGAAGGAAGGAAGGGAGGGAAGGAGGGAGGGAAGGAGGGAGGGAAGGAGGGAGGGAAGGAGGGAGGGAAGGAGGGAGGAATGTATGCTTTTCACTGTTTCTGATCATTAAGAGTTCCTTTTCCCTATTGTTTGGAACAGAAAATGAACATTTCTCTTGGAGCTTTGTCTTCTGCACAATTCTGGCATGGGGCTGCCATTGAATCTAGGTTGGGTAATACTAACAGCAAGAAAACAAACAAAATGGAAATCTTATCATAAGTTCAGTCATATTTCAAAACCTGCTCTTCTTCCCCAGTTCAGCCTGCTGACCTAATAAATACACTGAGGAAGAAATTTTGTCTGATCATAGCACCAAGAAAAGATGTGATTCATGTAAGTAATTAAAAGTCTTAATTTAAGGATATAGTAAATTTTGTAAATTATCTAACTTTTTAGTTTGAGTTAGATGTTAGAAAATGTAGAGTCAAAAAATGATGACCTTTCACATACAATGTGTATCATTATGTATTGCTTCTTTTCTGGATCCTCTGTGTCTCACAACTTTGTTTTTCTTTTTTCTTTACCCCCTATTTTTAAACAATGGTATTGCATTGTTTATATGTTCTTTTGAGCTTTTTTAAACCAAAGGGGTAAAGTTATGGACGTCTTTCCCTTCCATTTTGTGATAGGCACAGATAAGTACTGCTCAGATCTCTTCTAAAGGACTGGCTGCTTAGATACAACGATATGATTAGCTGCCAAGTTGGCAGCTTTAAGCTCCTACCTTAGCTATTGTGCCAATTCCATATGCTTCCTACGGCAGCCCCCAAACAAGCAGTGATGCAAAAGCCCCAGGCAATTTTGACCAATATGAAGAAAATATTGCAGAAAAGAAAATGTATTTAGGACAGCTAATGTATCTGGGATTTCAGGAGAAGATAAAAAAGTTAAAGAAAATCAGTTCTTAAAAATAATTAAAGAAAGTTTCCCTGAGTTGAAGAGACTAAGTCTAAGATCAAATGAGCTTGGAGAATTTAGTGTGAATTAAAGACAAAGAAAGAAAACAAAACAACCCCAGGCCCCATCAAAAAATTAATAAATAAAACACAAACCTTAGCATATCTTGGTAAAAATGCTGATGTCTAAACATGAAGAGAAAAATATCTTACATGCTTTCAGACACAGCAATAATTATTAGTAACATAAAATATGTACTATTACTCCAGCATTAGAAGCTTGATGATTGTGAAATAATATTCACAGATGATGAAGAGGAAAGGAATGCAACCAAATTATCTAACATCCCACCAACATATCTATAGGCAAAAGGAAAGAAAAATCTATGCAGATAACCAAGAACTGAGAGACATCACACAAACAGTACATCTGAGGAAAACACTCAAAAAATAATTTCAAGAAAAGTCTGGCCTCTGTAGCAAGCACAAACTAGTAATAAATGGTACAATAGACCTCCTGTAACAAAGCTTAATAGAAGCCTCAAAAAAGTCAAGCTTATTCACAAGTAACTTATGTCCCAGTTGTAAAAAAAAAACAACAAAAAACATACAATATCCAACACATACTTAAAATTCACTAAAATTAAAAAAGTAGAAAATGTAATCTATTATTTAACAGGAATTTAGAAATGGCAGAAGAAAGATCAGTGGCTTTGAAGATATAACAATATAAACTATCAAAACTGAAGCACAAATAAATAAAACACTAAAACAAAAATATAGGAGATTCAGTGAACTGTGGAACAATATCAAACATTCTAAGAAATGTATTTGGAGACCCAGAAAAAGGCTTACAGAAAAATATTTGAAAAAATAATTGCTAGAGGGACTTCCCTTATCTATTGTCCTTTATAGCTGAGGGTGCTGCCATGTGAATGGCCCTGTCTTACTTTTACCTTTCTTTACACTAACTTCCCTTAGGTTGGGGATTCAGCTTTGCTAACTTGGACAAGGGGAAAGTCTTATTTTCATAGTCAACTTGGATTGCAGGCCACAGGCAGAGGGCCTCTTTTAGCAAAGTTATTACCTTATCTTCATTCATTTAGAGAGTTGCCATTATACTAATTGTAACTGTGTTTAGAACCTTAGAAAAAACAAACAGCACCAACATCTTATATTTTTCGTATGTAAATTACATATTATTCATAATTACAAAATTTCCATAAGTACATAGTCTATGCCCCAAAGTGCAGCAGACTAGAATTTACTAAAATATATTGCAAATGTTTAACAAAGTTCATCTATTCCCAGCCCAGAAGATTTTTAGTGCCTTCCAGTATACTTCTTCCAATGAACCAGTTACATTATTAGGACCAGTTACCTACAGTGTCCCAATTCATGATATCTGTGTTGAGACAGGAATTATGAGAAAGTGGAAGCAATAAAAATATCTGTGAAAGAAGTTTTTCAAAGAGAAGAAACATAAAGCAAATGCAAATGTCATCAGACACGAATAAATGTGGGACATGGTCACAGAACTAAAAGAGAAAGCAAGTGTGGTTTGAAGTGTCCAAGGAGAACAGTGGAAGATGATTAAGTTGGGAGGAAAGCAGTAGACAGATCATCTGGTGCTTCACAGGGTAGTGTGATTGTGAATTTTAGGTGTCAGCTTGACTGGCTTAAGGGATACCCAGGGGGTTTCCTGAAGAGAATAGCGTTTGAATCAGTGGACTAAATAAGGAAGATTTACCCTCACTCAACGAGGGCCTGCACCATGCAATCCAATGAGGGTCCAGATATAACAGAAAGGCAGAGAACAGGCAAATTAGCTCACTGTCTCATTTTCTCTCACTCTTGGAGCTGGGGCACCCCTTTTTTCCTGCCCTTGGATATCAGAACTCCAGATTCTCTGCCGTTTGGACTCTGGGACTTGCACCAGCAGTCCTCCAGTTTCTCAAGCCTTCAGCCTTGGACTGAGAGTTACACCATATGCTTCTCCGGTTCTGAGGCTTTCAGACTCAGACTGAGCTATGCTACTGGCTTCCTTGGTTCTTCATCTTGCAGAAGGCCTATCGTGGGACTTCTCAGCCTCCATAATCGTGTGAGTCCATTCCCATGGTAAATCCTCTCTCATATATCTATAGCTATATCGTCTATCTGTCTAAATCCTATTGGTTCTGTTTCTCTGAAGCACCCTGACTAAAGGAGGTAGGTAATAAAAATCTGTTTAATTTATTAAATTTTTTTGGTGGAATTTTGCCTCTACTTTTGATGGAATGGCTTATAGTTAGCCGAAGTTCCCATTGAGAACAAAAAGAAAGTCCAAATATAGAAACAAAAAAATATAAAAAGAAAAAAAGAAACAGACAAACAAAAACCTTTAAAGGCAATGGGAGAAACCATGAAGCAAACAGGATTAGGAAAGCCTCGCTGACATTCCACAGCTGCATTTTCACTGAGCATTGCTGTGTTTGGAGAAAGGGCAAAGGGCTGAGAATGAGGACTGTCCCTGGGCAGAGGGCTGCAGCTGGAAAATAAAGAATGTCTAGACTTCTCTCAATAATAAGAAGGAAATTAGGCAATAAAAAAGGGCACAATCTTAAATAGACAACTCATTGTAAAAGATCTCTGAATGATAAAGTACCTGAAAAAGTTCTCACCATCATTATTTATCAAGGAAATAAAATAAAATCCATAATAAAAAGTCTGAAAAGACAAAATGATGGGAAGATTGTGGAGTAACTGGAACTCACATTACTGGTGACAGTATAAAATGTTATTACTATTTTAGAAAAATGTCTGTAAGCTTCTTATAAAATTAAAGTTACACCTACCCTATGACCCCACCATTCCAATCCTAAGTATTTACCCAAGAAAAATGAAAACATATGTCCACAAAATACTTATATAAGAATGCTCATAGCAGCTTTATCCATAATAGCTCCGAACTGGAATTATTCCATGTGTCTATCAATAGGAGAGTGGATAAATATATTTTGGTATATTAATAAAATAGAACACTACATAGAAATGACAAACTACTGGCACATGCAACATCATGGATATTATAATCTTCAAAAACTTATGCTGAGTGAATTGATCCTTAAACAAAAGAATAATATTGCTTGGTTCAATTTTTATGAACTTACAAAACAGGTAAAGCTTACCTTTGGTGGAAAAAATTCAGAAAGGCCATTGCTTTCATGCATGTGGGTCAGGGATTGACTGTGAAGGAGCATTGCAAAACTGCAATGGTTAATTTTATATGTCAACTTGACCAGAATAATGGATGCCCATACAGGGATAGCTAGTAAAACATTATTTTGAGATGTGTCTGTGATGGTGTTTCTAGAAGATACTAACATTTGAATTAGCAGATTGAGTAAAGAAGAGCACATTCACAATAGTGGGCAGACATCATTCCAATCCATTGATGGCCCAAGTAGAACAAAAAGGCAGAGGAAAGTCTAATTTGTTCTAATTTCTTGAGCTAGGATGTTCCATCTTCTTCTGCCCTCAGGCATCAGAGCTGAAGGTTCTAGGGCCTTCAGACTCCAGGATTTACAGCACAGGCCCCTCAGTTCTCGCCTTTGGACTCAGACTAAATTATACCACTGGCTTTCTTGGTTCTCTAGTGTGCAGGTGACAGATCACAAGACTTCTTGGCCTCCATAACCATGTGAATCAATGCCTATAATAAATGTTAATATATTTAGTTAGTTAGTTATAAAAACTCCTATTAGTTTTGTTTCTTTGGAAAACACTGACTAATACACAAACTTTCTAGGATGATGTTAATATTCTATAACTTGGTAACTTTATGGGTTATACAGGTGTATGCATTTCTCAAAACTTAGGGAATGAAAACTTGATATTATATATTTTTTAGAACAAAAGACTTCACATGATTTTTACTCCTTTATGCCCCTAGAAGTTTAAAAAATATAATAAGACTATTTCAAGCTTTTATAATTATGGGAATTACATGGCCTTTTTATTAAAAATATGGATTCTCAGGTCTTTTTTTCAGAAGATTATGATTTACTAGGTCTGGATTGCAATTCAACTTTTTTATAATTCTCATAGATAATTATTTTAATTTGAGAAATTTGGAAAATTCTGCCTTAAGAAATATATAATATTTGCCTCCATGCTATAAGCCAAACACTTCTACTAATTGTTACCACAGGATTATAGCTTTGCCATTTTTAGTTCCTTAATCACTGACATTCAAAATAAATTTTCCCAATAATATTCATGTTTTAGAAATAAATGGTTTATCATGATATTCTTTTCAAATGGCTACTATGCCTTTATAGAATATTATGGTATAACAGAAAAAATAATAAACTATGATTTTAAAATATTTTTAAAATCTCCAAGAATACTTACTTTCAAACATTATCCTGTAATTACAAAAAATTTTGATGTTATTAATTATGGAATTTGATAACAGCCACTTAACCATGTGACTTTGATTCATCTAAAAGTATTTTCATGACAGTAAAAAGGAAAAACTGATACTGTTTGTCTACTTGTTGGGCATTCAATGAGAAATTCTGTAAAAGGACCATTTTGTAAACTATAGATGACTCACAAGTGTTAGAATGTTTTGGGTTTTATTTTTAATGTATAATTTTCAAGAATAATGTAGAGTTCAATAGCATACATTTAAAATATAAACATTGTAAGCAGGCCATTGCTTAGTAGTGGGGATTTTCTGACAAGTTTGAAAATGAAGATCTTACCCTTGTTATTTCTCTTCCAAAAGTATGTGTCAATCTGTATTTGTATGTGTGTGTATGTATGTTCTGATATAGACACATATACATTAAGAAAATTGATATTGTATGTATATTAATTAGTTCTTTCTTATAGTTTGGATGCAGTTTACATCTGTTTATTCAACAAAAGGGAGACAGAAATGAATCCCTGCATTAAAATTGTCTACACTATAATGTATATGCTCTGCTGTTTTTCACATTTACACTCAGGATTGCTCCAACATGTTTTGACTGAACTTGCCTCAACCTCAAGACTCCAAGTGCCCTGTGACTTTTCATTAAGACACATGAAAGCTGGGGGTTGTCAGGAACACCTAGATATATGCATAGCTTTCATAAGCAACATCAAATGTTCAGGTGGGAGCAGGGGTTAGCTTATTTAATAAGTTCCATCATATATACATAAAAATAATCTTTTTGGATGAAAGGCAGAATCAAGCAGGCTATTATTGTAACTAGAAGGAATTTACTGCTGCTATTAGAAAGAAGATAAATTTTGTGACTACAGATATTATTGCAACCATGACACATAGTGTTTCTGAAGCAAATGAAATGTTTCCTACATGATTAGTTTTTGCCATTCTGGTATGTATAAGTATCTCATTCTTAATTTGACATTATTTATTTTATTTCACAATAAAAATTATTAGCCCAAAGGTAAAGCTTTCAATAAAATGCCCTTTTTTGGGTCAAAAATGTTAAATGATCAGTTAGATTGTTTTGTTTATTTTTATACCAATTATTCTATTCTCAAAAGCAGTAGTTTTGGAGAAGTTCAGATGGACTCATTCTACCATGTTAGTTGAAGAGCATTTATTAATGAAGGACAGATCAAAAAGGAAATTTTTCCTTGTTATTTTTCAATTTGTTTGGTGTGTTTCCAATAAATAATTATGTTGTTATTCTCTATACCTCATGTTTTACATAGTTATATTTTCACAAAATTGGGATTACCTACATTACTTTTGAGAAAAGTGGGAAGTCATGAATAAAGAATTAAGTTTGAAGTAAAACTAATCTATTTTTTTAAAAAGATTTTTATAAAAATGTCAGTTCTCAGTCTCACGATACCTAATTGTTTATGTGTGAAATGGTCCTAAACATGTGCAACAACTTAAAATTAAAAAAAAAAAATGATGCTTATTTAAATTATTTAACTGTATGAGTCAGAACAATGCCATTTCAAAAATTTTAAAGGTGCAAAAACCCAAAGGTACAATATCAAATAGATTTTTAATATTTGTGCATCTAGACAAACTTCACTCATCTTTAACATTGAAATAATGGGCTGAGTAGTGAAATGGTAACACTGGGGTTTGGAAAAGTATTCAGAATCTTTTCCAAGTTTGCACACTGGCTGCTTCACAGATAGATACTTGGTCAAGTGTTAAGGTATAAAATTATAGCTGAGAAATTGTGTGAATCAGAATTCCCTGTGAAGACAAAAAAAGTGAGATATCGATGACAATAAAAAAAAATTCTTAGAGTTTTAACTGTGATTAACTGTGTTGTATTATGTAAAAGAGCAAACTGCTCTTTTGAGTTGTCTCTGTTAAAGAATTAAAAACAAAACAACCAATAAATAAAAAGAAAATAAATGTTGACTTGTGAACTCTGTAATTTTTGAAAATTAATTGGACTTAAAACATTTTTATAATGATATTCACAGAGCTATTGAACATGTTGCTCAGAGAACTGGTTCTAAAACACAGTTTCTCTTTAGAATATTTTCCCCTCAAATAAAAATTTTATTGTCCTTTATTGAGCCATAAAACTGTCATTGGTGAAGGTGTACAAAAGATTTCCCTTTTGATAATTCTCCCTAAAAGTTTGGATGAATGTGTGCATGGTATCTGGTCAATTAGACTATTCTATGTGGTTGAGAAGCTGAAACTTCAGTTTCATAATTTTCAGATGATTCATGATGCCTAAGAATATTAGATTGAATTGTCAAAAGGCTCAAGGAAATTACAGTGTTAAATAATCAACTTTAAATTTGACAGATACATTTATGTAGGGAAAGTTACCTCCTTGCACTGGCACTAACTGCAATAAAGTGGCAGAAAGTAGCACTCTGTATTTAATGGTATAAATCTGTAAGTCTAAGAAAAGAAATCAAAAGTGCAATGCCATGTTTAGGTCTTAAAGAACGTGCCTAAAATTCATTGTTTCTGAGACAAGAAGTGAGAGACTATTCACTCCCACTCTAATACTCCAAAGTGTCTACAATAAAAGTTAATATGAATTTGAGAAAATATCTTTTCAAAAGATCATCAAAAGTAATTGGTGCTAAAATCAATGGATGTTCCCCTTTGGACCTTGGAGATGAGGGCAGGGAAGGCTGACTGCCTCAACGGAGAATTGCCCAGACTGCTAAGCCCTCAAAAGAGGAGGCTGGCTAGACCCTGCCCCCAGTAGAGGACCATGAGGCCAACTGCCAAACAGAATTGCATACCATACAACCTGCTAGTTAGAGTAATCCAGTTGTCAAAAGACTGATAGATACTACTTTTACTGGAGGAATATTGTGACACCTATAAAACATATGTCACTAGCTATACTTTATAGACTTTAAAATCTTCTACTCCGTGAATTTAAGAGCAGAATTCACAAAAATGATGCTGTTTTGTTTTGTCTTACCACTTCACCCTTCTGGAATGTTCTTAGACATTGGTTATTTGCTGGCCAGTTCAGTGGGTGTGAGAGCTTGATACCAGCCAACCTCAAAATATCCCCCCCAAGTTCATCAGATGTCTGGTTGTTTTGCAGTTCAATTTCTCAAGCATACTATCTCCTACTCGGAAAGACCTGAGCATTGCCTGAGATTGAGTTCTGAAATCCACCCCTGGGAAATAGCACTCATGGTTTTTTGTTTTGTAATTTTATATTTTGAATCATTTTTAGTTTGTTTTTTTTTTTAATTTTCAGGGACTTTATCTATGGGTGTCCTTTGCATTCACTTTTGTCAGTTCGTGGTTGCTACCAATCTTGGAACTATTTAATATCATTTTTCTCAGTGTAAAACTTCTCCATCATGTTACAAATGCTCAAATAAACAATTTTCCTTTTTAGTTTTATTTGCTTGCCAGGAGGATTTTTGACAGCATTTTTTCACAGAGGTCCTGGATATTCTAGGATATGGCATTAAAGCCCAATACTCTTAGTTACCACAACTAGTAAATGCCCCAATTGTGACTATAGATTGAGAGTTAGCTTACAAGTTTTTCCTCTTTTTTTCAGCCTCTGGTAATTTTTCTTGCTCTCCTGCAAGCATGGTGTTGCATTAAGAAATGTTGCTGCATATTTTCCAGAGTTTATAGATACCATGTATCAGGAACTTTCTCAGAGCATCTACCTTGGCATATTAATGGAAAAAGAAGTCGAGGTACTTTCTGGTTTTTGCTTATATAACAAACAAGAAATGCTAGCTTTTAACTTCCTTAGAGAAAACATATGGCTCTAAAAGAGGATAAGGATACAAAGGTCAAAAAACTTGAGAAGGATAGTTCTTTAGATTGGCTGCCAATGTCATAAACTAATAAAGAGTTAACTAAAAATATCTCACTGAAGTAAAAAAGGGTTTGTGTTACTTACATAATATACTGGCTTATGTAGCAATAAAAACAATTATCCTTTTTAAATTTAATGCTATTTTTAACCTCTGAAGTATTTAAAATTGTTTTATTTCCAGTTTTATAAATAAGAGTTTCATTATATAGTAATATAAAGTAAAACTTCACATCATTTCTATATGGCTGTTTTGGAGACATTCTATGAAGAAATAGTTTTTTTTAAAGCCAAGAATTTTTGTTCAAGTATAAACACAAATTAAAATGATTACAAAATTCCTTCCAAGATTGTTTAAAGTAAGGTATACATTACAATTATTGAAATGTTACAACTATTCCACTGCACATTGTCAAATACCTTCTCTAGATATACACTGCTTATATAAGCACAGGATTAACTTGTCATCATTCTCTTCTGTTTGTGCCTAATTAACCAAAATTCTTCACTAGGACTGTTTAGTCTCTGCTGGGCCAGTATACCACATTCTCATTAAAAATCTATATCATTTGTATACTTTACCATATAAGGAATCATCCTGAACTATTGAGGCCCTAAACATTTTGTGACTTAATCAAATTATAATTTATTATTCCAAATTTAAAAATATGTAACTGAAAAATAAATGTATTCACATATTTCATCTTTCCTGTTGGACTGTACATATCCTGAAGATCAGTATGAATAATTTATTTCTTTATAGCAATGTTTTGATTAACTAAGAATTTTAAATTTTATAAAATATACTAGCTCATAGAAAGGTTAGAGAGTTCATAAAGTAAGCACAACCTGATATCAAAGTTGCAAACATTACACTATATATTCATTTATATTAATAATATCAATTGCTTTATGGCCTTTTGGCTAAGATCAAGTATAGTATCTGTTCTTATCAGTTTAATAATAACAATATAATATCCACTCTTATTTTCACCTGCTTCATCATATGTCCTTATTTACTTGTTATCTTCACCCACAACTCCAAGAAACCAATTATTATCTGTTGTTTTCTTTAATGTAAGCTACAGCTATTGATTTTGGCGAGTCAGAACTCCTTTCTCTTCCTTAAATTAACTGTTCCCAATATTCATTTGGGAAGCCACATCTCACTTACTCATAGTGCATACTTTTCCTATGAACAGCTCCATTTCCTGACTCAGGGATAAAGTTTTATGAGCTAGGACTGGGCAAATGAATGGATCTCCATTAACCTGGCCACAAGGATTATACCCAGAGATATACTCCTGGCTTAAATTGTGCCAATCATAGTTATTTAGTCTCCATTTTGGCACTTGGTTGAAGCAAATGAGTAAGCATAATCTCTCTTCTGCTGGATTAAAATTGTGAAGATATGACACAGAATCTTCTTCAGCCATTGTGGCTGAAGCTTCTTTTTAAAAATGGAGAAAGCACAGACCAAAAAAAAAAAAAAGTAAGACAGAAATAGGATAATATTTTATTATATTAATATATCCCATACATTACAAGGTAACCTAAAATGCCAAAATTATTGAAAAATATGTAATAGAAGAAAATGAAAGCCATGTTAATATATGTGAATTTTTTAATTCAATTGATTAAATAAAAAGCATATATTTAAAAAGTATGTTATCTTTCCTTTTAAAATAATTGAATATATTTCTACAAATATGTCTAGATATAAAGATAGATGGAGAAAGAGAGAGAGAGAGAACACTCCCAATGCTGGTAGAATTGGGGTAACATCTGCAGTCCAGTTGAACAGGTTAATAATACAACCCCTTCATATATCAAACTGACTAAATATATCTACAGTTTTGAAAATTCTCTTACCCTTTGACTCTGGATAACTCTCTGTGCACAATAGTTTATTCAATGCGAAAGAATGTAGTAAATACATAAAAGCAGAGATTCCAGGGAGACTACTGATTCACATCCTGTGTTAGTCTATAAAGCCATGTGACATTCAATTATTTATTTGACAGCCCTGTGCCTAGTTTCCTCCTTACTAAAGAAGGAATAAATGTTCCTGATCATAAGGCTGTGAAGAGTATTGTGAGATATTAATAATAAATGGAAAGGATCAGCCATATTCTGCAAATACAGAAGGTCCCCAACTTATAATGGTTTAACTTACATTATTTTGACTTTACCATGGTGTTTAAGTAATACACATTCAGTAGAAACCATACTTCAAATTCTAATTTTGATCCTTTCCCTGGATAGCTATATGCAACATGACACTGTCTTATGGTGCTGGGCAGCGACAGCCAGCCATTCTGTTTTTCACTTTCAGTGCAGTATGAAATAAATTAATGAGGTATTCAACACTTTGTTATGGTAGATGATTTTGTCTAACTGTAGGCTAATGTAAGTGTTCTAAACATGTTTAAGGTAGGCTAAGCTATGCTATGATATTCCATAGGTTAGATGTATTAAATGTATTTTCAACTTATGATAATTTCAGCTTCTGATGGGTTTATTGGAGCATAACCCCATTGTAAGTCAAGAAGCCTCTGCATTAACCATAATTATAATAATGATATTCATACTTATGCCTATAGGATAAAATATCACACAATCTAAACCTCCATAAATAAAAAAGGATAGGTAAATAAAAATATAGTATTTTATGCATCTTTCAAACTGATATTTAAATATACTATGTAATAACAGACTAAAATTTATGATAAAATTATAAGTTAAACCTGAGGTCAAATTTTGTATAGAGATCATAGGTGAAACTGTAAATATAAATGTAAGTATAAATGCACTTCCTAGGCATATGGACAGAAGTAAATAAGTAAGAATATTTTGTAGCATTTTGGAGTGCCTTTTTTACTTAACATTCTGTAGTTTCAGTAACTGCATAAGGAGTAAGAGCACCAGCTCTGGAATAGACTCCATCACACTAGCTGAGTCACCTTGGGCAAGTTCCTTAAGCACTGCATGGCTCACTTTCTCACCTATAACAGGGGATGCTGATAGTAACTATCTCACAAGGGCACTATAGGGATTACCTGGGTTGATGCATAAAAAGCATTTTGTAACAATGCTTTGTTTGTATTAAATGACATGTATTTTTTAAATAAAATAGGTACATAAGGCACATTATAGAAATAAATAAAAATTAAAATCACACCTATTCTTCTTTAAAAATTATTCCTGCAAATTAATTGTGTATATTTTCTTGGTACTATATCATGCCTTTGTATGAAATTTGCCTATTTCATTTTTTTCTAATATCTAAGATAACTTTTTTTCCTAGAAGAAAGTCTAAATCTGAGACAAAATCAAACTGTATTGAAAATTTAGAAATGAGGATATCATGCTGTGAATAAGGATACTTTAAGAACACCATATGTCCACAGATGGACATGATATTTTCAAGAGTAAAGTGGTTTTTCTCTCTATAAAATGTTCAAAGTTATTAGTATTAATAAACGTAACAAAATATAAATCATTTTTAAAGCTCTAGTGTGCTGTTTTATATTGTTGTGTAACCTTCTGACCCATTCAAAATGAACATGTAGGGAATCCATTTTAATAGCTTCTTCCTTGTAGGCTTGAGGGATTCTATAGCTAGCACAAGTCCTAAACCAAAAATGTAGTTGGGTATTTCCACTCATTTAAAGATCTCTATGCCAGAAAGATTTGTGTTCAGTTGGCATCTCCTAGGAATACAAATGAACAAACAACATGGAAAGAGGTAAGAGAACAGAAATATTTGCTCAAAACTCTGCATGTCGTAACAATGTGCAACATCATTTATGGTATGTAACCTCAGCCAAAAATGACATGATGTTATAAATCACTAATTTCTCAATTTTGAAAAGGAAGTTGGAAATATGGGATAAGGTCACATTCAGTTCAGGTCATGAAAACCAAAAAAATGTGCAGGTTGGACTTTTTATAATGTTTTACCAAATCCCAGAGGCAGTTCAATATCATAGTTATTACTATTATTTTCCTCTTGGAAAAGAAAGGAAATGAAAACTTTTTTTTGCCTGGTTTTTGAAGCATTATAACATGGCCTGGAAGAGTTTTATTTTTTACTTACTACTTACAAAATTCTGTCTTATTCTTTATTTCATAAGCTAATACTTTAGCAAATAAATATTAATAATCTTTTATTAACATTCCCTATTCCCAATAATGCATTTTTGTTTACTTACATTCATCATTCTAAATTTCTGCTTCCTAGATTTTATTTTAATCTTAAAGAATATTTCTAAATAGTATTGAAATATACATATGTGTGTGTATACACATATATATGTATATATAGTTTTCAAAGTTGAGATAATCTCTGCAATAGAACCTGGGGAATCAAACAGCTGTTTTGCACTGGAAGGACTGCTTTCTAGTAGAATGGAAAATACATGTGCTTGCAAAGCCTTTCTTTTGTCATTGTGCCAATGGGCCTTCTTTCACCCTCAATAAAACTTCTATTTCTCACACTTGATATAGGTAAAAAGAATCACAAAAAGAACCACAGGTCATGAGATGAATTATCCAATGGAAGAAACAGAAAACACAAACTCCCTATGTGTGTCACAAGGCGTTTAATTGCGTAGAAATGTCTCCCTGATTCTCCAAGTTTGGCACGCTATGGATTGAGGTTAGCTCCCTGTTACAATTAATCTATCACCTGTGTGTTTTGTATTCTAGTAAGCAGCAGAAAGCCTGTTTATTAAGATTATTTGACCTTTATTTTAGAATTTGTACTATATATCCAAGATAACTTTTGCCATATGGAATTCTTGCTGCACTTTCATCCATTTACTCCACATTTATTGCCTATTTCCCATGCTTAAACCTTTTAAGCAATTGAAATAGGGCAATGGAATTGACATCCCATACCTATAATGGAACTGATAGCCTAGTGAAAGAGACACATAAATTAAAAATGCAATAGAATGAAACAAGAGCCTTCACAATTGTATACAAAGAATGCAACAGGAGAAAGTGTGCCTTAGATGCAGCAGTCAGAAGGATGGAGTGAAATATATCATCTTTATTTATGACAAAAGCTAGGATAGAAGACATGGCTTGCAAGCACTGCATCAAAGAATTACACTTATTTGCCCAGGTACAGACATAGCTGGAAAACCACAAACTTCCTCTATTGAGGTTACCCAGTAAAATTCATAGCATGAAGAAACCCCTGACTCTAAAAGAGGAAAGAGCTAAGCTAAGCATGTCTGGTTCCATTTTGCTAAATCTCTAATCAGAAATCTCACTCCTTCACCCGCAGAGAGAAATGGATAACTGGTGGGGAAAGAGCCTTGAAGTGTTATTGTAGTGAATTCTCCCACATGGAAACATGACGAGCTATAGCATAAACAGCAGTTTACCAAGGGACTTGACCTTAAGAACTGAATGACTATAAGGCAGACATTCCCTGGGGACACTTGAGACCTAACCCCTTTTCCTAAGTTTCATTACTTTAAGAACAAAGCAAAATTTGGGAGAAGCTTGGACCCTGACACCTCACTCTCACCAAATCACTTCCTAAATACAGCATGAAATTAAATATTATATATGGTTTTTATAATGCTCAATATTCTATGATTTTTAGCAAATATTAAAAGTATCATTGGCCATAACAGAGTTTGTCAAAATAATTGAGGATCTGTTATGTAACTTGAGTTTAAGAATAAAAGTATGGGCCAGGCATGGTGGCTCACGCCTGTAATCCTAGCACTCTGGGAGGCCAAGGTGGGTGGATCGCTTGAGCTCAGGAGTTTGAGACCAGCCTGAGCAAGAGTGAGACCCCATCTCTACTAAAAAAAAAAAAAAAAAAAAATAGAAAGAAATTAGCTGGACAACTAAAAATATATATATATATATAAAAAAATTAGTCAGGCATGGTGGTGCATGCCTGTAGTTCCAGCTACTCGGGAGGCTGAGCAGTAGGCTGAGCTAGGCTGATGCCTCCAGCACTCTAGCCCGGGCAACGGAGTAAGACTCTGTCTCAAAAAAAGGAATGAATGTATTGAACTAGAAAAGAATTCTTTTTATATAGTTTGCTTTATGAAGGAAATGTTTTAGTTCATTCACACTTACAAAGAAAGTGATTTAACTATGTATTTAAACAAGTCAGTTAATGATATTATCTTTGGGCTTATAAAAGAATATTTGAGCTTAATAAGTTTTATCTATTTTTGTCTCTCCCTCTCTTTTTCCTTTATAAAAACAAAACTAAGATACAGAATTTCAGTTGAGGTAATCATAAATATTACTTTAAAATAATGAACAAATGGAAAAAACGATCAACCCTTTTTTCTCTTAATTTAGTTAATACTATGGATTTCCTGCCCTTCTAGTTTTAGAGTACATTTAAATAGAAATTTGCTTATTATTTCTTAGGCTTACATAGTCTTCATAGTCTTCTCTAATAAAATCTCAGAATAGTCTTACTCTGGCCAAGGCAGAGGGCCACAGCTAGAGAGAGGCAGGTATGTTTTGCCAAGTGAGTATCTTCTTATTTGATAACAATTACAGACTAGTATTGCTGGTTAACCTTACTTCTGTTTTGGGAAACATCCCTGGACAGTATAGAAAAACTGCCCCTTAAACAAAGATGGAGTGGAGAGAACAAACAATGACTCAGGCAAGTCCAGCTTGGTGAGTTAGATCTTTTTATTAGTGGTTACTTACAAGGGCACTTGCTCCTGAGTGGCACAAGGAACTTCTTCCACAGGAGCTTGCTAGCAATATCCACGTCTGCCCACCCTGTGGTGTTGCCTTAAATCCTTTCCCAATAAATGATGTAGAGCTTTTACATTGTATTAATATCATTGTTTATTTGCAGTGAAACAAATCACACACACACACACACACACACACACACACAGTACTATCATCGTGCACCATCATACAACTCAGGTTATGTTAATGATATTATAATTTTTCACTAGACAGGGATTTTAGTGTTACAATTAGCTAAAGTGTACTTCAGGATATTCAAAGCAGTTGTAAAACAGTCAGGGCTGATCAGAGCAGGCTGCTCCACAGCAAAAAACATGGTGAGGCACCCAAGAAAGTGCTGGGCACTTTTCCCAGGCCCAGTAGATTTCTTGGTACTTGCTGAATCTATTTTGTAACAATTTTGCTAAGCACTCCAGGCTAGCACAGTGTTTTCTGTTATGTGGTGTGGAACCTACATTTTCCCTTCAACTTCTTTCACAGCATCCCCACTTTGGGGAGTGACTACTCGTTTGTGTTTTGAAAAAAAATCACCTGGAACACCTAAATTAAGATGAGGATACTTTGTTCTTTAACTCTTAATAACCAGAGGGAGAGAAAGTTTAAATTTCATCTTCTGATAAAAACAATAGCAAATAAAAATCAATATATTATTATAGAAATATTAATATGAACTTGTTAATACCAGTTATGGTATTATATGGTACAGCAGAACAAAATGGTTGCATTTTCTTCACAATTAGAAAATACAAACTTGATTACTTAAAATATTTTTGACATGCTGACGATTGTTAATCCCATCTGATACACAGCCACAAATATACCTCTTTATTAAAAAAATTAAAATAAGCAAATTTGCCTTGGGGTATTCTTCCTTCTGACTTGCCATTATACTACTAAGTTGTGGGTTCACTGAGATTCATCTTGAATCTGTCAGTTTAGATTTTGAAAATTTTTGGCCAGTATTTCCTCAAATATTTTTTATGCTCATCCTTTCTTTTGAGTACTGCAATTACTTATGTTACATATATTAGGATGCTTGCTGTTTGAAATTGTCACCACTTCCTAGTGCTCTGCTCTTATTTTATTTATTTAGTTTTTGAGTCCTTTCTGTCTGTGTTTCATTTTGGATATTTTCTTTTGTTATGTCAACAAATCTAGTGTTGAGAGTATAATATCTATTATAATAGCTTACTCAAGCATAATGAATGCCTGACAAACCAAACATTCTTTTTTAAAAACTTGGAAATTTTCACTGAATAAATAATTCAATTTTAATAGTGTCTTTTTACTTGTCAAAATAATTATTGAAAAATACATAGTAACATTTATTGAATAACTATTGAGTATCATTTCAACAATATTCAAAAATATTGAATGATTATTATTGAGTGACTTCTATGCCAGTATTGCCTTGGGTACATTCAGGTACAGTACTATAATCAGGTGATTCTCACAGAAAATCTTGAGGATAATTACTCTTCTCATTTAACAGGAAAAATATCAGGGTTAGGGCAAATAAACTATCATAGCACTGGTAAACTCTACACTAAAAGTAGACTATTCACTCAGAGCCTTAAGTCCATGTTCTTTTTCCCACGAATCATAACCTGGAGAGACTTTTCTTCTAAAGGAAAATGATATAATTTTCTAGTGATGGAAGGTGAGACATTTACTTTGAAAACTTATAGCAAATATCATAGAATGAATTTTTACATAAGGAACTAAAACATACTTTTACAACATAATTCTAGAAATTAAATCTACTCAGCTTTGGGGATATGAACTAAAATAACAGTAGGAAATACTGTTCTAAAACTTCCAAATTAATATGCAAATATAATTCCCAAAGAAATCAAAGACCCCCAAATCCAGTTATCCTGAAACCTGGTAAAATAAAAAAGTGCCTAATTTTACATTCCATAATTTCTATCAGCAGATACTCTTATGTCTGAACTTATGTTAGTGATAAAAAATGAATCAGTATTTTTTTAAAATTAATTTTTCATTAGCCTGCATTCTCTCTTTGAATCACTAAGATTACTATTCATTTAATTGGGAACTAATCATTCAAAATGTTTAGATGTTGTGTTGGTGTCATGAAAATTGGTGTTCATTAGTTAAGTGGTTAGGCATTTTCCCTTAGAATGGCAACAGTTGAGATTAGAAAAGCTAGGCAAACCTCTTGTTTCCAACTATAGAAACAACAATAATATTGTGAAATTTTGAGTATACCTTTAGGAAAAGAAATTGAATGATATCGTGCAATAGTGTATCACCAGCAGACATATTTCTTACTTACAATAATTATTTAGAGACCTAGAGTTACTTCTCTATTGAAATAATAGTTTCCTTTATTTTTTTCTTAAAAGGAGAGTTTCATTATTTCTTAATACTTGTTATAACCACTACAAACAAAAGTAGATTTTTGGACAAGTACACGGGGAATACATTTAAATTGGAGGTTCTTTCACATTTATTATTTCACACTTAATTTTACACAGTTAAAATATTTAGATCTTCCGGTATGCATTATTCACTGAGGATTTCATGACATGCATTACACAAGTGGGAAGAAAGCCAAAAATATTTTTTGCAGGATTCCACATTCTTCCCCTCAATAATGAATTGTTAAAAAGAAAAAAAGCCCACAATCATTCTCTTACTTTCTCCAGGCCTTTCATTCTAATATCTGTCATCATATTTCTTGTTTATTTTTTGGGTTAGTCAGAAAATTAGAAAAAAAAAAAAAAAAAGCCCTGCAAAAGGTAAGAAAATATTTTTCTTGGATAACTTTTGCTTGAAATTGGATATATATTTATTATATATAATGACATTGTATGCTAACTCAAATGGCTTATGTGAGTACAAGACATGAATGAGAAACCTTTAGTATAAGATCTTGTTGGGATTTTGTTAATTCACCTACAGTGGATGGGCAAAAGATTACAACTTATTTTCGATTTATGCCCTCAAAGGAGTGTCAAGGAGATATATTCACTTTTTTTTTTTCCAGAAAAATAGTATAGCACATTTTATTCCTAGCATCAGGGAATGTTTGGAGATGGAGCAAATGTGGAATTGCATACTGAAAAGATGAGAAACTTTCAGCAGAACCTAGCTCAGAGTGATTCCTCCTTTTTTGAGGTTGGTCCCAATAAATATTTGAATCCAAGTGGCTATTTCAGTGCTAACAGCACTGTAGGCTCCTTAACCCAACATACAGCATTAACTAACCCAAGCTGAACCAGTCACATCAGTCACACATCCATGACTATTCTTGAGTGACTCAGAGCTAAGCATTTGAATTAAATTTAGCCAATAAGAAACCTCTACTTGATTTTCCAAACTATAATAAGGAGCAGATGAGTCCTTCTCTATTGGTAATAACTTTAATACATGAGCTTTAGAAGTTATTCATCGCCACAGGTAAGTGTGGAAAATACGGAGTTCACAGGCAAAACATAAAAAAGGATGAGATGAAGAGTTTATGCATGGTACTGTTTCAGAACATGCCTGTCCTTCCCAAGCTTTCATGAAATATCCCAATATCTTTCCAATAATGCTCACCTTTACTCTCAGCAATAGCAATATGACTTTGACTTATTTGATGGTATATGCGTCCTGACTAATAAACAGTAACAAATTCCCACTGTCTGGGACATTTAGTTCCTTGTTTAGATAATTAATTCATTCCATAAATACTTATTAATCTTCTTCAAGAATGGAAATAAGAGAATATTTATAGTCATATATATCCTGATGCCTAAAAATAATCTAAAAATAGTTAACTCTAAATGGTTATTGATCTTGAAACACATTCTATGCCAACTGAAACTACTATTATTATAAATTAAGCAAGGAAAGCAAAGAGGAAAATATACTTTTTTCCTAGGAATTTCAAATTTGGATTAGTTGTGTGAGGCTTATTTTTGGAGATTTGATGATTTGAAAATTATTATTTCACCTTGTTATTGGTTGTACATAAATATTAATTTATGTTTATAATCTTTACCAATGTCAAATGTACACCAAAAATATTGAATTATTCTTTACCGATCATTGAATTGAAGGGTGCACTTAAATGAATATAGATGTTATTGTTTTATAAAATTAAGCCTATCTATTTTAGGAAACAAAACAAACAATAGCTTTACATAAATTTTAAAAAATTAGTGGTTAATTTGTCTTGTGTCTTAGATAAAGTTTTTCATAGAAGAATTTATTATTTAACAATAAAATTACAAAATTACAGTTAAATCTTCCTTTTTTTCCAATTACTCTGCATTGAAAACTTACTTCTGACATTCTTAATATATTAAAAAAGACTAACACTAATTAAACATATATAGGAAATTATAAATTGAGACTAGCACAGGTTGAAAAGATAGAGTTAAACTTACTGTGCTGAAATACTGACAATTGTTTCTATTTTTTGCATTTTAGACTGGTCCGTGCTATATTTAACAGTGACATTTAATGTTTGGATTGACAATATTTTTTCTGGCTGTGCATGTCTGCCCTGAAGTAGGACAAGGAAACAGGAACGCATCACTCTCATCCTTTTCAGACAATTCTCTTGAAGCTTTATTTATATTGGTGTGGATTCAAAACTGCTCTCAACTTTTTAAGAATTGTCTTGTTCCAGTCTGACTTTTTGGTCTATATTATTCTTTTTTCATTTACTTAGCTTTGTATAAGTTCTATTCTATAATCCTTTCTTTCTCCTTTGGAAATTATTTAATACTGATGATATAGGTATATCTTATTCCACTTTAATAAATAAATAAACTTTATCTAGGGACATAGCAAGTGGGAGGTATTCATGTAAGTACTTTCTTCAACTCTCTCATATTGTAATGGGGATTTAGTGTCTGGTTCCAGAAAGACATTGACTGATTGGTAAATCAATTTCTATTGCACTTATATAAAATACGAGTGACATAGAAAGATGGGAGTGGGGGGATGAAGGCTATTAAAATTAGTTTGATCATAATTATAGTTATAATTCAATTGCTCCAAATTTCAAGTTCTTCTATAAGCCAAATTAGGATATTATGGTATGTGTTAAACAAGTCACTAATATTCCAGCCATCTCTTCTTCCAAACACTCTTGGTTATGTTTCATTTCCCTTCCACTTGAATTTAGCTTAGCAGCAGCCAATGGAAAAGATGTGTTGGATGTATGTCTCACGTAGGTGGAAAGTTTAAGAGCCAATAAGTGTCTTCCCATACTCTTTTCCCTCTCTTGTGGCTACTGGCAGTGGCCCAGAAAACGGCAATACCAGCCTGGTTCCCATAGCAAGAATGTTAACAAAAACGGGAAGAATCCACAGCTAACAAAAATAGACATTGAGCATAAAGAAAAGTTAAATCACAATTCTTGCAGTTGTCAGTATTTGAGAGCTGTTTGTTACTTCAGAAATGAGCTAGACTTTCCTGAAAGATACAACTATCTACACTTGAATGCCACAGAATTACTTATAATATTAATATTTAATATGAATCATCTATACTTTTCATTAATATACTTACACTAGGTTATATTGCTTTATAACTCTCCATTATCTTGTAGTTTTTAATTCATGATGCAACATTTACTAAAATAATAAATCACTTTTGCCTGGCAGGGAGCACTTTAGTGTAAAAGTATAACAAAGGCCATGTTGCCTTACCATACAGAATTATGATCTCCTTCAGTGTGATTATATGTTGCTTTGTTCAATTTTTTGTATATATTTTTTCCTGGTTCACTGTATTCAAATTTTATTTTAGTCATTTAAATTATTCAGCAATTATCACTTAAAATTTTTGCTTTCTTTCATTTTCTCTATTGTATTTTTCTGGGAACTTCATCGGATATACATTAAAATTTTCATCATTTTAAAAATCTCTTTTAACATTCTTTTGGTATTTTCTAACTCTTTGTCACTCTCTACTGATTGTATTCTTTGAATATATATTCTAGTTTGTTTTCTCTCTCTTTAGCTGTATCTATTTTGCTCTTTTCCATCTTTTGACCTTTTATATGTCAAAATTACATTTTCTTTTTAGAACTATATTTTTCCAAATTTGTTTAAAAATCCTATGCAGATATTTTGCTTGCTATTATTGTGTTTTAGCAATTTCAGTAACTGCCATCCTACAAGATATATATACATATACACACACACATGTGCACACACACATATATATTTAATTTTCTTTAATTTTCAAACATAAATAGTTGCCTTGTAATGTATCTGGTAATATTTTACTATAAGATTAGTGTTATATCTTCTTCTGGCAGATCTCTGTGAAACTAAACTGGCATAATTTTGTCCAAAGAAGATTTGCATGTGTTTCAACTAGACAACAGGAGATACACCTGCCTTGGGCGCATTTTAGCTCTCCTCAAATTTCTTGTCATGATTGAAGAATATCAGGTTCAGAAACTTAAGCCCAAAGTCTACTAACTGAATGTCAGTGATGGTTGGTTAACCAATATCTGAAAAACTTCACTTCTCCCAGCCTAGATCTAGCATAGCTTTTCTTTTTAAATTTTTATTTAGGAGGAGTGTTCTTGGAGAACTCTCCTAATTTTTGTAATACAAGCAATGCCTCAAAAAGTACGTTTTTTCAGCATCTAGTTCTTCTTAAGTGAATGGTCTTTTAGAGCATTCTATCCCCTCACTCCATAGTCTACAATTAGATCCTGCAATCTACATTTTTACTAGTTCCCTCCTCAGTGATTCTAGGGCAGGTAGATCCTTGAAGAGCTTTTCAGAAATACTGCTGTGAAAATGTAAATAATTTATTTTGAAAGCCATTTAAAGGGTCTTAAGGAGACCAATAGCAGATTAAAATATTACATTTCAGAATGATCATTTTGGTATCACTCTATGGAGTAAAGTGAAGAGATCATTTAGAAGAAAACAATTGGCTCCAAGTTCAGAGAGAGACATTTTGAAGGCTTGAGCTAAGGTAGTCACGATATGGAAAGAGAGAATTGTGACTTAAAACTTAAGTATAACTAGGGGGACTTAAAAACTGTTAAGTTGTGAGAGATCAATAAATGGAAGGGTCACATCTGAACCTTTGTTTTTTGCTTATCTTTATGAATTCTGATTACTTACCTAAAGTAGGAAAGTCAAAAGTTTTGATGACTTTTCTTTGGGGGTTAGAGACAATATAGGATTACTTTAGCTTTGGACACTCTGAAACTGCTGTGAATCTCTGGGGATATTCAGTAAGCAATTGTATGTACAGGTTTGGGAGGCAAGATATAGATATGGGTTTGCTATCTAAACTTGGAAGAAATTAGCATATATATGCTATTAGAGTACATGGAAATAAATGGCTGAACAAGATTGCAAGGAAGGGAAGGAAAAGAGACAAAGAATATTAGAGTATATCAAATTAAAAACTGACATAGAAGTGGGACTAGTAAATATTGCCATGCTAAATACATATCCAACCACAAAATAAATCATACTAAGACAATATTCCGTATTAGGTTTTATTTTTCCAGTTTTAGACAATCTGGAAACTAGTCTCTGAATTTAGATAATAATTTACAGCAGCATTATCAGCCATTATTGTTTATCATAATAACTTGCAGAGCTTTGCAGAGATACACATTCTTGGACCTCATCCCTGGAGGCTTCTAATCAGAAGATTTTTGATGCCTTGCCAGGTTTACAAATCACAATTTTACACTTATTTAGGCAATTTCACATGGAGCTAAGAATTAAAGGTTTAACTGATAATGACTTAATTTGTTCTATAAATAAATATATTGCTATTTCATTATTTTAATCTTTATATGCATTTATTTATAATTGTGAGAAGTATTTACCTAATGTTTCTGAGATTCAATTCAAACATTCTGTGCCTACAGCAAACTTAAGGAGAAACTTCTAAGAAATATATTTTCTTCTCTTTCTGTCCCAATATAATGCTTTTAAATGTTTAATGCTATATAGTCGAAGGTAAATATATTTCAAGTTAAATACTAGAGAGAGGGAGAGAGAGAGAGAGAAAGACAAAACTGTGTTAATATATAAGACTATTGGATTAGCATTCTTTATGCATATGTTTCATATTATGCATCAGTTATACTCAAGGGACATTTTTCACTCAGAAATCCACTAGGTGGCATTACAAACTGTACTGTTTTAATAATGCATTGATTAAACACTTAATAAAATTGTGTTACAAAGCACCTGTTCATAATTTCTTTCAAATAATCTGAGCTATGTTTTGTACCTTTATTTTAGATAGTAATAATTTAAGACTTGCATTAAAATTGAAATTTATCAAAAGTTTTATTAAAAATCTAAAAAGTTGCTTAAGTATGTATACAATACTGAAGGATATAGTTTGGGGGACATTTTTTTTTTTTTTTTTTTTTTTTTTTTTTTTTTTTTTTGTTGAGACAGAGTCTTACTTTGTTGCCCAGGCTAGAGTGAGTGCCGTGGCGTCAGCTTAGCTCACAGCAACCTCAAACTCCTGGGCTCAAGCGATCCTACTGCCTCAGCCTCCCGAGTAGCTGGGACTACAGGCATGCGCCACTATGCCCGGCTAATTTTTTCTATATAGATTTTTAGGTGTCCATATAATGTCTTTCTATTTTTAGTAGAGACGGGGTCTCGCTCAGGCTGGTCTCGAACTCCTGACCTTGAGCAATCCACCCGCCTCGGCCTCCCAGAGTGCTAGGATTACAGGCGTGAGCCACCGCGCCCGGCCTGGGGGGACATTCTTATAATGTTATATTCTTACTCTCCTGAGATACCTTTAAATTTTCATCGGCTTTATATTTCAAAATTCCACCTGTTTTTAATGGATATTGTCTGAATAAGGAAATAAAAACAATGAAAATGTCTTATATAGCAAAACCTAGAGAACACTTATTAATGAAAGTTGGCATGTATAGCTTGAGGCTAATCTGATGCAGGAAAATATTTTTTCTCATTTCTACTTAAAATTGTTAGACATTCAGATCGTGTCTGCTTAAAACCATAAGATTAAACTTTTGAATCACCTAAGGAGTCATTTCAGTCAGATATTCAATTGAAATAATCCCTTGTTCATGATAGGATTGAATTTTTGTTTAGGATTTTCATAGAGTGATTATTTGTGTAATACTCCCCCAATCTGGGGAATGAACATGCAGCTTTTTGGAAATGATTAGAAAAAGAAAGTAGAGGATTTTTGGAAGAGATACCAGATGTAAAGTGGATAGAAAAGCAGAAATATATGTTTGTGAAATATGGCCTTTCCAGAAATAATGGAAGCTGCAGAATTATACTTCCATGCCTTGTAAATGCATTTCTAAATCTGTGAGGGAGGTGGGAATTGGGATGAGAGGGACAAGTCAAGTGCCAGCTATGTTTGCTGGCAAGAATTCCATTTGAAAAGAGTTAAATTGAAATCAGCTATTGTGCCAGGGAAGTGGTTTTAGAAATGCCACAGGGTATATATTAAAATGTTTTTCTTAGTTATGCAAGACTATGTGAGTTATAAATGGTACCTAAATTTTTCCTGTCTGATATGGTTGGGAAATCTGTATTTCTTGATTAAGAAAAGATTGCAAGGCTGGTGTTAATCTTATGTTTAAAGCAATGCCTTCACACAGTAAAATTAACTTACTCCCAGTTTAATAGCATTCTCCTGGATCCAAGTGGAACATGCAAAATTGTAAGAGAGTATGGGGATGTGTGGATGACTGGTAGATGGTCAATATTTGTTTCGCTAAGAAATGTGATAGAAGAGAGAGATGATAATTGGGTTAATGTGGTTAAATTGTAAAATAAGTAGTAATATAAGGAGATTCATTTAATGGGATAAAATAAGAAATGTCATGCATCTGTGTTTCTCAATGATGGGGTAGATCCATTTCAACTTAAATCAAAATGTGAGGATTACTTTTCTGGATAAAGTATGCTAAAAAATGGAAAAAAGTAACTGGGGGTTAAAATACAAACTGGAAAAAGAATTTGAAGATAATGAAACACTCATGGCAAAGAAAAATATTACACTGTCACTTGGACAGAGAAACAAAAATCATTCCTCTAAAAAGAAAATAAAAACAAGAAAAATTTAAAAAATACTTTCAGACTGTATTAATTAGGATACATATATGGTTGTTTGTATATACATATTTTACATATATATTTAAATAGATAATAGTTTATGTAACTAAATATCTGATCTATCTGCCATCATGGCCACCAGACCTCTTCTTCCATCAGTGTCCCTGTTTTAGCTAACTCTTACAGTATATTTGTTTGAGCCAAAACCTTTGGGTTATTTCTTTACTTTTTTTTTCACACCACATATTTAATCTGTCTGCAATGCTTGATCCTGTCTTCAAATTATATTTAGAATCCAGTCACATCTTATTACCTGTACTGTTACCACTATGATCCCAGTGGTCAATATCTCTCATGATATTTACAGTTTTATCCTCCTAACAATATTCCTGTTCTCACCATTGCCACTTCCCCAGTATACAAGAGAACAGCTTAAGCGAGACTGATAAAGCCTCCTCTCAACACTCTACTTACTTCCTGTCTCATTCAGAGCAAAAGCCAAAGTCATTTTAAGGGTCTCAAAAGATTTAGTCTTCCTCCCTTCTCTCTCTCTCCCTTTCTCTCTCTCTCTTTCTCCCTCACACACACACACATATCCCCTTCTTCTGACCCTATCTCCAAACTGTATGCTTCTTTCTTTAATAAAATGGACAAACCTTTGGTAACATTAACCAGAAGGAAAAATAAAATAGAAAAGAAAAAGAAAAAAAAGGTATTCATATCTGAATACAAACAATATTAGGATTTTTTTAAGTACATAGTCAACTTTATGATGACTAATTTGAAAACTTGGAGGAAATGGGTAAATCTCTCATAAAATTAAATGTATCAAAACTGACAAGACTTCTTGTTTGGGGTTTGACATATAAGGAGCTTGGACGTCACTTCTCTACCCTAAGAAAAGCTGAATAAACCAAAAAATAAACAACTGTTCGTAGATCCATCAGAGAAATAAAGTCATTGGGCAAACAAAATCAAAGATATAGACAGATGGGTACAGAGAATCACAACTTACCAAAGCAGAAACCCCCAAGCAAACATCTCCTTCGGAATTAGTACCAGTAGGAAAATACAGACTGTAATTGACAAATTACTGGAAGTTCCGTGTAGATAAGTCTGAGTTTAAAAACTCTGAGTTTCACCTCCTAGAGATCTCCAAAGTCTTCACAGTGAATATCTAAGAATAATCCCCTCAGGTTTCCAGCAGGAGGAGAGGAAAACCTTTTTTGAAACACTGTAGAACAGTGGCTCTTCCTAACAAGGCCTGTCCTCAAGAAAAACTATTTTACCAGAACCTAACCTATTGGAGTTCTATCAGAGTCTAACCAACCAGGGGGAAGCTGGCCTTCTATTTGGGGAAGGGAAGTACTCAATTCCAGCCCCCTGCAGCCATCCTGTCCCTCCTAAGTTGGGGGGAAAACTTGAGAGTAGTTGTAATATTCAAAGCCCAGGAACAGAAACTCACTAAAACACTGAGGCCTAATCATAAAACCGTAGAATCCTTCCCCTTACCCCATACCTTACTACCATATCACTAAAGGCATATTTACAGAGTTCCTTTTACACAGTATGTTGTGATCAACTTTCAACAAAAAATTACAAGGCACACTAAAAGGAAAACACACACACACACACACACACACACGCACAGTTGGAAGAGACAGAGCTAGCATCAGGACCACACTCAGGTATCACAGGAATTTTGGAATTATCAGACCATGAATTAAAAGAAAAAACTATAATTAATATATTGAGAGCCTAATGAAAAAAGTAGACAACATGCAAAACCTGATGGATACTGTAAACAAAGATGGAGATCCCAGGAAGGGATCAAAAAGAAGGGCTGAAAATCATGAACACTGTAGTGGAAATGAAGAATGCCTATGATAGGCTCATTTAATAGACTGGACAAGGCAGAAGAAAGAATCTCTGAGCTAGAGGATATTTCCAAAACTGAAAACAAAGAGAAAAAAGAAAAAGACTGGGAAAAAATGGAACAGAATGTCCAAGAACTGTGAGAAAACTACAAAAGGTGTAACTATGCATAATGAGAATATCAGAAGAAGAAAGGATCACAAGCAATATTTGAAGCAATAATGACTAAGAATTTCCCCCAAATTAATATTAGATATGAAGTGACAGATCCAAAAAGCTCAGAGAATATCATGCAGTGAAAACACCAAGAATATTACACATGGGAATATTATATTCAAAGTTCAGAAAATAAAAGATAAAGAAAAAATCATGAAAGAAGATGGAGAGAGCAATACATAACCTATTGAGGTGTAAAAAAAAGTATTACATTTGCTTTACCACAGAAACCATTTAAGCAAGAAGACAGTGAAGTGAAATATTTGAAGTATTGTGAGAAAAAACAAATAAACAAATAAAAACTCCACAAATCCAGAATTATTTATTATTCTGAAAAGGTGAAGGAGATACTTCAGTTAGAAGAATGGTCTCCAGTTCCATCCAGGTTGTTACAAAAGACACTAGATCACCATTTTTTTATGGCTGAGTAGTACTCCATGGTATACATATGCCACATTTTATTAATCCACTCATGTATTGATGGGCACTTGGGTTGTTTCCAAATCTTTAAGTGAAGTACCATAAGAATGGAAAAACAAACATCACATGTATTCAATACTAAATTGGAACTAATCAATCAACGCTTATGTACACATATGGAAGTAAAACTCAATGGAAATCAAGTAGGTGGGAGTGGGGAGGTGGGGATGGGTTAACTCACATCTAACGGGTACAGTGCACACTATCTGGGTGAAGGGCACACTTACAACTTTGGTTAAAACTGTACAAAAGCAAATTATGTAACCAAAATGTCTGTACCCCCATAATATTCTGAAATTTTTAAAAAAGTGAAGGAGAAAAAAAACTTTCTCATACCAACAAAAATTAAGAGAATTTGTGGCCTAAGAAGGAAAATAATATAGGAAAGAAACTCAGATCGACATTAAAAAAAGAACATCAAAAAAGTGAAAATAAAACAATTTTTTTAAAATTGATATTTGATCTAACAATTAATGGTTTTGTTATCAGCAAGGAGACAGTAGTTGTGGCTCAACTCTTTCTCCCCAGTTTGGGATCTGGGACAAGTTTTAAGGGGTTGGAGGGCAAGGGAAAGTGCTAGGGATGTTGGTTTGGCAGAGTCTGACTGGGGGGCTTCAAATTTAAGCATTTGGGCTAAAGTTATGTTGAGGTGGAGTTTAGTTCTGGATTTTCCAGATAAATGGACCCTTTGCTTTTTTTTATTTCAGAAATGAAATTTATTTGTGGAAGACATTTTCTTTTCCAGTGGGGTATTCTTGGTGTCCTTGTCCAAGAATAGCTGATCACACATGTGTAGGTTTATTTCTGGACCCTCTATTCTGTCCTATTGGTCTATGTGTCTGCTTTTATGCCAGTATGATACTGTTTTGATTATTATAGAATTTCACTATACTTTGAAATCAGGGATTGTGATGTCTCCAGCATTGTTCTTTTTGCTTAGAAGAAAAATAATTATTTCTCTGTTCTCAAAACTAATTATTGGTTTGCCTAGGAAAAGCTGAATGAGTGTGGTGGTACCTAGGAAACCAGCTTTGCTAAGTGTTAGCACTTGACCTTCTGTGAAGACGAGCAGATCCCTGACATAAGCAAATATTAGCCAATAGTATATAAAGTCTTCTTTATAGTAGCTAAATCTTGTTTGTAGATACTGTGGCAGAAATATGCTGCATCTGGATTTCAACCAAGCCCTTTTTTCATTGTGTAGTTTAATCTAAACTGGAAAGTTTCCAGATGATTACGATTAGTATTGTTTCAACTAATTTTTTCTTTAATCAAGTAATAATGTTAATTCACTTGAGGAATATCACAGCACCACTGAATGTTCTTTCTACTTCCAAAGGTAAATAAAACTTGAAGTTTTATTTTCACATGCACATATACATATAATAATTACTGAAACTAAAGTTTCATAAAATAATACTTATCCCTATTATGCTTAATGCATTCATATTTTCAATTTCATTCTATTCAATGATACCACCAAATTAATTTTACAACCTCACTACTGAGTCATGATTTTCTAATCCACTATCTCAGTTTCAGAAACACTACCCTAGATGTAATTATATTGGTAATTTTGATAGTGGAGCAATTCTAAGCATGTGGAGTTATGGGACAAGAAAGCAAATGTTATGGTTATAATGAAAGGGTAATGAGTTGAAAAATAAAGCCAGAAAAAGAGGCATTGTATGTGTATATGTGTGTGTGTTTTCCTCTTATCTCTTTTCTTTACAGCTTCCTAATAGATCCTTTGAAATAAAAAAAGCATGACATACAGGTAAGTTTCACTTTAGCCTAAGCATAGGAAAGACAAACCTGGTTGAGTCTGTTAATAATGTAGTCTACTGGGGAAAGAATTATAATCACTGAAAATTATACATACAGAAAACATTGTTGAAAGAGTAATAAGTATATAGTCTCAGTCTAGCCTCTTTAACTCTGGAGCTCATCAATTAAAAAGAGGTTTAGAAAAAATTTGTGGTAAATATGGACAATAAAAAAATCAATTCCCAGATAACCTGAAGAAATCAACTTAGAGTTGGTAATAGTTAAGGACAGGCTGTCAAATAATCAAACATGGCTGCTCTAAATAAAGTTTCTTAGAATTGTGCCTTGAGAAAATTATTTTTAGATTATGGCTGCAAAAGAAATTCTCCAGAAATCCTCCTTGTATGACTATCTTTAGGATATTGGCAAATGGTGAAATAATCTTCACTGTCCACTTAGTCCCAGGAGTAGATTTTATAATGCCATCTCCAGTTCTGCTGTTTAAATCTTTAGAAATAACTCTGTCAATCATTGGAAACCCAGAAGAGGCACAGGACATAATGTTGTCAAATTTAGACATGATATATGCACAGTCTAAATGCATTTTTGTGGAAAGACATAAACACCAGGACATAATGTGTTATTATTGTTAAAAGTTAAAATAAGAAAATAATTGTTATCACATGAGTTTGGTTCCTTAAAACAAATGAAAAGAGGTCAACTTTGCCCCTACTCACATTTTTCCCTTCTCATCCATTTTAATATGGCAAGAAAAGAACCCAGGAAATAAAGTTTATCTTTTTAAAAATCCAAACTTCTTGAAAGTAGAGGATTTAAGTAGCAGAAATACTTTAAATATAGATCACTATTCTAATACATTTTGGAAGAAAAAACTTGTTCCCTGGAAATTTCATTCCAAGGAAAATGCCTCAGAGCAATGCAAAAGCAAAGAAAGCCACATGCAAAATGTGGTATGATTCAGCACAAGTTGCCAAATCTTCATATGCCAGCCCAGGCTTTTCTTATAATCACTGTGTCCACCTCAAGAACTTAATGAGAAAGAAACAAGTGCTAGGTTAAAAAAATATCATTTGCTCTCAGTCACCTTGTGTGGTCCTTTATCTGACCACACCACAGGCCTTAGCCTCTACTTAGTTCTGAGAATTCATTGTGACACTGGGTGACCAATATGATTTAATAAGTAGTCAATCAGTCATCAGCTATTTAATATATAGCCACTCATCAGCCACAATCAGTCACCATGATGGATATTCTAATGCCCTTACTTCATGCCTAAAATAATATTATCTATATCTTGTTTGATTATTTATATATACATAATGCTATAATATTCCTCTCTAATGACTTAATTTACACCTTCTTCTTTCTCTCTCTCTATCTCTCTCAAATTGTTCAATCGTGTCCTTGAAATTTCTTGATTCATAAATGCTCTACATTTTGCCCTTAACTGCCAGTAGGCTCTCCTTTAAGGATATCCATTTCCTATAGCCTACACATTATCTCATCCTCAACCCCAAGGCAGCATCCAGAAAACATTTTTTCCTTTAATAAAACTCTTTCTTCTTTGAGGCTTATTCCACTCAGTTTTACTACTTTCTATTCTTCCTATCTTTTCTTAAGCCATTTAATACTGTAATCCACTCCTGTATTTTTTTCCCTAAACACCACAGTTTTTTGTCATAGCTCACTCTTACTTTAAGTCCAAATTCCATCCCTTTATCACATCCTACTCTTTTCCTTTTTCACAATCCTTGAACAAAAAAACCAACAACCCTGGACTCATGTAAACCCTGATCATGTGTTTACACCAAAGCTGGTGATCATTGCTAGGAAAAAGAAAAAAAACAACAGATTGTGACAATAGAGCAAAATCATAACAAATGTCATCATAAAAAATTCACTTTTCAATACTACCTGTGAATCCCACACCATCTCACTACTCTGTTGAGTCAGCCATACTTTGCAATGAATCCTTTCTAAACATTTTAATTCTTCACCCAAACACTCTCTCAATAGAAAACATTTCCTCTTAACAGAGATATTTAGTTGTTGAGCAGTACAGGTATCCTTTCTTTGTGAGAATCTTAATTTTTAAACACAGATTGGCTTATTAATGATAATCTTGTTTGTGTTGTAAGTGGTGATGGTAACTTTTTGTTTAGAAATAGTATATTTTATATGACACAGTTTAAAAATGCCATTATGGAAAACAGTATGGAGGATTATCAAAAACACAAAGAACTACTATATGACCCAGCAATCCCACCACTGAGTATTTATTCAAACAAAAGGAATTCAGTTTATCAAAGGAGTATTTGTACCTGGATGTTTGTTTTAACACTATTCATATTAGCCAAGATATAGAATCAAACTAAGTATCCATCAACAGATGAACAGATGAAGAAATTATGGTATATACATACAATAGAATATTATTCAGCAATAACAAGTCCTTCCCTATCAATAATTAATTTAAATGTATATGGATTAAACCCCTTAACCAAAAGACATACAGTGGAAATGGATTAAAAAAATCCAAGATGCAACTATATGCTATCTACAAGAGATTAATTTTAAATATAAGGACATATATAGGCTAAAAATAAAAAGAGGAAAAAGATATTTCATGCAAATGGTAACCAAAAGAGAGCAGGCAGGAGGTCATATATAAACTTTAAGTAAAAAAACTGCCACAAAAGTCAAAAAAAGGATATTATATAATGGAAAAAGGGTCAGTAAACCAGGAATATATAACAATTACAAATATATATCCACCTAACCATAGAGTACTCAAATATACAAGCAAAAATTGACAGAATTGAAGGGAGTAATAGGCAGTGACAAAATATTAGCAGGAGTTTTAAATACCTCACTGTCAATAATGGATAGATCAATCAAGCAGAGGATCGGTATGGAAACAGAAAACTTAAACAACACTATACAACAACTGGGACTAACAAACATTTATAGTATTCAACTATAACTCAACAATAGCAGAATACACATTCTTCTCAAGCATACACAGAACATTTTCCAGGAGAGATCACATGTTAGGCCACAAAACAAGTTAAAAAATCTAACAAGATGGAAGTCATATCAAGTGTCTTTTCCAATCACAGTGGAATGAAACTAGAAATCAAAAAACAAAGAAAAAGTAGAAAACTCACAAATGTGTAGAAGTTAGCACACACTTGAACAACCAATAAAGAAAGTTACCAAACAAATTAGAAAATGTCTTGATACAAATTAAAAAAAGATCTAATACACCAAAACTTATGGGATGCAGCAAAAGCAGGATTAATAGTGAAGTGTATCACAGTAAACTCAAACATTAAAAAAAAGGAAGATCGCACATAAATGACCTAATTGTATACCTCAAAGAACATTTAAAGAAAAGTAAAACTAAACCAAGTTAGAAGAGGGAAGGAAATACGAAGGAATACTTGAAAACTAATTGTATAAGACCAGCATCACCCTGATACCAAACTCAGACAAAGATAATACAGGAAAATTGTAAACCAATATCCCAGGTGACTATTGATACAGAAATCCTCAACAAAATACTAGCAAACCATATTTAACACATTAAAAGATTATACACCATGACACAGTGAAATTTATTTCTAGAATGCAAAGATAGTTCAACAAATTAAAATTCATCAATGTAATATACCATTTTAATAGAATGAAGGACAAATAGCCATGATTATCTTAATTTATACAAAAAAACCCATTTTATAAAATTCAACATATTTTCATAATAAAAACAGCAAAAAAAGAGAATATACAGAAAATACCACAACATAATTACCCTATATATGAAAAGCCCACACTAATATCATATGCAATGGTGAAAAGCAAAAGCTTTTCCTTTAAGATCAGGGGTAATATAAGCATTTCCTTTCTCACTACTTCTACGCAACAGAGTACTAAGTACTGGAAGTCCTAGCTAGACCAATTAAGCAAGAAAAAGAAATAAAATATATTCAAATAGAAATAGAAGTAAAAATATTTGCTAATTGTCATGGTTATTAATAATATTCCCAATATGAATGTGTTGTATTGTTACTGAACATGGAGTTGGAACAAAATCTCTCTCAAAGAGAAATATATGTTGACTCCAGAACTCTACTCTGAGACCTAAAATATGCATATATTCTTTAGTCAATATTCAAAGCACCTCCTATTCATTAATCAGAACTAATTTCTAGGATAGGCAACTATCTCTGTGTGTGATGGAAGAAGACAGACTTCAAAATTATAAACCATATTCAGATGACCATTGAATAATGCAGATATTAGGGGCACTGAACTATCTCACAGTAAAATATTCAATATAACACTTGGCTCACCAGGAACTGAACAATAGCCTATTGTTTACCAGAAGCTTTACTGATATCATCAAAAGTCAATTAACACATATTTTGTATGTTGTGTTTATTATATGATGTACTCTTGCAATAAAATAAGCTAGAGAAAAATGTTATTTAAAAAAATCATAAGGAAGAGAAAATTCTTTTATAATACTATAATGTAATTATTGATACTGTAAATTTACATTGTGTTTACAAGATGAATCACCTGTTTGAAATGGCAGGCAACTTCAGCTGCAGACTTCAATCTATGGTACATATCTAGCAATTCAACTTTTCCTTGTAACGACATGACTTTTCTCTGCTTCCTGGAAGCACTTCCAGCATTACTAGTGGCACTCAGTGTGGGTTTCATGGTGTTATTCCAGGTTTACAGTATGGCACTACATGTGATGAAAAATATGTAAGAACCACGAAAGATCACATTTTACTGTTATATGCAGTTTATGGGAGAGATGATCTGCTCGTGCATAGATGATTAACATCACATGACATTTTAAGTGGATACTCATAAAACTTGAGCTCACCAAAATAGCAAAAGGAAGTGGGTAAAAAATTGTTACAGTTAAATTAACTACAGTTAATTTTATGCAGTTATAATTGAATACTGTATTTTTACATTTGTTTATATTTCTCTTATCTGCTAATAGTGCCATGTATGGTGTGTGTTTGTGTGCATGTTTTGGTAAACTTTAACTTTTTATTATAGATTTGTGTATGTTTTATAGTAGTAAATGATAAAGTAGACTAATATCCACACTCATGCCATACCTAAACTTTTTTATTTTTTTCAATATTTCTAGGCTATAAGGTTTGTCTGCAAGTTTTTTCAAATTGTCACAAATCTCCAAAATAAAAATGCCCATAGTTGACCCATAATTCAAACCCATGATGTTCAAGGGTCAACTGCATTTTGTTAAGCCACATTAATTAATTTCATCCTGTGTTAAGGACAACTTGCATCTTGTTTTAAGGGATGGTTTTTTTTTTTTTTTTTTTTGAGACAGAGTCTCACTTTGTTGCCCAGGCTAGAGTGAGTGCCGTGGCGTCAGCCTAGCTCACAGCAACCTCAAACTCCTGGGCTCAAGCGATCCTCCTGCCTCAGCCTCCCGAGTAGCTGGGACTACAGGTATGCGCCACTATGCCCGGCTAATTTTTCTATATATATATTTTTAGTTGTCCATATAATTTCTTTCTATTTTTAGTAGAGACGGGGTCTCGCTCTTGCTCAGGCTGGTCTCGAACTCCTGACCTTGAGCGATCCACCCGCCTCGGCCTCCCAGAGTGCTAGGATTACAGGCGTGAGCCACCGCGCCCGGCCAAGGGGTGGTTTTTAAAGGTCACATTACTCCCATTAGAAATGCTTAAACCTAGTGAAAGAACATTTTATTATAATACTTTGGATTTTTTGTAAATGCATGATGTGATTACTTATTATCACCTGAGCTCAGAATAACAATTATAGTAAAAAAATATGTTGTTGTCTGAATCTTTTAAACTTTTGACACCAAATTCTGTTGATTCCATTTTTTTAAATTTAGTTTTCACTATGTGATTACTTACCAGTAGATTCAGTGATCAAAATACATATACATGATATTTGCCAAAAGTTTCTGGTAGAGACTCCAGAAAAAGTGTGTTCAATATTTAATGCTGATTGTTGAGAAGATTTTTAAAAAACTGACAAATTAAACATTTTTCATTGTTTTTCTAAGATTTTTGTTTGTTTGTTTTCCTGTCCAAAATTCTATTCTCTCTCACATCTCCAACCAAACACTCCACCCATTCTTATGGTTTCCAAAAACTCTTCTAAGCATATATTTGGTAAGTTCTATGTGTATGTGTCTTCCCTACTGTTTATACATCTTGGAATAGTTCCATTCCCCCTTTTATGGACAGGCATATTCTTGGTTTTCCAAAACAAAAGGATGCAATTTCTGAATAATGAGATAAAAAGATTATAAGGTAGAGAAAATAGATGTCGTAGTGAAAATAGAAGGCATTTTCTATTCTAAATGGTGATTATAAGAAGCTGCTTTCAATCGCTCTGTCAGCGGAGTTTTGTCATGATTTCAGCCCAGTTACTGTGTACTACAGAGATCTGCCAAATCATTTTAAAAGATAATTTTATTTTTTGCAAATTTTAATGTTTATGTTATGAATTTCCTGTAACAATTTTTTTATACTTTTGGAATACAGGTAGCTATGAAAAAATCATTTTTATATGACATTAAATTTTGTTAGAAAATAGTTGTACTTTTTATTTTAATAAAAATAAATCTAATATAATTTATGTTTATTAAAAATGTCTAATATCTTTTAAATAGTTCTTTTTAGAGTCATATATGCATCCTTGTTAAAATACTACTAGACACTGTTTTAATTATTTTGTATGTAAGTATATATGTATGTGTGCATATGTATGTCCATGTGTGTCTGTGAATAGGTACTCATTTATTACTGAATTTCTTCCTGAATTAAGGCCTGCTTTCAGATGAATAAACTGAGGTACAATGAGAGTAAGTCACCCATGGAAAATCACATAGGCGATAAGTGATGAACCTGAAAGTCAAGCTCAAGCAACCTAGATTTTAGCTTAGGAACTTAAAAATTGGCCTATCCTGTACTCCATATCTATTAACAAATTATCACACAGGATACTGAAAGTATGTGATATGCTGGAAATTAAACAGGTTTTAAGAAGGGTTTGACTCAATACTTTTCAAACCATGAACTTTTTCAGTTCTTTTAATTTTTTTAACCTTCAGTTCTTTGCATTTCTGCTTATTTATTGTTTTCTATAATTGTCTTTTCAAGCACACTTGGCTTATATAAGCCACAAACATGTCTTAATCTAACATACATTAGTATAATATATTTATCAATATACCCTATAATTAAATCAATATATGATTCTATATGATATAGACACATATTATAATTGTGTTATTACTATTTGCATAAGCTAGAGTTGACTTTTTCTATTTGTCAAAAATGAAAGAATACTAAATAATGCAATATAATACATTATTAATATCATATTAATTTTTCCTGAATTCAACAGTCATTTTAACTCCATTTTGCTATAAACCTTCAAGCATTTATTTTTTTATGTTTGCATTTCTCTCACTTTCTTTCTTCCTCTGACTTTTGTTTATTTTTTCTCTCTTTCTCTCAATCTCTTTATGTTTCCACATTTCTTTAGTTATGTAAGTGATGAGTTTTTTTGATAAAATTAGAAAATATAAAAATGATAAAATATATCTCATTAATTCCACAATCCATCAATAAAAATTGCTAAACCTTTTCTCTATACACATGTAGATTTTCTATTTTGTGCAATATAACTTTTCAAAAATGGATATATACTCCACAAAATTATGTGTAATCTGCAATGTTTTTCATTTTGTGATATATCATAAATATTGTTCCATTTTACAAAGTAAACACCTCAAACATCATTCTAACAATTGTGTAGTGTGGTCTCATATGAATAGAACAGTTAGTTTACCAAATTTCTTTGTGTTGCACATCTGGCTTTTAATTCCCTAAGTTTTCACTATTATAAATAATGTAATGTTAACTATGGATTTGTAAAAATGTATTTGCACAATTCTTTGATTGTTTTCTAAGAATAAAGTTTTAAAAGGTGAATTAAGTCAGTATTTAGGAGAGCTGGGTTTCAAAAGTGACTAAGTCGTGTATGAGAAACAGTATCTCTGAACTACAATAGAACTTCCTTTTATCCAGGGTAAAATCTGACAATTGCACTAATATCCATTCAAGCACTGCAGTTCTATATTTTCTGATAGAATAAAACAACCATTTACAAAATGAAAAACAAATGTCCTGAAACCTTGAAAACAGCTGGGTATTAGTAATTTCAAAATTTATAGTCTTAATGAGTAAGACAGAATCCAAAACTAAAGCTAAAGTGAGCCCAATTTAAGAGTATGCTGTATATAAGAGATGAAATTAACATCAAAATTATAAACATTTATTTGTTTTCTTATCTTACAGTTTTTATTGTGCCCATATTTTATGAGAGCTCTTTATTTAGTGTAAAATATACAATATAAAATTATTTATCTAAAACTGATAAATCAAACCTGAATAGCAACTTATTTTTACTATCCTTCATTTAAGAAAACATATTTTTAATTTAGATAAGTGAAAGAAAAAACTGATAAAACTCTAAAAATATATTTTTCCCAAATTGCACCACAAAATCAGTGTACAAAATATCTATTACTAAACTGAGTTCACCATTGACACCAAAAAAAAAATTCTTTTATTTCTCAAATTTATGATAAGAGAATCATCGAAACCTAATTTTCTTGGTTCAAAATCTATGGGTTATATTTTATTTGACTTCACCAGTCTCATCTCTAATCTGACTTCTGGTCTCTTTTTCTTTTTGTTCTGCACTGAATATGTTGCTAACAAAGTTCCTTTCCCACATGACCATTGCACATATCTTCTACTCAATCCTTTTCTAGAGCCCCATCTCTTCAATTTAATATTATTTTCTAGTATCTCTCCTATGAAAAATTTTACTTTTGTTTCCTTAATTTCACACTCTCTAAAATCCCATCTGAATTGCCTATTCACATATTCACTGTCCTTCACTGTTTATCATATGACCAAATTTTCAAACACCCTTTGCTTCCCAAGTTGATTATAATTTAAATTTTCCTTCATTTTGAAATCTTGCTATTTTCTGAAATTTATTTTGTGTTGAACATGTACAACATTGTTTTATCCTTTAGCTATTATAAAAATTTGAATTTTGTTTTAGAGGTTAGCCTTTTCTGACTAACTGGTTATGTGGTAGACATTATGTTATTTTTTATTCTCTAAGCAATCGAACAAAGTTGATAGTTAATATTTGTCAATATTCAATATTAAAAATTAATTATGATGAATGCAGGAACATAATTTACATATTTCTTGCTCAAGTTATGTTCTTTCTTAAGTACAGTTCTTAGTGATCAAGCTGTTTTTCCTACATGAAATTCTCTTTCATTCTTATCTCTTCAATATATTAATAAGAATATATTTCTGACTACATGAGCAGACTCAAAATATCCATAGTTAAAAGAATTGAAGTTTGGTTTTCTCTTATTTAGGCATTTGAGATGATATATCATCTTTTATTTGTTAACTTATCGTGGTCTGTATTCTGTTTCATTCCTCTGCCATCCCAGAGTTGGTAATAAGACTCTGTGAGTGGTACAACCATCTGATCTGCATCTGCCTCCTCATCTCAATTCCCATCTTACTTTCACTCAGAGGTAAAAGTTCCTTCATTTGGAGACCATTACCCAGAAAATGCATGTGATACTTTTGTTCATATGCTATTGGCCACAAATTAGTTACATAGCTTTCTATAGCGACAAAGGAACTTGTAAAGTGTCTTTGAGTCACAGTGTGCCCAGCTAAGATTGTTTTTACTGTGAAAGTGTGGAAAAAATAATGAATAGAAATTAGCTGCTTCTGTCTCACATAAGGTCACTCTCCCCTCAAGACTAATTTTAGGCAAAATCTCACCCTCAAAAACTATTCTTATCTTTTGGGCTATGCAAAGGGTAATTGTATGTTTTCATAGTAACCCCCTCTAATAGCAATTAATATTGTACTGTAGTAATTCACTGATAATTCTTTCTTTTTCAGTAACTTATAAGTACTTTCAAGGAAAAATATGTATTTAATTTTTCCACAATGTATCTATTATGGTATTTGAACCATAGTAGGTCATTAAGAAATATTTTAATAGTTGATGAATGCAGTTTATAAATAAGTGGCCAAGAGAGTGAAAGCTCTCAAATTAATGTGTTCTCATCTGAATTTATCACAACTATCCTAGCACAAATTAATGTTTAATTTCTTTTCACCTCTGTTAAATATGAAACACTACATTTTATTTTTACTCCTGTTGGTATTTTCTCATAACATTAACTTTTATTCTATTCCCATTTTATTGCCCTCATGTCATGCCATTAATGATTATTGCTTTATTTATATTACTATAAAGGAACATTATTTTAAATGTCCACAACATAATTTTAATTTAGCCTCCTGCACCTATAGTCACTGAGTTAGAGTCATTCTCAATTGATTGAACCTGGTTCACGAAAAAAGGAGTGGATCCCCTCCAATTTTAAACATTTTGGGCACTCTGTCAATACTTTCAACAAAAGATAAAGAGTACAGTTTTAGAAACAAAATACATGCAGAATGAGTAGGTCTTAGGGAGAGGCCATTGTGCAAGGCTTTAAGATTTAATGCCTCTGTAATAAACGTGGCTATGCAGCCTCTATTCTTCTAGTTGTATGAGAAGCTTTGAGTGTCATGAACTGCAAAATATTAATAAATAAGCAGCTTTAAATCTTACTCACCATAGATATTTGTCCTCGGAGTGTCTACTGAAGCTTGTGAGGCAAAGAAAAATTTTATGATAGGTCAAAAGGTCCCTGTATAGTTTTTAGCTTGAGAACCCTAATAATCAAAAGCATTGCTACAGGCTTATCAATAAAAAGCATACCAGACATCAGCCTTAAAAACCTTAGCTTAGATAAAAATATCAATAAAATATAGAATAACAATTATCTGATTAAACATTGTTATTGTCTGTGTCATTCTATCAAAACTAAATTAGTTTTTCTATTATTTTTGAAAAAACAGGCTTATCTATAAAGCCAAAAAATCCTTCTCTATAACAAAACTATATTTACATATATCTGCTTCTTTATGCTTGAAAGCACTTGCCGTTAACTCTTCGTGGCTGCCAAATATACAAACTGAGTTATTAATTTTAAACAATAATAAAATAAGCTTGTTTTCCATGTGAAATTCCTGGTGATAGGGAAACTTTAGAATCAAGTTAGATTGCAAAGAAAAGACATATTTCTTATAAACTGTTTAGGAAAATCCATATTATATAATAGATAATACATTTTCTGGCAATCAGAGTTTGACTTGTAGTTGAAACTACACTCAAAGAATGGTTTAAATTTAGATGTGTTTATATTTGGTAATAAACAGAGATTTCTATAAACCCAACTTGATTAAATGGTTATAAAAATAATTTCCTATAAAATCAGTCATTTCATTTTAATCACTGTCTGTAAGCTCACTCTGGAGAAAAGATTTGAATATCTATCATCATTCTTTAGCCATTACTTAGAAAATAAATATAGCTCATATATTTAAGTGCTTCCCCAGAAAACGCAATTTTAAAGTGCACAGAAAAGCTCATGGCTTAGGAGAAATAAAAAGGCTTGCATGACTATTTACCAAAAATATTAACAATTTCTTTGCAAAATCAAATCATTTCACATGTAAGATTCTGTGTTCTTAATTCTGATTAAGAAAAAAACTCTCAAAAATATTACAGCATTTGTGGCTGAGGTAAAATTTCAAATCTCAAAGGCATACTTTTTTAACGTTACTTTTTTATTTATTCAATCACCATGGCTACTCACATTCAACTCTTAACACCTGCAGGTGAATCAAAGCCAACTTCTAAGATGTTTTGGCTTCTTGTATCTTCATAGGGGAAAAGAGAATGTCAAATTCTGTTTTTTGCTAACCTTAAAGTAGCGCTTACATGGATAACAGCATCAGATATCCACATTATCTTTTTTTTTTTTTCTTGGTTTAGTTCAATCTCAGTGATTCTTGTCTTCAAGAGACCCCAATTATAAAGATGAGCTGTATGTGCAAAAAGGGGACATAATTTTGCTTGTGCCTCAGAACCCATTGCCTGATTTAATGTAATAAATTGTGGCATATCTTTTATGATTATTTATCCTAGATGACTGAGTAATGCCTCATAATATATTTCTGAACTGCTTAAGTAATCATGTCTGCTATTGTAAGCTTTATCTGAGACTAATGGACTGCAATGTGAGTTATGGGCCTTCAATTGAAGTTCTTGCTATAATACAATACTTAACTTTCTTGCCACAAAGGTTACATGATATGTGAACATTATAAAAATATGTGTGTTTGAACACATGACTCTTAGCTAATAACCTTGACTTGTTTTTGATTAAGTAAAGAAAAAGAAAAGCACCTCATATATTAATAATTAAGTCTTCCCCATCTATAAAAGAAAATACTTTTTTAGAAAACAAACATAGCTTAATTGATTAAATAAAATCAAATTTTATGATGGTTGGAGTTATGTTTTAATTGTATTGATGTTTATTTATCCACATCCAGAATTATTATTCATTCACTCTTTTGCATCTCTGGTTTTTGAATACCTAAAAAATGGGATTTTTGTCAAATACTATTCAAAATTATTCAAAAACACATTTATTGAAGTGTGGTTTGAAGCTCTAACATCTTACAGCAGAGGTCCCCAACATTTTTGGCACCAGGGACCAGTTTCATGGAAGATAATTTTTCCATGGACAGAGGGGCTGGGTTCAGAGGTGAGCTCAGGTGGTGATGCCACTCATGGGGAGCGGCTGTAAATACAGATGAAGCTTCGCTTTATCACTCATCACTTACCTCCTGCTGTGCCACGTGGTTCCTAACAGGCCACAAACCAGTATGGTCCACAGCCTTGGGGTTGCGGACTGCAATCTTAGAGGACTTGAAAATTTTTTATACTATTAAAACCAAGCTAATGTGTTCCAGCAAGGTCATCTGATTCTAGCAACTACATAAGAAACTAAGGTTAAATAATGGATAAAGAATTTTACTCCTACTAGACATAGTCATGGTAAGTGAAGCCTGTAATGTTTACTAAGTCCGACTACTTAAATTACCTTACACAAAGCTTTTAAACAGTGTAGTGTACCTGACTTTATAACCCAAATAGCACAAGGAATAGCAGAACAAGTCAAGGGATGGAGGTGCCAATCAATATTGCTAAATCTAATATTATGTTTTCCTAAAAATGACATATTTCTTATACAGTGGGCTACAGTTGAAGAGGATGTAGAGATGTTCTCTTTTTAGAAAAAAATTGGGAAAATGGAATCAAGAGTAATCATTGAAAAGAGCAGAATAAAGGCTTTTTACAAACAATCAGTACATATCAAAATAACTTCTGGAGTTTTTGCTTAAAATAATAGTTATAGTGCAGTTTGGGAGGATAGCCAAATATTTTTTCACATAGTCTCCCATGACTACTACTGGATTCACTGAAAGCAATATCTAATTGGCACATACCCACAAAATGTAGAACCCATATTCTTAAACTCTGTGTAGAACCTACTCAAGTTAAAAAATGGTTTTAATTTGTTACCTATAACAAAGCACATAATCAATTATGGAAAAGCCAGAGTTGGATATTTTTAAAAATTCAGTGATTAGAAAACTTACAGGAAAATATGCTACATTTTACCAAATGTATCAGGAAAAAAAACATGGCCATGATGTCCTCCAGAGAAACAGAAAGAGATGTATGTGCTACTTTAAAGACTTTGTTTTTGCCTTTGGTTTCATTTGTCATGTATGTGGGTATACATAATGTAAATCAGACTCTAAAAATATTTCTGCTCTACTTCTTCATATTTAAAAATATATTTCCTAGAAAATATTTCCTAGAAAAGGCCAATTAGAATTGTTCATTTCCATTAGATGATTATTATTAATCTACATAGTTCTTTGCATCAATAAAAATATAATATACAATAGCTATAAGTATAAAAACTTTGAGTTTTCCAAAATACAAAAGTCATCTCTATGTGACAATAGAAACTTGTGTTTTTGTTTTTATGAAGACTTGATCTAAACGCTATATATTTAGTTGGATTTCTGCAGATTTTTGTTGGCACTTTTGTCTTCAAATGCAGTAGAGTAGTTTTAAGCTCAATATCTAATGAAAACTTGAATGCCAAAGGGCTCACAATTTAAATTGGCAAAGATTCCTTTAAAGGGGTCAAGAGTTAAAAATTTCATAATGCTTCTTAAGATAAAAGAGGTTGACAGATACTGACTCATCCAAACAGAAAATGGGCATAGATAAAGGCCAGGCAGACAAGCTCAAAATGGACATAAAATACTGTTCCAAAAGGGGGGAAAAAGGTTAATTAGACTAAAATTATTCAGTCAATGAATGGTGGAAGGATTTTAACTAGTGAGATCTAGACTTTCCAAGTTACAAATTTCTAAGGAAAAGAGAGTGATGACTACAAAGGAGATAAAGTTCAAGGAGTAGTAAGTGGACAAAGGACACTCTTTGATAGTTTTGTAGTTAGTAATTTTGTTCTTTAATGGAAAAGTTTAGTCAGTGAGTAGGACAGAGTAAGGCAAACTTTGCATCTTTTTAATCTTTCTCCTTGTGCCTTCTTTTTAAAAACAGTTTTTCATTTAAAAGTGAAAACATTTTTAAAATATATTTTCTCCTTGAATGTTCTGTTAATTCTGGAATCTATATATAGAACCCAGAATGTTTCAACATTAATTTGAAAACTTTATTTTGGAATCTCTTAAAATAAATTTATCAAGGGAATAATGCTGAGTTTAAAATATTAAATGAATTTACATAAAATGCCAGCCAAATTATATAATTCACTGGGATAAAATTTTTAAATTGATAAAATTTTTAAGTATAAATAATGGTTTTAATGAATTGCTTATTTTTTGATATTTCCCTACACAGTTGTGTCGACTTTGAGGTTAGATAACATGTGTTATGCATGTAATAGATTCTCAACATTTAAAAAATTATATATATTTATGATGTACAATATATTGTTTTGATATATGTATACAAATAATTACCACAATCATGCTAATTAACATGTCCATTGCCTCATGGTTATTGTTTGTCTGTGGTGAGAACACTTGAGATCTACTCTTTTAGCAAATTTCAAGTGTTCAACACACTTTTATAATTTAAATGTTTTTTTCCTCTTTAAATTGACAGCTCAACTCTTCTAGCTGCAATTTACATGGATTCTTAAAGATGAATTATTTTATAATAAAAGCTTGGTAAGAATTATCAACTCTAATGAAAATAGTGGTATCTTTAAAATAGATAAATTATATTTTTGATATAATAAAATTTTGTCTTATTTAATTCCTAATGGAAAGTAAAATGTGATGACATGCATAGAGAGATGGTGATGGTGACTGAACAGTCTGTTTTGTATGCTACTTATTTTTCTCAGCACGGTATTTCAATCCTAGTTGTCATATTGCTACGCTATATAATCCAAAGTCTCAACACTTCCAAAGACAGGCAAAAACAAATGTCTTCATAAATTAGATTCCCAAAGAAGTTAACTCTTTCAGATTTGAGTTTTTGATATGTTACTTATTTTAAATAAAGAATTCTTTAACAATTACAAATAACTTTCTGTTTAATTCTGATTTATAATTCTTTTTATTCCAGCTTTGAAGAAGCTTAAAAAATAGCCTGTCTAAAAATGTTTCTAAACCATGGAAAAATTATATTCTAAACAGAAATTAAAGCAAAACTGAGGTTAAAATTCAATTGCTTCTCCACAAAACTTGTCTCTCATATTATGTTGTGTTATCTTTCAATTGTGCTTCTTAAAGGTAGAGTCTTTCCTTCATCTCTATTACCATATATCATTTGTTGCATCATAATATCAGAGGGAAATTATTTTGTTCATTGTCATATATTAACATTTTTAAATGTAATAAGAACCATAATAAATCCTCAGTTAAGTGGTTAACAACAGGGGTACTGAAAGTAAATTTTTGTAATTTTAATCTGAACTATGCCATCTATAAACTATGTTATGTTGGAAAACTCATCTATCTTTACTTAAGGTTTTCCAACTACTAAAATTAGGGAAATAACATTATCTATATCTTGTCCATGTTTTCAGAATTATAGTAATCCTTTCAAAGTCCTTAGCACATGCTTAATAAGTTTTAGCTATGTCTCTTTATCCTTTTTCTCTCCGTTGGCATGTATTAACTATTGCTACAATTATCACTAGTCTGAGATTGACTACTATTACTGGTACCAATACCAATATTATCTTTTACTATTAAACCTAATACTATTTTCTAATAAGCAGGAAGAGTCAGATATTGGATAAAATAGTTACTAGACTTTTACTAATGGTGTGGGTTGGGAAAATTACCTAATCTCTCTGAATCTCAGACTTTCCATTTGTAAGCATTGGGATAATGATACAGCCATGAAGCTGTCATTTTTGATATGTGTTAATATGGCTTGCAAAATGCCTGGCATGTATTAGGCACTGAGTAAATATTAGTCTCTGTTTTCTCTCCCAATTTTCACTTGTGTAAGACAATTATTAGAGTCTAATTTTCTTCTAAATTTATATAATGGTCATCAATACATTCTGTAATTTATGTTTACATTTTATTGGGGCAAAATAAGAATTGCCAGAGGTCCAAATGTTTAGAACAGTAAGAGAAAAAGAAAGAAAGAAACACTGTGAAAATATTGCCCAGGTTACACAATTACTTTTATTGTTTCTACTCAGAAAAATCTGTTGGAACAAGACAATTGGAAGGCATAAAAGAATGTTTATGCTTACCCTAGTATATTGTAGTTTTTGTCAATATTTTCTCTTAAAATGTATTTGTGATTATGCATTTGTGAGATAGTTGTGTTTCATTATGTTAAGTTGAATAAGATAATTATTCAATTATACAAATTATACAAATTATAAAATAATTTGTAATTATGCATTTGTGAGATAGTTGTGTTTCATTATGTTAAGTTGAATAAGAATGACCTTTGTGGATAGTTGAAATCAATGCAGTATTTCAAAATAAATTCCTAAGGAAAGGCTAGTTTTTAACATAAAAAGTGCAATCTTTTCCCAGGGGATTAAAGATGTCTCCATCAAGAGTTATAAAATAATTTTTGAATATTGTAATACTAAGCTAAATTACTTATTTTGTCTCTTTAACACTTAAAAACAACTTTTTACTTGAAGAGTGCACTTTTAAAATGAATATATTTATAATTACACTGAATATTCTGGAAAAGATGTAGGCAGTTGCAGAAATCTGGAGGCAAAGGTGGCAAGACAAACTTCAAACACCTGTTCAAACAAAAGACATTGGTTTTGTCTGAAAAGCAGCCCTTGCACAGTATCTATATATAGGATTTTCCTTTCTGAAATGTTTTTATATTTGACAGCCACAAAGTCAATGTAATGACATTCAAAATGTGTAAGTTAAGAAAAATGGATCCAGAGATCAAAAACTCACTAGTTCATGACAAAATGAAATATTTTAAAAGACAAATAATTTTCATGAAGTATTATTAACTGTCATTTTGTTCAAAGGTCATTATACAGTTTTCTATGCACTTAAATAGGGGTTTAGTCCATTACCTTTACATTTCCAACATTTTGGAGAGTATATATTTTTACAATATAAGCTCATTATTTTTTTTCTGCAAATCAATTACTATAAGCTAATGCCAAAGTATGATAACTAACCCCTGTATTTTAGTATTTTGGTTGTCAATGATACAAATGTAAAATATTTTTTACAATCTTAGCATGAGAAACGTAGTACCTTAATAAAGAAAGAAAATATAGCTAATAGAAAATTATTTAGAATTAAAAAGACAAAAATAAGATAGAAAATAATGTAATTACAGTCTAAGCTACAAGTAAGAATGATATATGGAATTGTCTTTGAAGTTTAGCATAGTGTGCATAAATATCAATAAATATTTTCTAATTTATAAATGCAAAAACATCATAGGCTCATGAATTAGAATAATTCATATTTTTAAAATGACCTTACTGCCCAAAGGAGTCTACAGATTGAACAAAATTTCTGTCTGAATACCAACATCATTTTTCACAAAATTAGAAAAAACAGTTCTAAAATTCATATGGAACCAAAAATGATCCCGAAGAGCTAAAGCAATCTTGTGCAAACATAACAATGCTGGAGGCATCACATTATCTAACTTTAAATTGTATTACAAGACTATAGTAACCAAAACAGCATGTTACTGGCACACACACACACAAAATAAACACATAGATCAAGAGAACAAAATAAAGAACCTAGAAATAAAGCCACATATTTACAGCCAACTGATCTTTGACAAAGGTGTCAAGAACATATACTGGAGAAAGAACACCCTATTCAATAAATGGTGTTGGGAAAATTGGATTGTCATACACAGAAGAATGAAACTATACCCCTATTTCTCACCATACAAAAAAATCAACTCAAGAAAGACTAAAAACTTAAGCATAAGTTGCAATATTGTAAAAATACTAGTAAAAAATCTAGGAAAAACTCCTCTGGACATTGGTTTAGGCCAAGAATTTGTGACTAGGACATAAAAAATGCAATCAAAAAACCCAAAAATAGACAAATGGGATTTAATTAAATTACAAAGCTTCTGCATAGCAAAAGAAATAATCAATAGAGTGAATAAATAACCTGCAGAATGAGAAAAAATACTTGCAAACTATTCATTCAACAAGGGACTAGTATACAGAATATAAAAGGAACTCAACTCAACAACAACAACACAATAATTCCATTAAAAAGTGAGCAAAGGACATAAATAGACATTTTTCACAAGAAAACATACAAATGCGCAATGAGTATATGAAAAAAATGCTCAATATCACTCATGATCAGAGGAATGCAAATTAGACCACAAGGAGGTATCATCTTACTCTAGTCAGAATGGTGATTATTAAAAAGAAAAAAAATAACATGCATTGGAGAGGAGGTGAAGATAAGGGAATTCTTATACACTACTGGTGGGAATGTAAAGTAATATAACCTCTATGGACAACAGTATGGAGATTTCTCAAAGAACTAAAAATAGAACTACCATTTGATTCTGCAATCTCACTACTGGGTATCTACTCAAAGGAAAATAAATAAATATATCAAAAAGATACTTGCATTGGTATGTTTATTACAGCACTATTCACAATATCAAAGATATGGAATCAACCAAGTGTCCATCAACAGCTGAATGAATACAGAGCCTGTAGTATATTATACACAATGGATACTATTCAGCCATAAAAAGAATGAAATTATGTCTTTTGCAGAAACATGGATGAAATTGGAGGTCATTATGTTAAGTGAAACAACTCATAAGTAGGTACTTAAAAATATGTACACATGAATGTAGAGAGTGGAATTATAGTCAATGGAGATTCAGAAGGGTGGGGAGGTAGGAGGGGGATGGATGATGAGAAATTACAACTGATACAATAGAGAGACAAGATATCATCTATGAATTCTAAAAAACCTTTATGCATGCAAACTGGAATATGTGGAGGAAATGGACAAACTTTAGAAACACACAGCCTCCCTAGGCTCAACCACGAAGAAATAGAATTCCTGAACTGACCAACATCAAGAACTGAAATTGAAGGCCGGGCGCGGTGGCTCACGCCTGTAATCCTAGCACTCTGGGAGGCCGAGGTGGGCGGATCGTTTGAGCTCAGGAGTTCGAGACCAGCCTGAGCAAGAGCGAGACCCCATCTCTACTAAAAATAGAAAGAAATTATATGGACAGCTAAAAATATATATAGAAAAAATTAGCCGGGCATGGTGGTGCATGCCTGTAGTCCCAGCTACTCGGGAGGCTGAGACAAGAGGATCCCTTGAGCTCAGGAGTCTGAGGTTGCTGTGAGCTAGGCTGACGCCACGGCACTCACTCTAGCCTGGGCAACAGAGTGAGACTCTGTCTCAAAAAAAAAAAAAAAAAAAAAAAAAAAAAAAAAAAGAACTGAAATTGAAACAGCAATAAAAAACCTTCCCAAAAAGAAAAGCCAGGGACCAGATGGTTTCACAGCTGAATTTTACCACACCTACAAAGAAGAATTGGTGCCTATCCTGCAAAAGGTATTCCACAACATTGAGAAGGATGGAATCCTCCCCAACATGTTTTATGAAGCCAACATAAGCCTGATACCAAAACTAGGAAAGGACGCAACAAAAAAAGAAAAGTACAGACCAATATCCCTTATGAATATAGATGCAAAAATTCTCAACAAAATCCTAGCAAACCGAATCCCGATGCTTATCAAGAAAATAATCCACCACGACCAAGTGGGCTTCATCCCAGAGATGCAGGGATGATTCAACATATGCAAATCTATAAATGTAATTCACCACATAAATAGAAGCAAAAGCAAAGAACATATGATCCTCTCAATAGACACAGAAAAACCATTTGACAAAATTCAACACCCTTTTATGATAAGAACACTTAACAAAATAGGCATAGATAGGGCCTACCTAAAAATGATATAAGCCACATATGACAAACCTACAACCAACATCATATGGAATGGAGAAAAATTGAAAGGATTCTCACTTAGAACTGGAACCAGATGAGGTTGCCCACTTTCCCCACTGCTATTCAACATAGTGCTGGAAGTCCTTGCGAGAGCAATCAGGCAAGAGAGCAGATCAAGGGTGTCCAAATGGGGACAGAAGAGATCAAACTCTCACTCTTTGCTGATGATATGATATTATATCTAGAAAACCCCAAGGATTCAACCAAGAGATTCCTGGAATTGATAAATGAATTCAGTAAAGTCTCAAGATACAAAATCAATGCACACAAATCAGAGGCATTCATACATGCCAATAACAGTCAAACTGAGAACCAAATCAAAGACTCAACAACCTTCACAATATCAACAAAGAAAATAAACTACCTAGGAATATATTTAACTAAGGAGGTAAATGACATCTACAGCGAGAACTATGAAACACTGAGGAAAGAGATAGCAGAGCACATAAACAGGTGGAAAACCATACAATGCTCATGGATCAGAAGAATCAATATTGTTAAAATGTCTATACTACCCAAAGTGATCTACAGATTCAATGCAATCCCTATTAAATTACCAACATCATTTTTCACAGATATAGAAAAACTAATTTTACATTTTATATGGAACCAGAGAAGACCCTGTTTAGCAAAAGCAATTTTAGGCAATAAGAACAAAATGGGAGGTGTTAATTTACCAGACTTCAAACTATACTACAAGGTTGTGGTTATTAAATCAGCTTGTTATTGGCACTAGAACAGAGACACAGACGAGTGGAACAGAAGTGAGAATACAGATATAAAACCATCCTTATATAGCCATTTAATCTTTGACAAAGGAGACAAAAACATACACTGGGGAAAAGATTCTTTATTCAATAAATGGTGCTGGGAAAATTGGATAGCCACATGTAGAAGACTGAAACAAGATCCACACCTTTCACCTCTCACAAAAATCAAATCACGATGGATAATAGACTTAAACCTAAGGTGTGAAACTATTAGAATTCTAGTAGAAAATGTGGGAAAAACTCTTATAGACATTAGCCTAGGCAAAGAATTTATGAAGAAGACCCCAAAGGCAATCACAGCAACAACAAAAATAAATAAATGAGACCTGATCAAATTAAAAAGCTTCTGCACAGCCAAAGAAATGGAGAGCAAACAGACAACCTACAGAATGGGAAAAAATTTTCACACGCTACACATCAGATAAAGGACTGATAACAAGAATCTATTTAGAACTCAGGAAAATCAGCAAGAAAAAATCAAACAACCCTATCAAAAAGTGGGAAAAGGACATGAATAGAAATTTTTCAAAAGAAGACAGATGTGTGGCCAAGAAACATATAAAAAAAATGCCCAACATTTCTAATCATCAGGGAATTGCACATGAAAACCACAATGAGATATCACTTATCTCCAGTGAAAATGGCCTTTATCAAAAAGTCCCCAAACAATACATGTTGGTGTGGATGTGGAGAGATAGGAACACTCATATACTGCTGGTGGGACTGTAAACTAGTGCAACCTCTGTAGAAAGCAATATGGAGAGACCTTAAACAGATACAAGTAGACCTACCATTCGATCCAGCAATCCCATTATTGGGCGTCTACCCAGAAGAGTCTTATGTTACCGTGACCTTGATTGCCAGAAGTAACAGCCAAGACCCTTAGAAAAATTATCCACATGCCATCTTCCTTCTTCCAGGTCTTGCACAAGTGGCACATCTAATTGTCAGAAAAAAATTAATATCCAGAATCTTGGCTTCAAAAGAGTCTCAATAATATATATTTTTATCTTTCCAATTCCTCCAGAAAGGAGGAAGGAGGAATTATATTAGAATTAATCTAAATACTGCCCCTGCCCCTGGCCCATAGCAGATTTACCATATATATTGAAGGATAAGCCTCAGCACCTCATTTACACGAATGTCAATGGGTGTTTTAGAGCATTCTAATTGAGGGGGGAAAGTCAGAATGCCAACAGAAATGCTTAAATATATCATAGTAAAGTGTTGAATCTCTATAGCACATGGAAAAATTACTTTTATTCCTAATTTTTAATTTATAATTTTATACTATTTTTCTTAAAGTCCTTTAAATTATATAAATTTTAGGTCCCACGCAATCTCCTTCTGCTCCTGCCTTCTACACATTCAAATGAGGATCTTGAGAGTAAGCAATTGCCAAGAGTTTAGAAACTATGTCTGGGGTGGTGATCTATATTTCAGAGTTGTCAGCATGTAGAGGGAATTTAAAGCCATGATCCTGTATGATATCACCAAGTGAGTCAGTATAGATAGAAAAAAAGTACAAAGAATGATCCCCGAGGCACACCAAAAATTTAGAGGCCCTAGGGAATTCAGTGTTAGAGGCACTGCAACAAGATGAGAAGGAACCAGTAAAAGATATTGAAAAAAAAAAAAAAAGTCAGGAAGTAGGAAAATGGTGCGTCAGCTTCCAAATGAAAATAAGCATTATTAAGAGGAAGTGATCAGCCATGTCACATGCTGGAGAATATCATTAATATCAATGCTGAAGATGGCAATAAAATAACAACAAGAACAATAGATAATACATGTTACATTTACTTTATGCCAAGCACTGTTCTAAGCACTATTAAAACTACCTTCATCCTCACAAGTCTGTGAGATATTAGTATATTTTCCATTTTGCAAAGGAGAACTCTGAGACCCACTGAGATTAAGTGACATGTTCAAGATCACACAACTGGTAAGTAAAGGAGTCAGGATTTACAGGGAGGTCACCTGACTCTAGAATCTATATGTTTAACCATTCTTTTCTTGGACTATTTCTTAGTGTTTGAAAACAAGTAAAAGTGTTGGTGTATGTTCTTTGGATGAGTTTTGTCAATGACTATTTTAGGTTTGAATGTGTTCATTGCCTGTAGAAATATGATTATTTGGTATAATTATGGATAATTTATTTCTCTAATATAAATTAGTAACTTACAAACTCATAAAGGGACTCTCTCATATATGAAGTTTTTGAATCCAGGACTTTATTCTTAAGAACTACACCCGCCCCGGCCCCACAACTTCATCCTCACTTCTATTATAGTCATATATCTACATTTTGGTTCTAATTGTCAAACACTGACATACCACTAAAATGTAAAGAAGGGCAGAAATTGAGCTGTTGGTGAAAGATTCAGCACACCTGTTTCTAATTAAGAGATGGCAGTGGCTGCTAAATCCCTCCTCTACATATCTGGACAGAGGCTCTTGAGACCATGTCATATATTTATTCTCTGAGTTACTCCAGAACAAGTCCAGCAGGGAGGATCTTCAGAGCTGTTGTAAGAGATTCTCCCAGCAGGGAATCACACCTTCCAGCAGAGTCCAAACCATAATTGAGATTTCCTGGCAAATTCCTTGTGTGAAGAATCAAACCCTGAGAAACCCTGCAGGTGAGAATTTCCATTGATTTCAGCTGTGCCTAATTCTCCATAAAAGTTTAGAGAAGGCAGTAAATTGGTTATTATTTTGAGACGTTCTCCTACTATAGAGGGAAAAAAAGAAAAGGAGAAAGAGTAGATGCAGCATTTGTTTCTTTTGAGGGTGAAAAAAGATCTCTGTTCTTTATGCTATTTCAGATACCCATGACTAAACAGAGATGGGCATGTGGAAACAGTGGGAAGAATACATGTTTTGCTGTGAATTTTGGTTTAGTGTGACAAAGCTGATTGCCTTCAGCTTTAAAAACAAGCACAGAAAGATTGAGAATCAGACAACCTAAAATTATTCAGTGGAAACTCTGTGATGTGATGTGACAGAGTGTCACTAATACCTATGGTGCAATCTGTATCTATAAACAGAGTCTGTTACTTGTCACAAATCCCAAAAACAAATACATTTGTTGTACTATGATGCCCTCAGGAAGAATTGCATTTGATCATCTACCTTGGTTTTCTCTGAATGATTTCAACTGAAATAAAAGAACTAGCGTAATGTTTGAACAAAAGATCCCACTGGATTGATAAAAGATTGTGTCAAAAACCTATTTCTTTGAAATATTGAAAAGATGCCTAGTGGGGTTGGGGACATGTGTAAATCCTGCCTCACACAAAATGAAGGAGAAATCACACACTCATTGGGAACCACAAAGCAGGGGACAGTTATCACTTTATTAAAATGATATATATAGCATATTTAAAAATTATGAACGACCTCACCGTAACCAAATGTCCAAATGTATCTGAAAATATTACAAGGAATAATGAAGAATATCTGGTTGCTACAGGTTTTTTTTTTTTTTTTTTCCAGAGACAGGGTCTTGCCATCCAGGCTGAAGTACAGCAGTTCAATCATAGCACACTGCAGCCTGGAACTCCTGGGCTCAAGCCATCCTCCCACCTCAGCCACCTGAATAGCTGGGATTATAGGTGTGAGCCACCACACCCTGCAGGTTTGGTGTCTTTATTCTCAAGCATACTTATTTTGTTGTCAGTTTTGGTGAATAAAGAAGTGCCCATAATTGTGACGAATTTATGAGCCCTTTCTTGCAGTTGATAAAATTTTCTGTTTCTTTAAATGGCTTTTAAAATATTTGGCCATTCTAACAACTTAGGGAAATGATTTCTTGCCCTAAAAAAGTTTATGGTAAGCTTTATGTTGAAATACCCTATAGTCAGGCCAATTCAAACCTAATTATATTCATGACTACTCTGTTTTTTAATTCATGGTGTTGAATATGGGATTAATGAAACATTGCAAATTACAACAATCATCCTGAAGGGAGAACAACTGGTGAGCGTGGATAGGAAATAATTATTTTGTTTGCTTTTGTTTGTTAGGTTAATGGTGGGAATTGTTTACCAAAAATAAATATTATAAGATTAAAGATATATGTGTGTGTGTGTGTGTGTATGTGTGTGAAATACACACACATACATACACACACACACACACACATACACACACAGAGGGAGGGAGAGAGCGCTAAGGAAAATGTTTGCTTTTTGATAACAATTCAATGCATGTTATCGTCTTTCTTTTTTTTATTCTTGAGACAGAGTTTCGCTCTGTCGCCCTGGGTAGAATGCAGTGACATCATCGTAGCTCACTTACGACAACCTCAAACTCCTGGGCTCAAGAGATCCTCCTGCCTCAGCCTCTTGAGTAGCTGGGACTACAGGCGCAGCCCACGATGGAGTCTCGCCCTTGCTCAGGCTGATCTCAAACTCCTGAACTCAAGCAGTCCTGCCTTGGCCTCCCAGATGGCTGGAGTTACAGGAGTGAGCCACTGTGCCAGCCTAAGTCATTATTTTAAGTGAAAGAAGTCAGACACAGAAAGTCAAATATCTCATGTTCTCATTCATAAGCAGGTACTAAAAAGACATGTACATGTGGATGTAGAGAGTGGAATGATAGACAGTAGAGATTCAGAAGGTTAAGGATGTGCGAAAGGGGAGGATGATAAGAAATTACTTAATGGGTACCATGTACGTTATTTGGATAATGGATACCCTAAAGCCCTGACTTGACCACTGCACAAACTACACATGTAACAAAATTGCACATTTACCCCATAAATTTATACAAATAAAACACATTCAATGTATGATAGCTACTTTTATTCTTTTCTTTCTCCTCCTACTTCTCCTTCCTCTTCTTACTAAATGATTTGTTATGTTATATTATATAAAGGTAATAAATGCTCTGATATACATAAATGGAAGAAATTGATTATATTTGAAAAATAACCTTTGTCATATTTTTCTATTACATTCATATAGTTTTAACTTAGTTGAATAATCCTAGTTATTGAATGCCAATATCACCTAGAATCTACAAAACTAGTATTATCAAAAATAAATATTGCCAAAATGAGACAACCTTTTATAAATGTCTTTTGCCTTTTATAAAGGGTAGTTATCACATTGATAGTATTTAGTTGACTTTAAAATTTATATTACTTGTTAATTTTTTATTATGAATATCTGTATTTTGTTTAATTATAGAATATCATTTAAAGATGTTAAAAGCTTTTGTAAAATTAATATGTTCAAAAAATGTGTTTTAGGTATGATGCTCTATCTCACTACATTATTCTAAGATACAATCAATTTTTGTAATTCACAGTAGTTACATTCTATGAAGTGACTGCAAATGCTGAATTAGTGAATATTGTATTATTGATCATAGGGGTTAGGGCCCTATGAGCCTCTAGCCATGTTTTCAGCAAAAAATCAGTACATGACCTTGTTTCATGTGTTTCTGTTTAAATGCATCTAATGTAATACATATTTTTGATTCATCAACATTGAACTCATGACCAACAGCACTATAAGTTGTCCTTGAATGAAGCTTATCTAATATATGTATTTTCTCCATAAGGCACATCAGCCTTATTTCCTTATGAACAGGAGAGTCACTTCAGCACTCTGAGCACCATTTTAAACAGGGGGAAAAAAAAACAAAACAAAACAAGAAGCAACAAATAATTGTAATGATAAGAAAAATGTGGCACTCACTACTGAAGAAGAATCATTTATAGCATGAGAACTGGAATAAGATAACAGAGTCACATTGTTCAAACTGAACTGGAAACAGGTATGTCAAACTTTCTGCTTTTTCTCCCAGATTTGTGAATGACCGTGAAAATGCTATTGATTTGGAGGTCGCAAATAAATTTTAGCGAGCAGGTGAATTTGCAAATATGAAATCCATGAATAAAGAGCATTGACTTTATTTACAGTGAAATTTTGTCTCTAATGAATAGGTCTATTAGAATCTTGATTCTATTTTTCAAGACATATTTTAAAACTGTAAACTTTTGTCTTAGAAAAAACGTGAATCACAAATATAAACATAAATTATCCCTTCTTTTATATTCACTGTGAGAATTTTCATAATAACATATGCAGACTGATTTTGATGCACCTAGAAAGACATTTAGTTTAGAAAATGTGCTCTTTACCATACTAAAAATTTTCCTTATAACACAACACCCTTGCATTTCTGAACAACAGTGTCAACAACAACAATAAAATAATATCTTTTCTTTTTGAAGTATATTGCTTTAGAAATGCAAATTGGAGCTCCAGTGGCACAACTGGTTAGTGCTAGTGCCTAGACTTACACAGCCTGAAAGTTTATATATTAAATACATCATAGAAGTAAATATAATTAGATATATCCTTTTGGTTTGACTAAATCATTATCTAGTTTCAAGATTTACTCCAGAGAATAATGATGTATGTGACACCACATTTTGTGGTTCTTTCAGTCAAGGAAGAAAAATAGCACAGATGTTGCCAAACTCAAAAATAAAGTAACGACAGAAGGTACTCTGACTATGTGATGGGGGAATTTGTCCCCAGAGAGGAAACATTAACTTACTGAACACCTTTTTTGTGTTTGTGTGTGATTTAAGAAGGGCATCTCAATCACCATGCAATTCATTCATTGGTTTTATTCCATTTTTTTCTTTCTTCCTAAAGCCGTCTAAAATAGGAAATTGATCAAGCAGATAGATTTTGACATTTACTAAATTCAGTGAAGGATGATGGACAGTGCCTGGAGAATTTCTAAAGAGCAACTTCAGTTTCATAAAAATCATGTTCCCTAAAATATTGCTAATTCAAACTTAAATATTCCAACAATAAAATATATTTCAAAGTTATGGCTCATTATTCCTTTCACACTTTAAAAATCAAACAAAAGTACTTCTGTAACAGTGATTGCATTTTTAAATTAATGACTCTTCTATATATTCAAAAGAAAAAATATATTTAAGGAAAAATATAAAATAAAAATGTGATCTTACTAAAATAGAGAGAAAAATAAAAACTAATGGTAACTGTGTTGCTGAACGTCCAAGGTTCAAGTGAAATCCAGTGATGTGCTGGCTAATTTTTAACAATCAGTTCTCCAAACACACACGCACATATACACACACACAAAGCCCCCAAAAACTCTTAATTTGTAGTAGTTGTTAATAACCATTGTGCAAATACTTCAATCATGGCTAATTTCAAGATACCAATATGTCAGCAAAGATGAAGCATAGAGATAGGAAGAGACAGGTATGTTCACCTCTCACAAGCTGGTGAAATCTGACTTCACTACACAATTAGTTATATTTCTAACAAACTTTTTTTATGAATATGAATTTTTCACAAACCAATGACAAAATTACTTTTTTAAGAAGTATGGCTTATTTGGCATTTTATGTAGCTCTTGGAGAAAAAAAAGGTCAATATTCTTGAAGCTTAAATTGATCTCCCTAATTTTTAGTTTTTCTGTATCTTTTATTCATTATTGAACTATTGTAATTATTTATTTTTAAAGATACTATCATTTATGAATACCTACTTTTACATATAAATAATTAATATTTATAAGCATACAGTTGCTCATCAGATATTTAGATTGAAATGTTTAGATTGAAAATCAGTCTTGCCTTTTTTCCAGTATCCTTCTTAATGAGGGCAGTATTGGGTGTTTGCGTCTTTGTGTGTGTGTAGGGGCGGGGGTTGTTTGTGTATGAGTTATGGAGATGAATGTCTTGGTAAGAAAGAAGGAAAAAGAGAGATAGGAGAGAGAATTGTCTTTCTGAAGTACCACTCAGATATTACCAACAAGTACAATCATCAAAGAAACATCACATCTTTTACTTGGTGAAAAGGAAATTACTTTTGATAAAGTATCTCATGAAAAGATCAATAATATATTAAAAGGATTTATGTTTTTTATTCACTTAAGTTTGCAATCTCTGTGTGTTTTTTATTTTATTTTACATTTACTTTATACTTTGGACTTAAGAATCCAAAGGAGGATTATTTTCTTCCTTTTGTTTAATTTCTGTAACAGGAACGACTCATCTAAGAATGTTTTCAGGCATTGAAGAACAAGTAGTAGGCAAGAAACTGGAAAGACAAATTTAGGATCATTGATACAGATGCCTATTCAAATTCAATATACTTAATCTTTTTATTTTAGTCTATAATTGCATAAGTGCATGTTCAAAACAAATTTATGCATAATCAAATTAACACATTGACAGCCACAGTAGAAAAGCTTTTTTTTTTTCCTTAAGGCCATAGTGTTTTATTACAAATAGAATAAAAACTTTGAAAACAAAATGATCCTTTCTAATTTAATGAAAAATTTGTTACTTTGTATTGTTTTCTGTGCGTGAGTTATATGTAACTTGAAAAATAGTTCTAGCAGCTCCCAAGGTGAAGAGAAGTGTGAGTTACATAATGCTTCATGAGATCCCGGGCTCAAAACTAGCATGTGTTAAATACCCCTTACATGGCAGTTAATGTGTTAAGGCAGTGCTTTTCACACTTACTTCTATAGCAAACAATTCTTGCTCTAACTGAATTAAGATCAAATATACCTTCAACCATTATTATCACTTTTCTAATGCACAGTAAGTCTGCTAAAGTAGAATTTCAAAAGTTAAAACTTATGCTAATATGAAGAGAGCACTGTCAAATATTTTATTCAACATTTATTAATTAATTAAAGAACAATAAGATGTTAAAACCAGTTCAAAAAACATTTGGGGATTTACAGATATTTACAGATAATTTAATGAAAGGAAGTTAGGTTTTGATTGCTGTATTCCATACTAAATTAGTTATAGCAGAATAGCAACAAGGTTCTGAAAAGAAATTGTTTGAATCTTCACATACAATTGTCTATATCATAACATCTGAATCCACTAAATTTCGGAGTTTTACTTAACAGTTTTAGTGCAGATTCTTGCTTCTCTTGGGAATTTTCCAATCCTATGGAAGGAGTTGACCTAAATTATATCTATTTTTCAAAATTTAAACACAATTTGTGATATGTTTAACATTTGACGACTTGAATTCTAAAATGCATTTAGATTATTCAACCTCTATGACAAGTATCAGTAAAGTGTCAACAAATATTTATTGATTGATTACCAGCTTGATGCCAAATATTTTTCTATTTTCTAGATATAAAATAGTGGCCAAAACAAAAATCTGTACCCCCAAAAATCTTAAATTGTAGAGGACCTAGTAGAATATGAGAAAAAACAGAGGACCTAGTAGAATATGTAAGAAAATTCTATAATGTATCAGAAGGTGATGTCTGCTATGAAAAAAGAAAGAAACTACAAAAAGATAATGGGAATTTGGAATGTGGAATGAGGGAGAAGCAGATTTCAGTAACACAAGGAGCAGACAATGTATTCTCATTAAAACAGTAAGATTTACCCCAGTAGAAACAAGCATAACTAGCCCAGAAATCTTTGTTTCTAATACCATTTTTAAACAAAAAGAATCAAGAATCTTTAGAGAAATGGCTCACTCTAGGACTGAAACAGATAATTCTGAAGCATCTTATATACTCAATAGTAAGGAGTGTATAAAAAACAAAAGAATAGGAGCATGTCAAAGAGACATAGGAGCCAACCTTAAAGAGATCTCAATAGACAAAGCTGGAATAATTTGGGCAACAAAATATATAATATGGTTTTGGATTATAACCAACATGTAATATAAATATGCATAAATCTCTGATGATGTAAATGAGTGAGTAAATAAATAATTAATTAAAGGAAAATGAAAAATTCTTTCTTACAGAATTCTAAAATTTATATGTAGATATTACCCTTCTAGTAGGTGGAGCTTAATCTCTGTCTCCTTTGAGGTTGGGCTGGACTTAGCGATTTGCTTCTAAAGAATAGAGTATGAAAAGGGAAAAACTGCAAACTTATAATAAAGGAAATTGACAAACACTATCTTAACCAACACATAATCAAAGGTAACATCCTCAGTGATGCCATGTGGATATAATTTCCCTCCTAATATGATGCAATGGTAAGGGCACTTCACTTCTGTGGTATTCTTTCCAAAAACTCATAATGCAGTCTATTTATGAGAAAAAATAAGGAAACCCCAAATTAAGGGACAGTCTATGAAATATCTGGCCAGTGCTCTTTAAAATTGTCAATATGATAGAAAACAAAGACAGGCTGAGAAACAGTCACAGAAGAGGAAATAAGGAGACATGACAACTGCAAGCAATGTGAAATCCCGAATTGGATCACCCAACAGAAAAAGGACTTAGGTGGAAGTGCAAATAATGTCTTGAATTTAATTAATAATAATGTAAAGATGGTGATTTCTTAGTTTGACAAATATATCATAGTAATTTAAGATAACATCTGGGAAAACTGAAATTGGTTAAGGGATACACAGGAATTCTCCACATTATCTTTGCAAGTTTTCTGTACATGTAAAATTATTCCAAAATAAAATGTTTATTTTTTTAAAAGGTGGTATTTGATGTTTGAGTGAACTAAGGGAGAGACCCTTGGGAATATTAGCGCTGGGGACATGGGTAGAAATATTCCTGCTAAAGAAAACAATCAAACAGAGGCTGCAAGAGAAGAGATGCTGTTTCTCAAGGACAGTAAGGCTTTGTGTGTTTGCATGTGCGTGCACACACATGCACACTTGTCCTTGTAGGAATCTCTGCATACACTGCAAGATTTCAGAAATGTGTTATCTTTCACGGTTCGTGTCAGCTACTATTTATGTTGTTTGCCCTTCTCCTAACTACAAATATTAATACATTTTCAACTTTATCTCTTGGGAGGAGGCTTGCTCCTTAGTGGAATCAAAGACAATGGAAGAAAGAATAACTATTTCCATATTTATTATATTGGAAACTTTATGTTGATGTCTTTGCCAAGGACAAAATAAAATATTTTATTGTGCTCACTATAATTTTCCAGATCTGAATTTATTGCATAAATGTTTAATATTATTTTCTTAGTTATGATTACAGTTCCCAACTTAATATGAACCTTTACTTAAAGGTGGTATAAATTATTTTTTTCCACCATGTGTATAATTAAATCTTCACATTGATCATCTTTCAAGTGTGAAAAAAATCTTAATTTTTGCATTAAAAATTTTTGACAACCACAATGTATTTCAGTGATTTCTCCTGCACCTGTTGTCTCCTGGTCATGTCAAGCTCAAGTATAATCTTTCTGCTGTGTTTCATAGTACTTTCTTTAACACTTAACACTTTGACATTTTTCGTATATTAATTAATTAATGCATTAATCGAGGACACAGACTCTTTCCAAAATCTTATTAATATTTTATCAACTCAAACATTAATTCAATGTAGCTGAATATGGAATATTTTTAAGTCTTTTAAGCCCCCAGTAATGGTCATATTACTATAAGGACACTGTGTAGGAAGCATCTCTGTTCTCTACTTCATGAGGGATGCCTCCATGTAATACCCAACATAGCAACTAACCTTCCACTATCTTGATTGTCACTTTATCACCTCTTTTCACTCTCATTTCTTTACCTCCATCTTTCCTCTCTTCTTAGCTTGTGCTAGATTTATGTTTTACTACACTTATGGGATCAGAGCTGGAGTCATGTATTCACATCGAACAACCATTTCTTTACTGTGATCCACCCTTCTTGGAGTGTGGTGTGTGTGTATGTATGTTTGTGTGTGAACATGTGTGTGTAATCCACTGGAATATAATTATCTTAACATTCTATCTGCTTAGCTTTCAATATTTATAGACATTAGACTTTCTGGATTGTTTGTTGTTTGCTTTTAACTAACTAAATTTTGTGCACCAAACAGGGCCCTAAACACTTTAATTCTATTATATTATTTAATTATCCCAGTTACCCATTATGTTAGGTTGTGTTAAAATCATTATGTAAATGAGGAAACTAAGGGACAAGGAAGTTGGTTAATTTTTCTAATAAGTGGAAGAGCCTAGGCTCTTAATTGCAACCCCATACCGTGTGTCTCTTAAAATGTGATAGGTGAAATGAATCATAAACACCACGTGTAGTATGATCAGTGCAGAACACACTGGATCTATTCTGTTTAATATTTCAATACTTTGATTGCATTTATGAAATTTAAGTTTGTGTTACAGGATTTTAGTGTATAAAAGTGATGTTAAATTGAATTTATAATACGGTTTTTAATTTTTTTCCCCAAAACAACTAGCATTGGCATTTTTTCTACAAGATTGTTGATTGCTAAGTGTTATACATTTATTCATTTTTATTCAACTCTTCCTCCTTAGGAAAAATTATCAATTTTTATAACATCGTCTCCTTTTTGTTCATGATAATATAGACTTACTATTCAAACAAAATGTCTGTTAGGCTAAGAAATGCTAAGAAATCTGAAAATATGTTATAGTAGAACATGTTCTTGTCTCAGTATTTTTCTCATTGAAAAATGTAGGAGGAATAGATATTACAGATGCAAAAAAATATGTTCAACATATTTCTTGACAAAATGTAAAGATTATTGTACAAATGACTGAAATTTTATTGCATTTCACATTCATTCCCAGAAAATGGTTTTGTAAAATTTACAGAATTTTATAAAAATATTAAAAAAATGTTTTTTATATATTTTATAAAAATAAAGGTTTGTTAAGTTTTGCTCTATAACTTGAATACAAAAGGAATTCTTTTTCTTCCTGATCTGTGTATATGTTTTGTGGTCTTATAAAACAATTTATGATATTACATTAATACATTTTTTGGAATGCTCTTGCAGTAATACTCCACTTATGATTCCATATGAGGAATTTTTCTCTGGGGGAAGATTACATTTAGGTGTATGATTTAATAAATATACACATATACACACATATATATAAATTTAAGAAAATGTCTGTGTGGAACAAGTTTTCCTTTGGGGTTAGGATTGGAAAAGACAAGCTAAATTTATTAGAAAGTACATTTATTAAAGCATCATTTCTCTGGTTTGTGTCAATTTCAATAAAATATATAAATCCTAGAAAATTACCTAATGACATCATTGATTACAAAAAGCTGCTTTAAGGAGCAAATTAGTCTTAATGTATTTATAAGAATTCATATGATTGGCAGGGGCCCTGTTATAGGTTTACAAAAACTGCTACTGCATGTCTCTGGAACAAGGTTCAACAAGAAAACATGGTAAAACAAGACCCAGAGCATAGCTGAATACATTAATACTATAAAAGTTTGCAATAATTCTCAAGGATTCTACTTGGAAACCATCCAATTTGCTTCTTCTTTTTCCATCTGCATTTTATCAGCTTGTTAGACAAGTAAGAAATTTATCTAGAAAAGTTATCCCCTGTTATTTACCTTGATCTGAAAGAAACCTCAAGACTAAAATTTAAAACCATATTTAAGTGGATTTCAAATTTTAGTGACACATTTCATGTTAGCCTATGAGTTTATTACATTCAAAATATAGAAATTAAATGTCATTTTATGTTAAATACCACAGAAATTATCAACAGATAAAATATAGTTTGCTACTTAAAAGTAAGACTACACTATACAATATAGTTTGTTTTAGATTGGGGGTATCTCAAACACATGGCCACAGAAACTAGGCAAAAACTAGATGGAGATTGAGACAGACTGGAGAGTCAAAGCTCCTCTAAAGGGAACAGTTGCTACCGAGCTCTAGTTAATCGTGGCCTTGAAAGAATTTAGAGCTAGTGCTGCCAAATATTTCAGTTTTTCAAGCCATGTCAACACTTTCGGTAAGAGTTCAATTTTCATTCATCCTGTGAGTTGCCAGTTTTCAAACTCTGGTTTAGTAAGCATATTCCACCCTACACTCTATTCCTCAAAATCTGCCTGTACTTCTACCACCAACCACATAATATTAATAAAAAATACTTTTATCCACTATTTTATATGTGTAAGCATTGATTAAAGTATTTTTTCATATGCATTACCTCAGTAAGTGATTAGCTGATTTTCATTTTACAGAGAAGCAATTGTCCTTTAAGGAGAATGCAGCAAAGCAAGAATTCAAACGCTGTTAGTCAAACTTCAAAACAACCTGCTGGATTCTTCACACCATGCAGCCTCTTGACAAATGTGTCAAGCAAAGTAGACTAATATTTGCCATCAGTAAAACAAGATATTCCTCCTGGCTTGTCATCTATTACAAGACTCTAAAATCCATACTTATTCTATCTATTAGCTCTCAAATTATTTTAACCCTTTAACATTAAATTTTTGCTGAAGGTGTAAGATATGATTCAGATTTTTGCAGTTGAATGTTAATTGGTGTTTTGACTTTTTAAGTTGTTGTCAAGCATACTAAAATTATTTGAGTCTGAGGATTAGAGGAAGCTATGCCTGAATAAATGAAATTAAAGGAAACATTTTAAATTCCCCTTTAAAAAATATTTATAATAGACATTAGTGTTTTGAACAGTTTAAGGTTTATAGCAAAATTGCCTGGAAAGTACAGAGCGGTATTGACCTATCACCACGCCCAAATACACACAACTTCCGCCACTATCAAAATCCCCACCAGAGTAACACATTTGTTATTAATACAATTGATGAACCTTTATTGACATATAATTAGCAGCGAAAGTCCATAGTTGACATCAGGATTCATTCTTGGTGTTATATACTTAATGAGTTTGGGTAAATGCATAATGGCATGTTCCCACCATTGTAGTGTCATACTGTGCTCCACTTTTCATTCATCTTCCTATTCCCCAAAGTCCTTGGAATCACTCCAGATCTCTTAACTATCTCCATAGTTTTGCCTTTTCAGAATGTCATATGGTTGGAATCATACAGTATGTTACATTTTCGGATTGGCTTTTTTCACTTGGTAATATGCATATTTTTGCTACTTAAAAATAGGCTTACTGTAGGCAATTTAGTTTGTTTTAAATTGGGAAGGGGTCTCAAACTCAAATGGCTGCAGAGACTAGGCAGATGATATACAAGAGTGAAAAAAACTAGACGGAGATTGAGGCAAACTGGAGAAGTCTGCCTCCCTGTCTTTTCCTGTCCTTGTCTTTAGGTTTGCTCCCTGTTTTTTTCATGGTTTCATAGTTCATTTTTTGTGTGTGTGGAATAAAATTCTGCCATTTGAATGTACCACAGTTTATCGGTTAGCCTGCTTAAGGACATCTCACTTGCTTACAAGCTTTGACAATTATAATAAATAAAGCTTCTGTAAATATGTATATGTGCAGGGTTTTGTGTAATCATAAATTTTTAAATAATCTGAGACCACGATTGCTGGATTATATGGTAAAAGTACATTTGGTTTTTAAGAAATTGTTGAACCATCTTCCAACGTGGCTGTACTTTTCTGCATTCCCACTAGTAACGAATGATAGTTGCTATTGCTTTACATATTTGTCAGCACTTGGTCTTGTCAGTGTTTAGATTTTAGACATTTTAATGAATCTGTAGTGGTACAGGTTGAGTATTCCTTATTCTAAGTGCTTGAGACTAGAAGGGTTTTGGATTTAAGATTTTTTGTATGTGTAATTTTGGAATATTCACATTATGGTTATTGTCTGAGAATTCTAAATCCAAATATCTGAAATCTAGAATGCTCCAAATGAGCATTTCCTTTGAGCTTCATGTTGGCGCTCAAAAAGTTTTGTATTTTGGAGTGTTTCAAATCTCAGATTCCCAGATTTAGAATGTTCAACTGGTATCTCATTGTATCTCATTGTTGTGCAATTCCCTAATGACATAGGATGTGGGACATCTTTTCATAAGTTTATTTGCCATTTTTATAATCTTTTGGTGAGTGTCTGGGTAGGGTCATTTTCCATTTACTAATTGGGTTGTATTTTTTCTTTTTATTTTTTAGAATTATATATTTTAGATGTGTAACGTGCTGTTTTGATATACATATGCACAGTGAAATGATTCCCACAGTTAAGCAAATTAAACTATCCTTCACCTTCTATTATTTTTTTAAATTTCAAAATATTAAGGGGATACAAATGTTTTTGTTACATGAATAACTTGTATAATACTTAGGTCAGGGCTTTAGTGTGCCCATTATGAGAATGGTGTTCATTGTACCCAATAAGTAAGTTTTTATCCCTCACTCCCCTCCGACCCCACCTCTTCTTGGTTTCCAATGTCTTTTACATCTCTTTGTGTCCATGTGTACCCATAGTTTACCTCCCAAATATTAGTGAGAACATATGGTGTTTGTTTTTCCATTCCAGAGATCTTTCACTTAGGACAATTGTCTCCAGTGCTACCCAAGTTGCTGCAAAGCCATCATTTTATTCTTTTTATGCCTGTGTAGTTGTCACCAGTATACATATATTGCATTTTCTTTCTTCACTCATCACATGATCGGCACTTAAGTTGATTCCATATCTTGGCAATTGTGAATTTTGCTGTGATAAACATATGAGCAATGGTGTGTTTTTGACATAATCACTTCTTTTCCTATGGGTAGATATTCAGTAGTGGAATTGCTGGATCACATGGTAGGTTTACTTTTAGTTCATTGAGGAATCCAAATACTGTTTTCCATAGAGGTTGTACTAATTTATATTACCATCAACAGTATATGTTCATTCCCTTTTCACCACCTCTGCACCAACATCTATTGCTTTTTGACTTTTAACAATAGACATTCTCCCAGGGGTAAGTTGATTTTAATTTGTAGTTTTAAATTGTAGTTTTAATTTGCATTTCCCTAATGATTTCATATGTTTGATGGCCATTTGTTTATCTTCTTTTGGAAAAAACAAATCTACTCATGTCCTTTATCTACCTTTTTAATGGGGTTATCTGTGTTTTTTCATGCTAATTTGTTTGAGTTGCTTGCATATTCTGAATATCAGCCCTTTGGTGGATGTGTACTTAGTTAATATGTTCTCCCATTCTGTAGGTTTCTATGTACTCTGTTGATTACTTCTTTGCTTGCAGAGACTTTTTAGTTTAATTAAGTCCCATTTATTTATTTTTGTTGTTGCTCATTTGCTTTTGGGGTCTTAGTCATAAATTCCTTGCCTAGACTAATGTCCAGATAAGTTTTTCCTAGGTTTTCTTCTTGAATTTTTATTTTATGGTTTCAGATTTTACATTTAAGTCTTTAAGCCATCTTAAGTTAATTTTTGTATATGGTAAGAGAAAGGGATCCAGTTTCATTTTTCTGCATATAACTATCCAATTTTACCAACACCATTTATTGAATTGAGCATCCTTTCTCCAGTGTATGTTATTGTCTACTTTGTAAAAGATCAGTATGTTGTAGGTATATGGCTTTATATCTGGGTTCTCTATTTTTGTTGCATTGGTCTATGTTTCTACTTTTATAGCAGTATCATGCTGTTTTGGTTACTAAATCCTTGCAGAATAATTTGAAGTCAGGTAATGTAATGCCTCTAGAGTTGTTCATTTGTTTGTTGAAGATAGTTTTGGTTATTTGGGCTCTTTTTGGATTCCATATGAAATTCAGAATTGCTTTTTCTAATTCTGTGAAAAATGGTGTTGGTATTTGGATGAGAATTGAATTGAATTTGTAATTCATTTTGGGAAATATTGACATTTTAACAATATTGATTCTTCCAATCCATGATCATGGGATGCTTTTCCATTTGTTTGTGTCATCTCTGATTTCTTTCATTAGAGTTCTGTAGTTCTCCTTTTAGTGATCTTTTACCTCCTTGATTAAATATATTTCTAGGTCTGCTATTTTTTGGCAGCTAATGTAAATGGTATGGAGGTGTTGATTTGATTCTCAGCTTGGCTGTTATTAGTGTATAGAGATGTTAGTGACTTATGTACATTAATTTTATAACCTGAGACTTTACTAAATTCATTTATTAATTCTAGTAGTATTTTGGAGGAGTCTTTAGGATTTTCTTGATATAAAATCATATCATCGGCAAACAGGGATAGTTTGATCTCCTCTATGCCTTTTATTTCTTTTTCTTGCCTGATCGCTTTGGCTAGGAATTCCATGCTACACTGAATAGAAATACTGCAAGGTGGCATCCTTGTCTTGTTCCAGTTCTTAGGGGAATGCTGTCAACTTTTTCCTTTCCCTTTGATGTTGACTGTGGGTTTTTCATATATTCCTTTTATTATTTTGAGAAATGTTCCTTCTTTGCCTAGTTTGTTGAAGGTTATTATCATGAAGCAGCACTGGATTTTATCAAATGCCTTTTCTGTATCTATTGAGATGATCATATGGTTTTTGTTTTTAATTCTGTTTATGTGGAGAATCACATTTATTGATTTGCATATCTTGAACCATCCTAGCATCCCTGGGATGAAACCCACTTGCTTGTGGTGAATTATCTTTGTGATGTGTGGCTGGATTTGGTTTGCTATTTTTTTTTTTTAATTACTTTTGCATCTATGTCCATGAGGGATGTTGGTGTGTAGTTTTCTTTCTGTTTTTATTGTATCTTTTCCTGGTTTTGGTATCAGTGTGATGCTGGTTTCACATAATGAGTTAGAAAGGATTCCCTCCTTGATATTATGGAACAGTTTCAGTAGTATAGGTGCCGATTTTTCTGTGTAGGTTTGGTAGAATTCAGCCTTGAATCAATTTGGTCCTGTACTTTTTTTGTTGGGAGATTTTTTACTACTGTTTCAATCTTACTACTCATTATTGGTCTGTTCAGGATTTCTATTTCTTCCTGATTCAAGCTTGGGAGATTCTTCATTTCCAAACTTTATCCATTTATTCTATATTTTTCTAGTTTGTGTGCATAGAGGTTTTCATAGTAGTCTTGGATGGTATTTTGCATTTTCTTGGTAGTGGTTGCAATGTCACCTTTTTCATTTCTAACTGAGTTTATTTGAATCCTTTCTCTTATATTCTTTGTTGATCAAGCTTGTGGTCTATCAATTTTATCTTTTCAAAAATCAGTGGACTTAAGCAGGAATCTAAAACAAATGGATCTAGTAGATATTGAGAGAACATTCTAGTAAAAAACTGCAGAATATACATTTTTCTCATTAGCACATGGAACATTTTCCAAGATAGATCATATGTTAAGCCACAAACAAGTCTCAGTAGATTTAAAATAATCAAAATAATACCATGTATCTTCTCAGACCACACTAGAATAAAACTAGAAATCACTTCCAAAAGCAATTGTCAAAATTACACACATACATGGAAATTAAACAGCCTTCTACTGATAGATCCTTGGGTCAATGACAAAATCAAGATGAAAATAAAAAGGTTTTCAAATTGAATGACAATGTTAATACAAGCTACTAAAATATCTGGAATACGTCAAAGGCAGTGCTAAGAGAGATGTTCCTAGCACTAACTGCCTACATCAAAAAGACAGAAAAGATCACAATTTAACAATCTAACATCACACCTCAAGTAACTAGAAAAAGAACACACTAAACCCCTGGCTAGCAAAAGAAAAGAAATAACAAAGATCAAAGCATACCTATCCTATCTTATGGAAGTTTTGGAATTTTATATTTAAGTCTGTAATTCATTTTGAGTTACTTTTAGTGAATCTTGTAAATTATGTGACTAGATTCATTTTTTTGGAGGTAGATGTCCAGTAGTTCCAGTATGATTTGCTATAAAAGACTATTTTTGCTCCATTGTATTGCTTTTGTTCCTTTGTCAAAGATCAGTTGATAATATTTGTGTGGTCTATTTCTTGGATCTATATTCTATTCCCTTGATCTATTCATCTGTTTTTTCACCAATACTGCACTGTCTTAAATACTGTATCTTTGCATTAAATCTTGAAGTCAGTCTTCTGATGTGGTTCTGCTCCTTCAAAATTGTGTTGGCTATTCTGGGTGTTTTGCTTTGCCATATAATCTTTAGATTCAGTTTATCAATATCCACAAAATAATTTTCTCAGATTGTGTTCAAGTTTTGAAAAACTAACATCTTGGCAATACTGAGTCTTCCTATCCACAAACATGGACTATTTTCCCATTTATTTAGCTCTTTAATTTGTTTCATCAGAGTTTCATAGTTTTAGTCATACTAATCTTAAACATATTCTATTAGATTTATGACTAAATATTTAATTTTGAGAGGTGCTGATATAAATGGTACTGTGTTTTTTATTTTAAATTCTAACTATTTATTGCTGATATATAGGAAAGAAGATAATTTTTGTACAATAATCTTGTATGCTGCAACCTCACTGCACTTGCTTAATAGTTCTTAGGGGACAAGGATTTATATAGTTGTATCTATCCCTCTGTGCAACAAAATATCTTATTGGTTGTTAATAATCATCTCTCTTCCGGGATTGTATCTCTCCTACCTACTTTATGGTCTCTTAATGTGTGTTATCTCTGAGATAGGGAGAACAAAATGAAAGGTTTGTTAAGCATGAACAGACTTCCTAATTGAAACTATTTCTGCTCTAGTAATGGTTGGCACTTCATCAAAACAGAATATGGCTAAATTTTCACAGCTCCTCCATGAATGCAATTCTAGGAAACTACAGGCCACTTTCTAATGTTTTTGTCACACAAATATTGCTTTTTTAAAAAAGTTATAGTCTGTGATTTTCATATCTTCCTTTGGTCAATGTTTGTATAACATTCTGGCAAGCACCACCATGTTTAATGACCAAGTAACAATGGCAGCCTACTGCCCAAGCCTACTTACTTAATTGCACATTGATTTTGTTGAATCCAATATATTAATACAGGATACCTTCCTTAGTATGATACGAGTATAAACATTGACAAAAGCCACTTATTTCCTAACCAATATTCAGTATAAACTCTGTGTCATTTCCTTATTAAGATCCTGTTTATATCCCCGTTTTGGCTTCACTCAGCAGTTTGCTGTCTTATTTTATATTTGTCCTGCTGGCCACAGATGGAGAAAAATCAACCAAGCAAATTGTTTCCAGGACAAATCAGAGCCCTCAATATAATATAGACTTGCAATGATGACACTAAATAGTTCTGAAGTTCAACTTTGTTACAGGTTGTGTTGCCCAGTGAGTAGATTCTGAGATTAAGATTTGCATGCAAAAATTTTACTAGTGAATGCTTTTAGAAGCTACAAGTCTGAGGGGTTTGGAGAGCAGGATTGAGTAGAGAAAGAAATTGAACACTGAGGTTTTGCAACAAAGGCCAGTATATCTTATGGGAAGCTCTGGAGCTAAAATAATCCTTTACAATAGCAGGCTGAAAATAGAATGTGAATCACTCATACTTTCATTGATATGTCACCTTTTGGTCTCCCATTCCCTAATGAGAAACTTCTGCATTTTTTTTTTTTTTTTTTTTTTAGCTTCTAAACCCAGCAGTAGAATGGTACAGATGAGTCATTGTGGACAGATACAAATGCTAACTCTACCATTAACTACCTGTATGAAATACAAAATTAGTTTATGTGTCTTGGATTGAATTTTGTCATCTTTAAAATCAAATGTTGTTTGAAATGATTTTATGGTTTTTAAAATTCTGAGTATGCCTAAATAATCATAGATAAAGTAAAATGATGATTTTGACTCTCAACAATGTAATATTTGTGAAAAGAAAAATAAATGGATGTATAAGTGAAATAATTCTTAAGATAGGTGATGAATTCATGGCAGGTAATTTTCAAATTCTATCTTTGAAAATTTCTTTAATAAAATGTACATGAAAAGGACATGGTTCCAAAAGTCTAATTTTTATATTCTGTTTAAAAAACTGTTGGGCAAAGGCATAATATAAAACTAAAAGATATAAGATCATTTTTTAGTCTATTCTATAAACCACACCCATATTTTCTGTCATAGGAGTTCATACACACACATACACACACACACGTACATAAACCCTAAAACTAATATGAAAAAATGCCAGGAATGTCAAGTCTTCCTAATACTGAAAGTTTAAGATTTCTTATTTATCGTCATTAAAAGGTATTATTGTCACCTCCTGAAAAATAGCACGATGGCTTTGTACTCACAGGCAAGAAACTCTAGGTCATTAAGCTTTTATTGCCTTCCATGTTTATTCCAGTAATTTATGATACCTGACATCTTCACTTTGTCCTTTTAAGTGTGGTGATATATTTAAACACAAATTGAAAAAGTAAATCACATATTAATTTTGGTATTTGTTTTAAGGACATTTTAATAATATTTTACTCTAAGAACTACTGCATAAAATGCCTTTATTATTATTATCGTGTCCTTCAACTACATTATAAATTTTTGTAGGATAAAGACCTTAACATAACTTTTAAATTACTTATTTAAGCAATTAACATAGCATCTGGTACAGAACAATGCAAAATGAATTTTTATTGAAACAAATTTAATTGCACTTTGCTTCTTTTTATTTTCTCACTCCTATTTTTTTTTGCCGCTGCTACATTTTCTAACAACTTTTTTTCTTATAAAAGAAATAGCACTGTGCAATTTTGTCATCTACTAAAAAAATAGCACATCACGGCTTTGTGAACACTAGATTGAAGACTCTTTCCAGGGCATTAAGCTTGTATTGACTTTTAGGTCTAAATTAGTAAGTTATGATGGCCTTAAACCATTATCTTTCTCCTGTGCTCATCTCTATTGTTGATCTGCTTTTGGTTTTCCTTTTTCTTCTTCAATTTGGTCTTTTATCATCATCTGACAGCAAGATTCAATATATAACAGAGGGCAATTCCTTTAGCAACTGGAGAATGGGAAGCTTACTGATGATTATAAAAGAAAAGAATAATACCTTTTAAAATGCATACAAGTATATGAAGTATGAAACAAAAATAAGCATACCTTCAATGGGATATATTGTATACAAATATCATCTAATGTATCAAAAAGTAAAACTGATTATCTCCTGACCGTACATGTGTTGAATGCACAGTTTAGTCTTTCTTGTAAAGTTTTATAGACCATAGATTAATTTCTCAAAATGTTGTATGGATGCTGTGGAATTCTTTGATTTAACTCCCAAGAATTTTTCTTTCAACTCACTAGCAAATTACTATTTAGATTAGTTATTGCAAATGGTGTAACAGTAGTATGTCAGAAAAAATGCAAAAGGATTAATAAATTGTGAATGGACAATAGAAATAAATGATGCTTGTAGCACAAAAGACAGCACTGTGTCACATTTGAACTTTAGGCACATACTTAAATATGAAGAAAGAGAGCAGGTTACTTTTGTTCTCGCTCATGAGTACTCAGTAAACCCACTGAAATGCGAATGTGTTTGGAGTTAGGAAACCATATTTGAAGCTTTTAATATTTACCTTTGAATATAAATCTAGCTTTCACCCTACAGTCTCCTCTTTCTCTACCATTTTTATTTGGAATTCTTTTCTGATAATTAGAATAAAAAGGTTACAGTATGTTCATTATACAGTAGAATTTATGAATGAATGCCACAACATATTTTCTAAATTTCATGATATAGAAAATATAGAAAATGCATAAAAACTGGATAAAAACATTATATTAATTTCTTATATATGTCTTTTTTAGATGCACAGAAAAACACAATTTAATCTGTCTAATAACACCTCAAAGGTGTTGGACTTTTTTAAAGTAGAAAGCTTCAGAGCATCATGGTATCAAGAGAAGAAAGTGCCTTTAAGATAACTGAGGGTAGAGAGTTGATTGCGTTAGATTTAGATCATTGTGGATCAAATGTACTAAGAATAGTGATCTATCCCCACATTTGGAATTTTTTTTAAAAAAATAGGATCTTATCTAATACCTTGTATTTGATAGTTATCAATGATTGGTATTTTGTGAGAAATTAACACATTTTTTCTCTAAAAATCAGTGCCATCTCTCTGGGAAATGGAAACCTTTTTTGGGCTTTCTCATTCTAAGCTTGATTTTGACAGATAATTCTTTCTGACAGTAACTCAAATATCAATTCCATTATGTAGTACACAAATCATTTTTTAACATCTAATATATGTGAACACTATGTAGGGTGAAGAACAAGTAAATATATACAAAAACAAGCACATTCTCTGCTCTTGAAAAGCATGCAAACTGAAAAAGGGCAGACATAAACCAATACTATAACAAAGGATACAAAATAATATACAGTGGTATAAAGATATTACTCTAACAAGCGTCATGAGAATTTAAAAGAGACTAGACTAATTCTGGCTGGGGGAAAATTGTTCATAGTGGCAGAGAGATCTGCGTTGGTATGAGTAAGAGATCTTTTTGGAAAATAAATATTTAAAGAGGATTAATATTCTGGTGGGAGGGACTTGTATAGACTCCAATCTCTAAGTTAGGGAGATGAGATGTGTATGTGGGGGATTTTGTTCAGTTTGATTCAAACTAAAATTAAGTGAGAAGGAAGGCTGACAGCTGTGGTGGAATAGAGCTATGGAGGCATTTGATCAGGTAAGCTATGAATTTTTGTTTTAATTATTGAAATAGGAAATGTTACTATTTAAAAAAATAAATAACTATAATTAAAACATATTATGTGGATGTATAAGGATTGAGAAAAAGACTTTCTGACAAATGTTTACAGAAACTATAAGATTTTAACTTCATACATCGAATGCTAATTTTTAAACTCTCGCCTAGCATTAAAATTCATTTGATTTATTTGCTGCAGGTTTGGGTCTGTTGGCAAAGATACTGAAAATCTTTTGACTAGTTACTATACTTCATTAGACTTTGTCTTCTAAAATGTCTATACCTTTTTGCATTCCTGCCAGCAATAAATGAGAGTTTCTGTCCCTCTACATTCTCACCAGCATTTGGTATTGACATTGTTTTGAATTGTAGGCATTCTCATAGGTACGTGGAGGTGTCTAATTGTTTTGATTTGCATGTACCTGATAAAATATGATGTGGGACATCTTTTCAAATGCTTATGTGCCATCTGTATGTCTTCATTGGTGAAATGTTTGTTAAGGTCTTTTACTCATGTTTAAAATTGTTTTTTTCTTATTTTTGACTTTTAAGAGTTTCTTACATATTTTGAATAGCAGTCCTTTATCAGATATATATTTTGTAAATGATGTCTCCCAGTCTGTGGCTTATATTCTCATTCAATTGCCAGTATGTTTTACACAGTAGACATTTTTTATTTTAACTAAGTCCAGCTTATCAATCCTTTTTTTCATGGGTTATTTCTTTGGTGTTATATTTGAAAACTCATCATCAAACCCAAGGTAATCTAGATTTTTCTCCTATGTTATCTTCTAGGAGTTTTATAGTTTTTCTTTTTAGTTTAGGTCTGTGATCCACTTCCAGATAAATTTTGTGAAAAGTGTGAGGTCTGTGTGTAGATTTATTTACTTATTTTTACACATGGATATCGAGTTGTTCCAGCACCATTTATTGAAAAGACTATCTTTGCTCCATTGTATTACATCTGTTCTTTTGTTTAAGATCAGTTGCTCGTATTCGTATGGGTTGATTTCTGGGCTTGCTATTCTATTCCATTGATCTAATTGTCTGTTCTTTCGAAAAACCACACTGTCTGGATTACTGTAGCCTTAGAGTAAATCTTAAAGTCAGGTAATGTCTGTCCTCCAACTTTGTTCGTCTCCTTCAATACTACGGTGAGTAATCTACACATCAGCTTTAGAATCAATTTGTTGATATCCACAAAATAATTTTCTAGGATTTTAAATAGTATTGGATTGAATCTATAGAACAAGCAAGGAAGAATTTACACTATGGTAATATTGAGACTTCCTGTGTATGAACATAGAATATCTCTCCATTTATATAGCTTTGTAGTTTTTCTCATACAGATTTTGTATATATTTTGCTAGATATATACCTAATTATTTTATTTTTGGAGGAGCTAACTTAAATATTTTGTGTTTAACTTCAAATTCCACGTGTTCATTGCAGATATATGGGAAAGCAATAGACTTTTGTGTACTAGTAAAGTATCCTGCAACTTTGTTATAACTTCTTATTAGTTCCAGCAGTTTTTGTTGTTTTTGTTTTTCAATTCTTTTAGATTGTCTATGTAGATGATCATGCCATCTGTGAACAAAGACAGTTTTATTTCTACCTTCCCAATCAGTATGCCCTTTATTTCCTTTACTTGTCTTTTGTATTATTTGGACTTCCAGTATGATGTCAAAAAGGAATGCTTAAAGGGAATAGCCTTGTCTTGTTTCTAATCTTAATGAGAAATTTTCTAATTTCTCCCCATTAATTATGATGTTAGCTGTATGTTTTTGGTACATAATTCCTTATTGAGGTGAGGAAGTTCTCTTCTTTTCCTATTTTACTGTTTTTATCATGAGTATAGTATCTTGTCAATTTTTTTTTACATCTACTAATATGGTCATGTGATTTTTCTTACTTGGCCTATTGATACAATGGATTTTTGAATGTTGACCCACACCTGGGATAAATCTCACTCAGTCATAGTGTGTTACTCTTTCTATACATTCTTAAATTTATTTGCTAATATTTTGTTGAGGATTTTTACATCTATGCTTGTGAGAAATGTTGGTATATAATTTTTTCTTTTCCCTTGTAATGTTTTGGTCAGGTTTTAGAATTAGAGTAAAATACTGGCTTCATAGAATAAGGTAGGAAGTATTGCCTCTACTTCTATCTTTTGGAAGAGACTGCAGAGAGTTTGTATAATATCTTGCTTAAATCTTTGGCAGAATACACCAGTGAACCCATCTGGGCCTGGTGTATTCTGTTTTGGAAGGTTATTAATTATTGAGTGAAATACTTTAATACATTTAGTCCAAACCAGATTGTTTATTTTTTCTTGTTTGAGTTTTGACAGATTGTGTCTTTTAAGGAATTGGTCTATTTCATCTAGTATATCACTTTTGGGGGCATACAATTGTTCATCTTATTCCTTTATTATCCTTTAAATGTCCCTGATATCTGTAGTGATATCCTCTCTTTTATTTCTTGTATTATTAATCTACACCCTCTCTCTTTGTTTCTTAGTCAGTATGGCTAGAGAGGCTTGTCTATTATTATTTCAAACAATAAGTTTTTGATTTCATTGATTTTCTCTATTGATTTCCTGTTTTCAATTTCATTGATTTCTGCTCTAATTTTTATTTTGTTTTTTATGATTACTTTGGATTTATTTTTTATTATTTTCCTAGTTTCCAAGGTTGAAGTTTAGATTATTCATTTTAGCTCCTTTTTTCGTTCTTTTTACAGGTCATTAAACATGAAATGTCCGATTTTGAATTAAAAGTGTATACCTCAAACAAGAAGTAGTATAATTAATCAAAGTATGGGCCTAAACTATTGAAAAAGTTTCACCATCTTAACAGTAGCTTGTTTATGCCAGCAGCAAAGAAGCCTGGATAGCGAGTGGCAATGAAATCACAAAAGGTGTTTTCAACAGCTTGTTGAGAATGGAATATTTTTCCTTGCAGGAAGTAGTACAAAGCCTGGAAGAAATGTTATTCAGTTGGTTCAAGTCTGATGACTATGGTGGATAACAGAGTTTACAAGTCTAGACTCTAGTTCGAGCAGCATTGTTTGTGTGACATGTGGTCAAGCGTTGTCTTGCAAGAGGATTGCCCTGACTCTACTGACCAATCTCAGCTGCTTAATCACAAGCATACTCATTATTTCACCCAATTGGTCACAGTAGACATCCACTTTAATTGATTGGCCAGGTTTCATTAAGCTGTAGTGGATAATATGCTCTGGACCACCAACCAGACACCATTAGCTTTTTTTTGATAAATATTTAGTTCTGCACTGTGTTTTGGCACTTCATCTTTATCCAACTACTGTACCGATCACTTGTGACTATCAAGAAGAATCAATTTTCCATCACATGTAACAATACAGTGTAGAAATGGTTCCCCTTTATGTCATGACAGCAAAAAGGGCAAGTTTCAAGATTATGTCTTCTGATGCTCATTTAATTCATGGGGAATTCATCTATCCAGCTTCTTTACCTTACCCATTTGTTTGAAATGGTCCAACATTGTTGGAATAGTAACATAAAACCTTGCTGTCAATTCACACATAGGTTGAGGTGGATTCACTTGCACTACAGCTTGTATGTAGACAAAGCAGCAATTTAGTGATATATCAACAGAGAAATGTTATCATTGGGTCTCTAAACTTTATACATACACATACACAATCATAGAATAAGCCAGAGACATGAAGAAAAAAGAGAAAGAAAGGAGAAAATAAATGGATGAGAAGTTTTTTGGAGAGGGTCTCATGTTTTTTTTTAAAGAGTTTATTAAGATAAAAGCCAGGAACTCTGACATGGCATGATCTTTTTTTATAATACTAGTCCACTAGCCCTCATTCTTTTTTTACAATTGCCTTCTTGTAGTTGACCTGTCTACTGGTACGTTCTTGAGACTCCTACCTCTAAAATAATGTCATATGACGATCTCTCAAAATATTTACCAATTATATTTCTACACAATGGTGTTAATTAGTTCAGTTTATATAAAACACCCTTCTCAGTTCAGTGAAACTAACAATATTTAAATGAAATCTTTCAAAATGGATGTTGTAATAATCATAATTAGACGTGGCAACTCTCAGTTTAATCATGTGATTCTCTGTGGACACACTGGCTTTCAGTCTTTCTTGATAAGCACTATATAATTAATATAAGTGGTTTATTGACAACACCCTATGGGAATTATTCACAAACATTCTAATGAGGTGACTCTTACAAAGGGATGAAATTAAATTTGACAATTATCTTGTTTTACTAATTGTTTTCCTAACTCTCTGAAAGGCATTTCAATAAGCCTTTTCATATCAATTCAACCAACTTTTTTTTTCAGCAGTTACAGTTTGTATAAAAATATTTGGGGGCTCTGATAAAAGAGAATGATTTTTCAGCAGAAAATTCTTTAAGCCTTTTGAATAGAAGGCAGACAAACAGAGCTGTGAAGAACTCCCTCAGGAGTGATAAAATAAATGTCCATTATGCCCTCTTGAAATCTGAGACAAGCAATAAAAATCAGGGACATCAGAATAGACAAATGGAAATTGTCAGTGGTTTGACAGCAAAGGAGCTCAAGAAATTTCACCCCAATGTATGATTCCTTGGTATAAAGAATATTTTGAATTAAAAGCTCTTAGATTAGCAGGCCCTTGGAAGAGGCTTTCCCTCTATCTGCATAAACCAAAAGAACAATGGACTTCCCTTCTTCTCCCTGTTATCTCAATATATTGCAGGAAAGAAGATCAAGAATGCAACCACACCTGGCCCAAATAATTTAAAACATGATACCTATCTTTCAGGTTAATTTACAAGTCAATTTGTTTCCCTTCCATATCCATTCATTCTCCCAAGTATTTATTCAGCCTCCCTAGCAGCCCTTTATTTCCCAATTACTCATACTCCTCATCTTCCCTTTCCCTTCTAATAGGCATGTATCAAAATATCTGAATCTCATTGGAATATTGGCTAATCACTCTGCACATGTAAATGAACCTTTCTCTCTCTAATCTGCCTTAAATGTGAGTTGATATTTCAGTGAATTTTTGGGGAAAGGGGAAGTTTCTGTCAACCACTGCAACAGAAATTAGCCAAGAAAACTTGATTAAATACTGAATGAGGAGAAAACGGTAACTTTTACTTGAAAAACTAAAACATAAATTTAGTTATTTGAGTGAAAAACATTATATTTTGTTAAGCCTTATGGAGAAAATTTTTATATAAAAACTCTGACCTGTGTTATTGTTAATTGACATTTATTAAAATTTCTCTTATGTGGCTAAAGGCTTTGCATTTGTACTACCGTATGGTTCAAGTGAATTAATATTAACTATGAGCCTAATTACTACAACAATAGTTGTATTATTTTATCAATTGGCATGAATAAGCATAGTACACTTTTCAATTTGCTAATTCAGAAAAGTATTTTCTCACAGAAGTATAAGAACTACCTTAATTCAAGTCTATGATATCCTCATCCAGGCTTAAGTGACATTGACATGATATGTAATTAACTTTCATCTATGGTGACCTTTCACATGAGAATTGGTGTAGCTTTCTGTAAATAATGTACTTAGACTGGAATATTGAGAAAATGCCTCAAATTTCATTGCTTACAGACATACAAGGGTGATGCAGTCAACAATTTAAAATAAAATAATTTTCCTTATTGAATATACTTCAATGTACTTGCAGCAGTTGTATTAACAGTTATGCTGACAAATATGTTGATTCATATTAAAATGATCCTACTTAAAAACATTCCATGAGTTGCAAAAAATTGCATGGATATACTAAAAAAGCATTAATATTCTTAATTAATTTATTAAATATAAAGAAAAATGGACCAAATGTTATAGTGTGTTCCTAGGTACAAATCCAAAAGCAGAATTTAACAAAGATTTATGTTAGCTGATTTTTAAAAATAATTTTTGTATACTGATTTCTTTTATGGTACTGTCTTTTCTTAACTTAAAACATCCAAATGCTAGGAAATTAAAAGTTCTATTAATTACACCTAATCATAAAATACAATGGCTCTCATCCCCAGGAGTCAGACTACCTGATTGTTTGTTTTAAAGAAGGGGGAGCCAAATGTCCCCACCTGAATTATTTAACTGATTTTGCAACCTCTTATTTCAAGGAAAGAGAATAATGGGGCTATTCCCCATGAGTGACTTCATCACTTCACTCATGTCTGAACTATTTTTATAGGTTGGCAGTAGTCCAGAAACCTAACAGTAGGAATACTGACAAAACTCCTTGTGGTGCATTTATAACTGCCTGGCTGCCTTCAAACCTTTAAACCTCAACAAGAGGGTGTGTTGAGCATGTGGTGTCTTGGGTTATACGGCCACTCAGTATTTCCTATGTTCTGTTTTCAATAAGATCACAAAGATTCCCCCAAACTTTGAATTGTTACTTTTAAAAGTGTGTACTTACAAACACAGAGTAACATAATATGAATTTCTAAATCATCAACATGGAAAATAGTCAACTAAATTTATGCCCTATCTTGACAAGCAACCCCATTAAAAAGTGGGCAAAAGGCATGAACAGAAGCTTTTCCAAAGAAGATAGACGTATTGGCAAGAACCTGAAATTGTAGTTGAGAAACTTAGCTTCAAAATCAAATTCTACACTAGCAAAGTGGCTTGTATCCATTTACAATATGTATAAAACATTATTTTCAGGTTTTTAGGAAGAGTACATGAGCTGTGTGTAGACTATGGCTAGTATATAGATTATATTTATATAACATAAATATTTATATTAGAAAATCAGAGGAATTTTCTGAACAGATTCAGGAATACAAAACTTTAAAGATACAATTTTTCTCTGGCATTGATTTTTTTGCCTGCCTCTCAGCTTCTCCTTGACAACTTTGGAAATATTTAACTATCCCACAGAGTGTTCATGTGGATTAACCAGTAGGTGGTTGTGTGCTACTCTATTAAGTGTATTCAGTTGGTGAGTCCTCTGTCTCACTAAAAATGCTATGATGTTCATTTATAAACATGCAATGTCAGTAGTCACCCCAGGCATTTTGAACTTCCTATCTGAAATGATAATTTATTTATTCTGTGTCATCTACACACACCTGATGCCTCTTGTACCCAGCAAAATATATATCTGGGAATATATTTTCAACAAGTGACCACAGAACACAAAACAGAGAAAAGGACTTGCAATTTTTCCTATGAGTCAAGCTGTTTGACAGCTTTCTCTGTTCTTATTTTTTTTTTAAGGGGTTTCCTTTTATTAATTCTGTTTTTCGGTGTGTGCATGTTTTATTGAAACAGATTTCACTACGCATGAATATGAGATAAACAAATTTTTTTTGTTTTGGGCCCATTTTCACTGGGGAAAACTGAGGGAGGGTAAGAATTTATTACATGAAGGAGTTATGGAATGGCCACTGTAATTAGAACATGTATGAAGCTGCTTATAAAAGATTCTGATGGAAAAACAAATTATTTTTAAAAATTCAACAAAAGAATAACTAATACATTCTGATGTTGTGAAATCAGATATGATAATATGATTTTTATGCCATTCTGTTTATTTAATTACAGGAATAATTCAAAAATCAAACTTACATGTTTCTTTGCTGCCATTCTGTCATATATCCGAAAAACACCCATCTGTATATATGGTCAAAGGTAGTGAATGTCAATAATTTACATGCACTTGCCAAAGCAACCTCACTATTTGAGTTGTTTCTCATTAGGTGGTTTCCACAGAGAGGAGGGAGTTTAGAGTCTGATTTTTCCTAACCATCCCTTTAATCACATCTTGGAGCAATTTATTCTGCTTGAGTATTTCTTTAATGGGCAGCTCATTAATTTTCATGACATCTTTTATTGCTCAATAGCTCTCATTACTTAAAACATAACAAAATGATCAACTTTTTTTCAATTTTTCTGAGATACATTTCCCTGTCACTTCTTCACTTCTTTCTAAATTTTCTATCTACCTAAAGAGAGATATTCATAGGTATATATATAACTATACTGATCTGTATTTACATGCTTATATCTATGAAAATATATTACTATCTAGATCTATATCTATCTATATGGATATATGATTGTGAGACTGTCAGATTAATAACAGGAAAATTTACACAAAAGAGGAGAGCAAAAACGTATGGTTAATAAGTGAATACTTAATTGAATGAGTTACCCTTAAGACTGTTGATAAATTGGATATTGACAGGTTTATGGAAGCTACTTGGTAGGTTTCCCATTGTTTAATTGTGGTGGATCATAAAACTTGCTGAAAATGATATTGGCAAGAAAACTAGTACTCACAATCTTAGAATTTCTAAGAACATAATAATAAAATCAATGATTTCTGTTAAGTAGAATCTTTCTGTGTGTGGTATGGTCTCAGAGAGTCTGAGCTGACTTTACCTGTTAACAGAGTCAGTGGTTCCATATTGTCTGGGTGTCTTCCAGGTTAAATTGGCTGAGCCTGGACTGTATTAGTGATTCTATAGTAGCAGAACTGCATCTGGAGACCATACGTACACTTTCTTTCTTACCAATTTTCACTTGGTTGTATTTATTGAACTTATAGAAGTGCTGAGTGAGTCATGGCAAGCAGCCCGTCAAGTGAAAGGTGCCATCCAGCCTGGCTGAAGTCAGCAAAGAGACCCAATGTCTTTATATGCAAGTGGCTGGTAGGCAACAATTTTGCTATTTCACAATTGCATATGTGAGCAATAAAACGGATTTTATTAGATGCATGAAATTATGGTTGTTAGAGATTTTTAGTCATTTTATCTAATGTGGGAATGCTTTCCAGAACATTCCACTGAGATGTCTTCTTAGACTCTCTATGTAGTTCCAAAACAAGGAGGCTCTGTGAGTCAAACATTAGCATTGTTTAGTCATTCCAATTGTTTGCTACAGCTTACTTTCTAAATTCTATATTTATAAGAAAATTGGAGAAAAACTAGCCCATGTACCTGCTTTTACAATAGAAGAAACTGGAAACTGAACAAATCAAATGACATATGTTTTCTTCAGGTACAGATGAGTTCATTTGTTAAAGGATACAAAATTACAGCTAGATAGGAAGAATAAGTTCTAACGTTCTATACCACTATAGTTAACAATAATATATTACACAGTTTCAAATGGCTAGAAAGATAATAGAGAATGTTCCCACATCACTATGTACCCTATGACTATTGTACAATTATTATGCATCAATTAAAAATAATAAAATTTTAATAACAATAAAATTTTAAAAAGAAAAAAGTTGTACCGAACACTCATAGCAAATTTCAACTCTATGATTCTATTCTGAAACATTATGCTTTTCACTTTCTGAAACAAAATCTTCAATGAGTTTCACCTCATATATCTTTTCCATTTCCTGATAATTGATCTCAGTGCTTTACTCTAAAACAGTGACTCTCAATGGAACAATAGAAGGGAGGGGGCAATTTTGCCCCTCAGGGTACATTTTGCATTGTCTGGAGACAACTGAGGAGGCTAGTGCTACTGGAGTCTATTAGACAGAGGCCAGGGATACTGCTGAACATCCCGCAAGGAACATGAGAGTTCCCCAAACAAAGAATTAACTGGCCCAATTGTTAATTTTTCCAAAGCTCAGAAACTGTGATCTAAGGCTACACGGGATAATTGTAATTATTTTAAGATATACTATGCTTTTAAATAGAAGTTACATTGTTTTCTACATTGATAAGAGTCTATAAAAAACTGAGGAAATGACTTGAGCAGTGTCAGAGGGATACAATATCCCCCAATTGAACTCAGATCTGCCTTGATTCATAACCTGTGCTCTATGTACTTTATGCCCTTGTACTTAAGACAATGCTGGCTACTCATGGCAAAGTCACCATGAAGTCAGAGACAAACCTTGCCTCCCTTTGTTGATGATTGTACCCACGACAGTAATCAATATCAAAGGAATTTTGAAAAGCTCTTCTGCATGTTGTTTCCTCTTTAAGTACAGGACATCTGTCTATGTATTCTTTTACCTGTAATGGTATTACCAAAAATAATTCAATGCTTTCTTACCTCCTCACTTTATAGGTTGTCTGCCAATGACTTCTTTCATATTTTTTTTTCCCTCTCAATTATGTGGGAGGAAGGAAATGAGGAGTGGAATCTATGAGTCTCTGTAGTTTACTTAGTCTGTCTATGTTCATCTCTCATTTTGGGTATTGATGCACCATTCCCCCAATTTATGTGTTGTATAGGTTATTTACTGTAAATGTGCATAAGAAATATGGCAGGGTTCTCAGGGGTCCATGGTCAATTAATAGTCATAACTGTTACATATTTTTTAACTCAATGAGTGAAGAACATTTTTTTATAACTCAGTAAAATAATAGCTGAAGCAGAAGAAGAATAGCCAGGTCTATTTAAATATCTGTGATAGTAAAGAAACATTGGAGGCACAAGTGGAACATGTCAGCCTCAATTTCTAGAAGATGTGAAAACTCATGCAGGAAAAAGGTATTAGAGAAACTTGAAATCAGAAATGCAATGGAAATTGTGAAATATAGCCACCACTCTAGTTTGGTTTTCAGCAGCAGTGTACAAAAATAGATGAAAAGACAGAAAAACAATCAATAAGAATTTTGGTATAGTCAACTGATAGTCACTCTTTTGTCATACTTTGTCTACCAGGTTTATGTTCAAATTGCACACACATTTGTCAAAGTTTTAAAATTCCTATTGTTCACCATAAACATATATTTCTTACTCTTCAGTAGTTTGACATTTTGTTCACAGAAGTGATTTTTATTAAACTATTTCTATATTTTTAAAAATATTGATTCAAACTTCTTATAAAACATCTTTCTCATTTAATAAAAATTCACTTTGAAAACAGATGTAACTCTTCTAGGACTTCCAGCTAATTTGTGTTTTCCCTACTCTTGCCTTCAATTTGCCCTCTGAACTTCTTTCCCTGGTTTAGCCCAGCAACATGCAGTCAAGTTTGGGAAGAATTCCTCTTTTATTTTATACAAAAGTGAGAGCAAAAGGCAGCCCATTTGGAGGCTATATGGCAGCAAATAAAAGAATTGTAAAGTGCTTCTAGGAGAACACAGGGATCTCACTTCAGGAAAGACAGCTCCTCAGGAGCAGGAAGTAATAGCAATTACCCTGAAAAAAGATGAAGCACAAAATTATGCCTCTTTTGAATTTGCTCTACTTGAACTTGTACCTCCAGGGCTGCTGTGTTTGAGAAAACTGGATTTCCTTGTTTTAACCAAATAGGCAGTATCTTAGTACAAATGCTACAGACAATGACCAATGGTAAATATTATTTGGCAGTATAATCTAGCACTTAGCAGCAAGCCATTTTCCCAATTCTCTCCCTCAGGTTGTAGTAATTTATAGAAAAAACAAAATTTTCTCTTTGATGATTTTTAAAGAGGGGATGATTAGAATACAATCAAGTGTTCAGTAGTACAATAGAACAACTATAATTAACAATAATTTATTGTATATTTCAAAATAACTAAAGAGTGGAATTGGAATGTTCCTAACACAAAGAAATGATAAACACTTGAGGTGATGGATTTCTCAATTACCTTGATCTAATCAATATACTTTGTATGCTTGTTATCAAAATATCATATTTACCCCGCAAATATGTACTATTTGTAACTATGATGTATTCATAATAACTTAAAATATTAAAAAAACTCTACTCATTTTTCAAAATGTAGTTTACTAAGTTTTCAAAACATCAACTTACTCTTTTGTTCTGACAGTTACATTGATGTTTAATCACGGACCATATTTTTTCTTTTACCTATCACAGAACCTATTTTAAATTATATTTAAAAATCCTTGTACACCTCATATACAGTTCTAATCCTTAATACGGTTAGCTACTTAGGAACTGTTTTCTATTTTTTTGAAACACATTTTGACATGCTCCATTTTATGTTATTTTAAAGTGTATATCTATTATTTGAGTAGTTTATGAAAACACACTTATTGCTCCATCAAACGTGATGGGCACCTACATATTATCCTAAGTTTGCTTTTAATTAAGAGGTCAAGCAACTGCTTTTGAAACATTCACAAGGTGCCTGTGAATGTGCTAAGAGCAGAAGATAAATAGACAAACAGTGCAATTCGTCAGCCTAGAGAGATTACAGTCTAGTGGGAAAGACCAAAATCGACAACTACAACACAATTCTTATACACAGCATACATATATACAAGTATATATACACACATACATATACTATATATATATCTCTCTCCAATTAGCACAAAAATGAATTAAATTTTATCTGGTGGTAAGGAAAGTTTCTATAAGTGCAACATAAATTATTTTATTCAGAAAAATCCTACACCACCCTAAAATTCACAATCTTAATTTCCTTGCCTTAATTCTAACTTTGATATTGTTAAGTATCTACTCTAATCAAATGATACACTCTTTGGATAGGTAAATTATCATTGCTATATGCTTGTGTTCGGAAAACAAATCAAACACACACTAAATACATAGAAAAGCTGGAATTTTTCAATCATTTTCAGGACAGACTCAATGAAATGTCTGTATGTGTGTATGTGTGTGTGTGTGTTTGATATTGGTTGATATATCAGTAGCCCTTTATGAGATTAACACAGAATTTAATATCTCTCGTTTGTCCTTACAGATTATTTCTCAAAGCAACTCTTTCTATTTTGAGATAGCTGTAACTTTCAGCCTAGAAGCTTTTATAATTATATTAAATTGCAATAAAATTGTCCCAAATAAATGGAATGCATGTTACTTATTTTTAATTGAATTTTAATAGATCAAAATAAAATTCAAAGTGATGTAATTTTTCTATGATCTTTTATATAATGGCTAATTCATGTTTATATCCATTCAGATCTAATACAGTACGTAGCAAAAAATAAGCATTGGTATATGGTTATTATATTTTCTGAAAAATGAGAAATTGGACCTTTTAAGCAATCTACAATTTACAAGGGAAAATGTTAAGCTTGAGGGTTGTATTCAGGTATATAATTTAAACAGAAAATGCATAAGAAACAACCCATGTTTGAATTTTATAAAGAGAAGGCAGAGCTTAGTCTAAATACAAAAACTTTAGGAATGCCATGCAATTTGTTCAAACTTTCTTTTCAATTTGTTCTAAGATTAAACAGACTTCCTCTTCATCTATTGTACAATGTGTTCATTGGCTCTCCAGATGAATCAAAAGTTTTTAAAGTGCAGTGATTGCTTATTCCCTTACTCTGTGTAAATATGGAATTAATTTGGTGATGTATAAGCAGTGAATGGAATCTGAAATATTTTAACAAAATATGAAAGAAGATATATTTATTTCAGTTAGAATTACTGCTACCATTGACTTATTTTCACACTTCCACTGTCATTATTTCAAATAAAAATAAGAAATAGGTTTTTATTTCAAGTAAGTGAAAGTCCAAGGAAACTTAAAAGGCCTTCAAGAATTTTCTGTTAATAATTGATGTTTTGAAAGCAATAGTATATCTAAGCTCAATCATTTTTATTCATTATTTCTTATAAATAAACCATTTTTATATGAAGACTTGATCAGAAAATTTTCTTTAATTGTTTTTGATACTATCTTCTGCTCAGTTTTCCCTATTTTCTTTCTACACAATTCTTTTAATTGGGATTTGGATATCCTGGATTACATAAATATCTGTTAACCTACTTTTTCGAGTCTGTTTTGCTTAAGATTTTTGGTTTTACTTTTTTTATATTTAAAAAATATTTCAATAAATTCAATAATCAATAAAATACATTTTTGGGAGGAGAGTGTTTATTATTCACTTCAGGGGACCTGACACTTTTTTTAAAATTTCAAAATATTAAGGGCAAATGTTTTAATTACATGGCTACCTTTCATAATGCTTAAGTCAGGGCTTTCAGTGTGTCCATCACTGGAACACTGTTTGTTATCCCCAATATGTACAGGCTTTTACCCTTCTCCTGCTACCCTTCCCCCTTCTTGATTTCCAGTGACCTTTACATCTCTTTGTATCCATATGCGACCATCGATTAGCTCCCAAATTATTAAAAAAACACATGTGGTGTTTGTTTTTCTATTTCTGAGATACTTCACTTAAGATAATGGTCTCCAGTTGTTGCAAAGGACATTATTTTATTCCCTTTTGTGTCTGAGTAGCACTCCATTGTGTGTGTGTGTGTGTGTGTGTGTGTGTTGTGCGTGTTTGTGCTTGTGTGTGTGTTTTCTTAATCCACTCATAAATTGATGGACATTTAGGTTGATTCCACATCTCTGCAACTGTGAATTGTGCTGCAATAAACATTTGGGTGCAGGTGTCTTTTGGGTAAAATTACTTATTTTCCTTTGGGTAGATACCCAGTACTGGGATTGCGAAGTTGAATGGTTAAGTCCACATTCATTTCTTTGAGGAGTATTTTTCTTTTTAATTTACATTGTTTTTGGTTCCCTGAGTATTTTATATTTCCTCCAGGGACAGTTTTTGTTTTGTTTCACTTACCCTGATCTTTCATTTTCATGTTTCAGAGCTTTTTGTAAAGATTTTTAGGAATTAATTGTTTGATTATATTTAAGAATTAAGTGAAAGAGAGGGGGTACTATGTGTTTTTCATTCTTGAGTGGAATTTACCAGTTGATACACTTCATTCTAGGATAAATTAGTGAAGAGTCTTTCATTATATGGCAAGTTCCCAAAGGCCAAAATGCAGATGATTTGTTCTGGGCTATAATCCTAGCTATCCTAGCCCTCTCAGGTCATATGATCACATTTATTTATATGTATTTCTGTAGGAAGTAGATGCTCTCCTTCTATTCTTCCTTTGTGCAGGAAATTGTGGTGGGGTGCTTTCAAGTGTTCTGCCTTATGTATCAGAGCACCCTCCATGTCTTAGCACAGAGATCCTGTGGGATTCAGAAGTGGCAAATAAGCTCTTTTCTCTTGCTTCACCCTTTTCTGAGCGTGTCTTGGACTGAGGCTTTCATTGCCCTGTTTTATCAGCTAATACAGTTCTGTTTTTCTTCCAGATACTTATTACAACCATCTTGCCACTAATGGTGCCCCCTCACCACAGCTCCATTTATTGATGTGGGTCTATCTGTCTCTCACAATAATTTTAATGAGACAAGAAGATAAATCCAGTTCAAAAATCTTGAACAAAAATCCCCAATTATCCATTTAATGTTTGTTATTTTGATTAGTCTGAGTCCTAGGAAGGAGATGCTATCTTACTCATCTTTTCTTTCTTAGTACTTGGCACAGTGTTTGGCTCAGAGTTGGTACTCAGTGATGTTCATTTGACAAATTAATGTTTCTCAGCAAAATGGTCCTTAATTCACACTTACTGTCCTTCAGATGGTGAAAGGGAGAAATTCTCTAGTCATGGGTGTGTTTTAGGCATTCTTATTCCATATGTCTAAAAAAATGGCCTGAACTTCCACCAGTTATTCCTAATTTTGGTAAAACATATATATCACCATGGACTTTGAAGGGAAAATAAATTATAAACATAAAATTGAAAGTATTTTTAATGTTACTGACTTGTTAAATGGTCCCAAACTGGCTATGTCTCTGATCAAGAATTCGGTTAACCTAGATATTCAAACATACTCATAAGAGTTTTAAAAGGAATTAGATAATGGTGGACTAAAAAAAAAAATAGAACAAACTTAAATTTGGGGCAAATATCATCATTAGTCCAGCTTATATTTGTGATTTAAACACTATGTTAGTGCATTTTCATTTATTTAACCTAAATCCAAAACATAAAAAGTGGTGATTAATTAAGCCATTTGCTTTTAAAACATTTTTGAAAATTGAGAATTTTATTGAACATGGTGATCAAATATTTGAGGATGAGACAAGAGTGTATCAATATATTCTTAAGAAAATAATGTTCATATACACCAAAAATAATCCAGCATCTGTTCAGAAGAGGTAATTTTTGCAACTCTAAAATGGTCATAGAATCATGCATTCATAAAGCCTTGACTAAGATTAAACTGGGCACGCAAACTGCATAGTTGGGCAACATACACTGAGTTAAATTTGGAAATTATCAAAATTAAAACTAAGAAGCAAGTTTGAAGTAAAGCATATCTCAAGAACAGTTTTTATGCAACATTTTTGTTATAGAAATGACCATTCTGCTTTCATTATTAAACAATATTTTTTCAGTAATATAATTTTAGTCGGTTATTTTGCTGTGGAAGCTATGTACACAGTTTTCGAATGATATCTGTCTTAAAATTTTTTACTCACCACACTGCTTTCTTCTACTATAAGGCTTAACATTTCCTCTATTAAATTCCTTCCAAGTGCTAGAACGTCAAGATTATTCATCTACATTGCTTGAGAAAGATCAACTATCTCAGCCCTTTTCAGTAGAATGAGGGATTTGTGAGCAAACTGAGCAATAACATTTAATATGAAATATTCAACAATGTTCATACCCAGGAATATTTTAAAATAAATGTTTCCATTGTTTTCTTTTAAATTGTATTGAGTTATATTAGACATCATTGGTTAAGAGAAGGAACATACTATTTGAAAGCAGATAGTCCTGGATTTCAACCCTGGCTCCACATTTATGCTATCTTGGAAAATTTCTTAACACCTTTAAGATTCAATTTCCATGTCTGTAAAGGGCTTGTGTGAATATCGAATGTTATAAAAGTAACACAGTGGTTGGTGTACTAGGCTTATATCCTGTCTCTTTCTATCCTACCTAAGTGTAGCATCATAAAAACAATCTTGAATGCCGTGTTTGAATATTCGTCGTGTAAGAAGTATTTCCTGCCAAAAGATATTTTGTAATGCAAACAATCTATAATACATTTTTCACCTAAAACTCATTTATACTTTATTTACCATAACTCAGGCATATTTTGCTTCAAGGACGACTGAGCTTTCATTGATTTTGGCCTGAGGGAAAATAATAACGAACACGAGGCAACCAGGAAATACCCAGGTTGTGGAGTTAGCTCCTAAGAAAGCTAGTCACTAAGATTTCCAAAGAACTTTGTTTAACCTAGCTTCATAACCAAGAATATATGATAAAAAAAAAAAAAACATGTGATTTATAGCAGAGAGGCCCAAGTTTCTCCAAGTGGGGAAACTGGATAAATTATGTAACACTTCTAAAGTACAGTTATGGAAGAAAATTCATATGCTGTATGTAATTTTTTGAAAGGAGGCAGAGAGGAGATGTTTAAGAGTCTATCATTATTATTATGTTAGCATTCAATAATTTATAAATGAAAAAAAATCAGTAGCAAGTGAAGTTCTAAGAACAGTCAAAACACAAAGTCAGGACAAACAGCTGGTTTGTGGTTTTAGAAGATCCATCCATTGAAAATGAGGCCCTACACCAATAATCTGAGTGGTTGAAGCTAAGATCCTAGCTTTAGTTCCTGAAGAAACCCAAACTATTCATTAGGAAATAAAGTCAAAAGTCCAATCTCATGGGATGAATTAACAAATTCAAGGAAAGCAAAGTCTGTAGCTCATCAGACAAAGTTGTTTAGGCTATTCCTGAATAACTCCCATCTCAACAGCGTGGACCTATGATTGACTTAGGAACTGGGCAAACCTAGATTTATGGTGAAACTCACAGGTGAGGGTAGAAAAAGCAGAAAACAATACTAGGTTACTTTCACTGAAATAGTTAATTGTTATGCTTTTTAAATTAAAGATGCATTTTCTATTATTGAATTCAAACAAGATACTAGGAAATTGGAAATTAAAGCAAGTGAATAAAATTGAATTTCAATGTAATGGCATTGTTTTTATTTGTAAAAGCTATGTATTTTTATTTTTGAAAATTTAAAAGTTACAAAAGTTTTAAAATTAGTAGAAAAGATCAAAAAGAAAAAAAAAATTCCCCTATAATGTGATATTGCCACAAAAATTATTAAAATGTCAGTGTTTTCAAGAGTTTATATGTATGTGTATATATACATATAATTTTATAAAATTGAGAAATTAATTATATATTATAACTTGTAATATTTTTTCACTTTATTCATTGTGATCATTGCTAGTTAAATACTCTTTCTAGAGCATCATTTTCAATCATTGTATAGTATTTAATCATATCATTGGGAAATTATTTAATGTATATTTTTGCCTTCAAATTATTTCCATTTAGGAACAGTTGTTGCCAATTAGATTATTATTCTCAAACTTTGCTATCTCCTGGTAATAGTAATAAATGTATAAAAGCTGTGCCATGTGATTTTGCAGTGCCTCCCAGTAAAGAAAGTTGAATATAATCTCTCTCCTCCTTCATTCCAGTGTCTTAGGCCGTGGCTTTGTGGCTTGCCGTGAGCAATGGAATATAGTCAAAAGTGTGATAATGCTTCTATTTCCCTGAAAGACTTTAAGTGGTGTCTAGAGTTTAAGTTCACTTCTTTGCCATGAGAACATGTGCTTGATAGTGGAGCTTCTTCAGACTGAGACCTGCTGAGAGGTCACATTGAGCCCAGTAGAGCAAGACAGAGTCAGAGCTGTCCTGTAGCCTTATCTCACGAAATAAATGTTTGTTTTTATAAATAAGATTTTGGGGTTATTTATTATCAGATAAAAGTTGACTGATGTAATTATTATATAAAGTGGTGTATTGACAATTTTTGTAGATTTATCTTTTGCATTTACTATTTCATTGCAATAGTTATTAAAATATCCATTGGATAAGAGTATATACCAATACTTTGAATTGAAGCTTTAAAGGGTACTCATATTTTAAGATCTTTAATTTAAATTTCTTCTATTCAGAAATATATTCATTCTTCTACCCACCAAAGTATATACTTATTTTTGAATACTTATTATGCTGCATCACAGGAAAAAAAAAGGAGTGAGGAGATTAAAAATGCATGTGTATAACATGATCTATGTAATTATCATAGAATCTTAAATGAAAGTTAAAATATATTACCTGAAATATTTTACAAACAACTTTTTAATTTTTTCCTATTGGACATTCAAATATATCTCCTGAAAACCTAGTATGCTGTGTATTTTAGAACATGCCTTGGGAAAAGATTTGACGCAGAAGGGCAGATTTTATTGTCCCATTGCTATGATTCATTTCCAGATTGATAGACCCCCAAAGCTTTAGGAAATATCAAAATATCCTTATTATCCTTGCATTAAATAATTTAAACCTGGCTCTTATTCTGAGTATAAAGGAATGTAATTGTATACTCTGTTCACCAGAAGACCTATTATTATTTGCTAGAGATCCCATGAACATCATTTGAGTGTTAATTAGGAGCATTAGGAGCGTTATACCACGAGCAAACTTTACTGTTTTTTTACCTGTGCCAATTTCAAAGTCAGGTCCTTCCCTTTTCCTCTTCTGTTACCTTGTAGGGTAACTTCCCAGGGTTTTCATGGTATTTGTAAACTGTTACAGCGCAGGTCGGTGTGATTTTTACTATGTTAATATGGGAAAATGTTCGGGCATGAGCTCCAGCTTCTGTGCATGCTGCCGGTCGGGAAAAGTCCCTAACGTCAAGTTGCTGCAGTTGTCGTTTCTTTTCTCTGTTTTTATTGGTCCTGACTCTCAGCCCCGGACCACATCTCCTTACTGCCTGCCCTCCCACCTGCACCCCCTTGGCCCTTCCTAACACCCTCAGGTCAACATATGTTTCCACCACCATGAAGGTGCTTCCACATATTTCACTGGCCAAGCAAGTCACGTGGCCAAAGGTAACTTCAAGAAGACATACAAGAACAATTCATTCTTATGCCTGTAAGTGGAGGGGAGGTAATTCGTATTGAATACAAATAATATCTACCTTAAATCAATTAGGAAATCTCTCTCCAAAAGCAAAACCACGAGCCATTAAACAAACAAACAAACAAAAAAAAGGTAGCAAAGAGTTACTTTCAGAAAGGGAAACCAGGTACAGACAGATGGGCTAACCAAGGAACTTACTCTGCTGACATAACAGAATTCTCCTTGATTCCTGCCTATCAAGAATTGATAATGGGATGTGATTGCATTCGTCCTTTTTTCCAAATGGTAGTTTTAGTTGTACATAACCAATTCCAATTCTACCATTGTATATTCAATACAAGAAGATTTTTTTAATGTATACATCAGTTAAGGATTATATGCAGACTGAATGGAAGAGCAATCTAATCTCAGAGATACAGGATTTTGAACCAGATGAGCTAACTGCTTGGGAATTGGGATTTTTCTTCATCAGAGAGAGAGAGTAAATGTGTTCTATATATGGAAAAAATGATCCACATGAATATTTGTTGGAATAAAATAGCAGATGATTAGAGATAACTAAGTATCCCTGAGATCTATTATAACTGTCTTCTTTTGTGACAGAGCCCCTGAGGTTTTATTTGGTCATATAGCCACCTATGCCATTTTGGATCCTGTAAGAAGCAAATGCCAAGACAGAATTAGATGGGAGACAGATTTAACCTACAGCTTAAGTGGAAAAGGATTAAAAGTTGGCAAAGAGCACCTTCAGACTATGATAGAGTATGACATCTGTGAAAAGAAAAATGGAGCTAAATTGATTGGGTAAATAAGAGTCTCAGAGTTTAGCCTAGCTTTGAGAAAATATATGCCAAACAAATGAAACCCAGAAAAAAAGATTGCCCATTAGAGGAGTTTCAAGTTGAGCAGAAATAGTTTAGCTCTAGTACCCCAACAAGTTCAGTGATTGGCTTGCTACAGGCCAAAGAGAGCCTTTGCTGCAATGAATCCAAAGATGTAGCAACTGGATGCTGACAGTGAGCTACACTCCTCATAGCATCTTCTCTTAAGGAAAATCTGAGTGGTGGATTTCCATGACTGCCATTATCACCCCAGCTGGAAACTATCTTTTTATCAGTCTCTCTTGCAGCTAAATAAGGCCTTATTTCTGATTTTTGTCAATGGAATAAAAACAGAAGTGATTTCTGCAACTTAAGTATAGCATTTTGTAAGCCATTGGTTGCTCTTCATTTTCTCTTTTTTTCCCATTACAAAGGCTAAAATTCAGATGAGATTATTTGAAATAAGTAAAGATATTTGGTGATGATAAATCAAAATCTGAAATCTGAAATCTGAATCTCTATGACTTTCTGATGGGCCACTATCATGCTGGATCAACTTCTCATTTCTGAACCAACTGCCCATCTTTACTGTTACACAAGCCTTCACTAACCTTTTTATCTTGTCTGGGCAAGATCTTGGAGTCTCTTTGTAGTAGCAATTAAACTTATCTAATACAAAAACAAAATTCCCAATACCTAATATAAACAAAGATTACCCCAATACAAAAACTGAGGTAACAGAAATTCAGAAATACATCAATTTCCATCAATAGAACTAGTAATCAACAGAACTAGTACTCAGATTTTAATTGTGGAACACATCCTAACCAGAAACATGTTTGGCACTTAAAAATCCTGTTTGGTGTCAGCAACTAGAATTTAAATATTGGCTTCACTATTTACTAGCTGTGTGATTTGAGGCAAATCATTTAGCCTCTCTAAATCTCAAGTTCTTCTCTAACACAGTGTAATTGTACCAGTTTTGTAAGACCACAAAAATTAAGTAAATAACATAGTATTCTCAATAAATATAGAACTTAAATATTAATCATAATTGCTCATTGCCATCAGTCTTCTCTTTCTATACGCCTTCCATTACTCTCCTTGCTCCCTATTTAAACCCCATGTTTATTTGTGCCCCCTTTCTGTAGATGCAGGTTGAAATCTCAAATACAGTTGCTAGCACTTTTAAATAACCCTATTATAACTCCATAAGGAATGATATTTATATGTTCATTTATATATTTTATTTTGATAAACAAAAACACCAGATTATGATAACTCAGTTCCAATTCTAAGATAGTATTTTATTAATTTAATATGCATATCAATGACAGAAAAGTTGAAGAAGTATGGGGAGATGTCATCAAGGAATGCTTAAAGTATTGAGAGAACAAATAAAAATACTGATTATGAATGAATTATCAACAACAATAAGGATATTTGTTAATAAAATATGACCAGTAACTCATATAGTCATCAGGAAATATAAAGGATATAAACCCTACTTGTCAATGTAGAAAAGATATTGTCAATGAGTTTAAAAAAAAGTTATAAGGTTAGGAAAAAGAAAGTTGTTTTTTTCTTAAGTGAGTGATTCTTCAAACATTTATTTTAGTAATATAGAAATGAAGGGAGGAATCATAAATTAATGGCATACAAGACAAATTAAACAGCTAAATCTATTAAAATCAACCTGGCTTAAAATGTATTTAAGTGAAAGTTGGACTCTGAAAGTACTGATATAAAAAAGGGAAAAATAAAATGCATGTATTAAATATAATGTATTAAATATATTTTATGGCAATGAGTTTTTGGAAGAGTATCTTTGAAAAACCTGTCATTTTAATGGAGGAGTTGGGCTAAAAGTGCATTTGGCTTCTGAATAAGAGGACTGGAACTGACTTGAGGTGTTTCCATTTAGAGACAGAATGTTCTGGCCCAAATTTATATATACCATCTGTGATTAAATATACAAATACCTATTAGCTTAGAGAGATTAACTAGACTCTCTTGTTTTAAGTTGTTTTTCTCTAAATTGCTGCTCTATATGTTTGTTTGAAACCATCTGAACATTTAAGCTAATTTTTTCATTTTCATCCACCTATTTGTCTTCCATTACAGGTGAACATCAAGTTCTATTTCAGTTCTGACTTGTACACAATGTGGCTATCATCATCAAAAACATGTTGATTCCATGCAGTGTTGCAAAGTAGGCTAAATTGACTCACCATCATTACCTCTTTCTCTCTGGTAAAAATGGAATATTTCTCCCATGTACAAGGTTTATCCTTCCATCTTTGCATTGTATCCCATCACTTGCTCCCTATCCCCTCTACTAAGTTTTTCTCATCATTTAACCATGCTCTAGTTTTCAATTAAAAAAAAAAACTTTAAATTCATATGTCCTTTGGCTATAATTGTCTCTTCCATTTACACCCAAGAGTCAAATTAACTCTTTAATTCACAATAAGTCTTGTTCCCAAATTGTCTTCTCTTCACTTTTCAAACTCTAGCAACCTGGCTTTTACATTCAAGTCTCTATGAAAACAAGTCTGGTTAAGGTTGTGAATGTTCACTCTGCAGGAATGTTGACTTTCAGTTGTTATTTTTCTCGGTTTCTCTTCAATTTGACACTTTCTTTCCTACACATGCTCTTTTGCCTTAAAATCCTGTATAATACACTTTCCCTTACATATATTTTTCTTCTTCTCTGCCATGGCCTCTTTGCCTCTTTTCAGACATAATAGCACTGCTATGGTTTGAATATTTGTCCCCTCCAAAACTCATCTTGAAATTTAATTGTCATTGTAACAATATTAAGAAGTGGGACTTTTGAGAGGTGATTAGGCCATGAGGGCTTAATGGAACAGACTAATACAATAGAACAGACTAATGCCATTATTGTGGCAGTGGGTTTGTTTATAAAATAATGAATTTGATTCCCTTTTTTGTCTCTCTCTTGCCCTCTCTTGCCCTTATGCCCCACTGCCATGGGATAATGCAGCAAGAAGGCTTTTGACAGATACAGGTTCTTTGGCCTTGCACTTCTCAGCCTTCACAACTGTAGGAAATGGATTATTGTTCTTTATACATTATCTAGTATGGGATATTTTGTTATAGAAGCACAAAATGGACTAGGACAAGCACCATCTCAAACATAGTATGTATTACACTGTGTTGTAGATGCTGATTTACTTTTCTATCTGTCCCACTAGGAAAACATTCTTTGGAGGCTTATATTGGGTTCCTAGAATTTTATGAAGTGCTTGATATAATAAAAGATTCATTCAGAAAACTGTTATTAGAATCAGATGTCCTGAAATCAATATTGTTACACAAATATATAATATTGGGCATATTGCTTAAACTCTTCACTACATCATCTACTTTATTTTCAAGATGAGAAACACAATGATGCCTACAGCATATAGTTATTTGTAACAATAACTATATGACACATTGCATAATAATATATGCAGAGCTATAGTGTGACAGTAAGTGCTTAACAAATGTTAGACAGTAATAGTAGGAGTATTAATGAAGAATATTATAATACAAAATAAAGTACAAAATATCAGGAAGAGCACATTATGAGAGATATTAAATAAATAATGTTAAATTAACAGAATAATTATTTTACACGAAAACTGGCCAACTAACTAAAAATAAAATTTCCCATATGGTTCTAGAAGAGACTATCTTGTCTCACACCAGCCAAATAGTTTTAGTGTAATGCAATTGAACTAGGTTGGGGATATCATGAATTTAGTGCAAGCTCTCATCGTATTCCTTTTTCAAAACATTGCTGTAGGGATTGAAAATGATAAGTGAAAAGTATTTTGCATTCTATATAAAAGGTTTCAAATACTAATATAAATATCTGCTGTATTTTTCTCTAATTTGGTCTTGAGGTCCTTCTCTGGAGAGTGGCCACAAACTCTAGCCTTGCACTGATGGGGCTCCAGAGGATGTGGCCATGGATGTTTACAGCAGTGTGCCTTTAATGGGATAGTTTTATATCCTGGTGGATGGCCTAATGCCTAATTGTCTGGCTTGTGACCAGGTGTTCTTCTCACAAGAAACTTATTTATATTAGCAGACATCCTTGTGGCTCTTGAATCTGTGTCAGTTTATTCCTACCAAGATAGCCACTCCCTAGGAGAGCCTTGGGAGAAGAGTTTAGTTTGAGTGGGTTGGTCAGGTGAAACACAGAGAAAGTAACACAACAGAACACATGAAATAACAGAAGCAGTGTATTACTTACAGATCCAGAGAGAAAAAGGCCCTATGCCTCAAGGGACAATAGGGAGGGAGGAGCCTTCAGAGACACACATGTTTAACCAGCAGGTGGGGAGGAAGAGAGGTAGAGTGCACACCTGTGGAACTAAAGCTTTCTTTAGGGTACAGGGCATTACCCAAGCAGGTTTCCTATGGGAAGTTCTAATTGGTGGGTTTAAGCCAGCAGGCATGAGTTCCAGGGGTCATTCTGTGACTGAGAGTCATACCTGCATAGTTGATGGAGTGCGTAGATGTCAGTGGAGTGAGTCAAGTGGATTGTATCTAGCTGTCCCATAGGGAGGTGATCACCAGGAGGTGGTCGTGTAGGGCAGATATCTGCATCAACTGCCTTGAGAAACTGAGAGGAGGTGGAGAACTGGAAAATGTGACGAGGTTGACTAAATCTTGCTTCTAGTATGAGAAAATCCAACTTATATTCAAAATAGATGCTGAGGCAATATAACATGTTAAGAATTTACTATAATATCATTTTTATTTATATTATTGTGCTCTACTTTCCTTCACTAACTTAAATTGTGGTCATACTTTTCTATATACTATTTTTTTATCTCTACCCTTTGCTGTAATTAAAACCTGATTCTCTCCATAAATCTTCAAATAATCTTTTTCTTAAAGTCACTGTTTAGGATTATTTAAGACTTCCTAGAATATAACACAGCTGTTTCAAATTTTCTTCCTGTCATTCCTGTGCTATTGTGTTAGCAACTTGAAAATACATTTTTAACAATTCAGAATCTTCTCCCATACAGTCATTAAATGACTATGTAGATCCCTTCGTACTTGCCATATGAGGAAGTAATATAATATATCAAACTTCAACAAAGGATCTTTAATTCATGTATAATGTCTGCTTCTCTCAAGTCATTATTCATTTTACATTTTCTCAGACATAGTTTATACTCTAGTTGCCAAATTTATGACACCAAATATGTATTACTAAATGAATAAGTAAAATCAATGCATTAAATCCCTGTTATGTGCTCTGCTCATGTGTGCTGTAATTGAAACAGAGATAACAGAGTTAGGAATCTAACAAAGTTAACATAGCAATAAAGAGAATATAAATATTTTAAGGATATAAGAACTAACTTGGATAATATCGGATGTATGGTATAGAAGGGCTGATGGTAGGAGAAATTGAAATGACAGACTATACTCTATGGAATATAAGACCAGGAGGAAATGAGATTTGTCTATTTTGTTTATCACTCTTTTTGTGTTTTGTGTCCATTCCTTTATCCTCAGAATTCAGTAGAGTAGCTGGCACAGAATATTAAATATTTTAGAAATAAATTATTTCACTTAAAGAAGAAAGGAGATAGATCAATGAGGATCTTAAACTTAACATGGCCATGCAAAAATAACAGATTTCAATGATAAGATATGGAAAATTAGAAAATTCTACGCTTATAATAATTCAATAATTATTATGCACCCTTTCCTACTAAACCCTCATTCTACTATAGAAAAAAAAAAAAGAATAAAAAGTCCATTTTTTGTTTTTTATTTTTATTTTTTCCTTCATTGTGGGTTGAGAATGGTGAAAAAGTCAGAAATACTATTTGGTTACAAGTTATTTTGAATACAGATTAAAGAATCTAAACCTATTTAGACAGCAATAAAAATTGTAATTTTTTAAGCAAAGTAAGATCATCACTTGAATTGTATTTTAGCATGATAGTTACGGTAGGAATTTGAAGGGGGAAAATATGGGGGAAGGACCATTAGAAACACATGTCAAAATGTGATTCTTCCTATTTCAGGGTGATTCAGGCCCCCTCAAGGTCAAGACTGATCCAAATAATCCCAAGTTCTAAATCAAGTTGCTGAACCATCTATTCAGGATATGCAAAGAGAGTATGAAAGTGGTTCTACTAGCAATAGTCCATCATCTTCCACCAGGCAGAGTAAGGAAAGCAAAGTATTTATTGAGAGTTTAATGAAAGTAGAGAGTGAGGCTTTCTTTCTTCATAAAAGAGCTGTTAGTGTGTTATATTATAGGTGGATAATTTCCATCAACTCCAATGCAATAAAAAGATATTCAAGAGAAGAAATGTGGAAATTCTTTTAATAAAGTTTTACAGATAGAGTTGAGGCTATGTTCGTAATTCCTCTACTATCTCATTTTTTTTCCCTCTGCTCTTCAAAGCGAAGTGCTACTGAATCTATGCTTTTGTCACTGATTGCTTACACACTTGCCTGTATATGCACATATCTACATACAAACAAGTACATACATACATATAGAAAGAGTAAAAAAAAATATTGCTTTACGTCTATGATCAACAAACTTGTTTTCAAAAACATTTTTACACAAAATTGTTTTTATGGTTTATACATTTTGCTAAACATAAATCAAATTCATGCACTTTGTTTGCCACTTGATGTTCCATTGTATGGATATTTCATAATTTTTTATACTTTCCAATCTTGAAATCTATTTTTTTTCCTGAGGTAAGTAATGTGGAAATGAGTAACATTGTACTTCTCTCATTATACAAGTACCAACAATTTCTCTAGGATAAATTGGAGCCAGGGATTTTTCTGGGCTTTAGTATGTGGACATTTTCTAAGACTTTATTTGCCTCCTTTACTTATAAGGTTACCTATGAACTTTCTATTTTATTTCATTAATCTGTTTGCCTATCCCTGCCTTAACACCATAATTCTTGAATTTTATTTATTTATCTTGTTCCTGACACCTTTATATATTATATCTTCCTCCTTAGGCTGCTACATTATAGAGTGTTGGCTACCCTTGGCCTTTAAAATTTCATACGAATTTAAAAAAGAGTTTTAAGTTTTCATGAAAAAAATCTTCAGGGTTTTGATTTCATTGCTTTGAATTTTTAGGTTAATGTGTAGACAATTGATATTCCTTGAATATTGGACTTTCCATTCATAGATATGACACATCTTTGCACTTATTTTGGTCCTATTTTCAAATATTCATGAATAATTATAATTGTACCTTTCAATACCCTACCTATTTTATTCATAAGTACTGAAAAATGCTCCTACTACTACTGTGAGTTATTTTAAAATTATGTTTTCTGATTAGTTGTTGCTAGTGCATAAATTTTTTATATGTGTGAATATCCATGAACTTGCTGTGTTCAAGTATAATTCTAATAAGTAATCAAAATTTTGTTAGATTGTCTATTGCAAATAAGCATATTATCTGAAAATGAAGAAAAATATTCCTCATTTCTAATGCTTTTATCTGTTATTATTGTTATTTCACCTAGGAATACCCATGTAATACCAAAAGCAGTAAAAGCACTGATGATATTATTTTTATTGATACTAAAAGAACGAATTCTAATAGCTTACCACTTATTAAAATATGTACAGGGGTTTTTGTTTTTGTTTGTTTTACTCTGGTGAAGGAGATTAGCTTCTTTCCCTCCTTTGCAAAAATTTTTGAATTTGATAATGAATAAATGTTGAATATTTAAGAATTTTTGCATATGTTAAAATCATTATCAAATTTATATATTTTAATTTGACAATAAGGTATATTTTACTACTACATTAAATATTCTAGTTTTAAATAGTCATTCCACTTTTGGTTCCCTGGTTCTCCAAAATATATGCAACTTATCTCTGAGTGAGGCTCCTTACATTATATTCATTCATACTTCTGTGTTTCCAACATTGCATAAAGTTTATTTTTTTCTTCCTTAAAAACATGGGGAACTAGATAACCTCACCTCTATTCTAAAATTTCTCCTCTAATTTTTAGAATCCATACTGATGCTAGGTTTTTTTTTTCTTTTTATAAATTGATACGCAATTGTAATAATTTGGGGGATGCCTATGATATTTTGATACATGTATACAACATAATGATCAAATTAGGGTAATTGGAATATCCATAACTCAAATATTTATCTTTTCTTTGTGCTGGGACCATTCCAATTCTTCTCTTCTAGCTACTTTGAAATATACAATGAATTATTATTAACTATAGTCACACTACTGTACTATCAAACCAGGTTTTCTTAATTTATGTTGCTTTTATAGTCATTATAACATTAAAGAATATAAATTTTAACCTAAGTGAACTACTTTTCTTTTCTTATATTCATAATAAACTTAGTGGAAAAAAATATCCTTTCCTTAGAGTTCTTTGCATTTCTTTAGTTTTTAGCATACTGTGGCATAAAATGGATAAGCACAATGTGATGCTTGATTTATTAATTGAATGACTGATTAAAAGACAAAAATTAAGCTGGAGATAGAATATATCAATGGGGAGGAGAAAGAGAGAGAGAGAGAGAGAGATATCTACGCAGAAAGAAAGTTACATAATGAGGGAAAAAATGAAAAGTAGAATGAAATGAAGGAAGGAAGGGAGGGAGGGAGAAAGAAAGCGAGAAAGAGAGAAAGCAAAAGCGAAAGAAAAGCTCAAGGGACTGACAAAGGCAAAAAGGCAAAATGTGTTCATTGTACCTGTTATATATAGAGGGAGTCTGATTCCAATAATGCTTGACTGTAAGACTTTAGGGAGTAATGAGTAAAAGAACAATAATACTGTTGAAAAACAAAAGGGAAAATGTGAAGAGTATTTTAGCAGAGACTAGATATTGTTTGAAAGTAATTAATTTGGGGAAATTTCATTTTCTATTAAATTTGTTATTCTATTCAATTATCACTGCCAGTTGTCCATTTTTTTTTAACCAGAGTTCACAACTCAACAGCTGAATATGGTAGTGATACAAAAAAGTAAAAAAGGGTACCTAGTAGACAACAGAAGACCTGCATTTCAAACCAAGTTCTATTATTATTTGTTTGACCTTGAGCAAAACTTCAAAAATGTTATCTCTTTGTCCTTTTATACATTCGTGTCAGATGAAAACTTCACCAATAACAGCAATCCTTAAAATATATTATTTGGAACATTAATTTTGTGAGGTTTTTTTCAAAGTATTAAAGGGTACAAGTAATTTTGGTTGCATGAATCACTTTTATAATGCTTCAGTCATAGTTATGAGTGCCTGTCACCCAGATATTGTTCATTATACCTGTTTTTACCCCCTCTTCCCCCCTGGTTGATTTCTGTTGAGTTTGACCCCCCTCTATGCACATGTGTGCTCATCAATTAATTCCAATTTAGTAGTGAGTACATGTGGGGTTTGTTTTTCCATTTTTTAGATACTTCACTTAGGATAATGACCTCCAGTTCCATCCAAATTGTTGCAAAAGGTATTAAGTCATCTTTCTTTATGGATGAGTAGTACTCCATAGTGTACATATACCATATTTTGTTAATCTACTCATGAATTGATGGCCATTTGAGTTTAGTCCACATCTTTGCAATTGTGAATAGTGCTGTGATGATAAGTGTTCAAGTACAGGTGTCTTTTTGATAAAATGATTCTTTTCCTTTGGGTAAATACCCAGTAGTGGGATTCCTGGATCAAATGGTTAGGTCTGCTTTTAGTTCATTTAGGAATCTCCATACTGTTTTCGTTAGCGGTTGTACTGATTTTCAGTCTCATCAACAGTGTAGAAGTGTTCCTTTCTCTCTGCATCCATACCAGCATCTATTCTTTTTGGACTTTTAAATAAAAGACATTCTGACTGGTCAAGGTGATATCTCATTTCTTAAAAAATACGTACATATGTGCAGATAGATAAGTTGATATGTATGTGCATATATGTATGTGTAGATAAATATACACCACACATATATCTACTTATCTATCTACACATATACACATATTTGTTGTATATCTACACACACACATATACACACATCATACACATATACACATTTCCAAATTTCTCTCTAGATATTTATATCTCTATCTAAATCTATATCTATATATATCTATCTCTATATACACACACAGAAATTTGGAAATATGTGCATTTGTGTTTGTATATATACACACACATAAATATGTACACACATACATATATACCAATATATAGATTCAGAAATGCTGCCTACTATATCATCCCTTATAGATTTATACTGCACATGAACTTATATTGCACATGAAGGTATCATATAAGCTCTGAGAATTCCTGCTATAAAGAAATTTATTTGACCATTCAATCTTACATTTTTTAAAGGTACTTGTGAAACACTAGATGGACTATAGTATTTTCAAGGTCGACACTTTAGCATGATTGTTCTTATTTGGTAATTCTAATCCCAGAAATCTATTTAAAGAGTGAATAATTATTGAACTGCAGAAACAATATTCTACATATAATCATCTCATTGACTGCAGCCATTTAAGCTGACAATTAATCTTATACCAAGAGTGTTCAATCTTTAAGACAGACAATAAAATAAAATACTAGAATATTGAACATTGCCATGGGAGAGATAATCTAAAAATATTGGGCATGATTATTATGTGGAGAAAGAGTTGAGTTAATCCATGTGCATACCTCCAGAACAGCACAGGAAATAGTCAATATATATAAGTTGTGCCTAATGTTGTACATTTGTTATTTGGAAACAAGCTGATATTTTTCTATTAGTGCATAAATAATTATTTGATTTTCAGAATATTCCAGAAAACATCTTTTAACTGTGATGTTGAAACTTTATGCAGTTTTATATTACTCTTAATATTCATTCAGCAAAAGTAGAAAAAAGTTTAAGTAGCAGCATTTTTATGAAACACTGTGAGCCTTAATATTTCAGATTAAACAAAAAATAAGAGTATAGAATGGAACATGATTTAGAATTCCTTAAGGGGTTTTCTAAGCAGTTTCAAAATTATCAGAAAAGTGACCTTGATATTTTTATGACTTTATGTTTAAAGAAAAGGCTCTTTTATTTGCTAAAAACATATTGCTAGTGCTGCTTTTCTGTACTGTGTGGATTTATATTTTAGTTATGATAAATAAGTTAGTAAAATTCTTTCCTATGGAAGTTGGAATTAAAGGAGGCAAAAATATCATGACAAAGACAGAATGAGATTTTTCATAATATTGCTGAGCATATAAAAATGCTTGTGAAATAAGTGAATGTTGAAGAAATAACAACAAATGAAAAGTTAAAGATAATACATGTGACATACTCAGGTAAATTGTGCAAGTCATAAATTTTGATGACCAAAAGGAATTTGAAGAGTGTGAAGACCTCACATCTTCTTAATAGAAAAGATTGAACGTGTGCTGTTTCAACAATAGTACTTGCTACAATATAGTTTTATCATGTGATTACCAACCTTTTATCCCATTAGACTGTAAGTTTATGAGGGTAAAAAATGAGTACAAAAGTCTTATATGTGAGCCAACATCTGTAATAATGAATCTAAGTAAATATTAACAATTTAGATTTTGGTATCTCTGGGATGTTTCTGTCTCCTTCAATCTACCATATGCAATATTTGACATATCTAATGAAAGCTTAATTTTTAATTATGGAATGTGTTATATTTCACAATAGTGAATTCACATTTAATTGTATTTAGTTGTGGGATCACACTTTCAAAGAGTTATATTAAAAGTGAAATGTATGCAAGGGAAATAAATGGTTATGAAATAATATAAAGAATAATTGCTGAAAGCTGAGTTTGCTATCCTGGGGATAGCAATGAGTCAAAATGGGAAGGGTAGTAGGATACAATAGTTGCCTTCAAATATTTGGAAAGCAGACTAACATGTGTGGAATCAGATTCAATGGTCCCCACAGATATTGTTGGATCTCATCTGCTAGAAGGCTAATAATTTCCATGAAAGACAAAGTTATCTGCCTCAGAAAGTAGAAAACTTCTATCATTTGTGTTCTCAAAACATATCCTGACAAAAACAGAAATTTTAAGAGGAATTAAACATCAGAAAGTTTTTCTTTTTTTTCAGATTTCATCTAACCCTGATATGATATAAATCTTTATTTGTGTTTAACCTCTGCAAATTAGGTTTGGCATCCAAAACAAAGTCATATTCTTATTATATAAATGTTCCACTCATTTATTGGTGTGAAACTATGAAATCAACTTGTTCTTTCTTTGCATTATCTGTAAACAAAATTTCTTTAGGTTAAAGTCATTAATCTTTTCAGCTGTGCTGTAAATCTGACATCTCAAAAGGGTTCTTTCATTTTGGTAGAATTTGTATTTCATCTAGCACATTGCAAAATGGACTTGCTATCACATGGTGAAATCTGCAGTTTAATAATTCATCAAAATGTGTGGCAGCCAATGGATTTTCTGAACCCTCCCTTTGCCTGTACTTGAATGATTTTTGCCTTTGTTCTGTATCATAAAAAGGGTCTTAACATGTGGAAGAAATCATCAGAAACTTGAACAAGATTTTATTTTTATACATATAAAATTGAACAAATTATTGACAATGACAGGGCTATCAAGGAAGTTTGGCATCCATCTGGGGAGGTTCTCCCAAATAGCCACCACATTTGACCAATCCTCAGACAAGTCAATGGGTGCCAACATTAAGTAAGCAGTCTCTGGACAGTCACTTTCCATAGTGCAGTCAACCAAGCATCCAGATGTTGCCACTTCTGGTGTTACTTTTTCAGGGGGAGAGGGGGAAAGAAAATGTGTGTCAACCAAGTAACTGAGATCTGAAGCTGTACTATTCCCTATACATCCACTGTACTTTTTGTTTTATTTCTAGAGAAAATCAAAAGAAAAATATTCAGTGTCAAAAATCATGTGGAAAACATGAGGAAATCAAAAGTGCATTGGCCTAGCAATGATATCTTAAAACAATACCTTGAGCCCTTGCTAGTGCATTTGATTAGTGTGTATGATATTCATTTATTGTTGTGAAGGTGAATATTTGAGCCAACTATGGCCTTACAGTATTAGCCAACTTCATAGTTAATGAAATGCAAAGACATACCTAATGCATCCTTTAGCTGTATATGATGTCAACACACTCAATGTTCAGTCCTCAAATGGAATTAAATAATATAATCAGTGAGATTGGAGAAGTGATTTATTATCATAGTTTGATAGAATGTGTTTAACCTGTGGTGATCTATTTAACAGACCCTGATGATAAGCTTTCAAATGATTAACCTTAAATGCACATCATAATTTACCTGGCAATCCATTCCAAAGTACTATTTTGCTAAATCACATTAAGGAAGATGAGCTATGAATTCTAATATATATTATAATGGGGATAGATAAGTAATCCTCATTTTTGGAGAAACAGGTTGCAAACTAAATGAAATATCAATTTTGATGTGTAATGTATACTTATATACGTACAGAATTTACAAGTAATCTTACAGTCTTACCTTACATAAACAAATTTCATTTTAATGTTCCTTGAAATGATTGTTTTTATCATAAGAATAATTCTTCAATAATTTAATTCCTATTGCATATGTTTATTTATATTTCAATAATTTAATTATAGTTAAAATTCAATTAGCTGGAAAGGAAAGTTCTTCACAGAAAATCAATGAGAGATCCAATACAGATATTTTTTCTATTTTAAGTTATTTTAGAGCTACACTTGGCAAGTCTATATTATTAGTATTTAACTGCATATCTATTATGTAGGGGAAAAAGGGCACAAAATTTATTCCTTCTTCTTGAGAAGCTAACATTAAATTATATTAAATTATTTAAATCTCATGTTTATTTTTAATTTTTCATTTCAAATAAGTGATTCTCTGTTTATTCTTTCATGGCTATTAATTTCTTCAAAAATAAAGCCCACAATTCTTTGAAGAATTTTGCTTGTTATGCAAAAGGCCTAAGAGCATATTTTGTATAACCAGTCCCATCTCTGTTCCCTTTCCCTTTTAATTTCTCCTCTACCCTAGAATTTCCCAATAGGATTTTCAGGGTTAAAATATATTTAGTTTAAAAAATTAAACCAAACCCCCCAATATAATACATTAATGCACTTTTGTGAAATTTCCAAGCACTAGAGGATGTAATAGGGTTTTTCTTAAGCTTAATGGACCCCAGACACCTTTCATTACTGAATATATCTTTCAAATAATTCTCTAAGGAATACATTTTGTAAAATGCTTCAACTGCAACTATGGCTTTTTTGTTTGTTTGTGTTAGACAACAGGCAGATGTTTAACCTTTCTGCCTGTTGTATGGAAAACCTTCTCTGCATTTCTCCTACTGTTAAAACTTCGTGCAGCCTCCTTCAAGGCTCAGTTTCATTGTCACCTCTTTTTCATATATTCCCCTTGCTTCCACAGGTTATGACAATTCATTACTGTCATTGGATCTTGCATAGGTTTTTGTGTTTTTCTCTATCTTAGTAGTTTTCGTATTATTTCATTATTTTCATATATCATCAAATCTAAGGCATAATTAGTTGTATCATATACCAAAATTTTTAATCCTCTCAGAAACAAAAACTCACTGTTGATATAATTAATAGATACTGTTTCATTCTACTTAGAATTATCTTATACTAGTATAAATGTGCCTCTAGGTTTATTTAAACATATTTTTTATGATATCGTATTGTTGTGCATTAATAAGAACAAAAATATAAGCGTAATAAAGGGAGTAAAATGTTTCTAAAACTATCCTGAATCGTTTGACTTTTACTAAATTATTTTTAAACTTGGGTTGTCAGCATTTGCTATTCAGAATCATTCTTTGCTCTCAAGAGGATTGATAATTTTCTTAAGAGAACGCACCAGTACTATGTTTAGGGTTTTACCCCAAGCCACAGCCTGTCATTTTTTAAGTTTTGATGCTGGTATTTTCTTGATCATACAAAAAGGTTTCATGCATGTGAAAACAATGATAACTCTATGACAACAGAAGCTTGACAAACTAACATTGTAGTACACTATTGATTGTAAAACACAACCTAACTTTAGATATGTTGCAATATGATAAATATGGACCTTAGAATTGATAAATTATGGTATTTTTCCATTTCCCCAGTAAGCAATATACCTCTTCAGAGCAGGACTTTATCATTTTCAGAAATATCCACTGGCATTCTCAACACTATCCCCCTGACACATGCACACATTTTTTTTGCCACATTTCTGAGAATCAATATGCTCTTGTTGATTGCCTTTGTATGAATTATCCACTACTGAGCTGTATGACACATATTCACTAAACACTTTCGATGTTATGAATTGTAAAATAAATGATGAATGGGTGAATAGGCTTGTACAAGTTTGGAATAATTGAACAATGTTTCACTGAGTCTTAAAGATTTCCTCTTAGTAACCAGGTAAGTTTGCAAGTATTGAGCCAATGTGCTCTTTAAAATTTAAGAGGCTTCTTCGAGCTCTATATGAAGCCAAGAAGTCTGATTGCTTACTGTTATTCATTAATATCTATAATGACCAAACAATAGAATAATATATTTCCTGGTAATTTCGATCCATACTGATAGAAAATTTTTCTGCATCAATTACACTCAGCAAAGAGCTCTACTAATTTATAGGAACATTGTTTTCATATGTATGTTAAAAATACAGAGAATCTGCTTCCTAATGAGTAAGTCTGTTTCTGTGGACAGATGGAACATTGACCGAAGTATCTGAGCAGTCTTTAATGCTAATAGAAAATAGTGACTTAAAAAAAAAATTAACCTCATTTTACTCACACAATTCAGCAATCTTCTAATTTGATTTGTTTAATGATAATTTAACATGCTATGAAAATTTGTCTGGAACTATTTTCAAATTCAAAACAGAAAGTAAAGTTAATACTCCCTAAGCAGATGTTTTTATCTTGAAGAAACTGTTGTTTATCAGAAAGCCACAGCAGATATCATGGGTCAAAATATCATAATCCAGAAATTTGGGATTTTTGGACCTTAAGTAAAAATGTTATTCATAATAATCTGCCATTTTTGTTGTGGAACATTTAAGCTAACTTTTTAAATATTGATAAAACATTTAAAATAACTTTTAGGAAACACTCAATTTGAGACAAGAATAATTTATGCAAAAATCTCACTCTCTGTTTAATAAGTGTGTTGTATGATTCATTTTCTGAGTTTGACATGAGCAAAATACGGATGCTCGGCATCAAAATTTAAATAGGAGTTAAAATAAACCAGTTATATTTAGAAAGGTATAAACACATTTTTTTCATTTTAACAAACAGTACCTCTTAAAATAGAAAAAAGAGATAAATACAAATAATGAGTTAAATATTGCAGTCTACTGAGTCATGTAATATACTTCCATTCAAAGGAATAAACATGGCAATGAGAGTTTGATTTGGAATCTAAATAAGGAATAATTTTGACAATGTTTTTCACATAGTGACATCTTTTTTCAATTTTGCCTCCAGAGTGGAACTATAAAAAATTAGTTTGCTGTCATCTTGTCATGTCCAAAATAGCCAATATATATTTTTGCATGCCCGCGCGCGCGCGTGTGTGTGTGTGTGTGTGAACACACCAGAACTTAGTAAAGCCAAAAAGAACATTGTCCTAAAACATTTTGAGTATAAAAAATATGAGAGTCTAAGCTACTGTTAAAATATTTAAAAGTATATCATCAGTCTTTATTAATTTAATGAACTATTTAACACTTTAAAATTTTGCAGTGTTTTTTACTTATTCTCTTGTAGTAAGCACAAAAACTATTTAATTTGCTTATATAATTTCTGTTATTGACTGGCTGGTATGTCAATACATATTGCACAAATTCCTTTGAGGAGTTTTGGAAGTAGCCTCAATTATTTTGTGAGGGAAATGGGATAACCACTATGCTATGGAAACTTCACCCTCAATTATTTTGTAATGATAGTTAGCATATACATTAAATACTAAGAACTGAAACATAATTAATGAATTCTAATTTCTGTATCATTCTCAGAAACTAAGAAGGTTGAGCAACTGTGTCAACTATTTTTAACATGGAGAATTTACTTCTAAAAAGGCTAGCATTGTGTACTGTAAATGCATCACTATTTTTTATATGTAGTCACTGTAAAATAATTTAATATAAATAATTGAGTCATTTAATTAAAATATATGAATTTCATAAAAATATCACTATGTTCAATGAGAATATAAATCTTGATTATTTCCTGTATTTCAATTATTATGCCATTTAATTATGGAGGAAACTGGAAGGAAGGTATAGTCCATGTATATATATTTTTTAATTGAAGAAATCATCATATTTTAACGGAGCAGTGCTGTTGCAATGCACAAATCCAATACTGCTATTTGAAAAAGGACTCATCTGGAAGTTTATTTATTTCCTATTCTAATCTCATTATAGTGTACATTCTCAGCTAAAAAGCTAAAAATAACCAAACAATATAGCAGCAATGAACACACATGTACACAAAAGAAAATCTACAGATTTCTAATCTCACTTGCAGCTAGGTTGTTTCTGGATCATTTAGATTCTACAATCTGATGCATATCCGTGATTTTTGATTCAGAACTGAATTAAATGATAGGAAAAAAGCATCATGCAAGGCATCCATTTATTGATACAAACTGCAGCAAGGCTTCCTGAGATGGTGGCTTCCCAAGGCTTCAGCAACAGCTTGGTCAATCATGGCAGTAACAGTATAACCCAAGAGTCTGAGAATTATTGCAGGAAACTTGATGTAGAACCTACTACAGTAGGACTATAAATGATTTGTAAGCTGCCTTGGACTTGGTTATATTCATTTGTGCAAGAGTGCTTTCTTTTATTTGCAACTGACCTGTGAGTATTACAGCAGTAGCTGTTAAGAATATTTATAGCTTTCACTCTCACAAAGAAATGAGTCATTTTGACTGGTAGCCTGATGCTTTTTTAGATATAAAGGTGGTGAGCACTCATCTACTATTAAAGGATGGGAAATGATCTGAACTGCATTTTTAACTGGATCTCTCGTGCTGCTCTACTGAGCAAAAGTCCAAGGAGCATCAAAGAAGAAGTACAGAAACAAATGGCAAGTGAAGAAGAGAGAATTCCTCAAAGGTCATTCTATAATGCCAGGATTACTCTAATGCTAAAAACAAAGACATTAGAATAAAAGTAAAGTACAGAACAATCTCCTCACAAGCACAGTTACAAAAATTTTTAATATAGTAGTAGCAAATCTATTCCAGCAATATATAAAAAGTATAATACATCATGACCAAGTTGGATTTATCACAGTATGCAAGGTGGATGTAACTTTTGAAAAATCACCTTTCAAAGTATGTATGTGAGGACGATGTAGCTTTTGAAAATCATTCAATCAGTATTAACAGATTAAAACAGAAAAAAAGATCATCTCAATAAATGCTGAAAATATTTGTCAAAATTCAACAATAATGGATATTTTTTAAATCTCAAAATATTCAGAAAAGAAGGGAAATGAATCAATCTTTTAAAGGCCATATATGAAAAGGTTCTGCTTCAATGCTGGCTGTTTGAAACCATGGGAATGGATTGGGTTGCCCAAAGATACCATGTATTAATCAAATGAGAAGAGATGACCTAGGGACAGACCTTTTGTTAAATTGAAAATCAGATAAACTAAGTGAAGTATGGCACAAACTATTCAAAGATGTTTGAGAATCTGTTGAAAGTGATCCACGTGCTGGAAGGGCTACAACAAGCAGAACACCTGAGAATGTTAAACATGTACGGGTTAGGTTAAGAGACACCGGGAGAACTGTGTGAGGTCCTAAGGTGCCTAACTTTGAAGGGGACTGAGGCATCATTGTTCTATGTGCACTGCTTCTTGTATCTTGTATCTTCCTCAATAAATGTCTCTATATTTCATATTACATGGCTGTCTACATTCCGGACAGACCTTTTGTGTGTGTGTGTGTGTGTGTGTGTGTGTGGTTATGTGTGTGTGTGCATGCGGGTGTGTGAATATAATTTTTTTTTTTTTTTTTTAGAAAAGATGGTTAAACACCAGCAAATATTTCAATGAAACATATGAAAGATAAGGACTTAAACAAGATATGGCAATTAGGTCTTGGCTATCTTTGGAAAAACTATTTTGGTAGAATTACAAGGATAAAGTTACATTGCAGGAAATCGACCGGTGGACGTGAGGCATTTGAGACAACAAACATCAACTACACTACCTACATTAAGAATTTTGGTGATAAATGCATTCATTGTGATGGCTTTAGAATGACCTCTGTACCATTTGAAATCCTTACTTAATATAAGAAAGACATGTAAGTATTCATTTCCTAAGAATAATGTGTCAATGGAAAGCAAAAGCTTATAAATACACCAGAGAGAAATAGCTATTATAAAAACAGGATCTTGAGAGAAGAAGGGTGGCAAGAGATCAGAAATTGTGGTTATAACAGGGTTGGTAGTGAAGATTTAAAGGTTTTTTATTTATCTTTAAAAATATGAAGTAAAAATTAGTTTTAGTATGGTTTCAAGAGAGTTGTGTGTTTTAAAACTACTTAAAATAGCATAAAAACTATACAGATAAATCACTGGACAGACAGTTTCTGGGTATTTTATAAACTTCAAATTAACAAATAAGAATGGAAAATAACATAAAATAATAACTTAGAATAGATCCATTGTTTCATTAGAGACACTACTCTCAGGTTTTCTGGCTTGTTCTGTTTATTTCTCTGTAGTCTTTTTCTAGGTCACAGAGCACATCAATATTTGTATTCCTTTGGAATCAAGAAAAGTGTTTTTAGGATTTGTGTAGATATTACAGCAGTGATCTTTTTTAAGCCTACCAAGAGTACTCTTCCATTTTATTCTAAAATGTGATTCTGCAAGCCATCGTTTTCTATAAATGTTAACATGCTAACAGCAGCTGAATGTTACTGGAAGAACCTCAATTGAATTAGCATTGCAGATACCTTGGAAGTTATTTAAGAATGAAGAATACATTCTGTATATATTACGTGGTGCAAGTATATTCAATTACTGGATAGGATTTTTGTTTCAAAAAATTCTAAACCACTATTGTATCCCCCAGCACTATGAATATTAATACATTTTGTTTGGCAAAAGTTGGTATAATAATTTGACATAAAAAGCAGAAACCATTAAAGAGACAATCATTTTGCTGCCTATAGATTTTTCAGGTCTGACACACTTTACTGTGTTAAAAATATGAATGCTATGTTTTTAGTGTTTACTTTTATATTTAGCATTTTTATATTCACTACTCAAAGATGAACAAATGGAATAAATTATTTACCCTTACATTACTTAAATTCTAGAGGATTGTTTATACTTAGGGCTTCTTAGTTATTTTAATTAAAAGTTTTCCTGCTGTCTTAGTGACTTCTAAACCAAGAAACAACCTCAAATTAAATTTTAAACATTTTTTTTGATCCTTCTAAATGAAGAGATGCTAGAATACCATGAATTTAAGGAGGGATCTGTCTCTGAAATAATTTTAGTTCTTCCATATTACAGGTGTAGAGTTGGAGGCATAGTCAATATTTCATGATGACATGTCCCAAAATAACTTCTAGGACAAAACATTTAAATGAGAATGAGATAAAAGCCACTTTTGAATGGGTTGAGTTTTCCTTGTTGATTTTCCTGAGTTCTTCATAGATTATAGTTATTGGCCTTTTATCAGTATATAGCATGCAAATAGTTTCTCCCATTCTTTAGGTTGTCTATTCATTCAAATAAGAGTTTCCTTGGCTGTGCAGAAGCTTTTCAATTTGATCAGGTCCCATTTATTTATTTTTGTTGTTGTTGTGATTGCTTTTGGGGTCTTATTCATAAATTCTTTGTCTAGGCTGATGTCTATAAGAGTTTTTCCAACATTTTCTTCTAGAATTCTTATAGTTTCCTGTCTTAGGTTTAAGTCTATTATCTACTGTGAATTGATTTTTGTGAGACGTGAGAGGTGTGGATTCTGTTTCAGTCTTCTACATGTGGTTATCCAGTTTTCCCAGCACCATTTATTGAATAAGGATTCTTTTCCCCAGTGTATGTTTTGGTCTGCTTTGTCAAAGATCATATGGCAATATGAGAATGGTTACATATCTGGGTTCTCAGTCCTGCTCCATTGGTCTATGTCTCTGTTCTTGTGCCAATATCATGCTGTTTTGGTTACTATAACCTTGTAGTATAGCTTGAAGTCTAATAAATTGATGCCTCCCGATTTGATTTTTTTTTTATTTTTTTTATTTATTTTTTTTTTTTGCTTAAGGTTGCTTTTGCTACATGGGGTCTTCTCTGGTTCCATAAAAAGCATAGAATTATTATTTCTAAATCTGCAAAAAATGATGTTGGTATTTTAATAGGGATTGCATTGAATCTGTAGATCACTTAGGGTAGTATACACATTTTAACAATATTGATTTTGCTGATCCATGAGCATGGTATGGTTTTCTACCTGTTTACATCCTCTGCTATTTCCTTCCTCAGTGTTTCATAGTTCTCCCTGTAGAGGTCTTTCACCTCCTTAGTTAAATATATTGCTAGGAATTTTATTTTCTTAGTTGCTACCCTGAAAGTTATTGAGTCTTTGATTTGGTTCTCAGTGTGACTGTTGTGAGAGTATAGGAATGTTTTGCGTACATTGATTGTGTAACCTGAGACTTTGCTGAATTTATTTATCAATTCCAGTATTCTCTTGGCGGAATCTTGGCTTTTTTGAAAAAAAGCCCAAAAACAACAAATGTTGGCATGGATGCAGACAGATTGGAACACTCATACACTGCTTGTGTGACCACAAACTAGTACAACATCTATGGAAAGTGGTATGAAGACAACTCAAAGAACTAAAAGTAGAACTACCATTTGATCCAGCAATCCCAATACTGGGTATTTACTCAAAGGAGAAAAAGACATTCTTTAAAAAAGACATCTGCACTCGAATCTTTATAGCAGCACAATGCACAATTGCAAAGATGTGGAAACAACTGAAGTGCCCATCAAACGATAAGTGGATTAATAAAATGTGGTATATGTACACCATGGAGTACTATTCAGCTATAAAAAAAAATGTTGAACTACCTCTGGTATTATCCTCAATGGAGCTGGAGCCCATTCTTCTAAGTGAAGTATCATAAGAATGGAAAAACAAACATCACAGGTACTCACCATTAAATTGTTATTAACAGATTAACACTTTTATGCACATATGGAAGTAACATTCATGTGGTGCTGGGTAGGTGGCTGGGGCGGGAGAGGATGGGATGGGTAAATGCACACTTAGTAGGTGCAGTGTACAATATGTGGTGGGTGGGCATGATTGTAGTTCTAACTGAGGCAGTGCACAGGCAATTTATGTAACCAAAAGCAATTTATGTAATCAAAGCATTTGTACCCCTGTAATACTATGAAATTAAAAAAAAAATTCACACATGAGGGGTAAAAAAATTAAATGAAAATGAGAGAAAAAGTTAGGAGGAGGGAGGAAGATGAAGAGATGGGGGTAGTGGAACGGGAGAAGAGGGTAATGAGAGAGAAATACTCACTGAAGTGAATGGGATTCTTAACAAAAATAAATGATTATCACTCTGGCTACCTCAGGCAAAAAAAAAAAAAAATGACAAGAAATTATAAGGATACATGGCTATCTTCAAATATCCAAGCCATGGATACAGTTGGGTCTCAGGAACAAACTGGAACCAGGGACTACAATATTTGCCATGTTCATGAACTTGTGACCAGTGCAGTTACTCAGAGCTGCTCACTCAGAAAGTCCTGTGCTTAAGGTTTAATGTTCTGTTATTGCCATCTTAAAATTCTTAAGCATTTCATCTTTGAAATTGTATGGTTTAAGTTAAGTTTGATAAGACAATGGAGCATTTCAGGGCTTAGAGATTAGGCACCTATGTGGTCTTCCCTCTCACTGCCTCCCTCATCCCAGGTTACCCCTCCCTGTCCCCTGGAAACCTGCCCTGGCTGTACCTACCCTCAGCTCCCCAGTGACCCCTGCTGCCTCTGTCCTATGGAAGCCTTAGCTCCTGCACTGTCACTCATTCTGCAGGTTGAGACTGTCCTGTAACAGTAAGTCAGTTATCGAGTGTGTCCCAGCACAGAGGTCACAATCCCTTGGGGGTCTTCTGTCACTATGAGGTGGAGTGATGTGCTTGTGGAAAGAAATTGCTTTTCCTTCCCCTAGCTGAGTCACAACACCTCAGTCCAGTGGCTGGCAACAAGGGGGACCCAGAATGCGTGCATGAATGGGTGCTTTGCTTGCCTTGTAAGTATCCTCATTCACAAGGGAACACAACATTAAACAGGAAATAAACAAGCGCCATGAAAGTGAAGAGAGAGACTACAGAAGAAAAGCTAAAAGTTTTATATTTCAATACCTTTAGCAGCTCTTTTTCCTGCTTTTTGAAGAAGAGGTTATATGTTTTGATTTTGCACTGGGCCCACAAATTATGTAGCCAGCCTGATACCAGTAATACTCTTTCTATTTACCACATCTCTGTTGTTTTCTAAATATTTAATTTATTCTTGAATGTCTTTTTCCAGTTCAACTCTTAGTTTGATATTCTGACCCCTAAGGCAAACACTCATGCGTATTTACAAACACACACAAATATGACTGCAGGGAGTACTTTAGTTTTTATGTCAGTTACCAGTACCAAGAAATAATTTATTCCCAGAGAAGCAACTCTGAACTATCTTTGGTCAAGTTTGAACATGCCTGCTACTATTTTAACCACATAAATCTTGTGGGTAGAAGAAAAGTTTCCAGAAAAAAGCGGGAATTATGTCAACTACATGGGTAATAGAGGAAAATGCAGGCTAATATGGTCTCAGGTTGAGCAGGAATTTTCAAAGTATCCATGTAAAAATAAATTTCAAAATAAAAATGATGATAAAATTCAAAAATAAATCTACTATCCTTTAAAATATACCATAAACTAAATTGATAATAAGCACCTTGGCACATGTATGGGAAAGTTATATCTCACAACTATGAGGGTAGCTTGGTATCAGACCTTTGTGTTCCCCAATATGCACTAGAACTGAGACCACTGATGGAAATATAACTTGCTGTATAAAATATAAAAATGCAAACCAATACATTTCTCTACTGTTTGCATTAGAATATTTGTGTAAACCAGTTTAACCAGGCAACCAATTTTCTTATCTGCACAAAAAGTTTTCTTATTCACACAACAATTTTCTGACCTGGAAAGAATAGTTTTTTTATAAGGCAATCCATTTTGTTTATAAAAATTTGTCTCAGACCCTTATTCTACTACAATGTATACTCTCTTATCCTGAATTATAATATTATGAATTAGCCTAATTCGAAGGTTGTACTTCAAAATCCAAACCTACAAATACCCTTCCCTAATTTCTACCTTTTGAAATACTACAGATACACTAAGACTTGTCAAGATAATGGTCTTATTAGGGAAAGTTTATTCAACTCAGTTTGCTTGTTCACAGATATTTTTAGGGTATCTCCATGGAGTAGGTAAGCCAACAATCTTGGAGATTCCAATATCATCAAACCAAACCTCCTCAACAAAATTGCAATGAACAAGCTCACCTGAGGCTTCTTGGGCCCCCTGCTTGGGGGTCTCTCCATCATGATGGAGAGGTAGGTTCCACGCTGTATTTTAGTAATGTTTTTTTTTTTTTTTTTTTCTATTGAGCTCACAAATGTCTCAATCTCTTTTGGGAAACTTTAAACGAAAGTTAATAGTGCAGAAACAGAATTAATAACTTCATGAACCAGCTCTGATGAACAATGAGTAAATACTATTGTTAGACTGGCTTCTGTATGAGAAAAACTTCTCCTTTGACACATACCAAAACCTTATGAAGCTTTCCTCAGTGTTGTTTTGCTTTAAGAAAATGTGGCATTGAGACACATGCTTTTTCAAAAATTTTCATCATTTGGAGATTATAAAGCTCTGCAATTAGAGATGGCTACATTAGTTTGGGGGCCTGAGACATGAGGTACAGAAACCATATAGCTGATCAATTTACCAGACTTCAAGCTATACTACAAGGCTATGATGATTAAAACAGCATGGTATTGGCACAAGAACAGAGACATAGACCAATGGAAAAGAACTGAAAACCCAGATATAAAACCATCCTCATATATCTATCTAATCTTTGACAAAGCAGACAAAAACATACATTGGGGAAAAGAATCCTTATTCAATAAATGGTGCTGGGAAAACTGGATAGCCACATGTAGAAGACTGAAACAGGATCCGCACTTTTTGCCTCTCACAAAAATCAACTCACGTGGATAACAGACTTAAACCTAAGGCATGAAACTTTAAGAATTCTAGAAGAAAATGTTGGAAAAACTCTTATAGGCATTGGCCTAGGCAAAGAATTTATGAAGAAGACCCCAAAGGCAATCATAGCAACAACAAAAATAAATAAATGGGATCTGATCAAATTAAAAAGCTTCTGCAGTATCACGAGACCAAACAGACAACCTACAGAATGGGAGAAAATATTCACATGTTACACATCCAATAAAGGGCTGATAATGAGAATCTATTTAGAACTCAGGAAAATCAGCAAGAAAAAATCAAACAACCCTATCAAAAAGTGGGCAAAGGATGTGAAAAGAAACTTTTCAAAAGAAGATAGACTAATGGCCAACAAACATGAAAAAATGCTCAACAGCTCTAATCATCAGGGAAATGCAAATCAAAACCACAATGAGATATCACTTATCTCCAATGAGAATGGCCTTTATCAAAAAGTCCCCAAACAATAAATGTGGGCGTGGATGCAGAGAAATAGGAATACTCATACACTACCTGTGGGACTGCAAATTAGTACAACCTCTGTGGAAAGTAATATGGAGATACCTCAAAGAGATACAAGTAGAATTACAATTGTATACCAAATTCTTATAGGTTCATTTTATTTTAAGTCCTTTCCTCCTCCAGATTAGACTTAATTCTTACATATATTCACTTTATAACTATAATATATGTTTATCTTTCAAAATCCCCTAATTTCACCAAGAATAATTTCAAATTTTAGTACATCTTTTGGAGAATTTTCAATATAAACAAAATTGTTTTCTTGAGAGGAACATTAGAACTAAATGGTAGCAAAATTCCCAACATCTAACGGTTTGTATTTTTTTATTGCAGGAGGAAGCTTATACCCATCTGAGTGAATCCTACCATTGCAATTACTTTTCCCTGGTTTAATACCTTTATGTCTCCTCGTGACTCACATCACTATCCTTCATGTTGGCCAGAAATCCTTGAGGCTATATTACAACTTAAGGTTTAAACTCACTTCACAAAAGGCCAACCCCATTATGGTCGAATTTAAGATGTAGGCTCAGTCTGACCTGAGATCCAGTGTTAAAGACATTCCAAAGCCCAGAAAGGATACAGAAAAATTCATAGAGAAAATTAGGTTTATTCTAGTCACATATAACCAAAAATCTCTGGCCCATAGCAATTGGTTTAGATGTTAGTAGGAGCTTCACGTAAAAATAATTCAAAGTGAATCTGGGAAAACTCACCTAAAAGATCCCAAACTTTACAATACAATAGAGGAGTTAAGAAAAGCTGTAGTTGAATTCCAGCAGATTCTTTTCCATTTTATTTTCTCAAATGTTTTGTAGCCTTTATTTATTCTAACAGAACTCCTACTCACATTAGGGTTAGCTTTGAGATGACATCTACTCTATGAGAAGAAAAAGGATCAATTGACAACAGATGAGCAAAGCTATTTCTGTAAGATGATTCTACTAATTTGATGTAAAATCAGAATCATTGATGGAAGTATTAACAGTTAGAACTTGATATTTTTAATTTCTATGATCTCAGAATTTCTATCCCAGATGATATTTCTCAGATAAAATTATGTCAATCATTCAGGAAGGAATGATGAGAAATGTACCGTTGAAAAATAATTATGAAAAATAAAAGTGTAGTTAGCTAAGAACAAGATGGTTATGACATTTGTAACAATACATTTGTCTTCTAAATATGTAAAATATTGCACAAAACATGAGTCATGCATGTTTTACATACTTAAGTCATTCCGAAACATTGAGAACCAGTGCTTAAGTGTTTAACCATTATAAAATACCCTCTAAAACATACTTCATGGTAACATAAAAGGGACTTATTAGTCACCTAACAAAATCTAGACAGTTGTTTTTTGTCAGTGTTCAATTTTCTGCTTTCATGAATTGTCATATTCAAATGTATCAAGTATTTTTCATCTTGTTAAGAAATTATATGTTCTGTGGTGTAATGTACTATTGGACAGGATGGTGGTATTCTGTTTAAATCTTTTGTTTGCTGATATATAAGCATGACTTATACCTTGGAATACCCTATAAAATATTTTTTTCCTAAAAAGAATTACATGTGTGCAAGTATATAGATATTAAAAGGACAGGCTCTGAGGTCACACCATCAGGGTTCAAAGCTTGACACTTAATACCCCAAGGATGCTGGGCCTTAATTAACTCTGTGAGTCCCAGTATTCTAATTAGTTAAATAGAGTTAAAATCATATCTTGTACGATTATTAGGAGAATTAATTGAGCTAACATACAGGGGACTTAGAACATGCAGAGTTAACATGTAACATGTGTTTTGTTATTGCTACTGTTATTATTACACAGTTCATGCAAGAATAGTTTTCAAATGAAATTCAAATATTGCACCCCCCAAAGTTACCATGACTTTTCTGCTGGTGATACAAAAATATCTCAGATTCTGTTAGAACTGTAATTATCATTTTAAGATCAGTCATTTTACTATAACCATATAGCTGATATTTGTAGAAAAACAAGCTTAAGAGAAGTTAAAATAATAGAGAGTATGAAAGAAAAAGATAATCTTTCTCGGAACAGTTCTGATTTTCTGGCAGCCATAAAGAATATTCCCTGAAGAATATGCTTTGAAGAAGAGGTTCTTCAGCCTCTTAATAAACAGTGTGTCCTAAAAGTGTCCATACAAAGGAAAAACTCTGTAAAATTTTGTAATGAATATTTTATAAATAAAGGTACATTTAGCTACAATTTTCCTTTTTCCCTACATATGGCAACTTTTGGGACATCCTGTATAATACCTGTACAACTCCCTCACATCTTAGACGTATTGTTGTGGCATCAAATTTGTATCACTGCAGTCCATAACCATTTTGGCACCAAGGACCAGTTTCATGGAAGACAATTTTTTCACAGATGAGAGGTGGGCAGGGTATGGAGGCGGAGCTCAGGTGGTGATGTGAGTAATAGGAAGAGGCTGTAAATACAGATCAAACTTTGCTCCCTAACCTGTCGCTCACCTCCTGCTATGCAGCCCCCCACCCCGCCCCGCCTCAGCTCCTAAATTTCATTAGTTTCACAGAAGACAATTTTTCCACGGATTGGCCGGCAGCGGCAACAGACCTCTGCCGCAGACCAGCACCTGTCCGCATCCTGGTGTTTGGGGACTGCAGTTGTATCAGACAGCATTCACTAAGTTCTGTTCCAGTAGCATAGCCTTAATATCTCAATGCCTTAGCATAAGCAGCATTTATTTTTGACTCACATTGCATGGAACTACAAGTCATTAGACTGTCTTTAGCCTTCTTCCCCATACATCATCTTTGTGCTAAGATCCAGGTCGAATGAGCATCTTTTAACTGTTACACATACTTCTTATATGGGGTTGGCGGGGACAGAGTAAAAGAGCTGGAAAATCATGTAATGCCGCTTAAAGTTTTTGCTTAAAATATGTAAAGCACACTGTTACAACTTTTCACAGTCAATTGGCCACAGCTGGTCACATAACCAAGCGGATGTCACGGGGGGAGGAAAGTAAAGCCCACCTTTCAAGTAAGTCACTACAAGTCTCAGGGCAGCTGACTGAGATGTGTAATATGGCAAAGGAGAGCAAATAATTAGGAACAATTTTGAAATGTATCACAAGGGGATAATTTTTTATGGTATATCTCTTATATGCAATATATTCTTCAGTTTGGTTTTGTTATATATTTGCAGAATCTTCCTTTAGTAGATAAGCTGATAAACTTCAAACCTCCTGAAAAGCTAATAGGTTCATGTTAATCCTGTCCTAATATTTAAATTAAGCACTCTATCCCAACCAAGTTCTGCTTTGTCAATGGAATGCTAGAGGGAGTCTGGAAGTCTGGAGGAAGAAGAGATTGCACCCACCTGTTTGCTTCCCATTCTTGACAGTGTCCTGACAGCAGCACTCCTTCATCCTGGCAGCAGCAATTTATTTCAACCTACAAAACCAGCTTTGCCTTGCCCCTTTAGATAACCCTGAGGATTCAACATGAGCTGAGCCCTGCACATCTATCAGAGGTCTAAGTTGCAGGGCTTCCTGGTGTCTCCTCCAAGCTTTCAAGAGATGATAATGGCACCCTCTTCCCTAAGGGTGGTAGCCAGTCTTTTTACCCTTGTGATTTCATTTTGCTGAGTATTTTAAAAATAATTATACAAAATTTTTTGTAGTAGTCTCTATTAAAATAATTAATGCAGAGCTGTCTTCTGACTGGACCCTGATTGCTAAAGTTCCTCTTTACAATACTGAAATGCTGTTGAGATTTTCTTCCCACAATTACTCCCTTTTCAAAAATCACAAATGAAGTACTTTGGAAAGGGAGGTTAAGGATAGAAGCGCAGACCCACTTTCCTTCAGGAGGACAAGATCGAACAGGGCAGTGTGACAATAACAAAAAGCTTTCACTAGTATTTGGTTCCCCGTTGAGCCAATCGTATTAAAAACAGATTACTGATCAAATATTCCAACTGTAGTCCCTGTTTTCATTTTCTGTAAATTTACGCAGTCACCTGTCAACTGCTGATATCAGAGCCAAACACCAAGTAACCTGGCCTGCAGAAGGAATTGGATATGCCATTTACCAATTTTGCTGCTACAAGTGATATTTTTTAGCTCATATTTTACCTAAGAAGTAAACTCTCTTATCTTCATGATATTTAATGTATGACATGACAAGAAAATGCCTTCACTCAGAGTCTTGCCAGAGTCTCTTCCTAACACTGTTTTTGACAGCTCATTTTTCTTGTGTGTCATACTGCTTTAACCTGAGATATAGTCTCAATATTTCATTGCATGGAGAATTGATAAATATTCACAATGACATTTCAGGACTATTGTCAGATTTGGGCAAAGTGAAGAACCACGCCAAAGTGCAACGCTCTTTAATCAGGTCCTGCATGCAGTCTGACATTGTCTCTGCTCTTCTCTTTCTCAAGCTAACGATTCAAAACTGTTCTCACTTTTAGCATATTTTTCTTTCTGAAAAATAATATTCTTAATGTCTCTGAATTTGGTTGGCAAAATCTAGCTATCTAAGCTCTCCTTTGTAGATTTAAAGCATGGAAGACCAATACTTTTGTTTTTTTGATTCCTTATTTGGTTGTTGGTTTTGGTTGGGGGTGCCTGATGGCACCCACATATACAGAGTGCATTAGTCACATCTCCATTAGTGGGGGCATTGTGTCAATACTTCAAATCATCCACATTTTTGGAGAAAAGACTCACTTTTCTAAATTTTGTCAAAGAAGTGAGGCCAGTTTTCTATAATAGCTTAAAGGAGATAGGAGTGACATACTGGTAAATGTTTAACAATCAGCTTTTTTTTTTTGAGGGGAGCAGAAAAGTGGAGCAACAACGGGCTTTCTACAGGAAACAAACAGATGAATAAAGCCCTGATTTGTATTCTTTGCTGATTTTTATATTGTTAACACTCCCACTATGTCCAGTCTCAGCTATTAATCTGTTGTTAATAAACAAAGTTGGGACAAAATAGCTTTCAAAGGGAAATACAAGTTGGCTCCAACATACCACTGTAAGACAAAAAAATATGCAAATATGCTGTAGTCCAACTTCGAAGCACTCCCCTACCCATTAATCAGAAATAATTCCAGGATAGGTAACTTTTCCTATGTGTGATGATCTTCAGTCTTGTAAACCATACATTTGATTTAGCCACATTTATTGATTACCTACTCTGTTAAAGACATTTTGTTCTAAAAACAAGAAAAAAAAGAAAGTCTCTAGAAAGTCATATTACTACTATTAGCATACTTAAACCTACTGAAACAGCATCATATTACTTTGGGTATTTCAAAGTACAATATATTATTATTTAATATCATTTGTTGCTCAGAAACTAATTGCAGTTATTGTAAAAATTTGTTTTGACCTCAATGTTTTAAACTTGTTGACATAATTCTGTTGATATCATTTTTTAAATTTAGTTTTAATCATGCAATAACTTACCACTGGATTTGGTGATCAAACTGCAAACACACAATATTCAGCAAAAGCTTCTGATAAGGAGTCTAGAAAATAAATTCAACATTTGATGCTGATTATTGAATGAATAAAAAAATGGATAATTTATACATTTTAGACTTTTTCTCACATTTTTGTTTTTCTATCCAAAATTCTATTCTCTCCCACCCTTCCACCAAATTTCCCACCCATTCTCATGGTTTCATAAAACTTTTGTAAGCATATATTATACTTGATGTGTCTCTGTGTGTGTATCTTCCCTCATGTTTATAGAGCTTGAAATAGTTTCTTTTCTCCTTTTAGAAGCAGGCAAATTCTTAGTTTATCAAAGCATGAGGATGTAATTTCTGAAAAATGAGATAAAAATTTTAAAAGATTATAAGGTAGAGAAAAATAGATGCAAAAAATAGATGTCCTAGTGAAAATAGAAGACATTTTCTATTCTAAATAATGGTGATTATAGTCAATGTCTTTCAATTGTTCTCTGACTGTTGGTGTTTTGTTGTGTTTGCAGCTCCATTACAGTTTATTATAGTAGTCTAACTAATCATTATAAGAGAAACGTTTATTTTGACAATGAAGACAATTTTATTGTTCATATAAAATCCTTGTAAACAAAAGATATTTTAACTTGGAATGTAGGTAGCAGTGTCTAATAGTTTCTTTTATATAAAACATTAAATTCTATAAGAAAACAATCATGCTTCTAAATACACATATCTAATATGACTGATTTTTATTAATATCTGATATTTTTGAAATGCTTCCTGTATGCCACTGTTCCAAATATTATTTTGTATGTGTTTTGTATGTACTGTTATGTATACACAGTATATATATGTATGTGTGAATGTATACCCACATTAATTTATCCCTGAAATAAAGCCTGAATTAAAGCCTGCTTTCAGATGAAGATACTGAAGCATGAAGAGATTAAGTCACACAGCTGGTAATTAACGAAGCTGAGATTCAGGCTCTTAGCCTGAGAGCTTAAGAGTAGCACTACCCTGTACCACTACCTCTGTTAACAAATTACCAGCCAGAATGTTGAAAGTATGTGTTGTACTAAGAATTAAATGGATTTTAAAAATGGTTTGATTCAGAAATTTTCAAGCCATGAACCTCTTTATTGCTTTTCATTGTTTTCTCCTGTACTTCTGTGCATTTTCTTTCTATAACTTCCTTTTTCAAAAAAATAAGTTTAAATATTAGGGGAATAAAGATTTTTTTATAAAATTCGTATAAAACTACACATAAATCTTATGAAGTAATGTAAAAACAGAGTTTGATTACTGTTTTCATTACAGAATTACTGTGCTATTGTTACCCTTTCCTTCAAAGAATATCATTTTATTTTATAACATATATGTTTGTTATTATACATTAGGCCATATTCATATAATATAGTCAATGTAATTATATTATTGTTTATTAATATGATATCATTAATACTTCTGCATTAATTCATATCCACATCATTCATTTATTGATAAGTACAGTAATTATAATAGTCATTGAAATAGTTTTATATCTGCCTAGACTGGTTACAACCTCCAATTTACACCAATACAAGTCATACTTTTAATGATCACTTGATTGTTTTTTCATGCACAGAATTCTTTCACACCTCTTAAAGAGCTCCCTGACTTTCATCTGGTCCCAATGATCATTTTCTTTCATCATTTTCTTTTAAAAAGCATATTGGCAGCCTGAAGAAGCATCATGATTTTATATTCTGTACTCTCTGAATATTTGATAAATATATATTGATAATTTTCCTGTGTGGAACTAGGAAAGGCTGTGTATGTCAATCTTTTTGCTGAAATCTATATTTCTAGGTATTATTCCCCAGACCTTTTCAAAATTTCTCTAATGCTCTTAACACAAAATCCTAAAACTAGACTACTGTTGGAAAAGCCCATGATACTGAAGCTACCAACTAAATCCAGATGTGTAAAAAGCCAAACCAGGGTGAAATTATGCCAGAGTTTTGTAGGTCACAATAATTTAGGTATATGGGTACAGAATCAAAAGTGTACAAATATTCCCCAAATGATCTTTTTTTGCTCTCTTTATGAATACTTTGAAGTTCACCTATTGATTCTACTTTCAAGGCTTATTTTCCCTGCTGTAACTATGGGATTCTTTTTTTAATAGCATTTTGTCTTTTACTACACACACAATTTATGAACATTTAACAATATGAAATCAGACCATAAAGGTATAATATGTGCACATATTTTCCAGTTATTCTTTGCTATATAGTTAAAGCTTGTTATACAAGCATTTAGTGAAATGCATTGGAATCCACTAGAGACAATTTATCATATCATTATTATTACTGTTTATTAGTGGTTTACTTGAGTGTAAAGCAGAGTACAATAGTAGACTTCACGAGTTTGAAAATTTTCTTTTAAATCTTTCATTTCAAATTCTTCTGCTTTTCTTATTCAGTTGTATTTTCTTCCCAGTTTGTAATACCCATGCTTAACTATGTAAACTTAACTTCTGGTTTACCAGAAGTAAATAATAAAATGGATTTTATTTTTTCTAATATGTAACTTACATTTATTCATAGTGATTAAAATTGATTAAACTATTATCTGCTAACAACCAAAAGTATTACAATATATGTGAGTGTATATATATGTATATATACACACACACCCCTATACATATATATCTTAACCATACTCTTCTGTTCTCCCCCTAACCTCCCTCTAATATATTCTTGATACTGCTGCTGGGGCAATGTTTCACAGACACAGGTATAAGATTTCATTTTATTATTATAAATGTTTCTATAGAATCCCCATCACAAACAGGATGAAATCATAACATTTTATTGTTGTATATAGATGCCTTCAGGACCCGCTGACTTGTGAGACAATGTGGTTGGCACATAGCAAGAGACGCATACATCTGCATTCCCTTTCATGAAGACCTGATCAAATCTATAGCCTACGGATATTTTGAGGAGGGACAGTGTGAAGACTAAGAGTTTTTGAGGCCAAGAGAAAGTGTTCATATGGGGTCCATTCCTTTGGCTCATCATTGCCATTGTGTAATACTTCCTTAACCTCTCCTACCAACCACATTCACCCACATTCATATTTTATTATTTATTCATTTATTTGAGACAAAGTCTTGCTCTAACTAAGGCTGGAGTACAATGATGTGATCATATCTCACTGTAGCCTTGAATTTCTTGACTCAAGCCATCCTCCCTTCTCATCCTTCTTAGTAGGTGGGACAACAGGCGCATGCCACCACACCCAGGTATTTTTTTTTTTTTTTTTTTTTTTTGTAAAGATGGGCTCTTGCTCTGTTGCCCAGGCTGGTCTTGAACTGCTGACTTCAAGCTATCCTCCCACCTCTGCTCCCGAAGTGCTGGGATTACAGGGTGAATCAAGATACCTGGCCACACTCGTATTTTAACCTCCAGTTACTTCTTTCCTTTTAAGCAGTAATAGATATAGCAGAAATATATAACAAGTTCCTTTACAATTTTTTTCCACTGGAAATACTCTTTATTCTTTGGTTTCCCTTGCAAATCTCCTATTCACTTTTCAAAGTTTCTTTCTGATTTTTTTGTGTCTCCAAAGCCTTCCTTCCCTGACATTAATAATTCTTCCTAGAATTATTCTGTCACTATACTTAAATATTATTCACTTTATTCATATCACTGCATATTTGAATTATGTTCTAGATCTAGTCTATGAACAACTTGAGGGCAAGATCATGTTTACATATTAATATTTATTTTCTGTTAGCACTACAGTATTTAGCAGATGTTAGGTATATAAAGTTATTTGCTGAAGTTGAAAATGTGGCTGTATAATTAGGATCACATTAATAACCACATACATGGGAGTAAATGAGCGATTCAAATTTATATACCAAGGGATCAGGTAAAATGATGATGGTGAGCTTTTATAATCTTGCCAAAATTTTAATTAAACCAAATGACAGAAAAAGTAGATTAAAGATAATATTGAGTTAGCTTCTATTAATATAGGCTTTTATAAATTAAAGATTTAGATAATTCAGCCCATATATTTTAGTTGATCAAATTAGGGTGTTTTATTTTCCTGAACTGCAGTAAGTATATTTAAGTGCTGAGATATCTTTGTACTTAAACCAACCCTACTAGGTGAATGGTTAAATAGTTCAAAAGACCTGAATGACCTAGGTCCCAAAATCCTTTAGATAGATTCTGCCAAATAAATATCAAGGATAAAGTTAAAAACTTTCTTCTGACAAAAGATATCCAATATTTCCAGGTTCTTGTTACTCAGACTCTAAATCTAGTATTATATTTAACACCTTCTTCCTTTGCCCAGTATCAACTTATTTCTAGCAATCAGTTACTCTATCTTACTGAATTCCCTCTTCAAATACGAAATTCATCCATCTACTCTCCTCATGCTATTACCTATTTTATTCCTTCTCAATTTATGTAATTCAACAGCATTCTTCCAATTTGCTTGCTCAATTACTTCCCCAAATAATTTTAAAAACAATATTTATACTCACATTTTAAGATAAAATGTGAGGTTTTTCATCAGGTTTAACAATTTTAAGTAAACTACACTGATTGACATTATAAAATAAGCTGTTGAAACACTGTTCAAATGGGACCAGTAAGTCCCAAATACTTTAATGACTTAATATCTCTCACCATTCATTTAAATGTCCATGTAAATAACTCTTTACACAATCAGAAATTCTACATTGCTGCATGAAATTATAGTTGAATTTATTGAATTTGAATTTACATTTTACTTTTCCTGTGAACTTTACCCTATTATATTGTATACCCTAAAATAAAAACTATGCACATTTACACACAAACCATTTCTTGCAAGCATAATACTTCCTGTGTGTACATATGTATATATAACAGATGGTCCCAACTTACAATGGTTTGATGAGCTTTTTACGTTACCATGCTATAAAGGTGATATGCATTCCATACAAGCCTTACTTTAGTATTCAGTAAATTACATGACATATTCAACACTTTATTATATTAACAGAATAAGCTTTGTGTTAGATAATTTTGCCTAACTGTAGGCTAAGGTAAGTGTTCTGACCACATTTAAGGTAGGATAAACTCAGCTATCATGTTTGATCGGTTAGGTGTATTAAATGAATTTTCAACTTATGATATTTTTAACTTAGGATGGATTTATCAGGAAGTAGACCCATTGTAAGTCAAGGAACTGCTATGTATGTATATGCATATATATTACTTGCACATAGTTGTACTCATATGGTTAACCTTCTTATCTTTGTTTAGTTACTTCTCCACATTTGGGAACTTCATTACTGGAAAGGAGAGGGAGCATTCTGTAAATCTGTGGTCCCCAACCCCTGGGCCAAGGACCTGCACCAGTCCCCGGCCCATTAGGAACCTGGTCGCACAGCAGGAGGTGAGTGGCCGGCCAGCAAGTGAAGCTTCATCTGTATGAAGCTTTATCTGTATTTACAGCCACTCCTCATCACTCGCATCACCACCTGAGCTCTGCCTCCCTCCCCCTCTTCCCACCCTGTCGGTGGAAAAATTGTCTTTCATGAAACTGATCCCTGATGCCAAAAAGGTTGGGGACCGCTGCTGTAAATGATTGCCCCCTATGATGAATGACCATATGCTCTCCCTTGGCAACAATCCTTAGCCTCATATTTGTGTCACATGCTTGAGCTACATACATACACACAGGCATATAAGCTCATCTCACACACTAGAATCAATTTTTTAAATCACTCCCTTATTTAGTCTCCAGAGAATGCTACAAAGCCATATGTTCAGTTATGCACTGAGATAAGAAGTGTGGAAACATTCAGAAAGCATGCTGAAATGTTGAATAATAAATAGTTTAGCAACTCCATTTATGGTTTTGTTTGAATAAATCTAAATTTAAGGTATTTCATAGTAAAACAGACACATCATTATAATTTAAACAATATATTTAACACAGAGTATTATATACAGAAGATACATTATCATTTGCCTAACCAGATTAAAAGTAACTGTTTTCATTTTAAAAGTTAAAATTTACATAAAAGAATACTAATAAATGTCAAATTACAGAATAAAAAGTATATAAGAAAATGTGATATTATAATTTAATTTTGTTAATAAAATGGATACATTATTTGTACATAGTTTGGAATTGGATTCAATATGCGATGTTGGGTTTGTCATCTTTGCTTTGCCTATAAATAACTGTTATTGCTTTTTGTAAAAAAAAAAGTCATTGGACTTTTAGAAATGTACATATTCTAACATTACATTTAAATAATTGTTCATTTTCTTAAGTAGAAAATCTCTAAGAATTTGAAAATGAGGCAAGGTGGCTCTCTGAGCACAAAATTATGAAATCACTACATAATTAATCATAGCAGAAATATGCAAAATCACTGTAAACTCCTAGAATGACATTGACACAAAAGACAGAGGAGAGAATAATATATTAATTTCAAATAAAAAGTGCATCAATTCACTAGGAATGTTGTTTCTGCTGGAACATATGAGGACAGTCACGGGGGGAAGGGCATTCCAAGTCTAATGCAGAAGAAACAACTATCACATCTAATGACTGCACCTGACTTGTCCAAATGGTTTACAAAACTGTTTTATAGAGATCAATTGCAAAGACATTATACTAGAAATAGGGTCATAACAGTTTTAGCTCTTCATTTTACCAATATGATTCAGGCAATCATAGCTATCTATTTTCATTTTTATTTTATTGACATGATGAGGATGAGCATACTTTCATATACTTGATAATTATTGGTCATTTGTATACCTTCTTCTGGCCTCCTATACATTCTTCTATGCTGAAGTTATCTATTTCTCTTAATTCTATTTGTTTTGTTTTCTGCTTTATTTGTGAGAATGATTGTTCCTATAGCAATCCATCATATATTATGTACTATAAAAATATTGTCTTTTAATCTACCACATGGTTTTAATTTGGTTTATAATATCTATTTCACAGAAAATATTTTCACTCTTTGAGGTTTTTTCTTTTTATTGCTTATTCACCAATTGTATGTTCACCCTTCATAGAAGGAGCTACTATCACTGAGCAGAAAAGTCAGGCTACTAAATCCAAAACTTACATGTTTACTCACTAGGCCAAGCTGAACTCACTAAGGCAAAGACCATCTTGCGAAATACCTTAATAAATGGCCATATGGCTTTCCCTTGGCAACAATGCTTAGGCTCATGTTAGGTAGCATACTGTTTTTTTAAATGTTCTACAGTCATTAATAATTTTAACTGGCACACAATGAATATTTAATAAATAAATAAATCATACTTGAATATGCTTCTAAAATTAAATTCCCAGCTGAATAAATGTCTTAAAATATATGCAAAAATGTCTAGGAATTATTTGATACTTTCATTTACTCACTTATTCATACTTTGTAAGCTTGGTGTTTTGTTTCAAATGCAATATAAACTTCCTTATTAAAAAAGACACTGAAGTCTAGTTAGATACATAGTGATAAAACACTTCAAAATAACAAATGCAGTGAAACAATATAGAACCAGATTACTAAATTACCGTATAATTGTAAGATTGAGCTCTGAACTTTTTAGAAATCACAGCTGGAATAATGATGAATTATAAAATCATTGGCTCCATCACAGGCTTTCTTGGAATTTTTTATATTATTATTTATTGGAACAAATTCTGATTTAAGTATCAGAAAACTGGGGACATAATGTTAATTCTATTATTGCTAACCTATAAAATTCAATTCACTCTTATTAAAATTCAATTTCCTCTACTTTTGCATAAATATGAATAATTATAAAATTGTCTTAAGCATCAAATGAGACTATACATGAAAAGATGCCATGGAGTAATAGGAAATTCTATTATTTCTGTCATTTGAACTATAAATATCTCTTGGAAATGTTTAGTCATAGTATTTTAGAACAGAAGTTTGCCTTTACAAATTGAATTCAATCACTTTTGTTTTATATGGTAGAAAACAGAGACTCAGAAACATTATTTAAACCTAATTTTTTTCTTTAATTTCACACTTCCACTAAATTAGAATGGTATCTTTAAATAAACTTCTGCATGTAAAAAATGCTATATAAAATTATATCTATTAAATTGTTTTCTGTATTTCAAATACTTTTCACTCCTTTTCTTTATATTAAGCAATCAAACACAATCAGATCAATGTGTATGGCCATCTTATTTCTAAATTTAAAGTAAGTATAAATCTGAAACTGGTGACATATTATTTCCAAATCTGAAAATACAGACAGTTGCTCAAAATAATTACAGATCAGCTTTTAGATGTTTAAACTGTATTTTAGAGAAATAACTATTTATTATTGTTATAAAACATCTGAAATAGCTGAATGTTTTGCTTTATTTCACAGCTAATCTTTCAAAAATAATAGAATTCACCTGCTATCTCAAATTCTCACTTCCCATTTCAACTTTAATAACTTGGCTTCTCCTCTTATCACCCTAGGAAGCTGCTATCTGGATGATTTACAATAACCTTGTAATTGATAAATCAATTTGCATCTTCATCACTTGATTTTTCTACAGCATGTCAGCACAGCCCTGTCTTTTGTGACATTTTTCTACCTAGGCATCTGTGATGTTACACTTTTACACTCTTTACATTCAAAAATAAGAAAAAAATGAACTCATTATTTTTTATCCCAAACCTCTTCCTCCTTTTCCTTTTTCATCATGGAATCATAATTCAGGTCAGACATCCTCAAATCACTGAAGACATAGTCTACTATTCATTCCACCTCATATGATCGATTTTTGATAAAACAGCCTGAACAAGATTTTAAATACTCCAAACTCTGCCACTTTCCTATTTAATGTCCTCCAATCCCACTTGAAAGAAAAATCATCAAAATTCCTTATACTGACTTACAAAGTTTTACTCTATCTTGTTCTTTTTCCTATTACCATTCCATCCCTGGCTATTCAAGCTCCAAGCATAAAGATCTTTTTCTTATCTTCTGAAATCACCAAGTTTCTGTATTTCCTCCTCAGCAGGACTGTGCATGAACTGCACAGTCCGAGTGCAATGCTCATTTCTTTTATTGTCATATAACTGACTGCTTCTTTCCCACCATATCCCATCCTCTCTGTAATTTTCCCAGAGAAGTCCTCCCTGACCAGCCTGCTTTAGAACATAAGCTCCCCAAAAGTAGGGAGTAGGAAGCTTCTCTGTTTTGAACCCTTCTCTATTACTAGGTGCTACAACAGTGCCTTGCACATAGTTGGCATTAAATACTTTTTAAAGTAATGAATAAATATTACTTCTATTTCAGAAATATCTTCATCCACACCTCCTTTCCATCCTATAATAGTTAAGAGTATTGTCGCCTCTTCCCTTAAAGCAATAATTACCTGACTGAGCTCTTTCAAATATGGCCTCTTTGATCACATCACTTTCATTCTTAAAAATCAACATTGACTCTCCACTTCTCAAAGAACAAGTCTCATTCATGGCCTTTCATGATTGGATACAGACTTGCTTGTCCCATGTTGTGCCACTTATGTCCCCTCAGCCCTTCTCATTTTGGAAACACTTCTTTCTTAAAACCAAGGTATTACATTCACTCCTCTAAATAAATATATTGGACTTATCTGTTCCTTGAGTATATTCTCTACTTTTTGTCAACTATGGTTTTTCTCAGACCATTTTCAAAGCCTTACCAATTAAAGTCATGCAATCTAGTCTCATTTCAAATCCCATTCCCTTAATAAAGACATTATTGTTCCTTTGAGTAGAATCAATGTCTCTCTGCTGTAAAGAATATAAGAAGCAATTTTCCATAAGTGCAAAGTGAACTTCTCACATCAGTGGCCCACTTACCTGTCCCTACACAAGTTTACCAGCTTCCTTAAGATAGGAGTAAAAACTCTTTGGCCATATTTTTAATCCCCCACTTCATCCAGTGCAATGTTTTGCACAGAAAGGAACTCAATAAATAGATAGTGAATGGATATTATCCTGTTTTAAACTTTATAATGCTAATAGCTTGACATTTTAATTTATTCATTTCATGAATTATTTCATAGAGTATATAAAATATATTTCAAAATTGCCAGAGAATAATTTCTTAAAATTATATCTGTCTTTACACTTCAAAGTTCAAACTAAAAGTAGAAGATAATTAGTCTTACTATTTCACATATGAATTTTTTTCTGTCCATTTTTATATTTTAACTTTATGTTTTCTTTAAATTTTAACTGCTAATTTTTTGTTCCTCTAAAACTTTTATTTCAATTCTTTGGGGTTTGTTTGTTTTCATTTATTCTTCTTAGGACACAAAGCTAATTGAACTTTCCCATCTAAACACCTTATATTTCAATTATCATTGCAGCTCTATTTTGGAAGTATTTTTTTCTTTTTGGCTCTGATTAACCTGCTGCTTCTGAAATATAAGTTGCAAAAAAGCCTAGAAATTCATCAGTAATTCAGTATTTGCCAGCTTAGGGACTATATCCTTATTTCTTTATCCTTATTTCTTACATTGAGTTTCATTCTATTCAATTCTAAAAAAAGAGTGAAATAAGAGTATACCTTTATTAAAACATTGAAATATCATATTGTATACATTCATTCATTGAGATCTGATATCGAACACTGTAAATTAATTTATTATGAATTTATTTTACTAAATAAATTTTAATATTTAGTTTAAATGCTTAAATATCATAATTACTAGAATTAATTTTTTAAACACAGTAATACAAATTATACAACCTTGAGTAAGTGCATAGATTATACTTGACTGAGATTCTAACGAAGGTCTTATGTAATGGTTCAGATTCCAATGAATAAAATACTTTTTATTATTTAAAAAAGACAATTTACCTATTGCTTGGTAATTTGAGAATTTAGAAGAAGCTTTGGTTGGTTGCTCTTCTAGGATATGTCATCCCTTAAATGAAATTTACAAGTTTTATATATTGAGAAGTACAAAGCATTCACTATCTAATTTCCTTGTCTCATCACTCTGAAATATATTACCTGATGTCACATCTCTAATCAACCATAGTAAAATGTGACAAAGCAGACACCATTTAATGGTTCATTTACAGCACAGAAGAATTTTCTACCCCATCTCATTTTTCTGTAATTTCATATGGGAAATGTCTTCTGTAGAATAAGTTAGGAATTGAGCAAATGATCACATTTTGAAATATATACTCTCGTTTAAACTATTCTGAAGTCTTTAAAGGTAGTGCCTCTTTTAAAATGTCTATAAAAGAGATAATTTCTTCAGATTATATATTAATGTTTTATTCCATTGGACTATTTTTTACATTATTCCCCAGTTAATTTATTTGAAATTTTCTTATTTGAAAAATGCAGCTTGTGGAACTAAGTCTTCTCCCTTTAGGCAAAACCTATGGTGGGAAATATATTTTTGTATTTAGAGTACTAAGTACAACTACTTAATTAATAAAATTCAAAATGGAAATTATAACAAAAATTAAAAAGTTTAATATATCTTGTTCACACATTAATATACCAAATACTGAACAAATAAAATAAGTTTTCATTCCTTGACTTATTTAATACCTAACACAACCCCAGAACAGACGTAGAGAAATGCAGTATTTTACCCAATTTCTGAAATAAATTACAAAATACAGGTTTTATTTGACATCTAATGCAAAGATAATACTGTGTTAACTTCTATACTACATATTGACTCAATTGTGTTAGACACCCACATTGACTCAATGTGGGAAAATATTTTTAAGAAATAAAGGGGAACCTATCATTTGTGGCAACATGGATGAACCTTGAGGACATTATGATAAGTTAATTAGGCAGGCAGAGAAACACAAGTACTGCATGATCTCACTTATATATAGAATATAAAAATGTGGAACTCACAGAAGCAGAGAGTAGAACAGTAATTTCCAGGGTCTGAGGAATGCAGGGAAGGAGTAGCTGTTGGTCAGTACGTACAAAGTTTCAGTTGGACAAGATGAAATTTCTGAAGATTTATTGTACAGCATGGTCACTATAGTTAATAATATGTTGTATACTTGAAAACTACTAAGAGAGTAAATCTGAAATGTTCTCACAAAAAAAAAAAAAGAATAGCTATGTGAGGCTACAGCTATGTTAATTAGCTTGATTATAGTAATCATTTCACAGTGAGTACCTATATCAATAAGTCACCTTGTACACAGTAAATGTATACAAATTTTGTCAATTATACCTCAATAAAGGTTGACAAATTATTTAAAAGCTAATTTATAATTAGGAATTAGGTACTATAGCTGTTTTCCTTTCTATGACAAAATTTATTTTGGGCAGTTTTGTTATTGAGTAAACAAACAGCATGCTAAAATTGTGTTTCAGAGAAATTTCATCTGGCCAGAGAAAATATATATTTTGTTTGGGAGGCTGACATTTTTCTCTCAAATGTTTTTTCCTCAGCTTTGTTTCTTAGTTTAATAGTTGTCATATTTATAATAGAAAAGGGAAAATACAAGTTCTATTTTTTATTTTAGGATATTTGCTATTTTCTAATAATATTTTAGTCAACGTATTTCTGGAGTGTTTTCCCTTTTACTACATCCCTTTGAGGCATTTTATAACTATTAAATGCAGTGTCTGCTAAAGTGCTACACACACATTCTTCTTTCTCTCTCTCTCTCTCCATATATATATATATATATATGCACACACACATTACATATATTTTGTCTTTATCCTCATAGTTTGAATGCTGCCAATACAAGCTAATTCTCATTAACAAACTTGAGATTTAGTTAGAAAAATATAATTATTAATTTAAGATTTATTTTAATACACAATGCTTGATATTGTATACCAATTTAGTTCATCCTCTCTGAAAATTTCCAAACCCCCATGACTTTAAATATTGACAATTTGGAGAATTTCAAAGTGTATGTTACAAATTTGAAATATCCTTTTAACAAGTAATTATTTTGACACTCTGCTAGAAGTTAAATTTGAAATAGAGAGAGAGGTAGATGTGGTCCTTCCCTTTGAAAATTTACAATATATTACAAAAGCAGGTAATTAAAACATAAATACAAAAGAAAATGTGATAGCTGACATACTGAATACTTCGTTTATCATAAGTTAAACGAAATGGAGAATCTGGAGAGTAAAGAAAAATTCCTGAAATACATAAAGAGCTTGACTTTTAAGCTGATACCTGAAAAAAAAAATGATCAAGATGTATTCAGGAAAACAGAGCAGGAGATTATCAAAGGAGAGGTTGTAGTGTGTAAGAAGGCTTAGTGATGAGAAAGAAGAGCAGAATCAAGGAATCTTAATAGAGTGCAAACAAGAAAATGATGAACAATGAAGCCAGATAAGTATGCAAGAACAAGGATTTGAAGGGCTGTATAAGACATTTTAAAGACTTTGGCTAATTATCCTAAGGACTGAGGAAGCCATTTTAATTTGGGTCTTGCATAAGCAGATTTTCATTTCATGTGAAATTGTCAGTCAGCTTACATTCAGGCAAAGAAATTGCAGGGGGCTGAAAATGTTGGAAAAGAATATGATGAATATTTTTATTATAGACACAAAAAACAGTACAAAAAGGGAGAGGAAGAATAAGAGATTCTAAAAGTAGAACAGGCTTAATGGAGACCCTAAAGAGTGAAAGGGCAGTGTAGGAAGAAAATCATACATACTCCCTGGATTTGACTCCATATGGCAGGATGAACTGTGTCAAGGACCTGAGCAGACCTTGAGAAGAACTATGATGAGGGAGAGCAACAGAAATAGGAAAAAAAAAACAAGGAATGACAGGTTCTTACTCATTGACATAGTATATTGGCCTATGAGAAGATACAGAAGAGAAAGGAAACATTTTAAGAGTTCTTGTATTAGTCAATGTAAAATGACAGACTTATTTGCTGTTATCTGTTCCTCTTGCCTCATATTTTGTCTTAATGTATATGCACAGCTGTTGTTTCTGACCCAAGAGATGTTATATTCAGCCAATTAGTCTGTGGTTTTAAAGATTTTTTTTATAGTTGTCATTTGTCAAGCTTTTAAATAAGTTTAGTTGGAAACACATGTTTTTATTCCTTGTGGGATAATTTCTCAGGTAAATTAATGTTGTATTGTAAAACATTATAAGATCTCTCTATACAAAACCTGTGATATTCAAAGTCTTTAAGATATTTGAAAATCATTACATTCCTTTTCCTTAAACAATGTATTTTTAAATCTTTAGTTATAACATAAAATTTTTAAAATAAATGGCAGAGAAGAATATTTAAATTTTAGCAAACTTCTTCAAATTAGGTTATATTGGCACTTAGACTTATTTAATAAAATTGATTGCTTGGAATATTGAGGTTTTGGTTTAAACATCAAATATTTCCTGTATCTTTCAATAAATATTCAAAAATAACCAACAGAGAAGGAACTTTTTAAAAAACAGTTTGGGATCTAGAAAAGTATGCCATCTCAAGAAGCCAAATTTCTAAAAAAAAAAAAAAAGGCTCTCGGGCTCTCTTATTTATCGTCTTTATCAGCTTCTCATATACTTCTCCCCAACCATAGTCCCATTACATGACAATTTTGGTCATACTCAAAATTATTTAAAAGATTTATGAGTTTGAGCTAACTCATAATAGTATGAATTTGTATCTAAATTGTTTGTTGTGTTTTTGTTTTTGTTTTTGTTTTTGGTTTTTTTTAGACAAGAGTCTTGCTCTGTCACCTGGGCTAGAGTACAAGTGCTGTGCTCCATCACGAGCAGCCCTCTTGGTCTAGAGAGCCTGCCTTGACCTCCTCCCAGTGGCTTTTCCATCGGGACCAGGAAAACAACTTGGAGCCCTACTGAAGCTCAAACTGTGCTGTTGCTGTTGGACTGGGAAGAGTCCCCTGTGGTGCCATAGCAACTCAGCACTGGGCTGTTGGGAATTACACCCCCTTCCTCATGAGCAACTTTCCCAGTCTGGAGAGCTTGCCTTGACCCTCCTTCCAGCAGCTCCCCCTAGCAGCCTGGAAAACAACCTCTGAGCCATGCTGAGGCTTTACAAAGCCTTCCAGACTCACACAACCTAACCACATCATACCTTGCTTGCTCCTCCACCCACCTCTGCTGTGGTGGAGATCGCTCATGCTCGGGAGCTACAGGGGCCCTCCCAAAGCCTGAGGAATTCAAGTGCTCCACCTGAGGGAATAGACCTTACCAAAGGCAGAAAAAAAACATCACAGCAGGTGGCTCCTCTCTACAAATGTCAAGCACTAACGGAGAGAACAACTCTATAGCTCATTATGGCATCTACCAGCTCAATCAAACAGGGTGTGACAGATTCTTATAAGTATCACCCACCATCTCAGAGATTAAGGTGGGGGTCCTAATACAATTCACACTGCTGGAAAGAGGTGAAGATAGCAGGATAGAGGCAACCTGAGGGGACACTGTTGTTTAGGAGAGAAATAATAGTTACAGGCAGCTTAATTGATGAAGGGTCTCCCTCTTCCAATGCAGACCTCTGGGCTGATTGGGAGTTGCTCAAAATCTATGCAGAGGCATTCCAATGGAGAGAAGGTTCAGCAAAGATCTGGTGCCTGCCAATCCCAGGTTCCTGCAACCGATGATATCCTGATTACTCTGGTGCATGGAGCCAGGTCTGCTCCGGACCCAGCCTTCCAGCAGGAGCCTTTGCATCACCCCCACCAGGCCAGAGAGGGAACAAATACTCCTCCATGTCATGCCCTGTGACTGGGGGCCAAGAACACCTCCTCCCTGGCATGGGAGCTGAAAAGAGAAGGAGCCTCAGACTCCACAGGCACCACTTAGGAAGCCTGGGACAACTGTTTCAGTGGGTCCTATGTGTGGGGGAAGAACCTTGTCCAAACAGCAACTCTAGCCCACCTACATGGACCCCGGTATACACAGACAAACCTCTGCCCGCACGACTGGGCATCATCAGTCCCCATGCTGGTAGAACAGTCCTCCATATGGGTGGTTCTACCCCTGAGATCCCCAGAGCCAGCTCTGAAGCCCTTGCTGTGCCCGAGTCTGAAGCTCTGCCCCTGTAGTTCTTGGGCCCCTGCTGGGCCCATGACTCTACCCTTGAGACTTCTCAGTTGTGCTTGGACCAAACACCCCACAAATGAGTCCCCTCTACTACCACTGGGAGAGCAGAACCTCCCTGAAGTACATCATTTCACTCAGAAACCCCCATCTCTGAGCAGCCATCAATCCTGGACTTGGTTCAAGAGAGTCCCCAGCAAAGGAGAACAGGTTCCCTGCAATCTTATTCACCCAGAGCCGTGAGAAGACAAGCCAGATGAGAAGAAACCAGCAAAAGAATTCTGGCAATGTGAAAAAAGAAATTAGCTTGACACCCTAAGGGAACACAATGAAACTACAGTAGTGGACTTCACCCACAAGGCATTTGCTGAAATGACAGAAATGGAATTCAGAATATGGGTGGCAAATAAGTTGAATGGAATCGATGAGAAAGTTAAAAACCAACAAAAAGAAGCCAAAAAATATTTCATAAAATCAATGAAAAAAATGAAAAAGTCCCTAGAGATCTAGATAACATAAGAAAGGAGATAAAGAAATGAAAGTCATTTAGGGAATTTCAAAATACATCAGAAAGCTTTAACAACAGGCTAAATAAACCAAGGAGAAGACTCTCAGAGCTTGAAGACAAGGCTTTTGAGACAACCCAGTCATTCAAAGAGACAGAGAAAAGTATTAAAATGCTCAAGCAAACACTGAGAGAGATATGATACTACGTGAAGCCAAACAACATTCAAATTATAGGTATCCTTGAGGGTGAGAAACAAAGAGGTAAGAGCAAGAAAAACACATTTGAGGAAATTATTATTTTATAGCTCCCTGAAAGAGTGCCAATGTTTTGGGGTGTTCTCTCAAAATCTTGATTAACGTATCACATAATTGTGATTGTAGTAGCATATATACATTTTTCTAGGTATGTAAACAAAAATAACTGAGGTTTGCATAATTTTATTCTGAGTACAATCTTAAAAAGTATACTATATATAGTATATAATATACAAATGAAGAAAATGAAATATAGCTCATTTGATTCTCTGAATTCCTAATTATAAGAGAGAGAGAGAGTGGATAGAAACAAAGAAATAGGCTACAAATATTTGGGGAAGTTAACCTTCCAAGAGTCTCTCTACACTCCTTTTACATGCTACCCAAATGTGAGGTCTCTCTCCTCTCCTAGCCTCTCTCCCTGATCCCACCCATCCTTCAAAGTTCATCCATTTCCTTTCCTTTACCCTCCAGTCACTTTGCCCTTTGTGTATAATCCAAGTATTAAATATATCCACTATACAAATATCACCAAATATATCCACTATACAAATATCACCAAGGTACCCTTCGTCTATTTAAAAAAATAGAAGCTAAAGTAAGTTCTTTGTTTTAATACTGCTTTATTAAGTTTATACAATTCTATGAATAAAATAAGAGTCTCCACACAAATTTCAGGGTTTTGTTTTGTATTGTTTTAGTTTAGATTTATCTTTTGGAGTCCATTCTGTATTCAGCATTATCTATGTAACCTGTATAACGTGAGAAGTAAAATTATAACATGCATACAATCTATAAAAATTGTCAATCATAGGAATCAGAGTAGAGATTCCACTTTAAAAAAAAAACAGTACTATCTTCCCTCAGTTGTAAGGATTTTTATTTTCAAATTATACAGTTTCTATTCAAATACAGAAAAAGCAGAAAGAGAATATGAGAAAACATTAAAATGTCAAAATATTTCCAGAATTACATACAGAATAAAAGAATCAAATATTCCCACTAAAGATTTTAGCATGAACAGGTCACAAAGGAGACAAAGTACTGAAAGGAAGATCTTTCCGGCATCATTGCACTAATTACTGATATTTTATGGAAAGGAGCCTGTGCAATGACCTGAATATGCAAATATAAAACTTGCCTCATTTGAATAAAAGTATAGGAAATAAAGTCTTTCTCTGGACATTGCTTTATTAAATTCATATTAAAGTTATGCAATTTTAAAATGACTCACTATCTTGCCATAAAGGAGTTTTTTAAATTTATATTTCTTTTAAGAATCCATACTCTTTATAAAGGTTTTCACTTGACGTGCATTAACTGAGAAGCAAATATATGCTAAGATAGTAGATCTTAAGTGTATTTACCACATACACACACATACACCTACACACAAAAATTATGTGAGATGATGAATGCGTTAATAAGCTTGATTGTTTTAAACACTGTACAATGTGTGCTTATATACAATCTCCTTAAATACATATGATTTTAATTTTTCAATTAAAAATAAAGTGTCATTAACATTGTTTTTTTGAGTGTTCACATTCCTGAGCTTTATCTTTTTCTTCACTTTAAATTGACTCTTTTTTTCCAACTGGGCAATGTGGAAAGGATATCAAGTTTCTGTGGTTGGTGACAAGGGAGGCTGCATTGTACAGAAAATCTCAGGCCATAGAAGATAGGCAAGTGGGATGGCAGAAGAGAAGGAGCTCCTCTGAAGTCAACAAAGAGGTGGCAACTGCCAGTGCCCCTGTATTAGCATTCCTATTGCTGCTGTAACAAATTGTCACAGACTTAGTAACATAAATCAACAACAAATTATTACCTTACAGTTCTATAGGTTAAAAACACAAAATGGATATCATTGGCACAAGATCAAAGTGTTGGCAATATGTATTTATTTCAGGCACTCCCAGGGAGATTCTATGTGCTTACCTTTTTCAACTTCAAGAGGGTTTCCCCATCCATGAACCTCCTCCTCAATCTTCAAAGCCAGCAACATTGGGCCAAGTCCTTATGCTACCATGTCTCTGGTGCTGTCTTCTGATTCCCTCTTTTGCTTTTAAAGACCCTGGTAATAACACTGGTCTCACCGAGATAATCCAGGATGATCTCCCCACCTAAAGATCAAATGATTAGCAACCTTAATTCCCCTTCTGCAAACTTAATCTGTAAACTTAATACCTCTTTGTACTGTCACCTATCATATTCACTGGTTCTGAGGATTAAGACATAGCCTACTTTGGGGACATTATTCTGTCCATCATAGTTTCCTACCCATGATCTCCAAGCTAAGCTCCAATATTGGCTGCAGAAAAAGATGGCAATAATGTAAGGATAAAAAATTGGAAAAAAATGAGGATTTTTAAAATGATTCACAAGTATTGAATAAAGTACTATTTGTGATGCAGTGCTGTTCTAGACAATAGAGATTTCTACAAAATCAAAAGTGGACTCTGTTTTTGAGTGTGTGTTTTTTGAATGTTGATGTTCTAGTCAAAGAAACAGAAACATAAACTGATTACAAAATAATTCATAAATTTACATATATTTAATATTAGTTGTATATCAAGTACAAAAGAAGTGTGATAATGAAGCTATTGTTAAAAAAAATAACAAAAATCTTAATTAAATCAATCTTCTGAAGCCCCATATTTAGAGCATGGCTTTAAAATGCATTATATAATCATATTGATGTGGTTGCTTATCAGTTAATATCATTTCTTAATAAAGTTGCCTTTGGTTTTCTTCCCAAATATTTTAAAGGACAGAGATCTATTTAGTTATCAAAACTGAGATATACCTGAAAACTACAACCTGAACACTCTCTTTATGACTGGAATTGAAATACAGCAAAGAGGAATTATTCTCAATAATTTGAATAATCTACTTCCTATCCTCCCCATATAAAATAATACTTAGCAATCTATATGGTTTAAGATTTTTAACTTATTTAAGGGGATGAGGAGTATGATATAGAATGAACCTATTCCTTGATCTTCTCTGCCTACGCCAGAAGGTGCTTGGCCAGTGAGGTCTTAAAACGAACAGAGGAGAAAAGCAGCCATTAGCAATTGTGATGTTATACTTGGGTAAACTCTGAAAAACTGAGTATCAAAAGCTTTCTGTGTTCTTCCAAGCATAAAATTAATGCATATTACATATTTTTTCCATGGGATCTGGAAGATTATATAAAAGAGAAATACAGATAATTCGATATTTACTTGTAGAAGAAAAGAGGACACTTGAATGACCTATATATTATTGCATCTTATAAAGGTGAAGATGTTTTCTGATGTAAATAAAAGAAAATCACAATTCAAAATGGCTTGAAGTATAAAAATATATTAATATCCCATAAAGCCAGAGAGTCTAGAGCTAAGGGGACATTTACATTTGTTGATTCAGCATGATGTTTTCAAAATCCTTTTTGTGCTGCCTCTCTGCTCAGCTGTCTACAGTGCCAAGGGTAGACGGATAAGGTCTGTATCCTTCCTTTTCATTATCTGCAGATGGAAGAATGTGCTTGATTTAGTTCTGATCAGTCTTACCCTATTTAGTGTTTCCAGGAGAATGCATAGCACAAATAGGTCTCTGGTATAAGTGCATTCTTCAACCAGTCCCTTTGTTGGGGCAAGGGAAGTAACCAGATTGGCTGAGATCACTGAATGCTCATCCATGGAGCTGGAGGTGCACATCAACAATGTAGAGAAGCACTGGACACCAAATCAGGGCACTGCCAGGAAAGGGGAAGGGTCTAAAGCTGCTCAGAAGTCAACTAGCAAATGTTTTCAATACTTTGTACCCTAAATATACTTTTTAACTGTATCTGGAAAGTAAAAATGTATTGTTTATGTTCTAATTTTTAAAATGGTAATTATGAGAAAATTAAACACATCTAGACCAATGAGAAATATACTAGAAAATGTTCATAGATAAAATGTGTACATAAAAGTGAATGGCTTTAGAGGATCACACTAAAAAATCTATGGGATGGAAACATTAAACTATGGGTGTTGACAGCTTCTGGAAAATTCAACTGACATATTAGGAAACATCAACCTCAGATTCCTTTGAAAATAGAATAGCACTGAAGAAGGATAGTTAATATCACTTGTTACAGATGTGTTCAAAATCTAAAACTGAGTCATCTAACTTGAAAATTATTAAGGCATTATTTTCAGAAGAAGCTATATTCTTTCACTGCTTTATTCTAGACTATTGAGAGTAATTATAGTTTATATTTCATAATACACATATTTTTCATGTACATTTTAAACTGAAATGTATAAACTTGTATTTCTTAAATTTTATTACATAAATTATAGGACAGGACAATGGCATAAAAAGTAGTAAATATGATTTGTTTCATTATTCCTAATGATGTGAATTTGAAGCTGAAGAAAGATACAATTGTAGTACAAATTAACATTAATAAGAAAAAAGGTAAAATTAATAAGGATTTAAAAATGATTCCTGAAACTGAATTTTCGGATTCAGTTTTTTTGTAATATAATTGTCAAAACACTCACCTCTACTATCATCCTCTGTCCCAATATCCCAACACACAAACACACACATACACACATGCAAATACATTTTCTCTTTTTCTCCCCACACTCAAATCTGTCCATTCATTTTCTCTGCTCAACTCTTGTATTCTCTATAATAATACAATATATACCTAGGAGTTTGTAGGATGCTCCTGATAAAAGATGAAAGGATGATGAAAGGATGGCCTTTCTTATACATAGATGAGATAAAAAAATTATCATCAGATCCAACTCCAGTATTAAACAATTTATGAATAGTTTACATTTTCAAAAACCATTTCTGATAAAAGGCCATAAATATATAAATATTTTCCTGAAAGTGTATTACTGCCCTTATTCCTTGAGTTACTGAAAATTTAAAGTTAGAAAGTTTAGTATATTTCTTATTATTGAATTATTTTAAATAATATAAACAATTATATTTTCTCACTGTCTTGAACATTCTTCATTCTGCTCTTTTTATATTATCCATTCATTAAATATTAAGGGGACACTGGCTATGCTCCAGACACTATACTATATTCTTGAGATATAATAAAAATGATGATGGCCATAATTACTGCCGAGAGTCTAGTGGCAAAAACAATTAACCAAGCAATTAAAATAAAATGTGACAGGGCAAACCCATAGTGAGATGGAAAAACAAAATAGGGGCTACTGACCTAGTCTGTAATTGAAAGGGTGTTTATCATGTAAGACACAATGTTTAAGAATAAAGAAGAGATATTATTTGACTAGGTGAATTTAAAAGAAAAAGAAAAAAAGATGGATAAGAGTGCTGTTAATCTAACTATTCCAGAAATAAAACTCCAGGAACATCTGTATACATGAAAGTTCTGAAGTTTAATTGCAGGGAATACAAATTTTGCATAATAATGATGTTACCGACCCATAGAATGGTTGTAAGGACCAAATGAGAATGCATATACAGCACAGAGAAGTGTGCCTGCCATGGTGTGTGTTCAATAGATTTTTATTATTGTTATTATTAATGTATTTAGCTATATATCCCTTTCAAGCTAAGTAGACTAAGATCTAAGAAAGTGGGTCTGCATTCAGTTGGAATTTTATTAGAATGAACAAAGATAGGAGATTCTCACATTACACGTGTAGAAGTAGATTGTCCAAGGTGGAAGTGCTCACAGATAAAGAAGCACCTTTCCAGAGTGAGAACAGAAGTGAATATTTTGCTTACTCAGGTAGAAATAAGAAGTTCTAATGTGATATCCAATACATATTTCCACCAAAATCTTTCCCTAATGATGTATGTCTGGAACCCTTTCCCTAAGACAGCATCAGTCAGAATTGGACATGTAGTGGCAAGAGATCTGGGTGCAAATTCAAAACCTACCCTGGGACTCCCTATTCCTTGATTTTGCTTTATTTGCTTTGAACTGATTCTCACTCTCCACTAGGTTGTACATTTCTTGAGGGGGAGGATTTTATCTGTGTTGTTCAGTGCTGTATCTAGTGTACCTTCAACAGTGCCTGGCATACAAAAGCTGCTCAATGAAGATTTTCTGAAAGATTTAATTGCTGCAGACATAGCAAGAACTCAGTAATTAAAGTCCTCTTCCCTTTCCTATTACAGCACCTAAAACATGATAATTTTCCCTTTCCCATTAGAGTATCTAAGACAGGATAATCAAAGTTATTGTATTTGGACATTGTAAGCTATTCCCAGGAAAACCACTGAACCATTGATTTACATTATTGATAATGTCTATATTTTTGTTAATTTATTTTAATTTACATAAGAGAAAAATACAGTAATAAAATAATTCTAAGTGAAATGGTATAACATATTTGAAAATATATGTAAGAAAGTTATTATGTTTTTGAGACAGAGTCTTGCTCTGTCACCCTGGGTGGAGTGCAATAGTATCATTGTAGCTCACTACAACCTCAAACTCCTGGGCTCAAGCTATCCTCCTGCCTCAGCCTTCCGAGTAGCTGGGACTACAGGCACATGCCACCACGCCTGGCTAATTTTTCTATTTTTAGTAGAGACAGGGTCTCACTCTTGCTCAAGCTGGTCTCAAACTCCTAATCTCAAGCGATCCCTCCGCCTGCCTCAGCCTCTCCAAGTGTTAGGATTATAGGCGTGAGACACTGCACCCAGCCTTAGAAAGTTACTATGGTTTATATTGTAGTAAAAATTGACAGAGCAGGAACACTTAGCGTTCATCCATAATTTACATATACTAGCCTATTACTTCTAAGTAGATTTTTATGAACCATATAGGCAAAGACACCTATTTTTGCCTATTAGGAAATTGTGGATATTTCTTAAAAATCATAGCATGAATTATACTGTGGATAGTTTTACTTCCTTTTTTGTAATTCATAACCTAAAGCCGTAAGGATAGACTAGGAAATATGATTCAAATAAGAAAATATGAATATTTTATGGCATTTATTTTCTAGGCAGTACTAATATTAAGATGTTATATTTGGCAGAATTTTGCGTTTCACAGTTCTAGTTAAGTTTCAAGTTTCATTGAGATTAAATTAAGGTAGATATCAAGCTAAGATATCTACCTTATTCTAGCTAGGAATTTGTTACCAAATTCCTTTAGGTAACATGAATATTACCAAAGGCAAATGAAGGCAGCATTTTTCTTTTTGCTATAAAAACAAGGTTACCAGGAAAATCACATAGCAGCATTATTTTGACCAGTCATTAACACTTTCACTCAATTGTTTGAATGTTGTTCTTTTTTCTCTCCCCTCCCCAATCCACAAATGCCTAAAAAGGCACATATGACATGTGCTTGGAATATAGTAGGTGTTCAATAAATAATTCTTGAAGAAAACCCAGAAGAAAAAGGAAGGGAGGAAGGTAGAGAGGGAGGAAGCAAGGAAGGGAGGAAAGGTGGAAGGAATGATGAAAGGAAAGAAAGGAGAAAGGAACCAATTTTTTTCCGGAAAATGGAACTTGATGTCAAGCCATCTACTCTGTCCCTAACTGACAACAGGTTTCCCAATCAGGTTAATTTATGTTACTGTATATCCAGGATCCTCTTTGGAACACGTATCTAACACCATGGCACAGGTATGTAACATAACAACATAATGAACCATTTTTACTGATTGAGGAATTTATTCTAGTTATGATTAACATATAATATAATTCCAAATATTCAAACCTGAAAGAAAAGTATTTTTCTTGAATCGTAGAGATGCAATATATTATTCTGCTTAAAAGAAAATAGGCATATACAATGTTATCCTTAGCATTTAATAATCCTATTTTATAAACTACTAAAATTTCTTGTTTTCCAATCTATGAAAGAAGCCCAAAGTGCAACAATTCTAGCAGAATTCCATTGTAAAAGCTTTGTTTTTTTATGGGGGTTATTTACAATTATTTTAAGTACTTAATATTTTTTCCATAAGACATAAAACCTGTTTAGTTCATGGTTTTTGCATTCCCCAATAAACCACTGTATTACTAAGAACATTCAGTTTTCTTTACTTAACAAAATTCTATAACAGAAAGTAAGCCTATGGAATATTTTTAATAGTGCATGTAAAATTTAGTGTTCATTGCCTCTGTTAAATGTTTGGCAAGTAAGCAGAGAATATATCTACTGAAATAAATTTTCTCAACTTCTTGGACTGTATGAAGTTGAGAAAGTTACTCTACTATGTTTAAGGATGAGAAAATCATCATAGGAACAGATCAATGTACACAAGATATCATGACCAATCACTTGTAACAAATTACTCATTACTGCCCTATAGGATGCGGAAATTTGATTGCAGCTTTGATTTGCATTTCCCTGATGATGAGAGATGTTGAGCATTTTTTCATATGTTTGTTGGGCATTAGTCTGTCTTATTTATAAAAGTTTCTGTTCATGTCCTTTGCCCACTTTTTAATTGGGTTGTTTGATTTTTTTCTTGCTGATTTTCCTGAGTTCTATATAGATTCCAATTATCAGCCCTTTATCGGATGGGTAGCATGTGAATATTTTCTTCCATTCTGTAGGTTGTGTACTCACTCTACTGATAGTTTCCTTGGATGTGCAGAAGCTTTTTAATTTGATCAGGTCCCATTTATTTATTTTTGTTGTGCCTATGATTGCCTTTGGGGCCTTTTTCATAAATTCTTTCCTAGGCCACTGTCTATAAGAGTTTTTCCAAAATTTTCTTGTAGAATTCTTATAGTTTCATGCCTTAGATTTAAGTCTGTTATCCACTATGGGTTAATTTTTGTGAGAGGTGAGAGGTGTGGATCCTGTTTCAGTCTTCTATAAGTGGCTATCCAATTTTCCCAGCACCATTTACTGAATGACTCTCAGTGTATGCTTTTGTCTTCTTTGTCAAAGATTAGATGGCTACAAGAAGAGGATGGTTTTATATCTGAGTTTTCATTTCTGTTCCATTGGTCTATATCTCTGTTCTTGTGTCAGTATCATGCTATTTTAGTTACTGGAGCCTTGTAGTATAGCTTGAAGTCTGGTAAATTGATGTCTCTTAATTTGTTCTTTTTGCTTAAGATTGCTTTTGGTATGCAAGGTCTTCTCTGGTTCCATAGGAATAATTCCATAGAATTATTTTCTTTTAGATCTGCAAAAAATGATGTTAGCATTTTAATAGGGATTGCATTGAATCTGTAGAGCAATTTGGGTAGAAGAGTCATTTCATGAACATGGTATGGTTTTCCACCTGTTTATGTACTCTGCTGTTTCCTTCTTCAGTGTTTGGTAGTTCTCTCTATAGAGGTCCAAGACAATAAATGTTGGTGTGGATGTGGAGAGACGAAAAACTCACACACTGCTGGTGGGATTGCAAATTAGAACAACCTCTGTGGAAGGTAATATGGAGATATCTCAAAAAGCTAAAAGTAGAAATACCATTTGATCCAGCAATCCCATTAATAGGCATCTACCTAAAAGAAAAAGAGACATTCTAGAAAAAAGACATCTGTACTATAATGTTTATATTATATAACAGCACAATTCACAATTACAAAGATGTGGAAACAACCCAAGTGCCCACTGATACATGAGTGGATTAATAAAATGTGGTATATGTATACCATGGAGTTCTACTTAGCCACAAAAAACAATGGTGATCTAGCACCTCTTGGATTATCCTGCATAGTGCTGGAACCCATTCTACTAAGTGAAGTATCACAAGAATGGAAAAACAAGCACCATACGTACTCACAAACAAATTGCTATTAACTGATCAACACTTACATGCACACATAGTAGTAACATTCACTGGTTGTCGGGCAGGTGGAAGAGGGGAGGAAGGGATGGGTATATTCACACCTAATGGGTGCGGTGCACACTGTCTGGGGATGGACATGCTTAAAGCTCTGACTTGGGTGGGGCAAAGGCAATATATATAACCTAAACATTTGCATCCCTGTAATACATTGAAATTTAAAAAAGCATATACATATATATTTAAAAAATGGGGAAATTTGACCCTGGGTCCTTACCTGACAACTTTGCCATGCTAGACTCTCATTATTCAAATTAGTGATTAGATCAAAACCTATCTAAATAATGCTTAATTGCCAGTTATTATCAAGGAAGTTTTTAGATATTGTAGAATATGAATAATATCTGTCCCATGTTATGTTACTTAAGAGGACTCCAGGTATGGACAAAATCCTGTGGCTCAAGAAATAGTTTCTTGATATTTTTTCCTTCAAATTGGAGGAAAAAACTTTTGTTTTTCTTTTGAAAAACAAAACTTTTATTAAACTATAAGTCTTTAATGGGGGCTAAGCAAATTTTAGATTATTCAAATGGGTAACTATTTCTTTTCTTGCCTATTTTGCCATATAGTATAACCTCCTTTATAAACACATAATATTTCTATCTTAGCTTCTACATAATTCATGCTCAATATAATAATTAAATTTATATAATCTCATTTAATATAGATTTAAATTTAAGATCATATTCATATTTTTAAAAATTAAGAAATGATATAATTTGTCACTGACACACAACTTCAAAAGGTCTTAAAATCAACCCACAGGAGAGTACTATAATAATTTGTTGGTAACATAGGTACAATGACATCTTAAAACTAAAATTCCATTTAGTGGTTTCATGTCAAATTCTTCCCACTTTGTTTTTCATAGGGTATTGTCAAGCTATTTGAATGTGTGAGGAACAATTCTCCTTAATGTGTAGTTCTCAGGAGTCCTTAAAGCATTAATTAAAACTGATCCTGAAAATATTATTTCATATGCTGGAAGTTAGATTGAAATTTTTGAATCATTGTTTAAAATAGAAAACCATTATTATTCTTAATGACAATTTTAAATTCTCTAGTTCAAACTTTATAATAATGCAACATAATTTGTGTGAGGAATTCTTTTATAGAATTGTGTGGTTCCTCTCAGGCAGCCACTACCTGATCAGAATGTCTTTTTTTTTCCCATACCTATAAGTATTTATGCAAGTTTTCCTTAATTTTGATGGGTCCAAGAAGAATAATGATTTGTAAAGGCCATAAAGGAATCTTGCTTTTTTATTCTTATTCTGTACAAGTTCCCTTGTTTTCTTTTCCTCTTTTCTGTTAGTTACAAGGAAATTACTCTTTGTTTTTTTTCCAGGCCTTTTAAGTCTTTTCTGTGCAAATACCCAGATCATATACTCCTTCCTAATCCTAATTATTTTACTTGACATTTGACCTCCTCTGCCCTGGTGTCTAGTTTCTCACAAAACTAAACAAACTTTTATCATAAAATTCAGCAGTCATACTCCTTGGCATTTACCCAAAGGAACTGAAAACTTATGTCCACACAGAAACCTGCACATGAATATTTACACCAGCTTTATTCATAATCACCCTTAAATAGAAGCAACCAAAAAGTCCTTCAATAGGTGAATGCATAAACAAACAGTGGTACATCCAGAAAATGGAATATTATTCTGTGATAAAAAAAAAGGAAATTAGCTATCAAGCCACAAAAAGACATGGAGGAGAATCCTTAAATGTATATTGCTAAGTGAAAGCACCACTCTGAACAGGGTTATACTGTGTGATTTCAACTCTATAACATTCTGGAAAAGGCAAAACTAGAGAGAGAATAAAAAAGGTCAGTGGTTGGCAGGGGTTAAGGGGGAGGAGGGAAGGGATGAATAGGTAGAAAACAGGGCATTTTTAAGGTATTGAAAGTATTCTGTGCATTACTGTAATGGTGGATAACTTACATTCATTTATCAAATCCACAGAACTGTATAACACAAAAAGAAAGCCTTAATGTAGGCTATGTACTTTAATAATGAATTAATATTGGTTCATTGATTGTAACAAATATACTACAATAAATATATTAATAATAGAAGAATCTACATGTGGGGGAGAGGCAGATATGGGAACTCCATTATTATTTGTACAATTTTTCTATAAATTTGAAACTTCTCTAAAAATAAAGTCTATTAAAAATAGACTATTTTATAAATGAATTCTATATGATTTAACAAATACTGAATGAAATAAAATAAAATAAATGACTTTGTATTGATTTTTGTTTAATTTGCAAACTGCTTAGGATTATTGTAGACATTGATGGTTCACAAACACTGGGGTTGCATTGGCTAATCTACATGATCTGGTATTCATCAGATTTTAGTATATGAGAAATGGCTTACATTAAATTGGTTGTTTCTGGTTTTAGTCATTTTTACAGTAAGTGCTAATGATATATTAATATGAACTATATTAACACATGACATTTTAATAAGTATTTTATATACATTTTAAATTGGAAATCAATTATTAACTTAGAGGGATTTCTAATGCCATACATTTATATATATATATACACACACATACACATATACACACATACATATAAATACTTTTATATATACTGATACACTAAAATATGGAAAAGAGACAATACATTGTAATCACAGAACTTGGAAAATAAAATCTCAAGTAGTGAGTCAAATACTCTGCTAATAAGTAATTGCTTTTACTTTGATAACATCCAGACTTAATTTCCTGGTTTGCAAAATGATAATATTTTATATATGATCTTCAATTATTCTGAATTTAAATTGCATGTGTGTGGGTTCATACTATAATAATACTGATTTGAGATAGACATCAGTTATAATCACCCTTCATGAAATGATGCTCATTGCCTGCTTTTTAAGTTGCCTAATTATCCAAAGGAAGATTGCTAAAGTGGCATAATATTCTATTTATTTATTTTTTTCATATGTCTTTTTTGAGAGTTTAGTGTGCAATTTATTGTTGTAGGAAATTTTGGCAAAAGGGATTTCTCATTAGTTTCATATTCAGTATATTTATAGTAATTTTAAATAATAAAAGACAGTTGGTTTACATCATACTAGCTATGGAGAAAACATTGTAAGTGCTCTCAACTTAGCATTAACACTTGTCCTTGACTCTAAAACCTGACCTAGTGAAGGGTCTGGTTCTTTATTGATAGAACACATTGAAGTGTTTTGTCTCTGTTCTTCAAGAACACATAATGCTTCCCTTGAGTTTCCAATAAAACCCCAAACATCTTCCATGTTTTGGTGCAAAAAGCATATGTATTTGGCTCTTTCACAGATTTTAAAGTTAAAACTTAAAAAAATAAGCATTTGACTATATATACAGATTTTGATATTATGCAGCTTTTGAAATCTTGGACATCTGGGCTACTTGGTGCGTAATTAACCTTTCCGACCACTGTTATTACTCCTTTAACCTATTGGTGTATATAAGTTCTTTCTTTTGGTAATATATTTAAATCATTTCTTACACATTAATATATTAGTGTGGGTTTCTCACTACCTATGATATTTCCCCTATACTTTCTTTTCAACCTATTTCATCCAATATATCCCAAACTACAGTACCCAATCTTCGATGGTACATCACTGTAACTTCTCCCTTGGCAGCACCCAACCACTATACTCCATACTCTTCCCACCACTCTCACTCCATTCTCTCCTTTGATCCATTTCACAATTGTACTCCTTTAGTCTAAGAATCTGAGTTATTGGACTTGCTGAAAAGGACACAAAAGAACATTGGTCATAGTTAAGAATATACGGTTTCTAATCACATGGGCTCTTATTTAATTCAACAATCCATCTACTTGTTCTTAATCATCCCCTATTCACACACTCCATTCCTTTTCTTCTGTTGGCCCTCATGTCTAACAGTCTAGCTTCCCAGATGTTAGAGCAACACTATCTTTAAAGATACACACCGTTTCTGTGTGTATCTTTAAAGATAGTGTTGCTCTAACATCTGGGAAGCTAGACTGTTAGACATCAGACTGAGGTGGGGGGTGGGGGAGGGGATGGGGGTATGCCTACACAATGAGTGCATTGCGCACCGTTTGGGGAGTGGTAACACTTGAAGGTGCTGACTCGGGAAAGGGGGGGGGGAAATATGAAACTGTTGTTTTTAACTTGCATTGTTCACTTAATAATTTATCATGAATATTTCCCATATTATTTCATATCATTGTACAAGAAATAATGTATACATTATGAGGACATACTGTATCTAACAAGATATACTGTTAGACTCTTTGATTCTGTAAAATTAAATTGTTATCAATGATAAAAAAAACTAATAAAAAAAATAAAAAAAATAAAGATACACACATGCACTCTCAAGTTGAAAGAAAATTTTGCCATTGAGTATGACTACATAACACTTAAGGAATCCTCCTACTATGACAACTCTGACTGAGAATCAATTCATGTTTACTTTAATTGTATAATTGCTTTGATTTCAGGAACAGGAACCTCAGTGCTATAAGGCACAACTTCACTTTTCAGATAATTCTATTTGTTGGAATATTCCCTTCTGATGAAATGAAACCTAAATTAATATATCTGTACTATTGTATTTAAGTCATCTGAAGTTGAATATATTTCCTTTACCTATTTTCAAACTTTTAACAATAAACACCTTACCTTATTTCTATGATTTTACTGTGTTCCCAAAACATTTGGATTTTTGTTTGGTTTTTATTTTTATTTGTTTCATTTTAAGGTGTTTTGAGAGAATGGTTTTCCAAAAGTAAATGAAGAGACTTCAGAAAAGAAAATCAACCAATAAAGATAATTTTTCTTAAACTCAAAATGCATTCAAATCTGAACTTTGTATTAATATGATAATAAATGTTGATTCAAATATTCTTGTCAAGAGTACAGTTATATTTTAGTACATTAAGGAGATATGTTTGTCACTAGATTTTAATAACAAAGTTATTCTTCTTCCCATGTAAGTACTCTTTATACATTAGATGTACATCCACAGATAAATTATAAATGAACTGATTTATCAAAGAACATATAACAATTTATATCATATTGGTAAAAGAATATATCCTTATTTAAGTTGTATTAGCCCCCTGCTTGCTAAGACATCATTGAAAAGGCAGCCTATTTTAAAATCTGTTTCAATTAAGAGAGGTGGGCAATCTGTAACAAGCCCCCCAGATATACATAAGAGTACTCTCAGGTGGTAATTGTAGCCTCAGAAATGAGATTTGTGATATGATTAAATTTATACTGTTCTTTGTTCAAGATCAAAATGTATACTTTCACAAGACACAGTGTTACATAAAAGAAAAGGGATAGAATAAAAGACAAATTAAAACTGGAGTATTTAAAGAGGTCATCCTATAAGTAGTAATGGAACTTGGATTGATGGAGGAAAACAAGGAACTGCACATTGTGAAATATGTACTCACATAGGCAAATGTATAGCATGAGAAATTGCTCTGATAAGTCTCGAGAGCCTGGAGAGACTGTTCCAGTTAAAAAGCTGATGGTTCTAATTTAGCAAGAGAACAATTATAAAATTGTGTAATTACCAACATTTGTGCAGTGGTTTTATTTTCAAAGCAATTTTCCTTACATTTATCACAATTGGTTCTCAAAATGACCTTGTTCAGTAGTCAGTCATAATGAGCATTGCTCTAATTTATGCAAAAACTATGTAAGAGAGATTTAGAGACTTACCAGCAAATCCATTGTGCTGTGCTCATAATATACTTATTTAACTAAAGCTTAAAAGTAAATTTGAGGAGTTTGAACTTTTCTTTTGAAACCCTGGAAAACTACAGTGTTGACGAAGACAAATATGCTCTTGCAAGAAAATCACAAAAATTACAATTGAAAGGCTGCATTGTTACAATTTCAAAAGCATTTGATTTCACCAAAAACTCAACATAGTTAAAATATCACCCTGCTTCTTAAAGATATAACACATAATGTCTTGCATTGAAAATAATACCCCTAAAAGTCTCCTAAACAAACTTTCCATATTTAATGTTAGCTATGACAAGAAATTTCCCCTCTGTTTTATGATTTTCCATAGACATAAGCTTTGTGATTTTAAGTTTATATTTACCTGTCAAAAGAAGAGGAAAAGAGTTAAGGCACTATAATGTATATTCTTTTCTGAAAAAAATGGCCAAAGAATTCATGTTGTAACAACAAGTACAATAAACAGCATAAAGGGACATTTGGAAGCCCATCTGTGATTATTTAAAACTTTAATTTAAATTTAAACTGAATCTGAGCCATATGTTAAAAAGGGTTTGAAAATGTTATGACTATTTCTCATATTCTTATATACCCACACAGAAAGGTATTTGTGTAAGGCCTCCTTAATGCTACTTAATTTTGAAAATATATAGGGAAAATCATGGCTATGGACTGTTTCGTGGCCCTCCAAAATTCATATGGTGAGATCTTACCCTGCTCCCAAAGTGATGATATTTGAAAATATCACTTTGGGAATACCTTTTAGAGGTAATTATATTTAGATGAGGACATAAATGTGGGGCCCTCATGATGAAATTACTGCTGTTACCAAACAGAAGAAGTGTCACCAGAGCTCTGTCTTGTGAAAACAGTGAGAAGGCAGCTTTCTGCTAGCCATAAAGAGGGCTCTCACCAGGAACCAAATCTGCTGGCACCTTGATCTTGGGCTTCTCAGCCTTAGAACTGTGATAAATAAGTGTCCCTCGTTTAAATCACCCATCACAAATTTACTAACTCAGTCAGCCACAAAGTAAACTGTAATTGGTAGCATGAAGATCAAAATTGAGTCTCTGAAAATGATTTTTTGAATATTATAGGATACTTTCTCATGTGAGTAATATAAACTGTTACTAGAAAAACATTATTAGGACTATTCACTACTGAGATGGGGAGGTAATGAATAAATTATTTGAAGTTTTAAATATTAATAATTTAAAGTTATTTCTTGAGGATACCTGTTCTTTTTCAAAGAACTTAATTACAAAATAAGAAATCTACGGAAAGTTTCTTTGATTCATGTAAGAATTTTACCATCTTGAATACCACTAATTAATTATTCTCTTTTGTTTCTTTCTCTCTCTGTTCAGTATAATGTATAATATATAATTTCTTATGTCATTCTAGGAAATAACTTACTCCTTTAGGGAATACAGATGCAGTTGGTCATCTTGCCATAATAGTATACTTTGTCAGTACTCTTATGAATAATATACTAAATGATAAATTACTAACATGAAAGAATAGTCTTTTATTTTCACTTGAAAGCCAAACAAAATTGATGTTCTCATTTGCATCATCTTTATTATTATTAAATAAATGCAACAACTGTATGACTACTATCATTTAAAAAAAAAAACATTTCTCAACTTCTGAATTACTTAATTCTATAATAAGACCCTAAAAAAAAAACATTTCTCAACTTCTGAATTACTTATTCTATAATAAGACCCTAAAAAAGAACCTTAACCACAGAAAAAAACAACAAAATCTTCACATATTAGAAAATAACTTAAACAACACTAGATATTAATAGAAGCAGAAAGATTCTAGAAAATAGTATATGCTCAGAGGAGAAAGGCAACATGAACTTAGTTTCACATTTCTGTGACTTTTAGCTTGGAACTCACTGCATTTCAATGTCAGGAGCATCACTGGTGGAAAAACCTGTAGTACTTCTATTTGGAGTCATCAGAAATCTGTTGGCATAAGATCATCAATACAGTGAGTGTGGGAATCCCAAAAACAAAAGAGCCAGAGAAAATAAACCCAAGTGTTGTCCACCTGCATTTTTTAGTGATCTCTGAGCCATGCATACGTGGAACAGACTTGAAGTAGTTCACCTATAGGCAAAAATTCTGAACTGACGTTCAAGTTGTTATTTGTGAAACAAACTTTACAGTTTAGCACAAGCAAGAAAATCACCTGGTAAAATAAAAGAAACAATAATTATCAGAGAAATATGATGCAACCTCAAAGCTCCACAATTTAATATTCATTATGCTCAGAATATAAACTAAAACTACCTGATACATGAAGAACCAAGAAAATGGAATCCATCCTCAAGAATAAAGAAAATCAAGGAAGTCTTAATTGAGATGAACCACATATTCAAACTATCAGATAAAATTTTTAAAGCAACTATTGTTACTATCTTCAATGCTGTAAAATCACATATGCTCACTAAATGAATGAAAAATATGAAAATACAGGAGAAATAGAAATTATAAAAAAATAGAAATTCTGAATAGACTGAATTATATATCAAAAACTCACCAGATAGACTTAAGAACCAATAAAAGATAATAGATAAAATATGAAATGAATTAGAAAATAGATCAATATAAATTATTCAAGGTAAATAAAAGAAGGAAAAAAATAAACCAAATAGAGCCTCACCAACTTTTTACAAAATAGACAAATGTATAATTGAAATTCTAAAAGGATAATAGAAAGTTATCAAGGGAAAAACAATCATTTGAAGAAATAGTAGCCATGCTTTCCTCAAATTTGAAGAAAGATATAACTTTACAGATTCATGATATTCAGCAAATAATAAGCAGAATAGACACCGGAAAAAACAACCACTTTTAGATACACTATAGCCAAACAGTTATAAGCTGAAGACAAAAAGCAACCCTTGAAAGTAGTTAAAAAATAATGTGATGTATTATATACTGTGGAACAATCATTTGGCAATGGCTGATTTCTCCTCAGAAACTATGGCTGCACAGAGAGAGTGAAGAAATATCTTTAAAGTGACAAAATTAAGGGATAATTAACCAAGAATCAAAATCTACTATTATAATAGTAAAGACATTTTCAGATAACAGTAAACTATGAGAATTTATTTCCATCATATAAGCACTATGCAAATATTTAAGAAATAGTTTTAGAATGAAGGAAAATAATAACCAAATGGAAACCAGATCCACAGAAATGACTGAAGGACATCAAAAATAATAAATATTTAAGGAAATGAAAAGTAGTATTTCCTCTGTGCTTTTCTCCCCATAATTTATTTTATAAATCATGTAAGTATTTAAGGTAAATAATTACATTCAAATAATTAATGATCACCTGTATCACCTAATAGGGAGACTAAAAAACACTTGTGGAAATTACAGTGCAGGCACACAGGCCCACTAAAAGACTGAGATTTAATCATAAGCTTATTGATCACTTCCCCTACCCACACCTTATCTACATATCAACAATCTCCAGGATAATAATTGTGGAATATAGCTAGAAGAGCAACAAGACAAAAGTTCTTTCTAAGGACGAAAGATAATAGAGGATACATTGAAGCATCTGGCACTACATTTTTGGCAAATATTAAACAAAGTTTAATACAGACACATTTTTAAAGCTCACACACAGTCTGAAAAGGCAAATTAAATACTAGAACCAGGCACTCAGGTAAGGCACAGATATTGAATTATCAGAGTATTTAAAATAACTAAATTAATATGAGACAGTCTCTAAAAAGACAACATGCAAAAATGGGTGGATAATGTAAGCAGAAACACGGAATCTGTAAGAAAGAATCAAAAGAGAATTCTAGAAATAAAAAATGTTAAAAAGAAGAATATTAATAGATATAAAATTACAGTTAGGAGGAATACATTCTAGTGAGTAGGGTAATTAATACCAATTTACTGGATATGTTCAGGCAGCTAAAAGACTAGATTTTGAATATTCCCAACACAAATAATACATCTTTCATTATCCTGATTTTATCATTACACATTATATGCATGTATTAAAATATCACATTGTATATGTGTATCAAAGTATCACAATACCCCATAAATATATACAATTATTATGTATTGATTAAAAATACAAATAGAGAGAGAGAGAGACAGAGAAAGAAGAAATCCTTGATTAGCTCAATAGTAGACAAGACTTGCCAGTAGTAAGTCATTGAGCTTAAAGATATGTCAATAAAAACTTCCCAAAGTGAAATACAAAAGAATATGAAGAAGATAAAGACAAAGAAGATGATGATGAAGAAGAAAATGAAGAAGAAAGAAAAGGGGAGGAGGAGAAAGAGGAAGAGAAGGATGAGGAAAGGAGAAGAAATGGAACAGCATATACAAAACTGTGGGCAATTTCAAATGACAAAATATACACATAATGACAATACTTAAAGGAGGAGAAAGAGTGCAGAGCAGAAAAAGTATTTGAGGAAATAATGGCTGAGAATTTTTCAAAATTAATGCCAGATCCCAAACCGCAGATTAAGAAATCTTACAAAACATCAAGTATGATGAATACAAAAAAAACCTACTTCTAAGTATAGCACATAAAACCTGTAGAAAACCAAAGATATAAAGAAAATCTTTAAAAAAGCCACAGAGAAAACAAAATACAAAAAAGAATCTCACAGAGGAACAAACATAAGAATGGCATTAGACTTCTCATCAGCAACCAAGCAGACAAGAAGAGAGTGGAGTAAAATATTGTGTTAAAAAAATGGAAATCAATCTAGAATGATATATCCAGTAGAATTGTCATTTAAAAGAGAAAAAGAAATAAAGACTTTCTCAGACAAAACAAAACCAAAAACCTAAGGGAATATATTGATGGACCAAGCCTGCAAAAATTCTTAAGCATTTTGCAGAAAAGGAAACTGATATAGATCAGAAAATCAGATCTATATATAGAAAAGAAGGTTGTCAGAGAAGAAATTAATTGCTTGGTTAAGGTGGTTTCTGCCCCGTTTCTCCACTTTAAAGCTACTATTTTTCCTTTGTAATTAATATATATCTTAGAAATCATTCTTTTAGATTATCCAAATATCTTGTTAATCTCAAACATTTACTCATTAATTTTATTATCCATCAGTGGATCTTAACATCTGACAATTATCACTGTGGTGTTGTAACAATGATTTCTAATATTTTGATTTTTCCTCATTTTTTACATTAACTGAAATTCATCTGTAAAGAAAAATCTATTTATTGAATTAGTTATTTATATTAATATGGACACCTGCATAATTATTTTATTCTGTGTGTTATAATACAATATTATCCTTATTTATTTTGTTGCTTAAATGCTCCAACTCTTTCAGGTTAGAGTCTTATGTCCTTTTATTTTCCATGTGCCCCCATTTTAATTCTTTGAGCATTTTCTTGTGTTCTAATACCACAAGATGCTCCAAGATCATCCTTTATTTCCTTCCCTATGCCAGCTCTATTATCAACTTCTCCAGTGAACCCTGGCTCCCTTTATCAGAGAACGGTATTTAGAAAGCAGTATCAGTGGGCAGGTTTCGATCATTGCTTATGGGGTACCATGTCTAGGCATTTTTAGCATACAGAACTTGCAAAAAATGTGTAGATACGTTAAACCAGGAACTATATTTATTTCTATATTTTTATTTTTATATATAGTCAGTGTATTTATGTACTTGTAATATTATTGGTTCATTCCATTTTAGTATCTCTCCACATCCTTTTTGATTTTTGTCAGTTTGTGTACAGTAAAACCTACACTTTTGTAATATATCATTCAATGGGTTTTGAGAACTAAAAAATTCGTATTTTACCACTGCACTTAAGAAGTTATGATACAGAACAATTCTGTCACTCACAAATATCCTTGTGCTGCCTCTTTTTTTTTTTTTTTTTTTTTGAGACAAGGTCACTCATTGTTGCCCAGATTGGTCTCAAACTCCTGGTCTCAAGCAATCCTCCCTCCCACAGCCTCCCAAAGTGCTGGGATTACCGGTGTCAGACACTGCTCCTGATCCTTTTGTTGCCTTTTATAGGGCATCCATATCCCTATTCCCATAATCCTAGGAAAATCTCTATAGTTTTGCCTTATTAGACTTCTATGTAAATGAAACCATATAATTCTAATTTTACTTTTGGCTTCTTTCACTTATGAGCAACACTTAAGTGTTATCATTTGTTGCATACACACCTACCTGTTCATTTCTTTTTTTTTTTTTATTTGTAAGTAGTATTCCATTGTATGGATATACCACAAATCTGACTCTCTGTAATACATCTTGCTTATTTCTTTTTTTTTTTTTTTTTGAGACAGAGTCTCACTCTGTTGTCCAGGCTAGAGTGAGTGCCGTGGCATCAGCCTAGCTCACAGCAACCTCAAACTCCTGAGCTCAAGCGATCCTCCTGTCTCAGCCTCCCGAGTAGCTGGGACTACAGGCATGCGCCACCATGCCCGGCTAATTTTTTCTATATATATTTTTAGCTGTCCATATAATTTCTTTCTATATTTTTAGTAGAGGTGGGGTCTCGCTCTTGCTCAGGCTGGTCTCGAACTCCTGAGCTCAAACGATCCGCCCACCTCGGCCTCCCAGAGTGCTAGGATTACAGGCGTGAGCCACCGCGCCCGGCCATCTTGCTTATTTCTACTTTTCGGTAATTATTAATGTATACAGCTGCTACAAACATTTATATAGGAAAATAAACCTACATTTCATTTTTCTTGGTATATACCTAGAAGAAGGATTGCTGGGTCATATAGTAAGCACATCCTTAATTTTCCAAAATTTTCTTAATATTCAACAAAATAATTGTTCTCCACAGTGATCATACCATTTTGCATTCCCACCAGCATTGTTTAAGAGTTCGAATTGTTCCCTACCCTAGTCAGCATTCTGTATTGGCAGTTTTTTTTTCTCATTTATAGTCAGTGTGTAGTGGTGTTTTATTGTGATTATAATTTGCATTCTTTAAGACAATTATGTTGAGTATCTTTTAATATGCTTATTTGTCATCTGTGTATCTCCTTTGGTTAAGATTTTTTTAGCTGTTTTGTTCATTTTTTTATTTTGTCAATTGTTTTACTGTTATGTTTTGAAAATTTATCTTATATTCTGGATACAAATCTTATGTCACATATGTGATTTGCAAATATTTTCTTTCAGTCTGTGACCATTATTTTCACATTCTGAACAGTGGCTTTCATTCAAAAGATTATTAATTTATTTATTTACTTTTGTTTTTGGTGGTGATATTTTATTATTATATGACCAGAAATCACATACACTTCAAAACTGAAATGTGGATATGTCATTTATAAGTAATCAAACTCAGCAGATAATTAGTTTTAATTAACTAATTAATGTGCTTATACTTAGCAAATCCTATTTTCATGTTGACCCGTTTTATTCATGTAGAAAAGGATGCTTCTATCTGTGCTGTGTTATCTATATGACTAGGCAATTCATTTTATAGCACTAAAACCTGATTTTTTCTGTAAAATATAGATGATAATAATCTCTTAAAATTGTTTGCAGGTCTTAAAGGCAATAAAGTAAAAGTAATTACAATTATAAATCCCTATATAAACGAAACATATTATTGTAATTGCTACTATTATATCATTATGTGTGAAATTAACAGCTAGATAAAATGGTGAAATGTTAGTGGACCTACATTTGACCCTTATTACAGACAAAGCAAATCAAAATACTCATACTTCTCAGCAGGCAATAACTTTCCTGTTTAGAAAACTTAATATCTGATTCACGTTTCTTCTCACAAGCATTTTTTTTTTTTTTTTTTTGCTTTAGAATTGCTGAATATGCTATTGAAGTCAGTGTAAATTTTCCACGTAGGATAAATACCTAGGCTTGGAGGAAAGTACAGTAAAAGGAGCAGTCAAAATCTGTTATGCAAGTTTTGGCATGTATTAGAGAACTGAAAACAAAACTCATTAAATGTGACAGTTTTCCTCTCAGCCAGATATAATTTCATGATACAAAAGAAAATGAGATCTAAAATCTATTTTTTTATTAAATTATGGCCTTAAAGCTTCTCTGGATACTGCTAAGGAATGATATATTTTATGAATTTCAAACTGAAAATTTACTTAAAGACAGGAGTAACTGCAGCTAACCTCTGAATGATCCGGCCTTTTAGTCTGATAAATTGTCCTAAAGCCAGGCAAAAGGGAATTAAGAGAACCAGCCTCACAACTTGCCAATGGGGACTCAACTATTTAAAAAAATATATACAGGGTTTCCAAAAAGCTAAATGGGAGAAGTCTATTTATAATAATTATACCTGTATCATCATTTGACTCTTGATGACTCACAGGCATAGGAATCTGATTTTGGATTGTGATATTTCTTGATTCTATGCTTTGAAAATGAGCTGCCCTTCAAAATATTTCAGGCAATGATGCTCAAAACATTCAAGAAGAAATTTAAGACTCAATTGTAGGCCAATACCCATAAGAAACCTCAAAAGAGAATCTCAAGATTAATGAAACAAAGATTACATGATTTTTAAAAGCATTGCGGTAGCAAAGAATAAGAACTATCATATCTAAAATTCCAGCAAGAGAGTTGCAAAGGCAGCCAGTATTTTGAAAATCTATTAAATGGAAAGGTAATATTGACTCCTTTTTTATGCCAAATCTTCTTTTGGTGGTCTAATTTGAAAAGCACTAGTAAAAGAGCAAAATGTATATGCCATAACAACATCAAGTAAATCTAGTTGTAGTATATCACAAAATATCAACACTGGAGGAAACTATGGAAGTGGTGGGAGATAGCTGAAGACCATTTGATTTTAACTGGTAAGATTCATATTTATGCCTGAATTTGTATAGTCTATCTTCGTTGTCTTTTGTGCATCAAAACTGAAATCTAAGAAGAATATCATAGATTTCTTTTGGAGAATTCTCATAACCACATCAAAATCTTCCTGGCCCCATCTCATAGTCTAGTCACTGCTACAGAAAACAATTCCATGCAGAATCTGATCAGCTTCATGCAGCTGTAATTGGATAGTACATCATCTCAGCCTCAGCTACATATTCCCTGCTTCCTGACCTGGAGCTTCCCTGAAATTGTGGTAGGGACACACATGAGAATTTGCCCAACATGCACATGTTTAAATCATAAATGTGGTGTAGTTAAAGTCCACGGTGATACCTTTGACCCATGAGGTATGATAACATATTGACAAATATGTCTTCAATTTGTTCTCTCAGGTGGACTGTTCTGGGATGTATTACATAAGTCCTCTGACAAGATGCTCATGAGATAAAGCACCAGTTTCCTGTAGCCCTGGTCAAATCAATACAGCATTCTTGTGTTGGCTTTTTCATCCTTTCCATTTTATTCCCTATGTTCTGCACTTTAGCTTCCTGAGATTTTCTCAAAGTTTTCTATTTCTTTTTATGTGTGTGTGTGCCTTATAGAAAGAACTCAGTCTTTTGGACCTCTCAATATGTGTCACCCAAAACGTTTGATCATACTATTTATCAGCAAGCACAGAAGATAATCAAATACTTAATTAAAATATAATAATTTCATTCATTTTATGATATAAAACTAGTATATCATAAATGACAACCTTAGTTATAAGTTTAGAAGGTGTTAAAGTGCTACATTAATTGCTTATGTTGAATTTTAAACTTTTTCTGTAAGGGGAGATTCATTGTAAAAAATTAACGTACAAAAGTTTGCATTATTTTCTCTTAAATGAGATTTATATCAGATTGTCATTAAATGGTAATTTCGTAGGCAATTACATGACTCAATTTTCAAAATGCCCTTTTTGACAGATGTTTTCAAATACATGTCTATTGTATAAAGAAATAATTTTTTTCTGCCTTTTGATGGCATCATTAGTCCATAATGAAATTTCTTGTCTGCCAAGAAAAGATCTTTCATTTAGATAGCCATAGGCACATTTTGACATGTTTACATTATTGTGAAGTGTCATGTAGTTTTCCCTTTGCAAGCGCATCCACCTTGAGTAAATAATGCAAAAAATATAATTTAAGAGATGAGCTACTAGGAATTTGCATTGTAAAAGACAGAGATATTCTACATATTCATGTTATTTTGGAAACATTTCAGGTTTTGGCTTCACTGTTGCAATCAGTCTTCCAGAGCTACTATGTTTTCATTGATTAAAAAGGATTGTCAGCCTACAATAACATTATAGCCAGTAAAATTTTCTTGGTGCAATTGTTTTAAGTGTCACCTTGATATATTCAGAGGAAAGAAGGGAGGATGAAGAACAAAATTTGTTGCTCTATGTTTTACACACACGCACACACACACACACACACACACTCTACAGCATCTGAAAACTGAAGACCCTGGAAAACCACAGGGGGAAAATGCATTCACTGATAGAAAATTTTCTCTGTATAAATAATATTTCAATTGTGGTCAAAAGAAATCTTAGGAGGAAAATAAAATGATATAACCACATGTGCATATTGCTTGAAAAGAAATACACAAAGTAACAAATTCTGTCAAATCAATTTGTATTTCAAATCAAAATCTTAAGAAAAACCTCACTGTGAATCTCAATCAACATACAACACTATTGCAAAATATTCAGCATATTTTGGTAGCCATGGACTTAGTGCAAAAGACAAATCATTTTTCCATATGTTTAGGTTACCTATCAAAGAATTAAAAAATCTTTTTTTTCTCAACATGCATTTTTGCCAAAAATAAGACCATCATAAGCAGATGTGCTTTGCTATAGCATTTCTATCCTTTTACTGGAAAAATAGTGTCATCCTGAGCTCATGGGAAATCTCTTATTCAAATGTATATTGATCACTAATATTTCATATGTATCTGTGGGATTATTCGTAATGAAATCATCTATTTTTACATCTTGGGGTATTTTTTCCCATTTTTAAAAATATATTATAGCATAATTTCCAAAGGAATTGCCTTACTTTATTTTTATGAATTTAAAAGATCTAAAAAAAAGCAGAAAACTTTAAAATGAGACTAAAAATACTCCTTACTTATATTTCATTATTCATGTGACACTGTGATGTCAAGCACATCAGAAAGCCAATACAAGAAGAAAACCTGGAAAGTACTCAGTCCTGTCAATTGCACTCATGTAAAGAAATAATTCATAAATGTACTATAAGAAGGAGGAAATGTCATGAGCACAAAGGTGAAGATTAATTCAAGTATTTTTCAGAAGTCTGAAAAAATAATTATTTTCTATGGGAAAAATAATTTTGTTAAAAATTTTGTTAAAAATTATTTTATGCAACTTTTTTCCATAATTTTCAGTAGCCTAATAAGTATAATTAATATTTTATTTATATATTTTCTCTGGTTTTGGTTATATGTATGCATATTTTATATTTGTTCTAATGTATGCTCTCTTTTAAGCTTACTCTAATTATATATAGCATAAACAGGAGTAAAATAATGAATATGGATTTCTATTTTGTAAAATATGACAGATTGGATGAATATCCTGGATAATATCCACACTAAAAGACCTCAAAATTCGATGTGAAAATTTCATTTCAAATGCATTGTTTGTCTCCCAAGAATATAGGGGAACTGCAAAAGCCACACTTGGAGTAGAAAAAAAGGATCTTTTGAAGTGAGCAAATTCATGAACTGGCTTTCTACCTAGAGGGTTTCTGCTAAATCCTGGTGACTTGAAATTTAAATCTGAAAGATGTGTGTGTGGGAACAAGGGAAATAAAAGAACACAAAATAATGTGTAGGGCTTTCCTAGGGTCAAGTAACTAACAGAAGACTCTAATGTAAAGATTGGACCACAAAGGCCAGGAAATAGTTCTATTACATAAGAGGAGAAAGCAATGTATTTTGACAGTCTCGAACTTGGATTTTGGAAAGGGAAAATAAATCTCTCCTAAAGATTTATAATCACAAGACAGACTTCATTTAACCATGGTAACCAATTCCACTAAATCTGTGTTTCTCCCCCAAATCTTTTCAAATAATTTACTTTAAAGTAGACACAGTTTTGTAGTAATCCATATGCCTGGGAGAAGCAAAAGCAAATATTCTCTAAATGTCTCAGAGAGTCTCACAGGTAAAATACAGCAAAAAAATACAAATCACAAGGCATGCACAGAATAAAGCACTATAACCAAGCAACATCAGAAGACAAAAGAAGACTGGCAGAGATGTTAGAATTATCATGCTAAGATTTTAAATAAATATATTTACTTTGTTTAAAAAATAAAAAGACTGGCTTAAGGGAAAGAAAAGCATAGAGGGCTATGAAAATACTCAAGCACTCAAAACTCTTAGAAATGAAAAATTTCAGAAGTGAAATATAGAGGAATTGAACATAAAATTAGATATAATTGAAGAGATAATCAGTGGCAAGATAAATATGAAAATTCAATGTAGCATGATAAAGAAAAGACAGGTAAAAAGGAGATAAAGATTAAAGAAAAACATTTAACATATAGCAAGTCAGAGCTCCTGTATGAATTAAAAAAGAATAAAAACCACAAAATGTTCAAAGATGGCAATTAATACAGTGCAGTATTGGAACAGAAATAAGTGAATAGACCAGACTAGAAAGTTTAAAAACACGATAATGTCTATCTGGAAGCATAACAAATAATACCTGACATAAGAGATCAGTAATGAAATAAAATCCTATCCAATAAGTAGTGAATGATATTAAAAACCAAATATCAATACCAAATAGCTTAATTAAACAAATGTAAAAGAAAAATCTATACAACTTTTAAAATATATTCCAAATATGTACAATATATACTATATACTATGCATATAAACTAATCTATATCAGTATTGGTATTAGGACAGGTATCTCCGTAATATTAAATTAGGGAAGGACACAAACCAATAGAAAATACATTAATCAATTCTGTGCCTCTAAATTAAGACCATCTATTCATTAAAGACATTGTAGAGTTCAAATATAAGCCACAAACTAGGAAAAATATATTTGCCACACGTATCTGCTAAAGGATTAAAATCCAAATATATATATGTGTGTGTCTGTGTGTGCGTGTGTGTATTTTTTTTTTTTTCATTCTTACAACATTTCAAAACAAAGATGAACAGTCCAACAGGAAACGGATAAACTTTTCCAGAGGTGCTTCAATGCTTGAAGAGAGGAAATACAAATGGCCAAAAATTATAAGAAAGTTCTATTACTTAATTTATAATGACAAGTGAAAATAAAACCACAATAAATTTCCATTTTAAACTTAATAGATTAGTGAAAATAAAAAAAAAAAAAGGCTGAGGTATTTCAATGGTGATAAGCACATAGACAGAAAGGCTATTGAAAAATAATTTGACAATATCTTATTTCTAGATACAGAATTCTTAGAACATATAACGTGGGAGGGAGGGGGGTATTAATTTGTATACAAGGAAGTATTTATGAGAATTTTTATGCAGTGAAGCTTGTAGCAGCAAAAGCCTGTAAATAAGAAAAAAATCTACTCAAATAAAAAATACACATACACCCACACATTCCATATCCATGATGATATATTTATGAAGTAAAATGAAATAGAATGGATTAACTTTAGCTGCATTGTCATGCATCTCAAAATACAATTAAGGGGAAAATAAGAGAAGAAAACACATAGTGTTATATTATTCAATCTTTATAAATTTTGAAAACAAGGAAATATATGTAATCTATAGTCTAATGTAACAAACTCACATGACAATAATTGGATTTTCACCAGAAGAAGAAAAAAAAAAATTAGGCAAATAATAACCTCTGGCAAAAGAATGCATGTAATAAAATGGTTATGTACTCTTTGCAGATAGGTAATGGCTACAAGAAAATGTGAATTATAGGTGTACTTTATACATCCTCCACATGTATTAGTAAAATTATTTTCAATATTTAATGAAAATCAAAAAATATATTGTTAGAAATGTATTGTAAGCACACAATAAAAATAAATTATATAACAACATAAAAATATATTCTATGAAGACAAATGCAGAAATTTCTATTAATGTTAATACTAAAATTTACCGCAAGTCCTCTGATGGGTCAATATCCTTTTATCTCATAAACACTGTGCATTTTATAATAGAAAAATATTCTCTTTCCATGTTGTGGCTAATTTTATATATATTTATATATCACAAATACATAAAATATTTGTATATTTATCATAAATATACATGTTTGCTAATATGAGTCTCACTATTATTCCCCAATTTTTTACATTTCTCTTTTTTTTCTACAATTCACTTTTTAATCCTGTAGCCAAATTTTGCCATTCTTATTTGCCTTATAAAATTCAGAAATTCTTTCTTGCACAAGTTAGAAATAAACTAAAAACAAATTAACACATAAATATTTATGAAACAATTTAATAGGACACATACATGTTGCATTCACACAGTTTCAAGTTAATATGATGAATCTAACAAAAATCATATATAATGTATATTCATCAAGATGTAGAGGAAATAGTAGACATCACATTATATGCTGAAGACATTAACAAAAATCTTTATAATTTATATAAAAATATAAGAAAAAAACAGAAGGAAATTTATCTTTAATTGACATTTTTCTCCCCTAATAAAGTTTACATATTCTTGATGCCAACTTGGCAAAATGATCGTTATTTTCTATAATGTTTATTCTAGCTACACTATGAAGCTGAAGCTATCAATAACATTCTGAGGAAAGCAAAAAAGAAAAAAAAAAAAAGATTGAAATTCTGAACCCAAAAAGTGGAAGAAACTATTTTGAATGGTGGAGTAGTAACTTCTATAAAATACAGTATTTTATAGTCTATCAACAACAAAGGAAAGCATTAATTTTACGAAGGAACAAAAAATGACTCAATCACATACCATTTTTTTTAAGTAACATTGTAAGTCTAATAACTTAGCTAGTTAATTTCTGTTGTTTTTCCTTTGTTCTGTTTGATTAATCTTTGTTTTTTCCTTTGCTTGCTTGCAAATATTATCTTAAAAATTCTTATCTTATGTTTGTTGGTATTTTATTTGTGGATTTTTGTGAGGCATTGTTTAAAGAAGTTGTCCTCTTGTGAGTGGTTTTATTCATTTCTACCAGGTGGCTAACAAAATCCTAGGACTATTTTAAAATATATTTTTTGGCTTGAAACTTAGTACTAGTATTTTTTCCTATATTTTCTGCTAAGTATATCACAGCATCTGCTCAATGTAGAAAAGTGGAGAATGTTTAGATTATTTAATAACAGCCTTTCTGTTAGAATTATCCTCCCCAATATTTTAAAGATATGATATAAAGATTTAAAAAAATAGAGAACATATATTCTTTGGACTCCTAAACCTTGTAAATAAATGCTTAGATAGGGAAAACTAATGGTACGTCGTTTGTACATTACTGGTTATTTTGGATTTTTTTATATGTAATATATTATGGATCAAGAGAAGGACTGATCATGTTCAATGTGGTCACACAATTTATGTTCCAGATAGATTGATTAATATTGATAACATAAAGAACATACTTAAAAATAAATTGGATTCTATTAATACTTCTGCTTGGAGTTTAAACAAGTGGATGTATAAGTATATAATGAAAACAATAAGTTCACAGCATTAAGACCTCATTAGATATATCTTTTATAATCTTCCCATTCTCATAGTGAAAAAATTTATTAACTTACACTTAATGGTGCTAAATTTAAAGAGATATTTCCATGAGGCAGTTGATCAAAATATTTCACTTTTTTATAGAGTTTGGCAATCTATGAGCCAAGCAAAAGCCTGTTTAAAGAAAGGATCATTTTACCTCTGGGTTTATGGTACAATCCTGTATATGCTCAAACAAATTCAATATAGACATCCACATTGATTTATAGCTTTAATGGAAATATTTATTTTTATTAGCAGATTATATAAATAAGTGAAACTAAGGAGTGTTAACCAAGGAATTGTTTGCTACATTTTAACTTGCATTAAATAGAAGAAAACAGACTTTTAAATTTATAAATCTGTTGCAGCAAATGCTAATCTTATAATTCTTTAAAGTTTTCAACACAGAATGCAAATTACTGCAGATTTTTTTCCTTTAATTGTAGAGTTGGAACCACACAGACTTTTCATCTATATTCCTAAGGCTTGACATTCAATTAAACTAAAAATGTGTTATACCAAATATAATTTCTATTAACTTTTAGGCCCATGTGTACTTTGCTACATAGTTAAATCCATCTAACTTTCAGGTTCATTTACAGTTGGCTAATTAAAAAGTTGCTTAGTAAAGATTTTTTGACATCGAGGAGACTTGGAGGCCTTTTAAAATCATCATTTATAAGTCATATCTTCCTCTTACAAACAAACTCAACTTGTGTATATGTGTCTAAGCAAAAGTAAAAGGAAATTCACCTGAATATAAATGTACTTTATGCCAAATATTTAAAATTATATTTTAATTTAAGGTGAAATGCATTTGGTCCCAATTTTTTCTCACAAAATAAAAATTTTGCAATATGATATGTTTCATTTATAGGCACATCATAAAATTCATTTAGACTCTAAGAAAAACTTGAGAAACAAATGCAAGTTATGTTATACAACATAGAGACACAGACAAGTAGGACTAAGTGAGGCAAAATCTAAAAAGAAAAGATTCTTCATATTTTGTAAAAGACCAAAGTTTTTTTTATTATATAGGAGTCTAATTTCTTCAAGTGATCTAAACAAATAAATAAATAATAAAAGAAACCAAATTCAAGTAAATTTTCTAGAGAAATATTTTTCAATGAAATAAGCTCTCATGTCTATTTATACATTTTACATACTCGCATAAAAAACAAATATGCTGCATTAAAAGCATTTTGTTTGATATACAGACATATCCATTTACAGAGCTTTTGAAAATAAATTCCCTGTAAATTAAGAATTTTGTACAGTAATATTAATTTTACATACGTAGGGATTCGTTGACTAAACCTCTTTTCTGCAGCAAAAGATTTGTTAGAACACTACAGAAAGTAAAATAACATGAATATAAAATGACAGTTTCTCTACTTCTCTCTTATTCATTTTGTTTTTCACCATCATCTTCTCTGTACCCACACAGATGTGCACAACTGCCCACACTTAAATACACAGAAAATATTCCAGAAGTGTATACTGTTCTGTAGATTGCACATCTGAGGAATAAAGTACACTCTAATTAATTCCATATTCTTTTTAATATTTGTAATATGCATGTATACATTTATCTCTTGCTTATATTTGTTTATAGTAATCACTTAGATGTTCACTGGTTATGGACTGAAAATAAATAATCTTTTTATATCTAAGTGAGGTATGCTATGGTATTATCCATAGTAATGACTCTTATGGCTTTATTAGGGAACGTAGTAAAGCTTCCTCTTTTTTTAAAGGCTTTAAAAGAAAACTTTAATGCAATACTAATATTGAAAAATAATGGTAATCTAAAATTCAAATTACCCAGACTTCCATCACCTAATAAAATCAGTGTATTATTTTCCATTTAAGCTTCTATCTTTTCTTCATTTCTATATTTTTATATATACATATTTTATCATATATTTGTAGAAGTATTGCAGAGATAATTGGTTACTCTACATGTCATGTTCAGAGGTTTCTGGTGGTCCTAGTTAAGCAGCTTCCTCCCGAAAGGCAACTTCTTCCCATCGTTCCAATTCTGGTCAAAGATAAGTCTTACACACCCTCTGATGCTCTAGCAGTTTATTCTGGCAGCATCATTAAGAGACAGATACTGGAAGCAGGCTAGTGGTGTAGGCCAGATACAATCAGGGGCTCAGAAAGCTGCCTGATCAAGAGGGTTTCCATCTGGAGGCATAATAGTTGTGTATATTTATAGGGTACATGTAAAGTTTTGATATAAGTATGCAATGTGTATTAATAAAATCAGGGTAATTGGGGTATCCATAACCTCATGCATTTATCATTTTTTTGTGTTAGGAACATTACAATTCCACTCTTTTAGCTATTTGAAAGTATACCATAACTTATTGTTGACTCTAGTCAATTTGTTGTATTATATGCTCTTGATACGATGTGATGAAAATGACAGTATGATCTTCCTCTCCAAAATCTACAAGCCCTATTTAATCATTAAAATTAGATAAATTCCAATAGAAAGGTTTCACACAAAATACCCGACCAGTACTCCTCAAAACTTACAAGGTCATCAGAAACAAATTCTGAGAAACTCTCATAGCCAACATGAGCCTACAAAGACATGATAACTAATTATAATGTGATACCACAGGTTGGATCCTGAGGGGGAAGAAAAGGATATTAAGTACAAAACCAAGAAAACTTGAATACACTATAGATTTTGGTAATAATGTATCAATATTGGTTCATTAATAATAGCAAATATACTATAATAATATGTTAATAGTAGGGGAACTGGGTGTGGAATATATAGGGACTCGCACTGTTATCAAAGTCTTTCTCTAAATACAAAATATAAAATTTGTCTTTATGGGCTAAATTATATTATTCTGCACCAGAATTTATATGTTGAAGTTCCTGACCCCAATACATCAGAATGTGACCATATTTGGAGATAAGGTCTGCAAAGAGGTAATCAAATTAAAATGAGGTCATTATGAGGGCCCTAATTCAATACAATTGATATCCTTATAAGAAGAGGCCATTTGGACATAGAAACAGAGAAAGACCATGTGAACAAACAAGGAGAAGAGCTACCGTTAGATGTCAGGAAGAGAGGCCTCAGAAACCAACCCTGATCTCAAGCCCGCACCATGATCTCAAGATTTCTAGCCTCTGGATCTGTGGGAAAGTCAATTTCTGTTGTTTATGCCACTCAGTCTGTATGTAGTATTTTGTTGTGGCAGCTTTAGCAAGCCAACAAAGTTATTTAAAAAATACAAAATGTAAAACTACTTCTGTTCAAGTAAAACTTCATCTTACATCATTTTTGTTTAGTTACATCAAATGCTGGTGTTCTGTGCTCATGTACTTATCTTTGCTTGGATGATACACATGGTTTAATGACACCTTCTTTATCTTGCTGCAGTTTTTCCTTTTTAAGTGTGCCGTCTGTGGGATTCAGATCCAATTATTTGTTTATGATTTAAATTCCTGCTCAAATGTGTGTGTGTTTGTACACTTTGGATGCTCAATGATAGTTTCTATGTATCAAACACACACACCTCTTAATCAAAGATGGCTTCTCTGACCTCCCCAAAAAATCTCTATGCCTTTTTCCTAAGTATATTTATTTCTTCATAGCATTTACAACCATAAAATATAATAACTATGATGAACTATATTAGAATGAAAGGTCTATGGGATAAAGGAGTTTATTAGTTTTGCTCACTACTTTTTTCCAATACCCATATTAGTGCCTAGGGGGCATAGTGGGCACTTAATGAGGTACTCTGTATTTGAATAAAAGTTTATGTTTATATTGGTATCTAAAATATATTTACAAAATGATACTCACCTGCAAAAATATCTGCTAATGCTTAAATATAATGGTTGAATATAAATGTAAATGCTACAAGTTTATATTGCTTTTATTAAAGCAGTTGTATTTTAAAAAGTTAACTGATTTTGTTTTAACTTAACATCTCTATGATATTAAGTTTTATCTTTAATAATATGTTTAAAATTTTGAGAACAAAACCTCTCACCTAGTTTCTACACGCATGGTTTAAGAATTGCTATATTTTGAATACTTGACCTTCCAAACCTCTTGTTGAAATTCAATCCCCAATATGGGAGGTGGGTCCTCGTGGGAGGTGTATGAGTCACACGGGCAGATCCCTTATGAAAAGATTAAAGCTCTTCCTGGGTGGAGGTGAGTTCTCACTCTGTTGGTTCCCATGAAAGCCAGTTGTTTAAAAAAGTCTGGCAACTCCCCCTTTACTCTCTTGCTTCCTTTCTCACCATGTGACCTCTGCACAGGCTGGTTCCACTTCACCTAGCCTGCCATGAGTAGAAGCAGCCTGAAGCTCTCACCAGAAGTAGATGCTGGTGCCATGCTTCTCATACAGCCTGCAGAACTGAAAGCCAAATAAACCTCTTTTTTAAATAAATTACGCAGCTTATTTCTTTATTGGAACACTAAAGGGACTAAGACAAAAAAGTATTTTGTTTGAGAAAGTGCAAGAATATATATGCATTCATCCTCCTTTTTTCTGTTTAAACAGTTATCTTTCATTCTGAGGCTGGTTTCAGAGATTTGAGGGGTTTTTTATATATATGAGTTAATGCCCCCAATTTTTTCTGTCATCATTGGGATACCTGCCATTACATAAGTAGACCAAAAGCAGCTGGTTTATGTCCATGTTTATCATATTTACTCTGTGCTATGCTTTTGGAAATTTATGTAAAAGAGAAGTTACTTTTAATTGCAGTGTCAATTACAAATTAAAAAAGAACATTTACTTTGAAAAGAGAAATAGTAGAGAATAGAGAGAATATGAAACTTTTAAATATATTCTTTAAAAGGTGAACAGATTGCTTCCACACAGTGAGTTTGAGGAAGATAAGGGTAATCCTTCATTGAAAAAAAAATTTCTTTCTGTCTTTTCTCCTCTAGTCACTTCATTTTCATTAATCATCAAATCATTGGGCCTCCTACAACATAGATTTGAAATAAAGTGGAATATTTTTCTCAAAGAGCCTCTAACTATAAATACTTTTAAAATAAAATGTATTCTCAAAAAGCTGAATATTAATGGACAAAATAGAAAAGTAGACATATACTTAAAATATACTATCATAGAGATGTGAAATAATCTATACAGATGCTCCTCAACTTATTATGGGATTACATCCCAATAAACCCATCATAAGTTGTAAATAACATAAACTGAAAGTTGATTTTGACTTATGATATTTTCAATTTGCAATGAGTTTATGTAAATGTATCCCCACCGTAAATCAAGAAGTATACTGAATGTCTATCACTTCGGTACCATAGCAGTGTTGAAAAAATTGTAAATCAAACCATTGTAAGTCAGGGACTATCTGTAGTATGACAGAGGAGGAAGCACCAGATGACAATTACGTGTTGAAGAATGAGTTGATTTATTTTCAGTGTACGGATAGAAAGAAAAATGTAATAGCATTGACAGCATATACAAATATACAGAAATACAGCAGAGTATGTTAAATTCTGAGTATTCAGAGTAATTCATTATACCTGGCTCATAAATTACATGTGAAATGATGTGCCTGTGCCAGAGAGATAAGAAGGCAAGTCATTAGGAGCCTGAGGTACCATGCTAAGGAATATGAGAAAATTATCTTTACACTGAATGCCGTGGCGAGGAGTTGGTCAGGGGTGGTAAAGGAGATCCAATCTTTTGGTTAAATGAGAAGTACTTAAATTCATGCAGTTCTAAGAACATCATATACATTTTCTTCAATCAAACTAGGGTATATAAACTTCTCTAATAATTAAAATGTCAAATGACTTTCATGTATCTTGATTATGTTTCTCATGAAAAAAAATTGATATAGAGATTTCACTACTAACATATCCTAGATATTTACATTCCTCATATTTCAAGATTCTGTTTAATCTAATTTTATCTAGTATACAATTTCATACATAATAAGCAAGTGTATCAATTCAAGTGTAAATTTATGAAGGTCTTACATTAGGTTTTCTTTTAGCTACAAATTTTTGAATATCTATGTACTGAGCATTCCATTTGTTTGTCTGTTTGTTTATTTCTAGAGACAGGGCCTTGCTATGTGGCCCAGGCTAGAGATGTGATCAGAGCTCACTGTAGCCTCTCACTCCTGGGTTCAAGAAATCCTCCTGCCTCTGCCTCCCTAGTAAGTGGAACAATAGGTGTGTGCCACCGCATCCAGCTGTTGAATTTTTTAAAAAATAAACAAAAGTTATAGGGAGAAAATGTATATTTAAATAATTTTTCTGTTTTCACTCTAAGTGAAGACAAGAAACTTAACATATAATTTACAAAACGAAATAAAATCAAAGATAGTGAGGTAATTTTAACAGTAGTATAGTCAACTTCCTATGACAAACATAGTTTAGAATTTTAAGTGCACAAATGCTTGTAAGTTCATTATAACCAAATATTAATATATTCAATCTTCCTTAATAAAAATTTATATTCTCACAGTTTTAAGTCCTTGGTGCTATGAAACACAATCTACCAGTATCACAGAATTTTTGTTTATCCTTCTTATTAAAAAGATGTAAATACAAACAGCCTTATGAGAGACACAAAGTCTGTGTTGATTTTTAATTTTATAGTAATTGCTGTGTAAATAATAGCAAATCTTTTTCAGTGTTATCTAAATGAATCTAAAGAATAGTTGAGTGTTTTATTTTTCAACAACCTACCTCTATCCTCTAATTCCTTTCGAAGTTGCTCAATAAATGAAAAACTGAGGTACATATAAATGTTTTATTCCAAATTATGCAAGAGAGAATTATCTGTACAATTTAACAGATGTAGAACCTGAGGTTGAGAAAGACTAAATTTAATTGTACAAAATCACATTAGATAATCAGCTGAGTGTAGATTTACAGACAGTTCTCTTTTCCCTTTCTTAAGAGCAATAACTATTTGATGTTACCCATTTCTTTACATAAGTTGTAATATAAAGGAATCAAAAGAGTAATAACAGAATCAGTATCAGCAATTCTTTAAAATTTCTTAAATTTACATTATTTTTAATTTAATCCTTCTAAAATAAAATAACAGTTTGAATTTTTGGCTTCAATGTAAATAAATACTGTACAATTTCTAACCCCAATTTAGAAAATTTATATTTTTTTATTTCACATTTTTAAATAACACTTTTTTCTATACATACTAGATTTAGTAACCGAGTTGAGGACTAATGAACTGGTAACTTTAAGCACAGAAAATTTCTGTTTAAAAGCTCAGATCACAGAGGAAAAGAGAGCTTAAGATCTCATTCTACACCTCCACATTCCTTCCAAGCACAGAACAATTTTAACGTAGCTCAATTTGACAGACAGTCCTTTCTAGCAAGCAGGTGTTTCAAGGTCAAAACTTAGAACTGTTGGCAAAGATCTGAAGGGAAGTACACAGAGCACCAGCCAACATGTACTTGGCCTCCATCCCTCAGTTTCACCAGCACTAATTTCATTCACTGATAATTTTTTAAAGGTAAAATTATTACTGCCTCTGCAAATCTTTATAAATGATTTAAGTAAGTTTATTTCCTTTCCTTTTTCATTTTACACTTTAGCATTGCAAATGGGGATTTCTCCTAAGTGAACAGTCTTTCAAAGCATATCAATCACTGACTCAACTTACCAACATTTAAAAAATCCATATGACATATTCTTGGAAGGTTTTCTGGTCTCCAGCTAAAAGCAATCCTTCTACTTAGAAATAGTTTTTAAACTGTAACTCTACCTAGAAATGTAACATTTATATTATTTTGTCTTTTTTTTTCTTTTTCAACTAGCAGCATTTGTTAAAACTAAATCAACCTGTTAAAATATCCAAATAAGGCTCACAAATGAGAGTGGTGACTTGCGATAGCCATGGTAACATATTTTGTATCCAGATGATTTTAAGAAAAAGAAATGGTAAATTTTTCCTCAAATTCACACATAAAGAAATTTCCCACACATTCTTTCATGGTGTTGAATTAGAGGAATTGAGGTACAGGGAGACAGAAAATCAACACATATCAAATTTTGTCTGAGGTAAGTCTTAGCTATAGATGTACTTCTAAATGGTTACTAATAATAAATCAAAATTCTTACAAGTTTAGGAATGCTAAAACATCTTGTTTTTTTAAATTAATATGGCACGTGGACTTTGTCCTTTGCTAAATGCTGTTAAAGGGGATAAATAAATTTCATTTTGGAAATAAAAAATTAAAGAAAATATTACAACTTTAGGCTGTATTGGTTATGGTTACAAGTATTTTATTTAATTTCTGATATCCTGAGATTTTTCCAGGTACCTTAAAATATATTTCTAATCCATTTTCATTGTGGTTGGATAACATATTTTGTGTGATATAAGTTATTTTCAATTTCTTGAGACATGTTTCTTAGTTCAGTACACACTTGTCTTAATGAACGTTCCATGTGCACTGGAAAAGAATATTCGCTCTGCAGTTGTGAGGGTCAAGTAGATTAGTGTCAATCAGGATTAGTGGTTGAGAGCCTTCTATTATACATTCTTAAGAATGGTTCTATCTATTTGGTTTATCCATTTTTTGGAGAATAGTGCCGAAATCTGCAAATTGAGATATATACATACATATATGCACACACACACATACACACATATATAGTATATACACACATATATATAGAGAGAGAGGGAGAAAAAGAGAATGTGATGGGGGGAGGGAGAGAGGAAGACTGGCTAAAAATGTAACATATACAAAGAGATTGATTTGAATTTTTTCATTGTTTCTGAGGTTATAAAATGTATGAAAACGAATCCATACTTTTTATTATCTAGAACTACATGGTCATAAAAACTGTTTTTCTTAAAAATTAAAAAATTTGACCATAAAATCTCTGAGCATGTGATTAAATATACTGTTTGGCAAATAATGAGTTATTTATATTTTCTTAATATCTTGTCAACTTAACTTTGCTACTACTTTGTTAATTATCATAAAAATTAGTTTTAATTCTTACATTTTACTGTAGTGCACACTAGTATTTTATTTTATACTGTAATTAACATATTTTATGTGTAATTTAAATAAACTTTCTCATTTTAACTTGAATATTCTCATTTCTTTTCATTACTGTATAAATATTTATCTACTTTTTAAAGCCTGACTCTGATTTCTACATTAAATTTACTGGAATTAATTATAAGAGTTTTTTGTTTGTTTACTGCCCCCTTCCAACTTTTATTTTTCCTAACTTCAACTCCAAAACCTGTGGTCAAGTCAGTCATTTTACTGGTTTTCTGATATAATAAAATTAAAACAGACCTGTTCTCATTTTTGCATACCAAAAATCATTTAGCAAAACACTAAGCCATTATGCAAAGACACAACATACTTGGAAATTATTTGACAATAATTATTAATCTAATACTAAAAAAAAGGATATATAAAATTAATGCACTTTTATTTCTAATAATGCATGCATATTTCATTTACATGTATGTGTTTTTCAGTCAACAGATGAGGTAGAATATTACAGTCTATATTAATAGAATATAACTACTAACTTGGCAATGATTCCTACTTCTTGTGGTTATGAATCTGGTCTCCATCATCCTTATCCTACTGTGCTGTCTCTGACAGTGAGTAATACATGGTAGATTTAGCAGCCTGTTTTAAACCTCTGGAATGTGTTTTTCCAAGCGTAAGTACCAGCATCTATGTCTACCTCCCCAGTAAATTCTTGCAAGTCCTTTGGTTAACTGATTGGCTCACAGGTTTGATTAGTAGAATATGGGCCACTGAGACTTCTTTTCTTTCTTAAATACAGTTTACTTTTTATTCATTCTGATTGATAAATAATCTACCTCCTTGCTGGACATTTTGTTAAGATCTCTATGTACTTCAAACACCTTCAGCAGTATGAAAAACTGATATCTTTTTGAGACCATGGCTAGTATGACTATGTGTTGAATGGCTTTTTGTTGTGTGTTTAAATCAAATAAATAAGGAGCATCATTATTGTCAAGGAAATTCAGATGGATTCTGAATGGAAATGTGAAATAGATTTCTCTACTTATCAAAAATTAACTTTAAACTTGATTAAGTGTTGTGTGCATGTGTCTATATACTTCACAAATTATATATGTTTACATATACATATTACATATACACTGTATATTAATACATATGCATATAAAATGTACATTATATATACACTTCATAAATAAGTACACAAAAACATTTCAAAAAAGCATAGAGAGAATATTAATACTTTAGGTATCTGTCTATAATCTTGGGTTAACTGTTAGTAGATGTGTGGCCTTGGGTGTTCATTAAATCCCTTACGACACTAAATGGAAATAACACTGATAGATTGCTTATATAACTATTATGTGGTATATATTCCTATTTTATATGTGTATATTAGAATAATATATTTTTTACATTTCTTTTAAAAAATTCATATCATTATAAAATTATATTGGGATTATATTGGGACAATTTCAAGGTACATGGACTTTGTTTCTCCTGTATATTTATTCTACTTTTTATAGTCTCTTTCTTTTCCTTTCTTTTTCTTTATATATACTAAGGTATTTCATATAAACTTTCAATTTATTTGCTATAGCAGTAATTGGATAATACCATATTTTGAAAACTCTTATTATTTAATAAAAAATCTTAGACATCAGTGAGGATAAGTACATAATTTCTTTTTATATATATTTATAGATATGTATGTGTGTATTCACATTTATATTACTTTTTCCCTAGATAGACTTTACAATTGCTTTTTTCACATATTTTACATAAAAGCCATAGGATTTTTACTGTGCTAAATACAAAAAAAATAATATATCGAGGTTGTCAATTCAAGAATAAATCATTAAATTTAAATTAAATTTAGTAATTCACAATTTGGTGCTAAGACCAGAAAAGACAAATATATCAATGAAAGAGAACAGGAACTAAAATGATTCCATGGAATAACAGCCTATTTTCAAGTTGTATTTTACCAAATAAATGAATAATCAGAATATTTAAAAATTCTCAAGTTTCCATTATGTGATCTTTTCTGTATTTAAATGATTTAAGCAATTTTACATTGTTTCCTTTAGTCTGTTTAAATAGGCTTTCAACATTTATTTGTGTGTTATGTATTTTTTTAAAATTTCATTTTGCTTTTTTTATTGTTTGGTATACATTCAGGGGAAAATACTGAATACCTTCTCACCAAATGAAAGACCACATGACGTCCTAGAAAACAATTTTAAATCAAATTCTATATTTCATTCATCATTTTTCCCTGCAATAGCAGTGTCCCACAGAAGTTTTCATAATAAAGGTAGAGTCCCCTACCTGTCCTGTCCAATACAGTAGTCCTTAGCTATTTATGACGACTATTGAACACTTGCAATATGGCTAATATGATTGAGGGACTAAGTTTCAATTGTTTTAATTTTAATTAATTTAAATTTTAATAGTCACTTGTGGACTGTGCTATCATGAAAATATCTATCCATGGGTGGATGCAGCATTACTTTAATATTACTTTTCCTTATTGTTCTGGTATTTTGTAAACGTCATTATCTCTAATTTGATATCAGGCAGATTAATAACTATAATCCAGATACTATAATTATCAGTTATAATGATTATTGTTGCATATAGCAGTTAAAAAGATGACAGATTTATATATAGTGATATGTAAATATTGGTGACATAGAACAATGTCCTCAATAGAGTGTTAAGAAAGAAGAAAATATTGTCTAATAGTATAAATAGTATAATTTCATTTCTGTAAATAAAAAACATTTACATGCATATGTGCTTGTGTTTCTATTTTTCTATGTGGCTTTCCATATATTGAAAAAGAAAATTATAAAAAGGGAACCTGCTGATTGTGTTTGTCGATGCAAAGTTTGGAATAGAAGATATCAGGAGAAATATTGTAAATGTCCCCTATGATCTCTGCCTCCTAGTATCCATACCCTTGTATAATCCCCTCCCCTTAAATGTGGGTGAGACTTTGACTTGTTTCTAACCAATAGAATATGACAAAGAGAATGAAAAAATATGTGATTATATGCTTATCTTACTCTGTATAATAGCATGTAAAGGGCCATGTCTGATTTGTTAATAGTTATAGCACCTGAACATACCACACTGAGGTGCATATAGTATAATAGGTTCTCTATTTATTGAAAGAGTGAATAAATAACAAATTATTTTTGACTGAATAAATATCAGTGAAAACTTTTGAGCTTTCAGCCTTATGAAGAGATCCTTTCCTTACTCGCTTTAAAGAAGCAAGTCACCATGTTGGGAGCTTCCCACTACAGGTCAAAAAACTGAAGCCACCACCTAGCGGCCATATCCAGCAAACTAACTGAGACAGGCATTCTTTTAGCCCACAAGAAACTCTAAGTAGTTAAAAACCACGTGCCCTTAAAAGCAGATAATAAAATGGAAAAAGAATAGATGAGTCTAAAAATGCAGGCTGTGGTCAGGTCATGAAGTCAAGTCTAAAAAGTTTTGAATTCACCATACTGGTGACAGGTAAAAATGGAAGGCTGCTAATTGAGAATGCTCTTTAGGAAGATTAATGATGAAAGAGGGAGAATGCTGAATGACTGTACCAAGCAAGGGGAAAACCACCATGTCCTGCAAAAATACCAGTGAGGAGGTGGCTAGGAATTTAAATATGGAGATTGAATTTAGAGGAGAAAAAAAGCAAGGATGATACAAAACGAGATTGTACTATTATATAACAGCATTAGCATTCAAAAACTAATTTAGTGCCAAGATAAGAGTAACATGCTGACACAGCTCTTGTCCAGGTGTACCAGAACCCTTGGAGAACCTGCTGGTACAGATTCACTGGAAGGGGCAATGAGTGGCCCCCGTTCGTGCCCAGATCAGAAACATGCCATACCTGGGTCCTGGAAGGTATGAATTGGCAAATTTCTCTCCTCACATCCATCAGAGAGTTGGTACTCGCCATTGTGTATCATAAGCCCTTTCTCTGTTCATCTAGGACTACTTACTACAAAGTTCTGGAGAAGGGAATATTCTCATAGCAGCCTGTCATCATGAAAAAGAGCTGAAGAAAAGAGCTGAGGAGAAGAACAAGGGGATGTATGTGGGGGAGTGTGGGGGATGGGGCTGTGTCCTGGCTGGTTGAAGCCACACGGAGGGAAGTTCATTAAATCATGAAAAATGCTTTCAAAACAACGAGTTAATGTAGAAAAAGATTATTATTTAAAATATCACAAATTACTGAAGTTCTAATCTATTAAAGATAATGCAGATCTTTAAAAACAAAAATGACAAAATTTTATTCAGTGACATGAAAGATAGAAATAAATGAAAACATAACCATGTCAATATATATAAAGCTCAATATCATAAAGATGACAATATTACTAAAACATAATCTATTAATATCTCACTTGACTTGATTAATGTGACTTGTCCCTGAGAGATGGATCATTTCTGAGTCTGGAAGTCAAATGGGTATACTATGGATTTTAAGAGATGCACCAATATAGTTAAGGCTATCCTACAAGCCCTCATTTGAGACAGCTCCCCAAAACATTTCTTAGGCAGTCATACATTTCTGGATAAATACTTAATGTCTACCAAGGGCCACATTGATCTCAAAATCAAATTCTCTTTTCAATGAATAATAAAGATAAAATGACAGATGGACATTGTATTCATCTAGAATCACTGCAGGAGTTTATGGGTAAAGAAGAGTATGAGTTAAGTGCTAAAATTCTCAATGTAGGGGGCTTTCTAAAGATTTGTAAACACATATATTTACATATAGTTGATGGAAATTAATTTGTCTGTTAGAATGAGTTACTGCAATAAAAAGTGACCACAAACTATTTTCATAAACAATCAGAATATTTAAAACATTCCACAACAATGTTATGCAGAATTTTATTAAAAATGGAAATACATATTGAAACATAAAACACTTGGTAAATTCAAAGGATGAAATTATGGGTGAACCTATTTCTTAATTTCTTCTAATTGTATTTTAAGCATATATATTATGAAAGTAAAATCTATAAGTCTGAGAACCAAAAGTATCTATTAGGAAATTTTGGTTAGGATATAATTTCTTATGCCTAACTACTTGGTGTCCCCGATATCTGCTCTCCCTTTTCAATGCAGACACGAAGCTTATCTGTTTCTCTATATAGTACATTTTAGCCCTCTGTAGTTACATGTACCCTTGAGACTAAGTTTTGGTCAATCCTATGGCTGTTGAGCTTAAGTGATGATTGCCATTTCCAGGACTGAACTTGGAACGATTGATTTGTCATGCAATCCTGTGGCCCTCTCTCCCTTCTCTCTGTCTGGATGATGGCAAGAATTACATCAGTATCTTTTGACTCAAACTCAGAAGCCTAGTGCTAAGGGGAGCAGAAGTACCCAACAGACTCTGGACCCTATCCATTAAGATTATTGAAAGTAAATTTCCGTTTGGTTTTATGCACTGTATTTAGTGGTCTTTTTCTCCTCTCTGATTGATAGAAGCTTATTTTATACCCTAATTAATACCTATCTCAAAGCGTATTGCTTATTAACTGTTTCCTGAAAGCTTATGCTAACATGCCAATATTTCTTTTTTTTTTTTTTTTTTTTATTTGAGACAGAGTCTCACTCTGTTGCCCAGGCTAGAGTGAGTGCCGTGGCTTCAGCCTAGCTCACAGCAACCTCAAACTCCTGAGCTCAAGCGATCCTCCTGTCTCAGCCTCCCGAGTAGCTGGGACTACAGGCATGCACCACCATGCCCAGCTAATTTTTTCTATATATATTTTTAGCTGTCCATATAATTTCTTTCTATTTTTAGTAGAGATGGGGTCTCGCTCTTGCTCAGGCTGGTCTCGAACTCCTGAGCTCAAACGATCCGCCCACCTCGGCCTCCCAGAGTGCTAGGATTACAGGCGTGAGCCACCGCGCCCGGCCACCAATATTTCAATCCTTAATTATCATTAGACTTTAGGTTTACACTTTCACTTAGATCTAGAATAAGCTTCCTATATATTTTACTCACTTATTTTTAACTTAAAACTGAAGCATTGATTTGTGATGTTTCTACCTGAAAAAGTTCTGACTAGCTAAAAATGGGCTATAAAATCTCATCAGTATTTCCATAGGCTGACAACATAAACAGGACAGAAGTCTCTAGTCAGCACATGAGGGAATTTCTCACTATTAACCACATTACTATTTGGTTATATTGGATCACCTCTAAAAATCTCTATTTCTAAAACCATTTTCCACTTCTGTTAGCAGTTTCTGTAATTTTCTTGGAAACTGCACAATATGTTACATATAAGAAAGCCACTGACTTAAGGGCAGAAGCAAAGTTTCAGATTCCACAATTATTGCTGATAGAGCTCCAATAACTACACATAAAATCACTGATATACCCAATGTAATGCAATGATTGAATTGTGGTTCATGTAAGGAATAAAATTATTGAAAAAAATATACTATGGCCCCAAACAATTCTTAATTTCTGAATAAAGGTAAAGCCTGTTAAATATTGGTTAATAGTGCATTATATACATGGAAGTGTGCACACACTCCAGTTCCAAATAGACATACACTGCAATAATTGATTCAAGTCAGAGGAATACAAATCAAGAATAATGGATTAAATGGCTCGATATATTGTATTTCTCAACGACATTTATAAACTTTGTTTAATGATTTTATTTCAAGCTAGAATGTGAGTTCCATGAAGGCAAGGGCCTTGTCTGGTCACAAAATTCTCATTTTCTGGCACACAATAGCTAATTAATAAATATCTGTTTTCTGAGTAGTTATTAATCTCTATAACAGCTGGTTGTTTTGTTCACAATCACTGTGAATACTGAAACTGAATAATTCATCTTTTTTTCATTGGCTAGTAGGACATTTCAGATTGGCTATGTGGAACTACCCTAGCAAACAATAAAAATCTTATCATATAGATGACTGAAACAAGATCCGCACCTCTAACAACCCACAGAAATCAACACACGATGGATAATAGACTTAAACCTAAGACAAAAAACTGTAAGAATTCTAGAAGAAAATGTTGGAAAAACTCTTATAGACATCGGCCTCAGTAAAGAATTTATGAAGAAGACCCCAAAAGCAATCACAGCAAAAAGAAAAATACATAAGTGGGACGTGATCAAATTAAAAATCTTCTGCACAGCCAAGGAAATAATCACCAGAGCAAATAGACACTCTACAGAATGGGAGAAAATATTTGCATGCTATACATCCTACAAAGGGCTTATAACTAGAACCTAAAAAGAACAACCCCATTAAAAAGTGGGCAAAGGACATGCACAGAAACTTTTTAATAGAAGATAGACTAATGTCCAACAAACACATGAAAAAAAGCTCAGCATCTCTAATCATCAGGGAAATGCAAATCAAAAGCACAATGAGATATCACTTAACTCTAGTGAGAATGGCTTTTATCAAAAAGTCCCAAAACAACAAATGCTGGCATTGATGTGGAGAGATAGGAACAGTAATACGCTGTTGGTGGGACTGCAAACTAGTAAAACCTCTATGGAAAGTAGTATGGAGATACCTTACAGAACCAAAAGTAGAACTACCATTTGATCCAGCAATCCCACTACTGGGTATCTACCCAAAGGAAAAAAAGTCATTCTATAAAAAAGACACCTGCACTATAATGTTTACAGCAGCACAATTCACAAGTGCAAAGATGTGGAAACAACCCAAGTGCCCATTAATACATGAGTGGATTAATAAAATGTGGTATATGTATAACATGGAGTACCACTCATCCATCAAAAAAATGGCAAACTAATACCTCTTATATTAACCTGAATGGAACTGGAGACCATTTTTCTAAATGGAGTATCACAAGAATAGAAAAACAAACACCACATGCACTCACCATTACATTCGTACTAATTGATCAACACTTATGTGCACATGTGGAAATAACATTCATTGAAAATCAAGAGGGTAGGAGGGGGGAGGGGAGGATGGGTAAATTCATTCCTAATGGGTACAATGCACATTATGTGGGGAATGGGCACAAATAATTTTGACTCAAATGGTACAAAAGCAATTTAGGTAACCAAAACATTTGTGTCCCTGTAATATTCTGAAATAAAAATTAATTAATTAATTTGAAAAATAAATCTAGATTTAATAAAACAACTATCTACTTGTTCTTAACTGTAAAAAAAAAAAAAATCTTACCATGTATATTTGGTATAACTTCTCCCTTATCTTTAAATGTCTACCCTATGCCCTTTACTTCTTCACCACTGTGCCCGCTAAATTAAATTATTTAATGAACATGGTCTATATACAGTCTTTTCGGAATGAATTGCATGTATATAAAAACTATGAACACAGTAAGAAAACAAAATGCAACTGGTTTTAGAAATACCTCTGGCAGGCAGGCATGGTGACTCATGCCTGTAATCCTAGCACTTTGGAAGACTGAGGCAGGGGTGGCTTGAGGCAAGGCTTTTGAGACAGCCTGCGCAGCACAGTGAGACATTGTCTCTACAAAAACAAAAAAGTTAACCAGGCATGATAGCTTGTGCCTGTAGTCCCAGCTACCTGGGAGGCTGAGCTAGGAGTTGGAGGTTGCATTGAGCTATGATAATATGATGATGACACTACACTCCAGCCTGGGTAGCACAGTAAGACCCTGCCTCAAAAAAAATAAATAAATAAATAAATAAATAGAGACAGAAGAAAAGAAATCCTTTGGCAGAGTACAAACACCAAAATAGTTTCTCTTTGATCACTGGTTTCAACTAAACTATATTCTTTCCCTTTATGATTACCTCTTGGTCATGGTTAATTATTTTAAAAGCCTATGCTAGCACAATCCAATCTAAGATTTTGATTTTTAATTTAACACCCACATTTTCCTCTTGGTCATCTTTAGTATTGGCCCGACCTTTGAGATTCTTGAAGTGGGGAGATGATGCGATCTCTTTTACGCTTTTTTTCCCCTCTCTCTTCTTGAGTCCTAAAGGATGTTAAGAATCCTATCTAAATTTTCTCAGTTACTTTCCCAAAGTTTTGTATGTTTTGAGTAAGAGCTTACTGAAGTAGTCTGAATCAAGAATTTTATCCAATGACTGAAAAGCAGAGTTCTACCATATTCTACACATAGTGACATCTTAAGACAATGTATCGGGGGAGATGGCAAAAATGGCCGCAATTCTCTGCACCTCTCATATGCAAATCCCTTTGCAATGTGTCTTTGCAGTTTTGTCCACCTAAAAGTCAAATCTATTTCTTCATACACTGAATCTAGGTGACCTTGCAACTTGCTATTTTGATAGAATTTCTCTTGGAAACTGGCTGAGACAGCATTTGAACAAGCTCAGACTACCCTGATAGATGATGAGAGACATATGGCTGGTTGTTCTTATTGCTCTAGCTGACACAGTGCCAACCATCACATATATATTAATAAATGAGGGCATCTTAGGCCTGCCTCTCTCATCCATCCTGCAACTGGCTGGCATCTGATCACACATGCATGACGGAATCCAGCCAAGAACAAAAGAAATTCTTTGCCAAAGTCCCAACTGTCAAACCACAAAATTGTGAGTTAAATTGATGATGGTTGTTTAAGCCACTATGTTTGAGCTGGTTGGTAGGGTAGCAATACATAACTGATATGCCACATATTAATTTCCTCTCATATTATTAATTTGTCCCAAATATTTTCAACAAATTTCCTAGGTCAAGACTGTCTTTTGAAAAAATCTAGACTAAATGCATTATGTGATCATTAACTGGATCCTGGTTTGAAATAATCAGCTGCAAATGGCATTACTGGAATCCTGAGAAAAATGTGATTTTAAAGAGTATTAACAATTTTCTGGTTATTAAGTTTCTTAGAGATGTACACTAAATCATTAATATGTTTATATTTTCTTTCAAATGCTTCTCCAAAGTTGTAGATAAAACAAATAAGAAAAATATTTATAATCCTTGAATCTAGATTTTGGAAATCATTATATAATTTTATATAATTTATATAACTTTATATAATTTTCTGAATGTTTAGATTTTGTCTACATAAAAGTTTTTTTTTAAATAGGTTGTTCCTACCTCTTCCTATTGAATAAGATATTCATTGATAATAAATTCTGAACTACTTCCTAGCTTCTGAATTTCCAAACTGAAACATACTCACAAGTCTGTGCTATCTGTATTCATCATGTTTCAAATGCCTTAACACAAAATGCCAAGACCTAGGGATGGAATAAAATGGTATATTTAACTTCTTTTTGTCTCAGCTCATAAAATCTCTCTATATTATACAGTGTACCAGTTCCTTATGTTCAAATGGCAAATGGAAGGATATTAACTATATCAAATTCTGTTGCTTCTGTGGGTCTAATTTATGGTATGTCTCCATTCTCCCATTTCAAATAAATTATCTTCAGTATCCAATCAGAGCTAATAATCTAGAGTTTCCATGCTTTCAAATCATCAAATAACTATAAAAATCTTAGTATGTATTGGATTTGAATTAAGGAATATAATATGATGAGGATAATATTTGCCTCATACACTTATTCTAAACATGAAATGTAATATGTGTTAAATGTGTAATCCAGTGATTTAAATATAAAATAAGCACTAAACAAAGTAAAATTATTAGTTGTTATGCCTAATTCTATACCATGTGATCCTCTGATTCACTGAAAGAAATATTCATTTAGTAGCAGTGTGTACTAGTACTATTAATATTCAAGATTTTATTGAAAAAAAAACTCAAGTAACAGAAAGCTTATATACTCAAGAAACTTTTCATAAACATGTATATACTAAACAGGATGCAATGTATTTAGAATGATGTGCCAGTAAAATACCATACAGTTATATTTGAGAAGAGACTTCCCCAACCACACCTCCATTCTAAGTTGATTGCTTCCTACCCACCTTAACTATGTTACATACCTCCTTGCTGAACTGCCTCTGTCCTAGTATATGTTTTTTGTTTGGTCATTCTTTGACTACACGTTAGTCATTCTTGATTCTCTGAAGTGGTCTATATGGAAAACAGGTGTTTAAATCCCAGATGGACGAGAGGGTTTTTCAGGTCCCAACAACAGTTTATTTTCTTATTTATGAAATTAAATGGTTACATGAGGTGATTTTTCAGATGTTCCCTGCTGTAAGATTCCATAGGATCCAGAAAATAAGAAGAAGCTGTGGTAAGTTGAATAATCTTTAATAGCAAATAGTTGGATATAAAATTGGGCTTTTTCTTTGGTATATGGGTTATATTAGTAAAGTTAGTTCTTTTCCCCTCATCAATAAAATGAGAATAGACACACCCTACAACGTTTTTTGTTTTAATGGGGTTTTTTTTTTTTTTGCTTGTTTTTTTTTTTTAAGGATTAAATAAATTTCCAAATTTGTAGAAGCTGTTTGTAAACTATATCATGTCAAACAAATATTAAACCGTATTAATGTTATGTGACATCTAATGGATAAGTAAAAGTAGAAGAAAATTGTGTGTGTAACAAGGAACCCATGAGCTGGGCCAAGTCAACAATGTGGTAAATGTAACTCTGAGAAAGAGGGCCTGAGAAGTATCAAGAGTTACAGAAGGCCTTGAATTCCAGGATACAGAGTTTTATGTAGGGAGCAAAGATTGATATTTTTTGGTTTGTCTTAAGGGAGATACAATCAGAGATGAGCATAAAAAATTATTTAATAAACTTAGTAAGCTTGTTTGGGAAAAGGAAAAAAGAACTGTAAGAAACTGCAGATGTAAGATTATTCGGCGTTGGCAGAAATAATCTGTTAAGTGTTTTACATAAAATATTAACTAAATACTTGCTAAAACATCTATGTTATGACCTGTCTACATAGTAACCAAACTCCTATTTATTCCACTTTTATGTTACTTTGTGAAAAAAGAAAATAAAACAAAAGAAAGTTTTTTGAACATTATCTAAAATATCCATACCAGAAAAAAATCTTCTCTTGCAATTATTTTAAATTTGGGGGTTAAGTTGAGGTAGGAATAAAAAAGGAGAGAGAAATTTTAGTTTACATATTCAAGGATACCAGATGTCTATTTGTTGAAAATATGTCCAAATCAAATCCTCCACTCACTGTGGAACCAAAAAATGTGAATAGGCAATTAAATACCATTCATCGCTTTTTCCCAAAATTGGAAAATATTTTCATGCTTAAGCTACAGTGCCATTTCATGACTCTGAATATGAAGGAATATTCTGTAAATAATGACCAGAGTTGTCATCAAACATACTCTTCTGCCTGCTCCATTCAAATTGCTATGCATGATGGGTACTGGTAAAATAGGACCTTTCTAGCCCTCTCCTTCTTTCCCTCCAACTTTTTACCCTTCACTGTATGTTCTGAATTCTAAAGACGAAGTAAACATTAAAACTTTCTGAAATCATAGCATAGATAAATTATTTGCAGCATTTTTTTCTAAATTAAAAATGGTAGCCCTGTTCTCGAAATAGATTTGATTTTAATGAAAAATATCCCTTCACAACCCATAGAGATGTGTATCATTTAATTGGTTTTGGATGGCAGTGTCTGTCCATATGTTGCTCAATAAGGCACTTTTGTATTGTGAATAGATTTTGGTATAGAAAAAAAAGAAAGAATGAGCTTTTTTTTTTTTATGGCAATTAAATAGCTGAATGCCTGTGAACATGTTATATAATTTCTCTATTCTTCAATTTCTTTAGTTTTAAAAATTATTATAATGGTGATTGTCACACTACAAAATTACGAGATTTAAATTAATTATATGTACTACTTACCACAGTTTGAACACACTAAATATTCAATTACGATGTGATATATTTTTATGTACTGACATGGCCTTTGTCTCACATAATACAAAGCAAAAGAATATCTATTATGTCTAATAGTCAATTAAATTTGATGTCTCACATTTGCTATTTAAAAACCTCAAATATCTTTAATTTTTGGAACCCTCTAACTCCTAGATTATGTATGACCTAATATGCTCAAGCTATGAAATGAAAAAAATTCCTTTTTGAAATCTCAGGTTACCCTTTATACTATAGCTTAATTGAGAAATCAAGAAATTAGCATAGTTTTAGGCATGTAAACTATAATTCGCTTCCCCGGGCCACAAAAGCCCAGAATAACCGTCAATAAAATCAGGTGTCTTTTTTTTTTCTGGGTCAACCTCTCCTTTTGACTTTTAATTGCATCCAGCACCATCAATATTTCCTTTTCAAGCTTAGCTCAAAGGACTGTATCAAGAGCTATCACCCCTCACCAGGTGTCCCCACTTGTCTCCTCCATTCTAGATTGCTGGGGGTGAACCAGCTTCATCTACTATACGTATAATGGCAAAATATCTCGACCAAATGAAATAATTTTTCTGCTGTGTTTCTGCCAACTCTATTCATTAAAATGTTTCCATTTGACATTTCTACCTAGAGACTGACTGCTCGATTCCCACTGCTATTTCCAGAAGGCCTGAATTAAAGCCAAAGCTGAAAGAGTTCACCTGACAACCTAATTTCTTTCTTCTTCTTCTTCTTCTTTTTTTTTTTTGACTTTCATGACCTACTTTGTTTCAGTGCAACAGACATCAGGTATAGTAATCTTTTTCTTCATTCTCACAGATTTTCATTTTGCTAACATCTACAAGGAACAATAAAAAAAAATAAACACTTTTCAGAGGAGGGGTATCCCAACCTTTCCTAAGTAGATTGCATTTCTTATTTATTTATCCATTCATCCATCCATAGACCATCCATCCACCCATCCATTCATCTATGTGTCAATCCATCCTGATAGTCTTTGTCCATCAACAAACGCATCTCCAATTAGTTTAGCTCATTTTCTCACTCTGTCAGCACAGGGAATTGTTTTAGTTTCTAGGGGAGAAAACAGAAAAACTACTAGTCAAACTACCACAGTAAACTACTAACCACATCAATTAACCATATGTGAAAATATTACTGCTATCCAAACATAAACTTTTTGTTTATTATTCTATTATGAAACAGATAAACCCTTCCTCATCAAGACAAAATAAAACCCATGATACTATGTGACTCAGAAAAGTGAACAAGGCATACAGTGTGAATTAATCAAATCAGGGTAATTGGAGTATCCATCACCTCACACATTTATCATTTCTTAATGTTAGGAACATTCCAATTCCACGCTCTTGGTTATTTTAAAGTATACCCTTAACTTATTGTTGATTATTGTCACTTTGTTGTGTTATCAAATATTTTTCATTCTATCTAATTATATATTATATACTTTTGTACACATTAACCATCTCCGCTTCATTCTCCCTCCCCTTACCCTTCCCAGCCATTGGTAACCATCATTCTACTCTTTGATTAATTAACATTGTATGCCCGCATCAAAACATCACATGTACCCTATAAAGACATACAACTATTATAAACCCATTAATAATTAAAATGAAAAAAGAAAAAAAAGAAAACAGGAAAAGTGAACAAGGAAAAGTATATTCTATATGAGATTAACCAACGGATTTAATCTTACCGGTAGTGTTCCCAAAACAACTAGAAAAATGATTAGTATACATGAAAAATGAGTATTCTAGGTTCCAAGTCACAGCAATAAGCGCAAATGCTAATGATTTGTTTCTGAAAAATTATTAATTTATATCCACTACCTTTCTATTTACTTAGTGAGGAATTAGGCATTCCCTGCCATACATTAAAATTGTGCTTCATATCACTCTGTAATGATCCAACTAGATTCAGGCTGAGTCATTTCTAGAAAAGGAAACTATCACCTAGAATAATTTTGAAAGTGAAATAAAAAATTGCTTTAGTATTTACAAGATGCAAATTAGCACTCATGGAAATTTATTGGTTAACTATGCAAAATTATTTTTTTGGAATACTCTTATAACACCCTTTGTTATTTATTCATGAGTACATTTCTTTAAGCAAATATTATCTTTACAAATACCCTTTTAAATCATGAGATATTTCTATCACATATTTGTATGCCAAAGATTTTTGGTGATTATTTATAAACATAATTCTATTCTCTCCCATTGAATAGTCCACAGTTAGGTTATTCATTGTCTTCTTTGTCCTAAAGTTTGTCCTGTATTAAACGATTTCTTTTCTTGGGTCATCAAAAAATGCCTGTAGAGATACTTAGCCTTTCACCTCCATTCACGGTTCTTCAAAAAACTAAACACGTAAAGTTAGATTTCAATTATTGCTGGCAAAATGTTATTGAATCACTTTATCCCTCCCACAAAGCTACAGATTGTTATTTCTTTTTTTTTATTGTTGGTGCCTCACATTGGTTTCTCAATGTAAACCTTGTACGTCATATATATTTAAAAATTGCATCTGCAAACTTTTTAAAATATTTCTTCCTATTTAATTTGGTTTATGCTATGTGTGTGACTTATTAGATGGATCATAATCTAGTCAATTCAATGTTACTTAGAATTACATCCTCTAGAAAATTTAATCTCTGTTGGTAATTGCTCAGTCAATCAATATTCCCCTACACTCCCATGCTTTTTATCTTTTTCCCAGGTGATATTTGGATTTAGTGGTGGTGTAAATAACATCAGAAAATATGGGATATGTATAGTGTTGGTTTTGCTCACTGCTCTTGACTCACCATACCAGATCTCTCTTTATTCTTCTCCTCCTTCACTCTGTTCTAGCCACATTGGCTCACTGCTATAGTTTGTACAATGTAGGTGTACTCCTCATTCAGGGCCTTTGCACTTGCTGTTTTCATGCTTTTTCCCCAAGAAATACATGGGAGTTGCTCTCCCATTGCCCTTAGGTTCATCTTCAATTGGCATTTTATTAATAAGTCTTTCCCTGGACAAATTATAGGGTATAATACAACTGCCTCCTCCCCCGGCTATATTTTATCAATATCACTTGCCAACAGCTGATATTTTGTCAATTTACTTCTTTGTTTACAGTCAGTCTTCCACCAAGGATGTAATCTCCATGAGAGCAGAGAATTTCAGTTCTATGGTTTCCTGTATTTTTAGCATCTATAACAGTATCTGGCACATAGTATGTGCTCAATAAATACTCCTTGAAGAATGGATTAAAAAACAAGAAATTAAAAACTAAAAGGATTTGAGATAAATATTTTTTCAACTTCATCTGCTATTTATGTCCACAGTCATCTCATGGCCTGTTTATACTCTCTTCCATTACACTTGGTCTCCACTGTGCTTCTGGGCCTTTGGTTCCTCTTGAACTGTATCAGATGTGATTCTACAATGCTCTAGGAAGGCAACAGTCTGCCCTGGCAATTTCCATGTTGTTGCTGAGCAAAGGCTTCTGTAAGAGTCTTGTAAGAGTCTTTCTGAAATAAATTTCGTAAATTGATGCAAAATCTCCTTTGCTCCAGTGCCTTCCCTGACATGTCTTGTGTCTGTCTCACAAATCTCATCCCACAGAACCCGTCCCTCCCTACAACACCATGTAGACTCTCTTTACTTTTCCCATACTTTCTAAACCCTAGGACAGAAAGAATTCATATTTCATATGAGTGGTGAGAAAACATAATTTGTTAGCAAATATTTTCTTTCATTCTGTGCTCTGAAATATCTGGACCCTTTTCTATCTATTCAAAATTCTGCACGTCAGACCCTGCTTCTAGCCAACTCTATTCCTGTGGCCTTGAGTATCATGAAATACATCTTGTGTCATTATTATAAAATATGTAGTTCCTAGTGATTTTTGTCACTTGTAGCCTAGAGTACTAGATAATATAGAAGCATATGCTATTAAGAGTTAATGCCTATTGATTACATTAAACTCAAACACCATTTAAGCACATATGAGTGTTTCCATATTTTTTTTAGCATGATTGTAGTTTTTAAAAGCAACCTCCCGGGTCCATTCATTAGTAATTACAACTTCTATGTGTGTGTAATTTTAGGTAAACTAATAATACTTCAGCTTTCATTTATTTATCTGTAAGATTTTTTTTTTTTAGTGGTATCTATTTACTAGAGCTTCTTTAAAGAATAATTAGGATAAATGTCAAAAGTTCTTAGCATGGTACCTGGCACATAATTAACTGTGCAATAAATTTCAGTTATTATTGCTGAAAAGTCAGGATTTTGAAAATTCTTATTTCTCCTTCAATAGTACCACTCATCTCTGGGGTCATCTTTAGGCAGATAATGAGCCTGAGGCCCATTTTTATTGATCTTCTTGCCCCTCAACATAAACAAGCACACAGTAGCATATATTCAAAGTCAATTTTGATAAACAAGAATTATAAGAGGTACATTTAAAATCAAATTTCTAGACATGTACATGTAATGAAAATGTTAGGTTAAAAGGCAACTTTGGGTATAAAGGTCCATATGCCTTTTTAGTACCACATTTTTGATTTACCGTCTTTCCTTCAAAATTCATTGCTTCTTCAAAGATTTAGGCATAAATTGATCATTCAATCAAATTGTAGCCTCTGGATGTCTGTGTGTGTGGGGGTGGGTTTGTGTGTATTTGGTAAGAATACTTAAGTGACTTATAAAAACTTATAAAATACCATAAATAAAATATGTAAAATCTCATAAGCCTTATATTCTAGAAAACAATTCCGCCTCTTGATTTGTCAGTTGGCAGGAGCAGAGGAAGAGGAAAAGGGTGACTCATTATTTTAAGTGATTGGGGCATATAGACAGTGGTGAATTTATTACATCTACTATACTCTTTAATTATCATGGGTTAGAAATATAAATATGTAAACTACTATAGAATGTCTAGTATAAAAATTATTTATGTATTGTAGGCATCATTACCACTGAACATTATCAAAAGAAAGTCTGTCATTACATTTTTAAAATTGGCCCTTTGTAAACATCAGAAGAGAAGAGTAAGGCATCACTAAGAAATAGGTCTCAGAAAATGTTGCCCCAGAAATTCTCCGAAAATCTTTTAGTGTGAACATCATTAAAATACAACAGTTAATGGCAGTACCATCACCACCTCCCCTCTGAGCTAAACCGACCTATTTCCAAACTGTAACAGATGTGTGTATACCAGGAGGAGAGAGATGGCATCTGTACTGTACAGCAGTGTATATTTTCCTTTGAAATCCTGAGTGTGGTCTAATTCTGATTCTGTTATGTTTTCATGTTGTGGCACTATGTCAACCCTAGAGTACAATATTTGGAAAGCTATTGTTTCTACAGCTTGCACTGATTTATGCTTCATTCTGTTTGAAGGCCTTTGTGGTAGCTCAAACCTGAATGTCATATGCAGCAATGTGCTAGAGGATTGTGTCTCACTATTTTAAGCCACATGCTATTAGATCATCTAAGATTGTTTTGTTAACTGGACTTGGATTATGATTTAAAATAAGAAGTTCCAAGAGACTCAAATAAATTAAGGGAATTCCATCTAAATCTACAGGCATGAATGCATCTAACCTTCCCAAGACTGTCAAAGTAATAAAGAAATGTGAGAAAGAATAGAAAACTTCTCTTAACATATTATTTGAGGCAAGGCTTAATGAGATGCATGATTTCAAAAGCTATATTCATCCTAAAAATAAACTTCCTCATAATATTGGTTAATTTTATTTCCCTTTGTCATAGAAAATTCTTCTTTTTCTTATGGATAGTTACAAAAATTTATGAGTAATTCCTTTTGGAAGCAAAGATAACTCATTTAAAAAAAAAATTAAAACATCATTTTGAAGCTAAGAAGGAGGCAAGAAACCATCAGGACAAAGTTCCCAATTTCCAAAGGCTCATATTTTATAGAATTTACTAGTGTAAATATCACGCCCTCTTAATAATCTCTCATGGATTCAGGTAGTAAAATCAATCACTCATTTTTCATTTCTATTAACCGGGAGTGTCAATCCATAATTACCAATGCCTTTTTTTTTTTTTTTTTTTGAGACAGAGTCTTGCTCTGTTGCCCGGGCTAGAGTGAGTGCCATGGCGTCAGCCTAGCTCACAGCAACCTCAAACTCCTGGGCTCAAGCAATCCTTCTGCCTCAGCCTCCCGAGTAGCTGGGACTACAGGCATGCGCCACCATGCCCGGCTCATTTTTTCTATATATATTTTTAGTTGTCCATATAATTTCTTTCTATTTTTAGTAGAGACGGGGTCTCGCTCTTGCTCAGGCTAGTCGCGAACTCCTGACCTCCAGCGATCCACCCGCCTCGGCCTCCCAGAGTGCTAGGATTACAGGCGTGAGCCACCACGCCCGGCCCCAATGCCTTTTTTATAAATTTACCTACTTGACCAAGCCCTACAGTCCTACCTAGAGAGTACTGCATGCACAAAACCAGAGAACTGCTCTTTCATTCAGCTAAATTGTTAGTTTTCAATTTTAAGTTTCAAAGTATTTTAAACCTAAAATATTTTATTTGATTATTTTTCAATACCAAAATCAATTATTGCTACAAAATCACACATCTCTAATTATATAATAGGCAAAAAGCAGGTGATTTATAAATACATATTCATTGAACATAACCAGGTGAATTAAGATGAAATATTGCTTTGTAGGCAATTTGTTGTGCTTTCATGATATACCCCACAATGCAAATACACTCAAAATACTATGTTGAAACCACACTGCCTTCCAATTTATTTATATTGAATTGGGGTATACTATTCATGACAATAGTTGGACAGTTTGTATGGTTTTGAGGTAGAGTCATAGCAGAATGTGTCAATAAACAGGACACATGGATTTTATTCTATGCCCTAACTTCAAATTATTAGGATATTGTAAATTCAGCTCTGTTTTTACACAGTAACTGAACATGATAACATGTTAATTCATTAAAATTTTTACAAAGTGAATTGATTGTCCATGTCAATGAGTAAATTAATGTGTGAAATGATAATATAAAAATAATTACCACTAAATATTTAAGTTTGCTAATGTTAAATTTTCTAAAATTTAAATGGTTTGTCTTCACTATTCATGAAAATTAAAATTTTAAAGTTTTTAAAAAAATCTAAAATATATATCAAGTATCCCCAGAGCACAAATTGTTAATATGTTCCATGCATTTGTTTCTTCTTCTTACACAAGGTCAGAGAGAAAAATCATGGCTTGTGTATTAAAATGGTGAATCCTAAGACTGGGGGATTGGAACTTGGAGATTTATTGAACTAAAACAGAGGAAAGCAGCAGCCATAATACACCAGTCTTAAAACAACAATTAAAACATAATGTTTATAAATCCCCACAAGCCTTACAAATAAATCTGTATTAAAACATTCCCACCATGAAAGGCACTAAAGTCTTTAATGAAATGCAATCTTCTGTAAATGAGGGATCAGAAACAATAAAACAAGTTTAAAACTGCTTTTACTCTATAATCCTTTGGTCCTAATCTTTTGTTAATGCCTTCCACCTGCCCCATAAGTTGGGTGGAGCTTGTGCCTACATTTTAAAACAATGAAGCTTAATTTTTATATTCTCCCCTTTAGAGGTTTTAAGCCTCTATTCACGTGAGAAACAAATGAATTTCTCTGTGCTGTATGTACTTTGACTAACGAATGAATTTATTTTCTATGAAATATTCTTCTAGTGCACAGTATGGAATATATATATATATTTGCAAATAATAAGGGTTTGAACCATTTGAAAAGTGGTTGGATTATGAATTTTTTAAATGTTTTCCTCAATATTTTTAAGAGATTTAAGATTTTCTACAGTAAATATATATTGTTTTAACAATTAAAAACCAACTAAATTTTAAATTGAAACTAAAAAAAATTCTAATATAATATTGAATTCTGACTGCAGTAAATGTTTCTGTACGAGAAGGGTATTAACTTCCTCCTCCGATACTGATTAAATGCACAGACTCTGAATCCCAATTTTCTTGACCAAAATATGTGTGCAGTGTCCTAGGTGATCTTATATCCCTTCTAATTATAATATTTTTGTAAGTCATAATTGGACTAAATACTGAGTATAGAACATTTTTTATTTTGGCTGATGAGTCTAATGTGAAAGTATTTTTTAAGAAAAATTTATTTTGGGCCAAGCGTAAATACTAATGCATTAGCCCAAACTCAAAATGTCCATGAATCCTATCTTTGGTAGACAACTAACAATGCTACAATAATAAGGAATTTGAAAAGAGCAAAACATTAATAGCCTCAAGAACAGTTTTCATGTTATTTATCAATCCTTACGTATATGTTTTTTTCCCACAACCTAGCATTTTTTTTTTTTCATTCTGTTTGGCCCTGTGCATACTGACAGGTAAAAATACATTTATATGTAAAATCCAATTGTATGAAGAAAATATCTTTTATAAACTGAGGATGAGATAGTGATACTAACTGCAACTTTCTAAACGTGTTTTGTTAAGGACAAGACTGGCTACCCATGATCCTGGGAAGATGGTAAGTGACACAGCGGGCAGATAGGCACCAGTTGAGCTGCCTTGGCTGGGCCTAGCCAATATCAGCAGACATCCAAGTGGTCAGAGGATATATTTATTTAAAATTTTGCAATGAAAAAGTAATTATAAAAATTGTTTAGGCAACTGGATTTTTAAATAATGAAAACACACTGTTTTATAACTGTTTTAAACTCTTCCTTAAAAAATACTCCAAAATTTCATCACTTGATTTTTTTTCATTTTAGAGAAAAAGGTCTTGCTATATTGACCAGGCTGGTCTTGAACTCCTGTCCTCAAGCAATCCTCCTCTCTCAGCCTTCCGAGTAGCTGAGACTTCAGGTGAGAGCCACCATGCTCAGCACACTTGATTTTTAAAAGTGAAAAATTTGGAAGAAATTATTTTATGAAAGATGCCATCATATAATGCATTTTCTCGCCTGTATTTTATAACATTTATCAATTCACTATCATTAGACTACCCATGTGTGCTTGCAACTGTGCTAATCTAATTACGAGATTCTAGAATAAGACACATATACTTTTGTCTAAAGAGGGCATGCAATAGAACAAAGAATAGAAACAAATATAGTTGTTCCTGTATTGCAAAACAGAATATAATCAGCTTCATAGTAAGAACAAAACAAAGAGTGTCTTTCTTTATATAAACTCCTTCATACGCAAACATACACACACACTTTGTACAATAATAGTGAGTATAAAAACAGAAGATGAAGCTGAAACATGCTTTGGGCCTTTTCTGTGAAACATGTGAAATTATCCCTACTTCCTCCTGAAACTAAATGCATTAAAATAAATCTTTAATGTATAAACTGACAAGATAAATGTAAGAGTGGTGGAAATGTATTAGCAAACAGAAGCCAACCAGGGACAGGAAGCAGCTAGAAAGGAATCTACTTAAATCCTTTTAGTTCTTTTCATTTAAGTGTGAAGGGATTGAAAAAGATAACCAGACATTCAAAAGAAGCTACTCTCACAAAAACCAAGACAAACCAGCCTAACAGAAAACAAAAAGTAAAAATAAAAAAAAAAAAAAGAAAGAAGGAAAGAAAAATCATGCAAAGAACACACAAAAACTTCATACATATATTCAAATGCCACTTTGATTAGATAATTAAAATTTTAAAATCACTTAGATAACTGAAAAGTAAAGCAATAGGAAATTGTCCCGGCTATAAAATATCAAGAGCAAAACAGAAAAAAAAAATGCTGGAAGTTAAACCATGAAGATCATCCCAGGAAATTTAACATGCAAATTCTAATATTTCAGAAAAAAAAATAGAAAAGAATAAGGGAGAAATTATCAAATTATAATATTTTTTAAAAATACTGACAACTGAGAAGCAAGATTTTTCTAGACTGAAATGGCCAAGAGAGATTCTTGCACAATAAATTAAGATTCATGTACACACACACCCAAACACTCCAAGTACATGATTGTGAAATTTCAGAACACCAAATGAGATGAGTGGAAATAGATGTGAATATGATGTTATCAAATTATGTTATGGCATTAAAAGAATAGAAAAGTCAGAAATATTAATTAAATTCTTCGTGGCAAACTAAGCTAAAATAATTGGATAAATACATGTAAAGAAAAAATCTGTATATTATTTAAATTTTAAATGTCAAGATTTAATAAACTGATAGCCAACTATCCCAGATTTTATTGAGAAAATAAAAAATAAAACTTCCTTTCTTTTTAAACCCAAATCTAAAAGTTATAGAGAGTCTTTACTCTAATTTTCAATATTTTTTCTAAAATCAATCAAAAGTTTCAAATAAAAAAACTTCATAAAATTTAACTAGCTATATCTAATTCCCTTCTCTATTATTTATCATCAGTTAGGATATTTTCTATGCCATAAATCTACTTAACTGCTACTAACTGAATGCTAATATTCTATAAATGAACATTGTAGTGGTATATTGTCCTGAAAAAGGTTAAGTTATAAGCTTTAAATAAATCACACAGATTGAAATAGTGTCATCAACCATGCTAGAATGATTTTAATATACCTGAAATAGTCTTTATGTTTTTCTCATTATGCTGTGTCATAAACCCTAATATAAAATTTTCTAGAGCTCTGATACCACAGTCATGCTCCTAAAAACTCAAGGTTCTATTAAAGCAGAGGAAGTTCCATCCATGGATCAGAAAACGAAATGTGATCACTTATTGATTGTAAATGTCATGATACAAATAACAAAGTTATTGTGTGGCAGGTTATATTAATATCATCCCATGTGTTTTAAAGGTGATCGTAGAGTTAAAATTATGTCTGTGCTTTCAAAAGTAATATGAGTCAGATTTCTCTTTTTTAGAGAGATAACTCAAGATTAATACTTAGTTTTATGTTCAAGGCCTCAATTTTAGAATACTTCAGAAAGCACCACTCACATAAAATTCAATATGTATAATGTCCTCAGATTCAGGCTTAAATTAATTTTTCCTCAGAGTAAATTCACTGATGTATCCATACCCAAAGTGTATTTCTCTTTCAGAAAGTATAAGATTACCTAATCTGCCTTTTAAAATGTTTTCTTTTTACCAAAGTAGACAAAACGCCTATACATTTTAATACATATATTTGTGAATGCAAAACTCTTAAATCATTCGTATTTCTTTCTTCCTTCTTATATTTAATATTAATACCAAACTACAGACTGTAGATGTAATGAGATAATAGAACCTAAGCAAGCATGTGTTAATATTCAGTCTTGCAAAGTAAATATTAAATAAGTCATTGAGATGTCATGATGTGTGAGTTAATCTTAGACAATTGGAATTGAGTTATTACAGAGGAGAAAATATTAACTCAGTATGGGCTACTAGTTGGTTTTAAATGAGATGTTTAAATAATTCTAAAAATGTTTTATAATCTAAAAATAAAGCTTGTATTTGCCCCATGTGTAATGTTTGGGGATTTCTTAACCTCCTGTCCTCAGAAATAAAGGATTAAGAACACTTACAAAACCATTTTGTAAAATATAAAACTAAAAGTGAAGAATATTATTCAGATAAATCAGATATTGGAACATCAATTGAACTCTTCCTGCTCCCCTGCAACGTCTTCACTAAATTATTGTAAGTTGGAATAGTCTATTAATTTATATTTTAAAAAGGTAACATCATGGTTTACAAATTATTTAGCATATCAAATCAGTTTTTCTACTTTTAACACCTAATCTCCAGATATAAAAAAAGACAAAAATGCAGTGCATGTATTATTAAGTCAAGATTATTTTAAATGATGACATTGTCATAAAATTATTCAAGAGCTTTCAAAAAATAGTGCCCATTTTCAATCCCAGAAGGGTTAATTAAAATACAAGTTTAAAAGTATAACACACAAAAAAGATGAGAATTCTATTCTAATTACCTTTGGCATAGTATCTTTCCACCATGCCATGTCTTATGTAATATTTGCCTTGAAATTCCTAGTGATATATAGATTATTTCTCTTATTAGTTTATGAGGGACAGGGACGCAAAAGGACAACCACCATCTTGCTTCTTCCCGAGTGCCACCATTTTCAACACTCCCTCCCAGAAGATAAGCATCTGTTTCCCACAGAAAACTAAGAAAAAACGCCAAAAATCTCTCCACCCCCTCAAGCCCTGTACCGCCCCTCAGCAAGCCCTTAAAACCCCGCAGCCTGTAAGAACTGGGGCTTCTGCCCTTTTGGTCAGAGGGCCTTCTCAGGTTTCCTCACTAAAATCTGTCTTTGCCCTCCAAAACCGTCTCTTGCCTCTATTCTTTTCTCCCTTTACCTCACATTTTGGTGGCGAAACCCTTCTTACCAGATATTTTGGTGCCAGAACCTGGGAAAGGCATCTGGAGTTGGCCTCCTCACAACCTAGGAAGCAGTGGGCTGCGGCAGCGCGCCCGGGCTTACTCCTGGATCCTGGAGTGTCCGGCGCCCAACCAATCCGACGCTTGCCTTTTCCACATCCGGGCTCCAGCCTCTATGGTATAAGGTAGTCACCTCAGCTCTCAGACGAGTTCTCTCCGGGTCAGGTCCAAGTCCAGGGTTTATAGCCACGTGCCAGTTACCCCCAGGTTTCTGGAATCTTCTGGACTCTCTCCTCTTTCTCTTTCGCTCTCCTGGCTTTGGCGGCAAGAGGCCATTTGCTGATTCCTTCTCTAACATCCAACAGCGGAACAATTCTCCTGAGCAGGGGTAAGAAGTGGCCTTCTACCTCGTCCCGCACAGTACCTGGGAGGCGGGATTTGGCCATCTGCATATTCCCGGGGAATTTTTGGAACCCTTAGTCACGGCTTGAGAACTCGGGGATGCCTGATTCTCAGCTGCCACCTCTCACCTCTTTTCTGGAGGTTCATTTCCGACTCTAGTTCCTCTGAAGAGGGCGCGGGCGCCTTTCAGAGTCAGTGAGAGACCTTCGGCTCACTTCACCTCTGCCACTCCGCCATCTTCCCCTTCGGGGTGTCTTTTTCTTAACCTTTCAATACGGGGCCTACAGGATGACCTTAAAAAGAAACGCCTCATTTTCTTTTGTAATACCACACGGTCCCAATATAAATTGGATAACGACAATCGATGGCCGGAAAATGGCACATTTCATTATCAGATTCATCACAATCTGGACAGTTTCCTAAATACGAATGGCAAATGGTCAGAAGTCCCATATGTACAGGCTTTTTCCTATCTCCACTCGCGCCCTTCCTTGTGCCAGGATTGTTAACCTCACCAAGCTCTTTCATTTGGAGAAACCCTCCTTCTAGCCTGCCCTTTGATCCTGCTGATGAACCTCCTCCTTATACACCAGGACGCTCTACTTCCTCCCTCGTGTCAGCTCCGCATTTCCGTCCCACACTTCCGTCTCCTGACACCACGACCCTCCCACCTGTCTCTCCCCATAACCCCATCTAAAGATGGGACTCGGCGGTTCCCAGGCCCTCACATCTTTTTCCCCTCCGGGAAGTGGCAGGTTTAGAAGGCATTACGCGAGTCCATGTCCCTTTTACCATGGCTGACCTTTCCCAAATCAAAAAGCAACTGGGTTCCTTCTTAGAAAACCCCACATGATATAAGCAGGAGCTCTTATATTTTACCCAAAGTTATGGCATCCTAACTTCCACTCTAACACCAGAGAAAAAGGAATTCATCTGGAGTTAGGCAGAGGCTCACACCGATGAACTGCACACTCAGTCCTACCGTAATCCAGTTGAGGCAAAGGCTGTTCCCTCTCAAGAACCTAATTGTACCTATCAGCGGGCTGACCCCGGCCTCAAATCACAAGATCACATGGTGACCTGCCTCTTAGCAGGCATGGCCAAAAATGCCCATAAGGTTGTAAACTGAGATAAGATTTCAAGGATCACACAGGGGCCACAGGAAAACCCTTCTTTCTTTTTATCTCTGCTGACAGAGGCCTTAACCAGATATACCAATTTAAACCCGGAATCCACTGAAGGGTAGATCTTACACCTTCATTTTATCTCTCAGTCTGCCCCTGACACCAAAAAAAAAAAAAAATTAAAAACACTAGAGAAAGAGACCCAGACCTCACGGAAAGAACTCCTTGAAACAGCCTTCAAAGTTTTTAACAATAGAGAGGAACATTGGGCCCAAAAATAAGGTATCTTCGCTTAAAATACCAGATAACTTACCTCCGTCCAAAATCCGGCTCAAGACAGCTCTTACAAAAGAGATCCCCAAAAATTCCTGGGTACTTGCTTTCAATGTGGCACATCCAAACACTGGACAAAAGTCTGTCCTAATCCTCGTCCACCCTCTAAGCCGTGTCCATTGTGTGGCCAATGGAACCACTGGAAGATGGACTGACCTCAACAGGGACACCCTTCCCACTCGAGTGCACCATCTGAGGCCCTTAGACCTCCACCTAATGAGCTCTCCTTCCTCTTGGCACTGACACCAGAGGACTGAGTCTGCCGGGGATCATCAGCCCCAACATCCGGCATGTCCACTGAGCCTCAGGTAATTGGGATGGTATCTGGTAAGACTGTTTCATTTCTTCTGGATGGGGGGCAAGTTTATCCGTTCTAACTGAATTCCATGGCCCAATGCACTGCTCCTCCATCTCTGTAATTGGCCTGAAGGGCATCAAGGAAACTCCACTTGAAATTCACCCTCTTTATTGTACCTTTTTCAATACCACTTTTATACATTCTTTTTTAGTTATTCCCCATTGTCACACTCCCTTATTGGGAAGGGATCTCCTCCATAAACTAAGCAAATTCACTTCCTGCAACACACTCTAGCCCCACACTTGCTTCTTTGCCAAGAGCTGCCCCCCATTCCAAAAAGTGAGGAGGCTCACAGGCAATGAGCCCCCATGTTGGGGCTTCCGAATCCCTCTAGGCCCTTCCATTTATATCTGCGTAGCACCCAAAACCTGGCTCTGGGCCTCCTGGCCCAGCCTGTAGGAGATTCTGTACAACCAATTGCTTATATTTCTAAACAATTAGACCCCATTTACCAGGGGTGGCCACTCTGCTTTAAAGTACTAACCACTGCTTTTCCACTTATCCCAGAAACACAAAAGATGACTTCCTAAGAGACCTTAGTAGTTTTTTCCTCCCACAACCTCCAGGATATGTTACGTCACAGAGCTCTTTTTTCTGTCTCTCCTTCCAGAATTCAAGCTCTTCATGCCACCCTGATATAGCCCTCCATTTCCTTCCAATACTGCTCACCACCTAACCCGGCCACTCTTATGCCTTCTAATCATTCAATCGACCCTGACGACTTTCACTCTTGTTCCGATATTATCGATGACTCCCTTATTCCCTTTCACCACATTGGCACCAATCCCATACCAGGTGCCCCTGACTGGTTCATAGATGGCAGTGCTACTAAAGCAGCACCCCTCTCAGTGGGCTACACCATTGTCCAGGCCTTCCAGGGCCCTGATGCAGCGCAACAATTTCCGCCAGGACAGATCATCGAACCACCCCCTTTGGCCCCTGGGACAACTTTCCAACAGGCAGAATTAATTGCCTTAACTCGGGCTCTAATCTTGGCCGAAGGGAAAAAGGTTAATAATATCTATACAGACTCTAAATATGCATATAACATGCTACATTCCAATGCCTAACTATGGACAGAATGAGGTTTTATAACGGCAGAAGTCTCCCTATCATTAATGGCAAATTAATTAATTCCCTCCTCCAGGTTGTCTTGCTCCCCAATCAAGTCTCCCTCATCCACTGAAAGGGCCACCAAAAGGACCTAAGCTATACTTCCACAGGCAACCGCGAGGCTGACTTTTGGGCCAAACAGGCCACTTCACATCAAGCTATCCCTCATTATATTTTCCCACTGATTGATGAAGATAATCCGTAATACACTCAACCCCAAATTGAGGAGCTCAAGGAGGAGGGAGCACATTTTTTAAATCCATATTGATATAAAAATCATAAGCTAATCAAGCTAATCCTCCCCAATAAATCTGCCTTCCCTCTTCTCAAACTCGTTCACTCTCTCTTCCATGCAGGCCCGGTTCCACTTCAACACTTTCTCACCACTCATATTCACCTTTTACCTCAACACAAGGAATTACCCCAAACCCTTACCAAGGAATATAATATTTGTCAAACTACCTCTACCCAATCCAACATCCAGCCTCCCCCTTCCCCACGCACTAAGTCAGGGGCTCACTACCTGGACAGGATTGGCAAGTCAATTTCACTCAGATGCCCCCTATCCAGAAAACACGTTATCTTCTGGTGTTCGTTGACACTTTTTCAGGATGGGTAGAGACCTTCCCTGTCACCAACAAATGGGTCTCCACTCTTACCCAGAATCTCTTACATGATGATATTATTCCCAGATTTGGTTTCCCCACCTCCCTACAGTCTGACAATGGATCTGAATTCATCTCTCAGGGTACCCAGAATCTTGCTTCAGCCTTAAACATCACCTGGAAGTTCCACACCCTTTACTACCCCTGATCATCTGGAAAAGTGAAACAGATGAATGGAATCCTAAAAAACCTTCTCACCAAATATTCCATGCAAAGTCACAGGGATTGGCTTTCACTTTTTTCCCTTGGCCCCCTTTAAAGTCTGGGTGATTCCCCACAAAGATCAGTGCTTTTGAAGCTATGTACAGGCGTCCTTTTCCCTGTCTTTTTCCCAAGTATAAAGGAGTTCCCCAAATTTCTGCCATCTCTAGCCACCCCTTTACTTCAGGGCTTTTGGTCTTACCTTTGGGAACACATGCAGTCACACCTCCTGGCTCCCCACTCTGCCCAGACACTGTCTATCCTACATCCTGGAGATTGGGCCTGGGTTAAAACTTCAACAGATCCTCTTAAACCCAAATGGGAGGGTCCATACCAAGTCATTCTGGCCACACCCACAGCTGCCAGATTAAAGGGATGCCCCCATTGGTATCACTTCTCTTCCTTAGAAAGGGCACCGGGCCCACAGGACTCAGACCCAAGCCCTCAAGATTCAGACCCTGTATTTTCTTGTTCCATTACAGGACCCATCTCCCTACACCTAAGGAGGAAACAGCAAAGTCCCACACACCTCCCTGACATACTGGAAGAATGAGACATGGATATTTCTGCATAGCCTTATGTCTTCTGTTTCTCCTCACCTTTGAAACTTTTTGAGAGATCTTTTTATTGATTGGTCATGGTACTCACCCTATCACAGTATAATATCTCCCTTACAATTCCTTTCACTGGTAAAGAAACTATGCTTGCAAGGCACTTTTTCCGGATACCCTCCTTCTCAATTCCTCTTTTTCTCTTTTTCCTCCCTATTCCTACTTTTCCTTTAACACTTCCCCCTTACTTAAATGGCACCATCTCTCTTGTGGGCTCTCTGCTGGAAAAACATAATTCAACTGTAAAGCTCCCATGCTGGATATGCCTTCACCTCTCCCAAACAGCCGATGTCGCTGTGCCTGCCCCTCTTGATAAATGAGTGATGGCGAGAGGGGGCATACACTTTAGGGAAATCCACCACGAGGCCTACACAGCCCAGGCCTCTCTCTGGACCAGAACTTTTTCCCTTGGCACCCCAGCCCAACACCAGGTCAACGGCCTTTGAGATGATCTTAATACCATAAAACCCCCTCAGCAATTAGTCCAGAGACCAACTCAAAAAGGACTAATCATAGCTTTTCAGGCCCCCCTTTGTGTACTTAGACAACCGTTTATACAATCCACTCTAGTGGGGACCCTCCCTCAAGGAAACTGCAACAGCACCATCATCATATCCCCACCCCAGTCACATAGAGATTTGGCAGGCTCCATATAACAAAACATATCACCGACACAATCAGGTCTGACTTATTGGCTTCCCTACCTTTTCTGGAAGCATTTCAGACCACTCCTCTCACTATTGTATGTCATGAGGCACTAGGCCCCTAACTTCCAAGTCAGACTTCTTCAAATTAACAGACCGGGGTAAGTGTTCATGGGACTGTACCTTTGACGAGACTGTCCATCTATTTCTGGACCCATACAGGCTACGCCTCACCTCTGAAATACCTCGTCTCCCTACTGATACCTTTACCTCTTTTACAGCAGCCTCCTTAGGACACAGCCTCCACTTCTGATCATTACTCCTAAACAACGGAAGACCTTTTGGTCCGCTAATCACTTTCGACCTCTTTCCTTGTGTTGATTATACTGAAGGTGTATTCTGGCTCTGCGGAACTTCAGCCTTTTTGTGTCTCCCCACCGAGTGGACAGGCTCCTATACAATAGTTTTCTTATCTCCTTCCATTTACTTGGCCTCACTTGACACTCCCATCCCTGTGCCACTCCATGCCAGATCAGGACTAAAGCATACAACTTGTCCCCCTCTTGGCCACCCTGGGAGTCGCTGCTGGGGTTGGGGCAGGAATGGCATGATTGGGAATTTCCCTAACAGAATTCAGCCTCCTAGACAAAGAAATTTCTGACATTTCTAAACAACTTGTCAATCTCCAAGATCAGGTGGACTCAACTGGCTGTTGTTTTTTCACAAAATCATTGAGGCCTCAACCTCTTGACAGCAGCACAGAGAGACATTGTGCCATCCTCCAAGAACAATGTTGCTTTTACACTAATAAATCCGGCTTGTTCAGGGATGGGCAGCCAGACTGCAAAAACAAGCTGAAGAATTTGCTAAAGCTTCTTGCAACTCCACATAGAACTTTCCTTTTCTCTCTGTTATCCACTGGCTCCTGCCCTTCATATTTCCCATAATCCTAATCCTTTGGTCCTTTTATTCCTCCCCTGTTTAATAAATCTGAAACAAAAGTTCATTCTGGACAGGGTCGTTGCAATAACATGAACCATAATGCAGCAATACGTCCAGACGATCCTTCACCTCCAGACCCTACAGGGAAGAAAGGAAGGCCACCCCCATTTAGCAGGAAGTAGTTAGATGAAAGATAGATGCTCCTTTTCTATAATCAATAAAGAGTCTGGAATGAAGGACCGGGATGCAAAAGGACAACCACCATCTTGCTTCTTCCCAAGCGCTGCCATTTCCAACACTCCCTCCCAGAGATAAGCATCTGTTTCCCCCGGAAAATTAAGAAAAACTGCCAAGAAGTTCTCCACCCCCTCAAGCCCTGTACCGCTCCTCAGAAAGCCCTTAAAAACCCGCAGCCTGTAAGAGCTGGGGCTTCTGCCCTCTTGGTCAGAGGCCTTTCTCAGGTTTCCTTATTAAAACTTGTCTTTGCCTGCCAAAGTCGTCTCTTGCCTCTATTCTTTTCTCCCCTTACCTGACATTTTAAAGGATGGCATAAAGGTTAAGCACATGGGCCTTGATTCACAGGGTCTACATTTAATCTGTTTTTTTTCACATTTTAGCCCTGTGATCCTAAGTTAAATTAACCTAATACTTCCCAGTTTTTTCACTTGAAAAATAGGCATGATAATGGTACTTACCCCATTGCTCAGTTTTGATGAGTAAATTATAAAATATTTATAATGGCTTTAACATGCTTCATGAAACATTTAAACACACAGTAATACTACAGTTTAAAGTAATGTAAATAAAAAATAAAGACAGTTTTTTTGTCTTATTTAAGCAAATTAAATTCTTATGTTTATGTGGAGAAAAAATTAATGGGATCAAAATAGCTGTAAGTAGAATAAACTACCAAAATCCCACAAATTGGCTCAATATTAAAATAAAATTGGCATGGTATTCATGTACTATACATAGAGTAGACATGGAACCTTCACACAGTGCAAAAAGCTATCAGACACTTAACACATGAATAATTAATTAGTTTTATATCGAAATAATTGATAGGTCAACCCACAATTTCTCCTCAACAATTTACCTCCATCTTATTTAAGAGCACCAATCTTCATTCACTAAGCTAAAAAACTGATTATCTTTTATTTCTCTTTTTCCATTCATTTATATACATTCCCATTCTTCATTTTTCTGTACCTATAGTATCTAAGAAATCAATAAGTTGCCCTGACTGTCAACTCTCCCATAAAGATCACCAGAAAAATATATTCATTAAGCAGGGTTGAGTTTATTAAACTCAATCTGGTTCATTTGAAACCAGAAAAGAGCCCAAATAGCCAAAGTAATCCTAAGCAAAAAGAACAAAGCTGGAGGTGTTAAATGATCAGACTTTAAACTACATAGAATTATTTTTTGTAAATCTGTAAAATATGCCATTGGTATTTTGATGGCTATTGCATGGAATCGTTAAATCACTGTGGGTGGTATGGACATTTTAACAATGTTGGTTGTACTGATCCATGATATATTTTTCCGTTTGTTTGTGTCTCTGTGATTTCTTTCCTCGGTGTTTTATAGTTCTCCTTGTAAAGATCTTTCACCTCCTTGGTTAAGTATATTTTATTTTCTTTGCAATTGTTGTGAATGGTATTGATTCTTTGATTGACTCTCAGCTTAACTGATATTGGTATATGGAAATGCTACTGATGTGTTTTATAGCCTGAGTTTTTGCTGAATTTATTTATCAATTCCAGGAGTCTCTTGGTAGAGTCTTTGGGATTTTTATAGATACATATCATATCGTCAGCAAAAAGCAATAAATAGTTTGACCAGGCCGGGCGCGGTGGCTCACGCCTGTAATCCTAGCACTCTGGGAGGCCGAGGCGGGTGGATCGCTCGAGGTCAGGAGTTCGAGACCAGCCTGAGCAAGAGTGAGACCCCGTCTCTACTAAAAATAGAAAGAAATTATCTGGCCAACTAAAATATATATATACAAAAAATTAGCCGGGCATGGTGGCGCATGCCTGTAGTCCCAGCTACTCGGGAGGCTGAGGCAGTAGGATCGCTTAAGCCCAGGAGTCTGAGGTTGCTGTGAGCTAGACTGACGCCACGGCACTCACTCTAGCCTGGGCAACAGAGCGAGACTCTGTCTCAAAAAAAAAAAAATAGTTTGACCAACTCTTTCCTGATTTGGATGCCTTTTATGAGTCTTGTAAAGGAAACTGACATCTGAAAAGCAAGATGTTTGCCCACATAAGAGAGATGTTAACTTAATGGGAGAGGTGTTTGCCCGGATTAGGAAATTGATCAAATACATTTGTTTGGAAAAATTTCCTCATGCAAAGAGGCAAATAGTGAAAGTAATTGTTTGTGTAGAGCATTACTTTCCTTGTAAAGAATTTCCTGGAATAAATGGTTAAGTTATAGGTGATCTCAATGCTCAGTTCAATTGTGTTTCCTTCTTTTTTTCTTCCTTTTATAGATGATGCCCTCTAGTCATCATCTATATTGTCTTTTTCTTCTTCTTCCTGGATGTGTAAAATCATTCTCCTAACCTCCCATTCAAAATTAATGTTATGTATTTTCTCAAATTTGCCAGGAAAAAAAATTTAAATGCTGAGGTAAGAAACTGGCAGTCCCTGATTCTTAAGGAGTCACAGGACCCAGGTCTATGAGAAAAACAGGATGTTGTGAAGATACCATTTAAGACTAGTTAGTACCATCATGATAATGAAATGAGCTCTGCTTGCCCTTGTTGTGCATTATACCCTGCTTATGATGTATTAGCATGTTTAAAGAAACTCCCTGCCATGACAATTTACAATCACCATGACAACCCTGAAAGTTACCTTATATGACATGAAAGGAAGAGGAATCCCAGTTTCTGAAACACTCTGCTCCTTTCTCCAAAAATACATGAATAACCCACTCCTTATTTAGCATATAATCAAGAGACAGCCATAAATAGAGTTCACCAACAATATACAGTAGCTTCTCTGTCTCTGGAATAGCCTGCTTGCTGCTTGTTTTTTTGTTTAATAAATTTTGTTTTTGTTTCCAACTTAAGGCTCATGCTTGAATGCTTTCCTGCAGGAAGCCAAGAACCCTCTTGGCTTTCAGGCTGGACCCCAGTTTGGGGTTCAACTTTGCTGCGTCAAATCCAATCTTATCCTACAAATCTCGTAGTAAAATCCTCAGTGTCTCCAGTTACCAATTTATCAACAAAAATAAAATCGAAGGTTATGTCAAGAGTCCTCACTGTTTCACTTTGGTTTAGTTCTTCAATATCTTCCCTAGTCAAACATCTAAATGTAATTTTTACCCTAGTTACAACAAACTTAGAATTACTTCAAACTCCATGTTAATTTCAAGCAGCTCTACTTTTCAATATTCTTAGCTTTCCCTAAAATAATGTCTCTTTTTCCAACTGAATAATTACAAATCCTTCAATACTGAATAATTACTAATGGAACTACTACTAACTCCTAACTATTACTTCTTAATTGGGAGATCTCAAAAACACTTTTGGTAGTAACAAGGTATTTAGATATCTATAATTACAGCCTAAATTCTTAGCATGAAGGTGATCTAATCTCTCCATTACATTTACTCTTCGAGTCTGTGTTTTTATGATATATATATGTATTAATTTTGCATTGGAAAATTAACTGAAAAATAGGTGTTTCAGTATTACATTATCCTGTCCAAAAGAATAAAAACTTCCTCAGGAGAAGAGGAAGTTCTGGGCTGTTCTCTCAAAAAATAAAATTTATGTTCTAAAGCATATTAGTAAAACCTGATATAAAATTCACGTATTTTGACAAACTACTGTATGTTAGATTTCTAATTGCATGACTGTTTAATCTAAAGAGCTAAATTAAATTCATAAATGATCGATCTATATCACAGAGCTTCTAATATGTGTCAGGGCTGTGTCTATGTGTATTGCAATATTTAACTATCAAAAAAATACCTAAAAAAACCTTTTCAAAAGTAGTCCCTGGGTCTACTCACTCAGTTCTGTGTGAGTGTGTGTGTGTGTGTGTCTATCGATGTTGGATATAGGCAAGCAAAGGATACATAGATGCTCATTGACTTATGATGATGTTACATCCAATAAACCCATTGTAAATTGAAAATATTATAAGTTGGAAGTCATTTATGGTATTTTTATTTACAACTGGTTTGTCCTTATGTAACCTCATTGTAAATCAAAAAGCCTACCAAATGCATACAGCTTTTGCACCACTGTAAAGTCAAAAAATCCTAAATCGAACCATCTTCAGTTGGGACTTTCTGTACTGCAAAAGAGTGAGAAACACACAATAAGGAAGGTGTGACTTAAAGTATGGAAATTAAGCCTGATTACAATTCTTTTTAAATATTAGGTATTGATTTTGTGTGTAGTACCCTTGAACATTACTCCCTGCCATCTCATATTTTAAGACATTTTACTAACAAATACAACAGGCCCAAGTTGATTTATCGGGCATCAGAGAACTGAATACATTTAAATGAAAGAGAAGCATAGAATCTAAAAAGATCAGTTATAGCTTTTCCCAGCAATTAAGGCTGACTTTCATTAGAATCTACATGGGAATAATAAAAGTGAGATTGGAAAAAAAATAATGCATTTCATACATATTGTAAATGATAATTAGCAGTTTCTTGCAGTTGGAACAGAAGGAGATGTCAACTATTAATAGGAATGTTAGTTTTTGAGCTGGAATTCCAACATGACAGCCACAACATTTACCAAAATTATATCAGAATAATAATTTCATTTGTGAGAGAAAATGATGACTTCATTTTTGGCATTATGAATCTGAGGTGACAAAAACCCTGCATTAGAGATTTCCTATTGTTAGAAATTAAAATAAGACTCAAGGTTAATTAGTAGTATTGGCACATTCAGAAATTATTTCTACAAGTGCAAAATCTGAATGCATTATTTCCCACAGGATATAGAATGTAAGAAGATCAACAGGACAAGGTTTTGGTCTTAGGAGAAGCCCACAATTGGGATCAAGAGAAAGAGAAAGAGCTGTTGAAGAAATAAAGAAATGTTCAGGTGAGGAGAAAAAGAATAACTCATTGTCAGCACAACATTAATATGTTAATATTTAGTTATTAAAATGAGACAAATTCAGTTAAAAACTGTTTCAATTCAGGAACAAATTCATATATATTATAGAACTTAAGATTTCCATGCTCATGTTTTCTAAATCCTGAAAAATGACCCATATTAGGAAACACGTTAAAGAACAGTGATCAAGCACTGAGTTTTTATAAACCATGCCTATTTCCCAATCTTCTACCAAGGTAAAAAGCCAATATAATGGAAGATGTTGAAAAGCCATAAAAATACAACTGTGTAGTAGTGATAAATAGTCAATTCTTACATAAAAGTAACTCAGGAACATAGTGAACTTCTATAGCACTTGTAGCAAATGTTTTCAGGCTGAACGATTTGATTAAAAACTTGATACTCATCTTTGTACGTGGAAATGGGATATTCAAGGTGAGGTAAAGTGAGAAAAAAGCTCATTGACTTTTTTCTGTAAGCTTGAACAGATTATTGACAAGCAATCAGGAATTTGTTTATCTAAAGAAAATTCTCAATAAAAGAAATGGTTTGCAAACAAAGCAGAATTAAAAATGACAAAGTTGATAACTCCTACACAAACCTTCTGCTCTGATGATTTAGTTAATTCTTTGACTGTATCAACTATAGTCATTTATGGGACACTTGCTGTATATAAAACATTTGGGTAGGTACTGTGTGGCTTACAATGGCATTTAATCATTTAATTCACAGACTTTGTCACTAAGAAATTTGTAGCTATCTTTAAAAATAAGACAAAGGCATCATAAATATTACGTGTTTTTCTGTTTTTTTGTTTTTGTTTGTTAGTTTGTTTTGAGACAGGGTCTCGCTCTGTCACCTGGGCTAGAGTACAGTGGTACCATCTAGCTCACTGCAGCCTCAAACTCCTGGCCTCAAGCAATCCTCCTGCCTCAGCCTCTTGAGTAGCTGGGACTATAGGCACGAGTCACCACACCCAGCTATTTTTTTTTTTTTTATAAAGAAGGAGTCTTGCTGTGTTGCTCAGGCTGGTGTCAAACTCAACCAATCCTTCAGCTGCAGCCTCCCAAAGTGCTATGATTACAGGTGTGAGCCACCACACCTAGTCTAAATGTCAGGTTTTAAAAACTAAAAGGAAACTTAGTAAACACTATTAACACTTCATTTTTGGAGTCATAGAAATTTTAAGTAGACCCTTATTTAATTGCTAGCAGAGTTGGGCTTATTTTTTGATGCTATAACCTTCCAGTAAGAGCCTTCAAAAATAAAATTATAAGAGTTAACAACGCTAAAAATAATAATACATCTATTCCAAGGTGACACATGTTTAATTCTTAAAGTAATAATATAGAAAATCAGTGCTACTAGTTAGGAAAGGAAAACATAAAAAACAAACAAGCAAACAAAAAACCAGTGCAATGATGAAGGTATAGGTTTGGATCATTTTTGATTTGGATGAAATTTTCCATTCTTCCTTTCACATTCATTAATGTTTGTTGTTAAATTTAGAAAAGAAACTTAAATAGAAAATTAAATAACTAAAAAATGTAATTAAAATAAAAGGCTATATCATTAAACAGACAATCAAAACTTACACCACAAATACAAAGATTTTTTTGTGGATAAAAATTGTCCACAACAGTATTTAAAACAGTCTTTCATACACACAAGCAAAGCTCCCATTCAAGGATTTTTGCTTTTATTGCAGTCAGACAGTAAGCCTAGTCCATATACCTTCTGTCTCTCCATACTTGTTACATAGCAACCACTGTTTGGTATTTAAGAAGCACTTTTTGTGATGAATCCAATGTGTTTATTAATCCTCATTCATTTTTAAGAAGTAGATGCCATTTCTGGAAGGTTTTTGCAAAACTCACAATCCTGTTAAGCATATGGAGACAGTGACTCACAGAGAAATTAAAGAATATGATAGAAGTATTACCAAACACTCTGTCTCACTGGGGTCAGAAATTTTTTCAAATCTACACAGTACATACCAAACAGATGGAGTATGAAAACAAATCTTTGCTGTGGATGGCCTTATCATTACAGCCCAAACATTCCACATATAGGCATGAGAGATATGTATTGAATAACTCCTCTGTAACTAAAAAAATTTCAAGGATATTTTTCAAAATATTTATAATATGTAAATGTTATAAATGTCTTTATAATGTTTAATCCCTTTTCAAAATAATTTAATTTCTGGAAATTTCCCTTTATTTAAAAAAATTAAGTTTTTCAAAATATTTAGTATTATTTGTATTATTAAAAACACACTTGTGTCCAAGAATAAGGGAATAGTAAATAAATTTATGTTTCATCAAATTGATAGACTCTTATTCAGCCAACTATCAGAATTATATTTTCAGGCCATGTAGAAAAATAGAAAAGTATTTATTATGTAAAAGTTGGTGGGAAGAAGCACATGTAAAATTTTATGTATGTTGTGATTATAACTGTGAAAACGTACATGGAATTGTATAAAAGCTAGAACTAAATATGAAAAAATGAAAGAAATTATGCTTTGTTGTTGGGTTCAGCATGATTTTTTTAAAAAAACATGATTTATGTTGTCATAATCCTCTCTGTTTTGTAATCAAAACTGTAGTGAAATTTTATTTAGTAGATGACATCTGCTTGGAACTTTATATTAACCTTATAATTAAAATTTTATGAGATATGCTATTTCCAATAACTGCCTTTTGCAAGTTATAATGGCATTTCCTGAGCCATTAAATATTTTTAATTGTTTATAACAATCACTCTTTGTAAACCACTCTGATGAATTCTGTTGTAACTTGCAAAAGTCAGCTATTGGAAATAATGCCTTAATTATAAGCCTGATACAAAGTTCCAAGGAGATGTCATCTACTGTATTGTTGACATACATTACCCATCTGATGGCCTTCATATGTAGCAATTTGATAATTTGTTTAAGTGAATGATGTTTGCAAAATTTTATGATTGCCATTAGATAGAACATGCAATGATAGCATCTTAAGCTTTCCTATGATTTTGATTTTGTATGGTGTTAAATCAAGCCAGGGTTTTTGTTTGTTTTTCAAAAAATATTCTTCAAAATGTATGAAGGAAATAATATTTGGAGTGCTTATTTTTCTCATACAAATGAATCAGTAGGTAATTAAACTCAGATGAGAATCCAAATTAGTGTGTTTCATTCTAGCATGTTCATATTTCCTCTTAAATACACACACACACACCCACACACACACATACGTACGTTCACACCTGTGGTAGTCCTCATGACCTATGCCACCTGGTGTTACTTCCATAAATATTAATATATTATGTTACATGGCAAAGAGACTTTAGAAATGTAATTATGATCTAGCTGACCATAAAATAGAGAGATTATTATGGATTATTCAATGGATCTAATCTAATCACATGAACCTTTAAAAGTAGAGATCTTTCTCTGGCTAGTAGCAGAAGGGAAGTGAGCATGAGAAACACTTGACCCGCTGTTGCTGGCTTGATGGTAAAGAGGACCATCATGGGGAAAGCATGGGAAGGAAATTAATTCTGCCAACAGTCACTGAGTTTGAAGGTGGACTCAGAAGACAATCCCAGTGGATACACTGATGTTTAGCCCAAGGGGACGCTGAGTAGAGAATTCCATCAAGCAACTTCAGACTTCTAACCTATAGAACCTTGAGACAATAAATGGATATTGTTTTAAGCCACTAAAATTTTGTAAATTGTGGTGACAGCAATAGGAACTAATATGGTATTTGTCCTCTTGACCGTCCATAGGGAAAATAGAAAGGTAGGTAAAGTTTGACTTGCCTAATTTTTACCTTTATTTTCTCTGTGTTTCTTACTCTTTTTGTTTCCTTTTTTATGAAGCCACCTAAAGACAATTGACTGTCTATTATAGCCCCCTACCGAAGATAGCTTTTTCAAGATAAGTGCACATGCTCCAATCAAATGTCAATCAAAACTTCATTTTTCCTTAAATCTCGTGGGTACTAGAGATTCTCTAGGTAGAAATTGCTTCTCAGATGTCCCCAATGGTATTTCCATTTCAAATTTCCATACAAGAGAGAGAATTCAAAAGTAATGAATCCAAAATGGTGAAAATTCCATCATTCTGATAAACAAATGGAAAGATATTATGGGATGGGTGGGCAATTCTCAATGTGCCTTAAATTATTCAAAGTGTGGTCCATGGACCAGCAATATCAGGAGCATCTGGGAACATGTTAGAAATGCAGAATCACAGTATCCACCTCAGAAATACTGAATCAGAATCTTGTATTTTAATAAGATTTCCAGGTGCTGTATGCACACTGAAGTTTGAGAAGTGCTTTCTCAAATTGCATTTATAGGTAAAATATTTCTTCACAACTTAGAAGAATATCCCTGCTAAATATATCCTTTCACTGAAGTGGAGGTATGCCTAGAATTAGCATATTCCCTACAGTGCAATTACAGAATTATTGTTTGCATATATTGAGTATTTAGCTGGTAGCAGAGACTGTTTGAAGTATTTATATTAATTATGCCATTTAACTTTCACAGCTAACATAACTAACATAACACATGCCTAGTATTAATATTTAACCTATTAAAAGACTAAACTTTTGAAGTAAAAGAAATTAATTAACTTGTCTACAACCATATACCAGAGATTGGAATCCAGGCAGGTGAACATCTTACTACTTGGATCAACACAGTTAGCCACTATAGCCAGGGTGCTTCTTATAAAGCTTTAAAGAAAATTCTAAATAGTCAAAATATTACATGTATCAAAACCTAAAATTCCATCTATCAAATACTATTCTACATCATTTGAAAAGCCAAACAAAAAAAAATTTAAATAGTTTCAGATCCTTCACTTATATTATTAATACTTTTACATGAAGTATTAAAAACTTTTATGTTTTCATATAAGTAGCCCTATTGTCCTGGTTTGAATAACACTTTTTGATATTTCTATATTTCTTCTGCAGGAGAGGAAACAAATTCCATAAAACAATCTAAATATTTTGATTGAACTTACTACAATAAGACAATTTTGTTATATGTAAGATGACTGATCATTTTTATTCATCAGTTCTTATGGTCCAAGTGTTTTTCTAAGAGCTTCATATGCATTATATCTTTGAATTATTTCTATGCCCTAACCCTGACCTATACTCTATCCTTGACACTGTTTTATTAATTAAGTACACTGAGGCTTAGAAAGTTGAAATGTTTTTCTAAAGTTAAGAGAAGAGCTAGAAATGGAAGTCAGAGTTATCTGACAACAAAAATCATATTCAATATTTGACTATAGAATGCTTGTAATCAAATATGGACTCTGGCACTTAATATCTAAGTTATAAAACTAACATTTGAAGAAAGTCTTATGGTAATTGAAGGAAGAAGGACTAATTTTATATTAACACACACAATCTTTTCAAAAATCATAATGAAAAGAATGAATGGAAATATAAGAAGAGATTAATCAACCTTATCTTAGAGGTTGATTATGAGGAAAAATAATATGCAGATAAAACATTTAGGTTAACACTTTCAAAATAATAAGACTTAAACATATTATTTGTAATTGTCAGTATTGCTATTAATATTATTACTACCATTGCACTAATCTCATAGTGTATGTATTATACCATCAGATGAACTATACATCTCTTTGTGCTACATAGTAGATATTCTAAATTCAAAAATTTCTTTCTCTTATCCTTAAAGAAAATTATAATATTTTAATAGATATAAATAATAAAGTGTTTAAATAATAAAAAGTCATGGCACGTAAATATATTCTTAGTATTTATGCTGTTATGACTTTTATTTTTTAGTCACTTTTTCATATATATGTGATTTTTAGATAAACAAATTACAATTTATAAATAACAGTATACATAGACTAATTTCACTGATTATCACTTGTATCATATGAACAAAGTAGGAGTTTTATAAGATTTATTTTCAAAATTAACAGAAATATAAGTAAATGTAAATATACACTTACAGTTCTAAGATACCTGTAATGTCTTTTATCCTAAGCACTGAACATTTTTTATAAAAAGGAAAATCCAAAAATGTAATGCATCAGAATGAAATAGCATTTTAAGTTATTGTAAGTCTAAGTGATTTTTTTTTTTAGTGTATGACGGCAAAATGACAGAGAAAAAGAATAGCTTTAGTGTATTGTAATTCAACAGCCTTGTGGAACAATATTTACATGAAAGGATGTAATATATTTTATGTGGATCCATCACAGATAAAAATCACTCTCTGAGAGTATGTTACTAATTTTCCCTTTCATACTAACCCTTGGAGTTACTGAGGTATCTCTTTTTCTCAATGCCATTTCAAATTGCTAAATGGAAACTTAACGAGTTTTTAGTTTCTTCACTGATGAGATACGACCAAAATTTATTGGTTCAGCTAAAAGTTTAAGTACGTATTCAAAATTTAAAAGTGAATTAATATAATGAGAGATAATAGTGTCGGTGATATATACAGATTTTGACAGGGCTTATTTGCAAGCATATATGACACCATCCATTTATGCCCACAAATAACTGAATGTGGATGATGGGGGGATTTGAAAGTGGCTGTTTTCAGCAAAAAGATCCAGAAAGAATCACCTTAAATTTAATTTTCTTACAACTGAAATCCCTATTGAACAGTGTTCTAGATCTTAATATGACTGCAGTATTAGAGAAATAAAAATACATTTAAATAACAAATGGACAATAAAAGTAATTATCAACTAAAAGGCATTTAAACAAGCCTTCAAAAAGAGCAGATTCCAGTCAACTATGTGTCTATGACACGTCCAATACAACACTAAACATTATAAGCCAACTATTGTCCTAAAAATTATACAACATGTATTTTAAAACTAAGCGTAGATTTGGGGAACATTTAGAAGTAAATAACATAATTCATTTATTTAAAAAATTTTTCATAGAAGCAAAACTTTATCATCCAAAATATTATATAGAATCTCAATTACCAAAATGGATTTTGAGAAAAGGAGAGAGACAGACAGACAGAGAAATGCTTGGACCAAAGAGACAGTGAGGACTTTGAAGCCCAACTCTTAAAAAATTATTTAGCTATTGGGAACACTGCCCCCAAATTTCTTCCACACATGCTCTGTGGTAGACCAACACCCCATAAACCTTAAGCATAAGCAGAATACAATTAGAATACCACTGGAAAAGATGTCTACTCAAAACCTGGGAAAAGGAATAATTATGGATTTCTGGTGTAGAGAAAGAATACAACACAGGACAAAAAAGAATGGAGTCTTTTAATGGAGATCTAAGTGCGGAATCTTACTTCACTCAATAGGACAGAACAAAATTATGAAAGTTATTAAAGGCTATCAGGAGATTTTATGCAATTGCCAAAGAACAAATTTTGCAGATCTTAGGTAGGAAGTAACATAAGACAAGAAGTACTTAGCTCTTTGATTTCTCTATTTCTGATTCCTCAGGTCAACCCAAAATGAGGAAGATTTTCCTCATTTTCCAAACTATAGACCTGGAATTGTCAATGACTACCTAAGTTAGTTTTCTAAATATTTAGTTAGTTCAAATTATTTCTCTAATATGAATTATGTACACAGTTAAATCACATTGCATATTTTACATGTTTTATTAGAGACCATACAGAAAACTACAATGACAAGGAGAAAAATATATCTCACCATGAGAAATACACTATGATTGGGTATTTTAAATGCATTTAATTTTAACATTATCTTTTTCTTATGTGGGCATCTTAATTAAAAATATTCCATATGTCACTGAGCCTAATATTATTCAAATTTATTTCTTTCCTGTCAAATACTGGAATTTACAGTCATATATTTTATACGATTTAATTTAAATTATAACTACTTTAAAAAATAAAACCATTTGAAAACAGATGGGCTAATGCTAAATCTTGAAGACAAAGTGGACTTCACTTGTGGCTGGATGATAGGATGCTCAAATTTACATTGCAGCTTCCCAACTGGGCTGCACCAATGCCCTTTAAGCATTTCTGGTTGATAAAAGTTGATTTTCCCTCTCTATGTAATAATTCCTGGTATTTTCTAGACTAAGAAACTAATGACATTGAATTTAAGTTTTATGTTGTATACTTTCTCCTTGGATACATATGCATCAAAAGAAAATTAAACATTTTAAAGCAGAAAAGGAAAACTGTTTAGAAAAATGAGGTTGGTTATTTTCTTCTGTCCTTGATTCAAACCAATAAGCTATTTGTTTTATAAAGGATTAAAATTAATTTAATCTCACTCTCTAATTTTTATAATAGAGTGAGGCTAGCATGAGATTAAATGAACATAGATGCTAGACATAAACCAGTTACATCAAACTATTTGCTCTCTCTAGTTCTAATAGCATCTTGTGCTTCAATGAATTATAGAAGAACAAAAATTCAAGATTGAATTTTTTCCAAGCCTAAAACTAAAATGATTTATGGAGAGTTAGGGTGGTAGAATAAATTGATTGAAGGCTGAAGACGACAAAGGAACTTCAAATAATAACATAAAAATAAATCAATAACAGCAACAGGAAAAAAAAAAGGCCCAAAATAAGAATCATAAAATATTTTGGTATATTTTTGGAATAGTACTATATTTAACATATGCGGAGGCTGAATTTAGGGGGCTTTTGAATTTGCACTTAGAATTTACTTTATGATGTTAAAAGAACACAGATATTGAGTTTAGGGATTTATAGAAATAATTCTATAAAATATATCATTTATTATACCCCTATGAAAAGTACAACTAAAAAAAAAAGAAATCCAATCAAAATGGCTGTTATATCTTTATGACTACTATTTTAAAAAATCTAATATAATTGGATAAATTATGTTATAACCCCTTGTAAAAAGTACATTAACCAAAAGACAGTAATCTGCATTAATTTTTCAGTGTGTTTTTATCTTGTGTACATATTCCCACTGTGGGAATAGGTGGTTCTGGCCATCATAGCATGATAAATGTGACCATTAAATCACCTAAAATAATCCCCTGCATTCTAGTTTTATGTTGATTAAAACATCTGAATGTAAGTTTTCTTTCCTTGTAGTTACTATTCTTATGGGACAGAGAATTTACCATGTAGTCACTAAATGATATGGTGTTCAATTCACTTAAAATTTCTTATTGAAAATCAATAATTTGGCCCTGTTTTATAGAATGAATATGATCCTGACTTCCATCTGCGATATGACCATACAGTGAGACTCTACCAATTAACATAGCACTTGCCACCACCAATGAAAACATTTCTGTTATTCAAATGAAATGGTAGAACATTTTTTGTAATTTTTTCAAATTAGTAGTGTATAGCTTAAAGTAACTAATGTTATTTTTTCATTTGTATCTCTTTATATAAAATGATATTTAGGTTAGCAATATGCTAACAATTCTGGATGATAAATTAAACATTGAGGATCAAAAAGCAGTTATTTTAAATTTTCTAATATTTATAATAATCATAACATTTATTGAGTACTTACAACATACCAGACTCTATCCTAGATTTTAATGCTAAAACTGTAAACTGAACAGGGAAACACTCTGATATCATGAAACTTAAATTCTAATGAAGAAATATTGGCAATAAATCATAAGCTTTAAATATATATAGAATATATTAGCAATTATATATGTATGCAAACACACATATGTACACATTAAACACATCTGCACATTGACTATGCCAATTGGTGACAAAATCTAAGAAGATTAAGGCAGTTACCGCATATGTCTGGTTCTAAGAATAATGATTATCTGTATTGGTGAGAGAAAGGTATGATTTGCTCTTTATTATCTCTGTGCATCAGAGTCTTTTTTTCACACGAATTTCTCAAAAATTTTCTCAGAATATAACTGTAGAGAAAAGACTTGGACAAAAAGTACTATTTCTGCTTTCTTTAAAATATATTTGTTCCTGTATCTGCAGTTCCCAACTCCTAGCTGTGGAATGGGTACTGGTCTGTGGCCTGTTAGGAAGCAGGAGGTGAGCTGCTGCGAGTGAGGGAAGCTTCATCTGTATTTACAGCCGCCCACCCCCCGCCTTAACTTGCATCACTGCCTGAGCTCCACTTCCTGTCAGATCAGTAGTGGCATTAGATACTCCTAGGAGCACAAAACCTACTGTAAATTGTGCATGCAAGGGATCTAGGTTGCATGCTCCTTATGAGAATCTAATGCCTGATGATCTGAGATGGAGCTGAGGTAGTGATGCTAATGCTGGGGAGCTGCAGCAAATACAGGTTATCATTAGCAGAGAGGTTTGACTGCACAGAGACCATAATAAATCAATTGCTTGCAGACTCATATCAAAACCCTATCAGTGAGTGGCAAGTGACAATGTAATAATAATAGAAATAAAGTGCACAATAAATGTAACGCACTTTAATGATCCGGAAACCACCCTGCCCCTGGTCCATGGAAAAATTGTCTTCCATGATACCTGTCCGTAGGGCCAAAAATATTGGGAACCGCTGTCTGTAAGCACTGGGGGTTGGTGGGCTGGGGGCGGGGAGAGAGAGACAGAGAGAGAGATTTTAATCCCAAACTATTCAGGCAAACACTTCAATTGTCATTTCCTTTTTCTAAATGTTATAATTTTTATTGTAATTGTCATTTTTCTTTGTCACTTGTATGTACAGAACCTTGTTTGTGTTTACTTACTTACTTGATATATGAAGTGTCCTCAGATAGACTGTACATTAATGGAAGGCAGGGATGATATCTTAGATTTTATTTCACTCTTGTATCACTTAGGAAAGAAGTATAAATAGAAGAAACTAACATAGTTATTGTGTTTAAATAACTAAGACAGTATACATTGCTTTTTTATATGAACTTTTCAGTGATACTGTGTCATTGTTATTTTAACCAATACTTTGTGCATGCTTATATTTAAGTGCCAGGCACTGGGGGCAAACACATATGTCTTATTTAATCCTTGCAGCAATTACAAAGTACAGGTAATGAAATTATCCTCATTTTACAAATAAGAAAGTAGTGGCTTAGGGTCAACAAATGACTTTTCTACAAATATTCAGATGTTAGCTGTTAGAGAACATGTTTAAATTCAGGAAAACAATTCCAGTGCCTAGACTTACCACGCTGCTATTTTGCCTTCTTAAGAAGCACTTACCTATAAAACTGTCTTTATACATGACATACATTTAGAGTGAAATTATGATTGTGCATAATTGTCTGAGGTAATTTTAACATTATTTTATAATCTGTAAGCATATATATATATACACACAAACACCCCATGTATAGACACATATACAATTGCATTTTTAGATGCAAGTACGAGACAATCCAACTCAAACAGACCAAACAAGAATTTTAATTAATTCCATAGAATGTCAGACTTCAGTTCAGTTCAGTTGGATCCATGTCTTTAACCTCCGTGATTTTTTTCTCATGAGTGCTCTGCATGTATTCAGTTTTTCCCAGATACCTTCTGTCCTCAGATCCTAAAGTAGTAACTATCAAATATTGGAACATAGATTTCTTCTCATTCGAATCCAGAGGAAGAGATGGTATTTTTCACCCACCACCACCTAACAGATGCCCTGAAAATTGAACTGATGGACCATCCTTCCAAAGTAAATCTCTTTGGTTTGTGAAATGTCCTGCACTGATTAACTTAAGCTCATGTCACTACTTGTCCCTTATCCCTGTGATGGGGTAGAAAGTACGGGACAATTACTGTTATTGGATTGCTATTACAGGCCCATGTCTGAGCTGCCAGTGTGTCCAACAGATAAAACACTATGGAGAAGGGTTCAGTAAGACAACAGTAGTTTACCACCCTTACAAATCTTCTAGGTAAAATTGAGAAATTCAATCAATCATCTGACTCTTAAGCTTACTATCATTGATACTTAAATATTTTCTTATTTTTTGTTTAATTTTCTCTTTTAGACCACAAAGTCTTAAATTATTAATGAAAATGTTTAAAATATGAATCAAAATTCTGAGGATTCTTTAAAGTCAAATATTCTATCCTCATATAGCTTAGACCTCCTTTTGGCTAGAAACTTGCCATAGAAAGGGTATATGTGGTTGATTTCTTTTCTAATAGTTCTATAGGAACAGAAATGGCCTTATTTAAATTGGTGATTTCTAAAGCTGGATTTATACCCTGTGGAGCTGATGAGTGTTTCAAGATGATTTTCTTGTAGAATATTTTCAAGTGACTTCCAGAAGGCCCCTACCAGGCCCCTCTATCTTTAAATTCTTTTAATCTTGGCATGTTTTTATTTTTTCCTGGTACTCACTTTCGGCTCCTTTCTCAGGCTCGAGAAGTTTATACATAGGATGTTTTATTTGTGGAGGGCATTCACTCTTCCAGGTATCCTTGAAGGATTCATCACCATCCACAGAATCACGTGGCAATAATATTGCTGCCATGGGAAATAGTCATGCATATCTATTTGCTATAAATTCTAGGAGTTCAGCCTAATAGATCCCAGCAAAGCAGCATTCTACAGACTCCAAATTTAAAGCGATTCTCCAGTTTTCTTAAAATTCTTTAGTAGGATATCTTCAGTGCAGTGCAACTTTAATCTACATGGGTCTCATATTAAGTATTCCAAGTACATTATTCTTAACTGAAGCCTGATGCTCCTATCTTTGAGGGGTAGGTAGTACCCCAATTGAAGTGGAAGAGAAAAGAGGCTTTCCTCAAAGATATCCTTCCCACAAAACCTACTTTATTACTTTCTTATCCTTTTAATATTCTCAAAAGGAATGGTTGCAGGGAAGTGTGTTTTTTAGAATGCTGAAATAATGGAATAGGTACCTGTCTATATCCTTACAATTCTGCACCCTGCAATTTACACATACCATTGCATGTCAAAGCTATTGGGCCTGGCTGAAATTTCCATTTTTTTATCTTCTTATATTTGTAAGTAGTGTATTCAACAGTTTTCTGATTTATTCCTTTTGTACATTTTATTGTAAAGTATACTGATCTTTGCTTAAAACTATGAAAAATATTTTAGAATAATCTTCACTAGATTTTTAAAAGATATTTGTTAATAGATTTTTTTTTAATTATGACATATAGACAAGTTTCTCACTGGCAGTTTCAGTGTCTCATTATGAGGGTAGTTTTGTGTTCGTAGATTCAAAATCTATTTTTGTATTAATATAAAATGGGTTTCGTGTTAAATTTTCTGGAGCATATTACTTATATTAAAAATATATTCACTTAGAACATTAAAGTTGTCAACACTTTCTGATTTATATGTGTATTTGGGAAGAATGGGACTAGTAGTGAAAAAAATCCTAGATTAACACTCTTTGGTTATTCTTCCTTTTCTAATTTCTGGCACAGAGTAGGTGTTCAATAAATGTTTTTGAATAAAATTACTTAAAAGAATATTTTGAAGATATAACACACATTTCTGGCTGAACTTATTTCCACGCTCTTCTTTTTTCTTTTTCTCTTTTTCTTCTTCCTTTTAAAAAGCAACAAGTAAATTCTTCAAGTCTGTAGTTCGCCAAAAAAAGAAAATCATTAAATTGATCACAACTAATACATTCAACCCAATTTAAACTAACACTAGCTGAATTCATTCCAAATATTAATTCTGTGGGGATATAATCAAAGAAAAACTGGAACATTATTGCTTTAAAAATGATAACTATTCACATGTATTTTACTAAGACTTGCATTTAGATGAAGGTAATTAATAAAGGCACTTTTAAATGGGTTGGAACTCAATAAACATTTCTGAAACTTTTTTTGAAATGCAGTTGGCTTTATAGCCAAGTTCTCTGGCAGCTTCTCTATCAGTTCTTAGCAGCACATTCAGGGTAGTCAATGAGCCAATTCCAGAGATATTTCAGGAAACTAGTTTGTGCTTAGGGGCAGCATTTTAATAATTAGAACGCCTAGTCTACACAAGTGGAACTTATTAGAGAAAGTACTTTAAGTGGCTTAAGCAGGTAAGACTATTCATACTTATTTTCTGAGCTGCCAATATGTTAATCCAGCATCTGGTGAGGAAGTGGGGTGGGTAGCCTTTTCTGCTCTGCCTCCAAACTTATCTTTGTTTTTGCTTTTTTTGTGGAACTTGCTTTTCTTTGCATAAATATACTACTAATAAACATATTACTTTAGATGTTTGCTTCCACTTTGATCACCACCGTGCACAATTAAGTTAGGCCTTGCACATGGCAGCTGTTTAATAAATGTTTGTAGGGTTAAATTAAATTTCAAAATTTTATTACCCTAAAAAAATAATGGATATATGCTAACTTCATTATTTTAAAAGTGAAAAAGTATAGTTAATATTGAGTATTTAAAATGTGCCAGCCACTATTTCAAGAACTTTCCATGTATTAATTAATTTAACCAGCCTATCAGGTAGGTACTTTTCTCTTGTTTATACTATTAGAAATTGAAATGTTGTGAGATTAAATGCCTTTTTCTTTGTCAAATATAGAGTAATGTGTGAAGTCAAGATTCAAAACTAGGCATGCTAGCTCCAGATAATTTGTTCATGATAATAAAAAATCTTAAAAATAAGATGGATTTCTGCTTTTGGTAACAATAGAATAATTTGCAACAAATCAATGGTCCATAGACACCAAGTATAAAAGTCAAATAAAACAAATAATTTACTTTAAAGCATTAGAGATCTGCAGAATCAGGGAAGACCAAACAAGCTATGATTTTGGAAAAAGGAGAAACTTGAAGGCAAAAGCTAATTATCTGCAGTTCCTTTTTTCCTGGAGTACTTATTGATTCTGGGCATTGACAAGAGGCTAAGAGTACAGGTTTTGCCTGGGCAGAGAGATGTTTCTGCATATTATAGAAACCAGAGAACTTTCATTGATTAGGCAGAGCTATAGCAATATGGATGAAACCCAAGAAACTTCACATGCATGTGTGGTTTCCACTGTAGATATTTGAGAAATTCTTGTGTGTATGAGGCAGGCTAGATAAAATTTAAGAAAAGTCTCTGAATTGTTGACAGAGTTACTTTTTAGTCTTGTAATAGTAAAAATGAAAAAGACAAAACAAGGGAAAAATGCCTTGGCTTAAAAAACAAAAACATGAATCTGTTTAAGGTATCTCCACATTGCTTTCCACAGGGTTGCACTAGTTTGCAGTCCCACCAGCAGTGTATGAGTGTTCCTGTCTCTCCGCATCCACGCCAACATGTATTGTTTTGGGACTTTTTGATAAAGGCCATTCTCACTGGAGTTAAGTGATATCTCATTGTGGTTTTGATTTACATTTCCCTGATGATTAGAGATGTTGAACATTTTTTCATATGTTTGTTAGCCATTTTATATCTTCTTTTGAAAAATCTCTATTCATGTCCTTTGCCCACTTTTTGATAGGGTTGTTCAATTTTTTCTTACTGATTTTCCTGAGTTCTAAATAGATTCTTGTTATCAGTCCTTTATCTGATGTGTATTCTATAAAAAAGACACCTGCACCCGAATGTTTATAGCAGCACAATTCACAATTGCAAAGATGTGGAAACAACCCAAATGCCCATCAATTCATGAATGGATTAGCAAAATGTGGTATATGTATTCCATGGAATATTACTCAGCTAATAGAAATAATGGCGATATGGCATCTCTTTGGTTCTCCTGGAGAGAGTTGGAACCCATTCTATTAAGTGAAGTATCCCAAGAATGGAAAAATAAGCACCACATGTACTCACCAGCAAACTGGTTTCCCTGAGTGCACATTTGGGAATAACACCAATTGGGTATCGGACAGAGGTGGGGGCTGGAGGGAAGGGATGGGTGCATACCTACTTGATGAGTGCGATGCGCACTGCCTGGGGAATGGACACGCTTGAAGTTCTGACTGGGGGGAATGGGGGTGGGGGGAGGGGATGGGTGCATACCTACATGATGAGTGCGATGTGCACTGTCTAGGGAATGGACACGCTTGAAGCTCAGACTCGGGGGGATGTGGGGGCATGGGCAATATATATAAACTGAACTTTTGTACCCCCATAATGAGCTGAAATAAAAACAAAACAAACAAGCAAACAAAAAAATAAGAAAACAACAAACGAAAGTTCTTATGTGAAAGCTCCGGAGAGCCACATCCTTCAAAAGGGGGTAAATGGAGGTAACAGAGTCTTACCAAAACTGAACCCTGGAATGGTTCAGCTCAGTCTCTGGATTCAGAGATCAGCTCACACTTTCCTAAAAGAAAAGTGTGAGATTTTCTTAAAGGGTGATAATTTTATCTGTGACATCTAAAATTCTGTTATGCCAAGGTATATCTAGCATTCAATAAAATATTGCCAGATTTTTTCTTTAAAAAGACCATAGAAACATAAACCTGGAAGAAAAGCACTTGATAATAGATCAAAAATTGGTTCAGATAATGGATTTTATTTATGTTTAGCAACGATTTTAATACAAATATGATTAACATGTTTTGGAAATAGAGGATAATATGGATTCCTTTAAAATGAATGAAATAGAGATTCTAGAAATGAAAAGAAAATATCTAAATTTTGAAAATTAACAGGTTTAACAAAAATTTAAGTAGAATAATAGAAATTATCCAAACTGAGTTACATAAAAAAAAACAATTAAAAAATAATAGATTTGTAGAGAACTGTGATAAGGTCAAATATAAGTGTAATTCTAGCATTAGAAAAAAAGAGGCCGGGCGCGGTGGCTCACGCCTGTAATCCTAGCACTCTGGAAGGCCAAGGCAGGTGGATCGTTTGAGCTCAGGAGTTCGAGACCAGCCTGAGCAAGAGTGACACCCCCTTTCTAGTAAAAAAAAAAAAAAAAAAAAGAAAGAAAGAAAGAAAGAAATTATATGTACAACTAAAATGTATGTAGAAAAAATTATCCAGGCATGGTGGTACATGCATGTAGTCCCAGCTACTTGGGAGGCTGAGGCAGGAGGATCTCTTGAGCCCAGGAGTTTGAGGTTGCTGTGAGCTAGTCTGATGCCACGGCACTCTAGCCCAGGCAACAGAGTGAGACTCTATCTCAAAAAAAAAAAATAAATAAAAGAAATAAAATGAGATGGAGACAATATTGGAAGAGATAATGAGCAAATATTTTCTCAACCTGGTAAAAACACAACTTAGAAACACAAGGAGCTCTACAAACTTGAATCATAATAAAATAAAAAAAAAACCCTAACATATAATAATAAATTGACTATAAACATAGATATTTTTTAAAAAGCCAAAAAGAACACTTTAATGTGAAAAGTGCAGCAGTAAGACTCTCAGCAATCTTAACAAAAAATATTAATAGCCAGAAGACAATGGAACATTATTTCTACAGAACATAGATAAGTAGGTAGGGGGAAAGAGACACAGAGAAAAATAGAAAGAGAGAAGGCAGAGAGACAGAGACAGAGAGAGGGGTAGTACCTTTAACAATCATTGAAACATTTAGCTCCTTATACATCTCCAAGTGAGGTCATTACAATTGATTTATATAGTTTGTTTTCTACTCTTACACAAATTTCATATATATTCTTTTCCAATGACTTTTGGATTGATAAAAGCAGTATTTGCTATGAGTCAATCTAATATATTTTTTTATTTTTACTTTTTTAATTTTTGTAGAGACAAGGTCTCAGTATGTTGCCTCAAACTCTTGGGCTCAAATGATCCCACCTTGGCCTCCCAAAGGGCTGGGCTTACATGCATGAGCCACCATATCTGACCCAATTTCATATTTTATAGGAATATATAATTGAATTTCTTACTTTGTCTAAAACAAATCTATATTTTACCTCACCAAGAGAATATTTTGCATCAACTCCCCTTATGGAAATCATATTCACCTCACTTTGTTAGGTCCAACTTACTTAAGTTTTAAAGTTCCTTATCATATATATTTTATTTAACTGATTGTTTCAATATTAGATCTGATGTTATGTAAATATTCCCTTAAAGAAGTTTTAGGTTTGGAAGTTGCAATAGTAATTTACCCATGTAAGTCTCTTAACAGTGGTTCTTTATCACGATGGCTTCCACATTTTAAACCAACTAGTTGAAAATTATGCTCCTGAGTTCTTTCAGACTATTAAAGTCAATAAAAAATCATATATATGTTTGTATATAATTTTTCCCAAGGTGACAATGTCTTTAATATATGAATAACATGTAGAGAGAATGTAAATAGAATTATAAAGAGGAAAATGGTGCAGATCTATCTTAATAAAGGTCTAAATACCAAAATAAGGTCACTAGAAGCCATTACACAAAAATATCAAATATACTCCATAACTATTAATAAAATAATATTTCCTAGAAAATGTATAAATACATAGGATTGTTTTGCTTGATGATGCAGGCAGCCAAATCACGGGTACAAATTGTTCCTTTGTTAGCTTTCAGCCAATTAGCTTATCTGAAGGAAAGTCAACATACTCAACCCAGTTCTCTAGTTTTTATTTCTGTAAAAGCTGCCTTGCTTTGTACTGTTATAAACAATGTATATATGATTGATTTCCCTTATGATGTATGAGTAAATTTTAGCTGTATTTTTAACTATGCTAAATGTTTGTTTTTGTTGTTTATGGAGATTCCACTGAGATTATCTACCTGTGTGATGCCATTGGTCCTGAAGAGATGTATTGCTTGAGTTTGCACTTTCTCAGAATCCCTTGAAGTTGTGCTTAGCATTCTTTTATGAAATTATTTGACTACAGAATTTTTCATGCAACATGAAATTTATATTTCTTGCAACTAATCTCCCCATATCACATTTTTAAATGGTGTTTCGTGATAATATAGTTTAATTATGTGTATTTAACATTTGAAAACAAAGAGTTCTCACTCTTTGAAAACATTGATTTCACTACTTCATATAATTCCATGTGGAGGTAGGAATCAGATTGTACTCTTCCATCATATTTATTCTATGCTTTGTCAATTATGAGATTTAGACAATGACATGTTTAGCTGCCAAAGTGAAAGAAAAACAGATCTTCTAATTATCCTCAGCACTTAGGAATATTCAGCAAATATCAGTCCTTCAGGTCCACTCTAGAGTTGTAAAATTGGTGGAACCGTCAAAACAGTCTACACTGTACTCTTATATTTTGATATTTCGTAGGGAATTCTTAATCTCTCAGTGATGAAATTACACCTTAGAGTGACAGAGGGAGACTCTGTCTCAAAAAAAGCCACAAAAATCTGGAGATGACTGGTGTTTATAGTTGTGAAACAATAAGAATATAATTAATTCTACTAAGCTGTACACTTAGAAATGGTTAAGAAAATAAATCTTATGTGTATTTTATCACATTAAAAAATTGGAAAAATTACTGAAAATGCAAAAATGAAATTAAAAACAAACAAAAACATGAAAAAAGAATCTGCAACCCCTAGGTCAGAGAGTGAATATTTTTGGCCTTCAGTGGCTTTAGTACCTAGCTATTGCCTCATACCAACCTGCTGTGAATAGCTAACTCTGCACTCACTGCATTTTCTCTCTTTGAACCTTAATTTTCCTTATCTGTACAATGGCATTATAATGACTCTACCATTACCTTGTAAGAATGGAGAGAAATCTGCAAAGCTGAAAACAGTAAGTTTTTGATAAATGGAAGCTGCTAAAAAAATTCTTTAGATTTTAAAACTAAAACAAAAAAGTAAACAAAGCTTATCTTGGTGATTAGCTGGACTCTTTAGCTAGTGCAGAGAATGTAATGTAGATTTATGCAATAATTTATTCCATGGAATGAATTTATTCAATGACTCAACACTGTAAAAATAATTATCTAGCATCTTCATATGAATGTGAAATGGAGGACTACATGCTGCCTAGTCAAGAAATAGACCTAACCTCAGATTTGATTTTTTTTATGAAAAGTCCAGTTTTCCAGTTATTAAAGCTCAAGTTTTAAATGATCTCATTGTGACTAGTTTCACTTTAAATTCATGGCAATCAATGAATTTCAAGTGGACCCTTAATGATGGCCAGCAATCATACTTTCTCACTGCCCCTTGTCAGATGTCACCTTCTCTCCCCCCAAAGCCCCAACTACTCCTTCTCAGCAGAAATGCTCAACTGATGACCTGTTTCCAATTTATTTAGAAAAAGAAAACAAAGGCAAACTTCAAGAGACTCCTACCATCCCATCCACTCACACATTTGCCTCTCCTATTTGGGACTAGAGAAAAACTATCCATGCTTCTATTTAATTTCAATTCTTCCATATGTTCATTTCATAATTTTTCAACTGTGAAGAAGAGGGGTCACTGCATGTTTTTGTTATATTATCAACTTAATTACATTAAGCTATTCTATTTTTAATGGTTTCCTAAATATGAAAAATATGAGAAAACTCATTTTTTGTATCTTTTCATCACTTTGAAGAAATTAGAACAATCACTCAAAAGACTCACTTTATGTAATGTTTTATGAACAGATAAAGGACTTATGCATATATAGAACCTTAAATCGTTTCTGAATATGCCTTATAAAAGATAAATAATAAAACTCTAACCAAGTCCATCTGCCTATGTGGAACCCCCAGATTGGGTCTAGATATATCTAAGAAAGGGAGGAAAAAAAAAACAACCCTCTACTCCAGCCATATTTAGCTGGTTCATGATCATGATCCTCTCTTCCCTGCATCCCACCAAATTTTCACTAAAAAAATGTTATCAAATGAGAATTTTTTTAAGATTCACAGGAAAATTTTCAAGTATTTCATAGAAATATAATAGTATAAAAGTACATTTCCGCACCTCAATCAATCCTTTTTCAAACAACATATAATCCAAACTCATTTTTACACCCAAGCAGTGTTGTGATTTCAATTTAATATCACTTCACATTTAAGAAATATGCAATTGGGACTCATGCAAAATCAAACTCCCTGTCCATGAAATTCTTTAGAGTTTGTCTTGCATGAGAAACTAGGAAATGTCCTATAAATATTCATGAGCTGGCAGTTACCCAAAGCTGAGATATATTTGAAGTATGAAAATAAAAGCTCATAGAAATGTCCAACGTAATTATATTAAAATTGAGGTAAAAACTTTTTCCAAGGACTCCTGCGTGACCAATGTGTTTACTGTATCTGAAACAGCGCCTTTTATTTTGTTATTTTCCATGTTTTATTCATCATTAATTTAAAATGAGTTCATATAATAGATAATATTCTTTTCATTTGCTTATCCACTGTATTGGTCCCTTTGCTTGGAGGTTATTATAAATAGAAAAATATGTTTTTTCTATTCTTAGCAATACCTATGCATTCCTATTTATCACTCACTTCTTTGTGTGGTGTCTGACTATTGTCCATTCTTTCCTAAACTTCTGATTTGTAATTATTATGCATTTATCAAAACCATTTTTACAATTTAGCAAAATAAATATCTTTATTATGCGAAGAAAATAATTCTATAAATTAAGTCTTTATTAGTTTGTTATAAATATATACATACCAAGAGATTGACAGGATGATCACTTTTATGAAAAGCACTGGAAGATATTGCCATAATTATTAGATTTGGAAAATTGCAGGACCTCTGAGGTCACTCCTTTTGATTTAAAGGAAAATTATATAAATAATATAAACAAAAGTTTTCTGTTCTCCAATTAAACTGAGCAGTATAAAAAGAACCCTGATTGTTAAGAAATTAAAAAAAAACTGTTTAGGGACTAGACCTAATTTATACAAAATATATGCAAACTACCATGTGTTCAGGCATTCTAAGTATATAAAATAAAAGATATGATCAATGCATGTGCATCTATTGTATCAAAGCTAGTCTGAAAATAATAATTAATAATATTGTCTTTGCTATTCTTTGTAATTATCACAGCCACAGAATTTTTCTTATAACTTATATTGATAAAAAGGATGGAATTTTGTTGCACAAGAAACAAGTCTCCTTTGTTGGAAAGTGTTGAAATCAGTACACATATGTCATGTTAATAAACCAATTTAGTAATGCTTTGGAGTGGAGTGGTTGAGAAATTGGACTATTACTTTTGCCTCACTAAACTTCTAGGAAAAGAAAGTGACCATGTCTGTATTATAATGGTTGAAATGTATCAGATCAAGTCTTTAGCAGTATTTCATGACTGCAAATTTTAATATGGCACAGAAGCATAAGATCAATTTTCTGGGAAATCAGACCTTTAAATATGTTCTTCCATATCCAGTCTAGTCACAACATATAGATTTAGCAATAATCTTGAATACATCGCATATTTTTTAATTGAGGAAAAATTTGCATACAGATCACACATGCAATTCAAGTTTTCATAAATATATACATTATACACCTTTGTAACAACTGCTCTTACTAAATTGAAGAAAACCTTACATTACCCCAAAAGTGTACTTGTGCTTTTTAGTCAAACCCCAAGTCAAATCAATAACCACTCTTCTGAGTTCTATCACCAGAGATTAGCTTTGCCTGCTTTTGAGCTTCATATAAATGAAATTATACAAAAGTTATTCTTCGTCTGGTTGTTCTCACTCAATAAAATGATTCAAGACACAACGGAGCTGTAACATGTACCAAGAGTTTATTCCTTTTGCTTTTATATAATGAAGAATTAATTCTGGCCTTTGCACTTGGATATCATGAGGTGATACTTAAGCCCTTGGAAGGTCATGTCTGACAGTAGTAACTTTTGTTTGCATGGGAGCTTAGGCTACCAGACAGTCTAACAACATAATTTGTGATGGGAGCTTTGAATCATGAGTGTCAGTTCCTCCAGAGAAAATGGAGACTAAATGCATGGGCCCCACCTTCAGAAAGCCTAAAGACTAAGATCAGCCACACTGGCAGAATGTGATTGAGTCCCCAAAACAATCTAGGCACCAAAGCTTGGGTGAGCTTCCGTGGTTGGCAGTGCTCTGTGTTTTGATCACACATCAATGTCAGGAAGGTAATGAAAGCATCCATGACTCCACAAGGACAGGACATCTCTAAGTTGGGTGTCTTTCTTGGAATCTGACCCTATGCACCTTTTTCCCTGGCTAATTTTAATCTTTTTCCTTCCCCTTTAAAAATAAGCACAAGTGTGAATTTAACAGCTTTCAGTGAATTCAGTGAGTCTACTTAGTGAACTATCAGACATGAAGGTGGTTTTAGGACTCCTCCAAACTTGTGATTAGTAACAGAAATGAGGGTAGTTCTATGTAGACTAGTCACTCTACCTATACAGTTGTTTAAATGTTTTCAATATTGTTTTCTAGTGCTCCACTGTATAAGTAAACCGCAGTTTATCAATCCTACTCCTTACAATTTTTTTTTTCTTTTGTGGGCTATTATGACTATAGGTAATATTAATATTCATGTGTAAGTTTTTTTGTGGGCATTGGATTTATTTCTCTTGGATAAATATTTAGAAATGAGGTTTGTTGAAATTTTTGAATCTAAAATTTAATGTTTTAAGCCAAATTTTGGAAATATCTTGACATAGGTCTTCAAGTTTTTCTTGTCCTTTCTCTTGTTTCCTTTAGGATTCTAATTATAGTTTTATAGGAATGCTTGATATTTTCTCCTTTCTTCAAAGTTGATAATTTTATGATGAACTGTCAAATTTACTGGCTTTTATTCTGCAGTATCCGACTGTTTTTAAGTTCATCCAATATTTTTTCACTTTAGATATTGAAGTTTGCAGTTCTATAATTTCCATTTTGTTCCTTTTTATATCTTCTATTTAACTGCCAATGTTACTCATCTTTTCCCTTATAATGGGCACCTTTTTTTAAAGTCATTAAACATATTTGTAATATTTGCTTTAAGTCTTTATTTAAAAACAAATCTGGTTTATGTTGGGTTCTGCTGCCATGGACTGTACTTTTATTGACTCTGAGTATTTGGCCATTTCTCTGTATATTTAGTAATTTTTGAATGTGTACCGATATTATATATGACATATTTCACAGACTCTGATTGCTATTAATGTCTTCCTAAGGCTGTTTTTTATTGTTCTGGCAGGCAGTTAAATTACTAACTGCTTCCTTGAATTTGTTGAAAATAGTTTTTATGCTTATTTAGCCAGATTTGTGGAAAGCCCAGGCACTTATCAAGCCTCTCTAATTGGCTAACCTTAACCCCAAACTTTCTACCCTCTAGTGGGAAAGAGCTGATATCTCCGTGAATTTTTCAACTTTACAGCTGTGGATTTCCACCAGCTCCTTAATGTCTCCTGTATGAAGGCAAAATTTGAGAACCATCCATGAGAAATTTACTCACAGTTTTTGTGGCCCTATTCAGAATTTGCTACATCAGGTTTCAACCACTTTGGAAGCCCTGAACTCCATTCTGATATTTCAAGCCAAAATGACTTCAGCCTTCTGCTTAAATTTAAAGTCTAGGGCTAGGAAGTGCCCTACATGAAAAAAGGTGTATAAAGGTGGTTCTCAATTGATGAGGGTAGTATCTTTCTTTCAAGGGTCATATCACCTTCAATTTCTTCCTACTTTTGTACTTTCTCCAGTGCCTTTGAATAGGTTTGTTGTTGTATTTTGTTGTTTATAATTGGTATTTGCAGCAGCATCAGGCCTACAAGATATTGTGCCATTACTAGAACCGCATCACCATCCAACATAATTTTTAATGTGCTTATTTCAATTATTGGCCAATTATTGATTTTTCTAAGCACCAGTAATAAGCAAATTAAGATATAGAGGGGAAGTTGTTCTTGAACATATTAACAGTACTTCAGGAAGACCATTATCAAATATAAATTCTTTGAATATGAGTAAAGAACTAGACAATCCAGGGGCACTTCTCTGGTTGAAGAGAACTGATGATTACAATTAAAGTCTAATATTTCCTCACCATCACTTTTCAAAACTAATGCCTACAGAAACACTGATTTAAAACAATCATAATTCTTAAAAATTATAATTAAAATTTCAGAAATGTAAGGCGCATACTATTGGTAGGACATAAAATCAAATTATTCTACAAGTACTTCCTAGAGGAGTTTTACTGAACTCAAAAGGCAGAGGAAAAAAGACACAAAGTGAAAATAGTACATTTAAGCTTTCTTTCCTCAAAAAAAAAAAAAAAAAAAAACCAAAGTGAAAAGATCACAGTATTGTGATAATGAGAAAAAGATCAGCACAAGCAATTTATAAAAATAATAAATACGTAAGCCTAGATATTTTTTCATTCTTTAAAATAAATTGCTAATTTTCTTTGCTAGGACTTAGAGAAAAAAATTTTATCACTCTGTACATAAATTTTTCTTATATTAACCCTCACAGATCTATAGTTAATGTTTTTGCCTTGTAAACATAAACCTAATTTAAAATGCATTGAATGCTCCCAACAATAATACCCAAAGGCCTTAGTTTTTTAATTTCCCTAAATAACTTATTCAACTACTATTTATCAGATAACTTCCTGATGAGTACATAGCTCAGTAAAATACAAAGTGTGTTACGTCAATGGCAATGGATTAATGCAAGAATACTAAATAAGCTACTGTATTTTTGCTTATAACTATACACCCAGTGCCTAGAACAGTTCCTAATTTGTAGCAACCAATAGCATCCATTCAATAAATATTAGTAGAATAAAACATTTGAAAAAATAATGATTCCAAAAGATCACCTATCCTCACCCTCTTTTCTCACGGAACTTTCTCTGGATACAAATTAGGGGAGAGGAGATTGCACTACACACAGATCTTCAGGTCAGAATTCATTTAGGATCTTAAATTTTTTAGTAAATTAGGTTATGATACTCAATATTATTTTATTTTGCATAAAGGATACCTATATGGTTCAGATATATAAAATATATCTCTGAAAAGATAGAAAGTACCCACATTGATAAAAACACTTCTCTGGTCTTGAGAACTGTCGGTATCTTTGAGCCTACAAATTTGAGCAATTTAGGAAAGCCTTTTTTTGACTGGCATTAGCTATAGTTTTCCTTCTTTTTTTCTTTTCTTCTAGCCATATTGACGTTTAATTGACAAATAGGGATTATGTATATTTAAGGTGTATGACTTGATGTTTTGATATACCTATACATTGTGAAATGATTACTGTAATCAAGGTAATAAACATATCCATTACCTCACATAGTTAACTTTTTATTTTTTTGTGGTGGCTCATCTGGAATATTATTATCTTACAGTTCTTGCTAGATATATCAATCCAGATGCCTACCTCCCCACTGCTAGGGAATTAGCTATGCTTACATTTCCCACTGAAAAGTAGCCATAGGCAGTGATGCTCTGCGCCTCCAAATCCTCTACACAACCAATTAAGTTACAGGTGAGTACTTGATCAAAGGATAGGCAAGCTATGTTTCTAGCATTTAATGCAAAGTGCTTTCCATTTCTGGACAATGGTTTCTAACAAAGCTGGTCAGAATATTTTAACTGAATAGCACAGAAACAAACATCTAGTTTATACTGGGGAAATAAATAAACACTAGAACAGCTGAGTTACATTCATGGCAAAGCATTACTATGCTTAAAATGTATATCCAGAGCCTGTAGCCTTGGATTCAGAGTAATCTGTTTTCATTCCTGAAAAGCTCTGAGCCTTTTATCTTCTTACTCGTCCCAAGGCCTGGTTGTTCTTTTGTATTTTTTTGTGAGTCATGTCCTTACAATCTGTGTAGTTCCAAAATAACTCTCATATCAATTAAAACAATTTGAGTGAATCTCTGTTTCTTGTGACAAGAAGCACTCAATTAAAGTACTCTTGCAAGGAGTTCAATCTTACCCAGCTGACCACACTTCCTACATTACTCGGGTATAAACTATGATGGAATTTCTCAATTTTCTGGGTTTTTTTGCTTCAAATATTTTCTGAGTCATCATCAATTATTTTGGTATTGCCAACAACAATATGCCATTTCTTCACTGAGGAGCCAACACTATTGTCATCTGCATCCCCTCCTTTGTACCTTTCCCTACAGGCATTTCCTCTAGAAACCCCTTTCATTCATTACTCTCCCCCAATATCTTTCTTACTTGAATGTCTTCTTCTTTCATTATTATTTTACTTCAGTCTGGAAACATATTTTACTCTTTTGCATCTTAACGAAGAATCCTCTTTTGTTTAATGTTTTTCTCTCAAAATATTATCTGTTTACCATCAAATTTCTTAAGTGAATAACTTCAACTCACATCTTCTAATACTCCCGGGAGCATTTATGCCTAATCCTTCTGAAATACTGCTTCTGCCCAATTTTTCTATTATAAATTCTCTTTCATATCACTAATGACCAGGTATTCACAAAATAAAATCTTCTGTTTTTGTGTTTTATTGTGTGTAATGACATTGAACTATGTGATACAATTGATAATGCTGTGTGTCTTTTATATATGTATAACTTGTCCCCAAATACTACAAAAAGGGTAGAGGATAGAACAGAAAGGAAAGATTGTGTGATATCCTAAGGAGATACATAACAAAATAAAGAGAGATCTCCTGCTTCTCTCTTAAGGTTTGGTGTTCTTGTGAACTTTCTCCTCAGAACGCTTATCTTTTCACTCTTTTTAACCTCTGAACGTGTATTTTGTGTATAAAACCTGGACAAGGGTTTTAACAGGCTCTTAACAGGTTGTTGCTAAACACCAGATTTCCATGTGAAACTTACATAATCTTATGATTATTCATCCTTCCCCAGTGTTCTGTATTGTCTCAGGAAGCTGACCGATTTGTTCTACACAAATGTACTCTCTTAACGTTCAGCATATGGTTGAGTTTGGTGAATGTGGACCACTGACTTAAGATTTAAAAAAAGGAGGAAAGTAAAAACAATTATATATTCTATTGTCTTTCTTCCAGTGGGGGTGCCCAAAGGCTGTCCACCTCCTAGACTGAGTGACATAGTTCTTATCAACTGGTCCTCTTAAGACAGTTCTTCCACTCTGAATCTGGTAGCAATTTCCTCTTCTTTAGAGTTACTAGTGTTAGTAGGCTCCAGCAATTACTAACCCTGTGGTTAGTATCTCTTAGAGTTTCCATAAACTCTTTATTAAACTCTTTCCAAATTATCCAGTTAAACTATGCCATCTGTTTCCTCTCAGGGCACTGACAGATAAAGTAATTTTCATATATCTATAAATTTTCATTTTCACTCATGTTTTTAAGTCATTTTCTTTGGCTCCTAATCCTGAAACATAAGCAAATTATCACTTTTTCTTCATTGTGCCTCTGGACCATTAAGTGGCTCTTAATCATCCAAGAATCTTGACAGAAGTAGCAGAAATGAGCCAAATGTAGAAACCACCCTCTACACAATAACGATTTAGTAAGGCTTAACAATCTGCCCTTTTTTTCTCACCATATACACTCTATCTTGGCAATTATATTCATTTTCAAACACTCCATTATCATCTCTTTAGCTGACTTCCAAATATATGAGACATGTTTAAGTTTTCCTTTGATTTCTTTTACAAGCTTTAATTTTCTCATCTATCTACATAGGGTATTTATTATATGAATAAGTAATCAACTTATGTAAAGTTCATCCCTGATATAAAACTAACAATTTACAGTAGCTATTACTAGTGGTGGTATTTAAAATGGACATTCAGTAAACACCTAGATTCCACCACATTGAAAACTGAGTTTGTTGTCTTCGTCTGCAAACCTACTCCTTCTGGTTAGTGGACATTGAATAAATAGAGGCAGTAGAAAGCAGAAGTAATGGTTAGGGACTTTGGCTTCACTGAAGCTAAAGTACAACTGAATTAACCTCTATATTCTTCTTTTAAAAAGTTTTAAAGTCTCTGTAAGGATAAAACAGATTTTGAGGTCTCCCTCTTATCTGATAGTGTAACAGAAAATTTGCCTTAAGTTTCAGAAAGGATTACATACATTTGGATGATACAATTCACAAGCTGAAATAGCACATTTTTGGGTAGACCAAATCCAAAGAATGGGGCTATCTTTAGGGTTCATCTCCCAAGGCAATCCTTTGTTACGTAGTAGTCCAGGGTCCTAGATCTAGGATTATCAAGAAAGGAAGAGATACATGGAGGAATAATGTTTGTTGATTTATTCTAATGTAAAATTGAAATTTTGAAATTTTTCTGGAGCTGAGATAGTTATAGGAAGGACATAGCCTACCTCTTTAATAAGCAATAGTCTAGAAATATAAGTAGAAGGTTCAGTGGAAACTTGGAAATCACTGAATGGCTTTAAAATATTTCCATTTGGAACAGAGAGCAAGGTGGACTTGACAATACCAGAACATTTCTTTAATCATTCAAAAGCAGGCTATAAATGATTTATAATCATGTTCATAGGTCTTTCACAATTTTTACCTTTATAAAAGTCCTTTACCTAGAAGTCTCTTTTTCTTTAGCTAAAGTTTTTTTTTTATCTGTTATTTGAAACTAACTCAAATCACTATCCTCTAAGAAGCTATTAATGATCTCTACAAATAGAACAAACGTTATAACCCTGCAGAACAATTTCTACCTGCATCATAGATTGTCTCACAAGCTATCAGTACTTATCCTTCAATGGTTGTTTATTTAGAAGTCTGTCTCCTCCTCTTCTCTGTGTGCCTTCTGAAATCACGTCAGGTTCCATATATCTAGAAACTAGTAAAATGTAAAAGGCAGATATTCAGAAGATACTTGTTGAACTAAAATGCACAATTTATCTTATATATAGTTGTTTATAGAGAATCTTTAGCTTATTAAAAAAAGAAATGTTTATCTTTTTCTCCTCATTTATATATGATTTTTCAGCCTAACCCTTTCTGAAAGACATTAGAGGAACAGTGATTATTATCTTGGAAATATTCCTTAAATATCTGATTATAAGACAATGCTTTTGGTTAATGATAATATAAGTCTACATAAGAAATCTGGTCATCTCTAACTGACTAAAGACATACACACACCTTTGTTTAAATATATCATTCTTTCAAATGTCAGTCCATAAAAAGTAAAATAAATGTTCTGTAAATTACAGTGAATAATACCTTTTTGAAATTATACATGTAATTCTTACCAGATTCAGTTGTCAGGGTGGTTTTCTAGTATAAATCTTTCACTCTATGTATCTCAAGACAGTCTATTTTATAGTGTATATAACTTTGCTCTATGTTTAAAAATATTATATGTACATTTTTTATGTTATGGTTACATTTTAAATAATTCAATACTGAGTTTTGGTTCTTAACTATCATTGTATATGCAATATCATTGCAGCCTAATAAATGGTCACAATCCACCAATTTCATAAAACCCCAAATTTCTAAACTAATAATTGTTACTTTACAATACATTCAGATTTCATTTTAAATTATCTTTTCTTATTAATTCACTGATCTCAGAGAAAGGTATGCTTATTTTTTGAGCTATAATTTCAAAGGAATCTTTAAAAATGGAAAATTAATGACTTTTGAAGTGACCAATAAAAAGTATGCCCTACTTCCTTACATTACATATCTTGGAATATAATCCAATTTCTTTGAATTTAACTTAATTGAAATAAAAACATATATAATTTTTAGAAAGAATAGTAAGATATCTAAGTCTGTTTATAGTTGACTTAAGCGAATCAAGTTATGGAATTTTATAAAATCTCTTATTCAAAAACAAGTAAGCTACAGATACTTGATTATATTTTCTAATAAATGATTGCTAAAAATAATCTTTTATACCTTTTTTTAGATTCACTAAAGCACATTAATAGCCTTTCCTAGTTAGTAGGAATTATTGCAACTTCTTTCAACATGCTTACCATGCAAGTATGCACATAATAAACATATTTAAAAATATTTAATGTAGAAAGTATTAAATTATATTAATATGGTTTAAAATATAGTGATTTATAGCAAATAATGTGGTTATCTATAAACCCAAATTTCCAAATTTCTATAAGAGCTCTGAATTCTAAAGCAGTTTTTAAAGTGAAGCCTCTCCATACCCAAAGATAATGTCAAAAAAGCAATATCAAAAGCTTGTATCCTTACATATTCTAATTAATTAAATCACTGACTAGCAATAAAGGTATACTCTGACTAGACAGGGGTTCCATAAAATGACCTAGAGCATTTACTGTGTGTCAGATGCTAGAAATAAGAGTGGGAAGCAAAAACTTGTGGAGTTGATATTTTAATATGAGAAACTGAAATGAAATAACAGAAATAACTATAACATAAATGCTACAAAAAATTAAGATGTGTAATTAAAACCTATAACTGGAGACCTGATGTATGGGGTGGAAGGTAGGGAACATAAAGAAGGTATACGTTATAACGTCATTTATCAACTCAGCATCTGTTCTCTTCTTTTTCTTTTCATCGGAGTCCCTTATCTTTATTTGGATTCTAGTCTTCCCCATAGAAATCCTTTGCTGCAGGACCAGTGATATTCAGAGTCCTAGGGATGGGCTTGACTACTTGAAAATAATAATATGGCACTTGCTAGTGATGAGCATATGAGAAACCAAGAAACATTTGAGAGGCACAGGAGCAGAAAATCAAAAGAGAAAGATGTACAGAAATGAGATGTTGGTAGACAGCATAAAAATAGAATATTACAAGTTGCAGGAGATAATGAGTATTGGACAGTCTGGCAGTGCAGAATAGAATAACATATAAACAGACACACACTAAAATACAGTTTTATTGAGAATTAAAATAGCCATCACTATTAACTCTACAGATCTTGAAAATACACAAACAGGAAAATCTCAGGGTTTTTATTTTTTAGTGTAAGACCTTCTCCCAAGCCCCAATCTCATCTCAAACCTACTATTTAAATCTCCATTTGAATTTCAAAGAGATCTTTCTTACTGGATACATCTAAAACTAAACTCTATCTTTTCCCCAAATCAGCTTCACCCACAACTTTCCGTATATCTGCTGATGGACTGGATACTGTTTGTGCTGCCAAGATCCCCTCATCAATGTTGAGCTACTGGTTTCCCCAGATGCCAGGAGCATCAGCTGCTTAGAGCTCACAGAATTTCTGGGGCCTTTTCCAGAAATTCTCCTGCTCCAAATGGATGGAAGCTGAAGTACCAAGATTATGCCCCACCTCCAGATGTACTTTCCATCCAGTGAAAATTCAACACAAGGACACAAAGGCCCAACCTTCTCACTCAAATTAGGACAACTCTGAGGGCTCATCTGAGCTCCGGGGTTTCTGGTAGGATCAGCTCTGTTGCAATTTCTACCTCTGCCCTCTCCTGTGTCCCTTACTCCTACAGTAGTTCTTCTCCCCCAGTAAACCACCTGGGTAAAAACCTCCATTTCAGATTCTGTTTACTGAAGGTTTTTGACTGAAGAGAGTTTGTCCTAAGTGTGGTCCTAAGAAGAAGACCCTAACATCGGATTTTGGAGCTGAATCACCAGCCAGCTAGCTGGCAGCAAGTACTGAGAGCCCTTGGCAAACCCTAGTGGTGCCACTGTTACACATTTCACAGATGTAGAAGAGTCTTCGGAGAAGGAAATGTGGTCTTGTATACAATCTATCAGGCATTTCAGAAGTTTAGAGAAAGCACTAATGATACAGGACAATAAAATTGAATAGATGTTGTTTCCTCTAATACTAATTCATTGAGGGAAAATAATAAGAGGCTAAGGGTAATTAATCACTAATTTAGGGTGAAATTTGAAAACCAGAGGGCTTTCTTGGCAGTTTATAAAGAGATTCTCATCTCTTAGAGCTATAAGACAGATGAAGCTGAGGAACAGGCACAGGAAGTAATTATATAGGTACAGAGTTTCAGGAAGGTTTAATTTTCAGTCCAAGCTCTAATTGGAGAAGAATGGAACCTAAGACTTGGGATGTGTTCATCTGGCTCGATTCACTTGAAAACCTGGAGATGTGATCCAATTCCCAGCCCTTGTTTAAAAATGATGAAGAGGTCTCTGCCTTGCAAGGCAACACATGCCCCTCTCAAGATACGCCTTCTCTTTCTTTCTTGGTCACCGGATAAATAACTAGGATCAAGTTGCCACATATTCCAGGGAGTGTTGGGATTCTGATAGTGAAAAGGTCATACTCAGAAAAGGTATGGAAGTAAAGGACTGAGCTAACATGTACCAGCAGAAACACAGTGTATATTTATGAAAATAGATAATGAAAATGATAGATTGAGGAGAAAGGGTTAGACAAATAAGAATTAAATCAGAATTTATCAATATGAGAGCACCTTTCTATGATGCAGTATATAATTCTGTGGTAAGTTCCCTGGAAAAATGAAGTTAATATGTTCCTGCTATGTTGAAGCTTGGAAGCTGGCAGCATGCTGAAAGTGATGTTCCACCTTAAAGTAAGTGAAATAGAAATGTCAGAAAGTTATGGCAAAGGATCAAAAGCCTCAGAGAAATGTTCAACTAGAATGTATATACTACATAAAACCAAAACATTTTAGCTAATTATCTTCTATGTGAAGTCCCAGAATATCCTATTTTTCAAAGCAGTAAGGTTGTTCCTTGTGGACAGTATTATCCCTGGAGGAGATTTTGTTATTGCCATGAGATCACTGATAAATGTGACCATGATAGAGACTAGATATGCATACTTAACCATAAGGCAGGTACAATGATAGCAAAGAATGAAGCAGTTTGAGGGCAGGTCAGCAGGCCTGACTACAGAGAGCTACGGAGTCAGTTAATAAGCCTAGGGCAAGGCAGATGGGCAGCCAACAGGTAGATCCCTATAGTACTATACCATAACAAAAATAAATCAAGGGTAGATAATTGGCATTCTGAGGGAAGATGACCCAGTCACAATTCAGGATTTTTTTCCAGTTCCTAGACCTGAGCCAGCTCTCAGATGAAGTACTCAATGACTGAAAAGTGTTTACATATTTAGAAGTAAGGACCCAGCAATACCATGACAAAATATATAATGTAAGCAAACTCTCACATGTTCCCCGAAGCTACCTACTCAGGTAACAATTCACTGGGAATGCATAACAGAGACATTTAAACAACATTGGGATATATATTTCAAGTTGACATTGATGCCAGTGACCAAAAGCATTATCATTGCCACCCAGTCAGAGTGGGACGATATGGATGCTGGGTTATAAATTGAGTCCTGGCTCAGGTCAGGCTGCAGCAGGCCCACTGGACTTCTGGACCAATCTTGTGGTGATTTCTCCATTCCATGAGTATGTAGTCAGAACAGGCATTCCTGATAGCTAACAGAACACTCATTTAGTTTAATTTAGTTTAGTTCTGTTTTGTTTATCTGGGGATGAAGGCCATCACAGTGGCACAGGCTAAGTAGAAAGAAGACTCTCAAACAACTGCACCAAATCCCAGCCAAGATAGACATAAAATAAATTTTGTATTCAAGGAGGAATGGCAGATTTGTACCACACTTAAAGATACAAATAATTCAATAGGCCCACCATATTTCCTTTTAATTCACCAATCCTGCACCTATAAACAGCAGATGAATCATGGAAGACACTGGGGGACTCCTACAAGCTTAACTATAATAGTAACCCTAATCAAAGCTATATCAACTGTGGAGTCTTTGCTAGAACAAATTAGCAAAGACTCAGGTACATGGTATGGGGTCATTGATCTGGCAATTCTTCCCCTTGCCCCCACTTATCAAGAAGAATCAGAGGCAGTTCACAGTCACCTGGAATAGAAAATATAGTAAACATTTATAGTCTTGCACCAGGCTATATTAATCTTTTGGCTCTCTGTTGTAAAGTAATGCAAAGAAACCTATACTACCCAGAAATTCTGTAGACTATTACATTGGCCCAATCTCCATTTTATCAGTGATACCACGTTGATCGGATCTGATGAGCAAGGAATGGCAAACAAATTGATGCCTTACCAAAGAACATGTATTCCAAAGGAAGGGAGATAAACTCTATTAAAAATCAGGGGCCCACTGCATCAGTGAAGGACGGGGAATTCTGTGAACTTCAGGATGCCAGGACCTCACCTCCAACTTAAAGTATATATTTTTGCATTAAAAACTGAGTAAAAACTGAAGTTCTTACAACCACTTAAAGATTTTAAGTTATCTGTCCTCTGTCCTCTCTCTGACCTCATTTTCTGCTATTCCCCCATCGCTATTCATTCCACTCACACTGGCCTCTGTGCTGCTCCAGGAATGCTCCCAGAATAGAGCCTTTGCTAATTTCCCTGCTGCTTGGAAGGCTCTTCTCCCAGATGTCTGTATGACTAATTCCCTTCCTTCCTTTAAATATTTGCTCTCAGTCACCTTTTTAATGAGATCCACCTTGTGTTGCAACCCGCCCTCCTCCACCATCATCTCTCACGACCAATGTTCTCAGTCTCTATTATTCTTCATTAATTTCCTTTTTAAAAATAGCACAAGCTCTAATATGCTGAATATTTTACCTATTCTTAGTATTTTATCCTTTTTTTTCTATCTCTTCACCGCTAGAATATAAGGGAAAAAATCTTTGTTTCATTCACTAATGTGTCCCAATTGCCTAAAATAATTCCTGGCATATATTAAGTGCTCAATAAATTGTATCAAATTAATTGGGAGAAAAGAACAACTGCCACTTTGATTACAAAAACCTTTGAAATAATAGTCTTTACTTCAGGAAAGTAGTGAAGGCAGAGTTGAAAAATAAGTTGTATACATCTCAATAATTCCTAAGCATATCTGTTGAACCACAGTGAGACAACCAAGGAGAAATTGATACACATGTAAAACAAGGATACGTTAAGTAATTCTGTCCTCTGAAACCTCATTAACATCTACTATGTATCTTCTCTATCTATACCACATCATAAACATTATTTCTCATAGTGATGACTCCAGATTCATAAAGGAAATACTGCTAAAATACATTCCATGTGTACTCTTTAAAAATTTGGAGAAGAAAGTAATGCATACATTCATTATTATTCATTTTGAAAACAGTTTGAATGGTAAAAAAAGTATAAATGGTTAATCTCTTAGGTATTTGGAAAATACTAATGGAGATTAGCTCCTTTGCCTGTAATTCTAAATAAAAGAAGAGATGCAAAATGTCATACTGTGAAATCTCAATTATCAATGTGTAGTTTTTCCAGCCTGTGCATTAGGTGCCATGTGTTTCAAATCATAGAGCAACTGCTCTGCACTATGGAGAACATTTCTGAGTGTCAGATTCTGTCTCCATCCCTAACCTCTGTCTATGCAGGTGCTCCCACATGTGTAGGTTACCACCTGCAGATTCTGGTATTGGCAGCAGTCTAAAACTAATTCAGATCCAGCAGAATTCATAGGAGATACTTCCTTCCTGAGGCAATATCTTTATAAAATCATAAGCTAGTTTTACAGGGAGACTTGGATGCAATTTAATACTATGGCATATAAGCAGAGCCCTAAGTGGACAGTCTTGGTACCAACAAGGGACATAGAATATTAGCTTGAAGGTCAGACTCTACCAGTCTCCCTTAAACAGAACATCTCTGCTTCACCTTTACTATTTCCTGGCGTTCTACTGGAGACTAATTTTTAACCAGAGTTTTAAGGAATTTTTTAAAAATTGAAAACGCTATGAATTTATCCTTTACAGATAAAGAACAAAAATTCCAGGGAGTAGAAAGAGCTCTGTGATTCAGGCACAAATGTTCTTTTGTTTAATTCATGCACGAAACCATTTTTTATACTATATTCTAAGTTTTGAAAAGGATCTGCATATTTCCTGAGGTTAATGATGCAGAGCTGATGAAAGTGATGGGGAAGTCTTTGGAATTCATAGTTTAAAAATGTAAAACCTAGAAAGTGTTGGGCCGTTAAAGCCAAAACCAAGGGGAGTAGTGCAAAGTCACAGGGGTCAAAATAAGCAGAGTTATTAAGATCCGTGGGCTACTCTCCCTTCTACACATCCAGTTCTGAACTGTCTTTAGAGCTCCAACTGTCTCTTTGACCTCTCCACTGAAGAGTTCAGAAGAGGATTCTCAAACTTTAAAGCACCTTTCCCAAGAAAACTCTGTTTTTTCTTTAAACCTTCCCTCCCTCAGATTTTCCCAGCTCTGTGATTAAATCTATAGACCCAGAAGCTTACGTTAAATATGTACATGTTCTCCTGGTTTCCCTCTTGCCTCAGTTCCCTCATTGAATATATGAGTAAGCTCTGTCACTACTATTCCAAAACATATCACCAATATGTTAACTAACCTGAACCTAGTTCAAACTAACACTGTCTCACAACTAAACACTACAACAGTCTTTTATTAGCTATCACTGCTTTTGTTTTGCTGTTTATAACCCATTCTTTCCATGGTAGCCAGAGAAACTTTCTCTGGCTACCCAGTCAAAGTAACTAGTCAGATATTCTCAATTACATCACTCTTTTTAATTTTCTGAGCTCTACTCATCATATTTGTTATTTGTTAGAATTTATTTGCCAGTTTTTTGCCTGCTAGCCTTACTTACTGAAATGAACTGTTTAGGGCCAATGCTTGTCTCATTCTTCCTATTTCACTAGCATCTAGAATATGGCCTGGAACATAGTAGGTTCTCAATAAATATTTGTTGAGCAAATGGATAACAATAACAAATAATCAGGTTATACAATATTACAACTATGGTTTGATATTTTTAAATGTATAGTTTCTAATTCTTTTGTAAGCATGTAGTGTCTTTCTTAACATAACCAAGTTTACCGGTCATAATATAAAATGGACAAGGTTGAAAATACTGCCTGGCCAAGGGCAATGGTCACACCTGTAATCCCAGCAGTTTGGGAGGCCAGGGCGAGAGCATCACTTAAGCCCAGGAGTTTGAGACCAGCCTGAACAACAGAGTGAGACCCCCATCTCTACCAAAAATAGCTGTGTGTGGGACACGCTCCCCTAGTCCCAGCTACTTGAGAGACTGAGGTAGGAGGAATCTTAAGTTCAGGGGTTTGAGGGTGCAGTGAGCTATAATGGCATCATTGCACTCCAGCCTGGGTTACAGAGCCAGACACCATCTCTAAAGAAAAAAAAAAAAAAAGAAAGAAAGAAAGAAAGAAAAGAAAAGAAAGAGAGAAGAGAAAAAAAAAAAAAGATACTGCCAGATATATTATCCTTTGTTCTCAAGCATAAAGTAACCAATTAGACAGATAGTTATGGTTAAGCCTTTATTATTTTTTTAACAGAAAAGTCATCTTTCCTGGAGACACTTCATCCACACTCAAATTTCCTTTTCAGAGAGGCCCATGCACAATGCAGGTAATATTAATCACATTTATATTTTCTTTAAACTTCCACACCTTTTGCTTGTATTTTTACTTTTTAATTATGTTTTACATATGTTAGTAGTAATTTTATTGTATCTGAATAACACATCTGATGATGCGATGGAGATTCACTGCCAGTATTGACACTTAGAGCCCAGAAACAGCAAGTTAGGAGAATATGTGTAGAGTTAAGAAAAAAAAACAGTTAAAATTAACAATTTTTTTATGATTTGAAAAAATCAAATCTGCTATGTTCCAAAGATTGCTTTGACCACACAGCATCCAGAGATGAAGTCACTTGCTCAAGGTCTCACAGCCATGTGGTAATATAACTGAAACTAGAACTAAGGACTTTGATTGAAGTCCAGTGCTTCACTATATCTAATTATCTGATTTATGTGTGTATTATTCATTCAACCCGTTATTGATGGTCCACTATATTGTAAGCAAAATAACACATGTGACACAAAAGATTGAAATGGTCATATTTGTCTATATCTATAGAAAAGATAAAGAACAAATATATTTCAAAATTTCTTTATTACTGGCTGAACTGGCGACATGCTAACTCTCTGAATTTTATATCTCACTAGTTTGGTAAAATTTCTTCCTTTATGAACAGCAGATCAGTTTTATCCTACTTGTTGCACTGATTTGGTGCTTGCTAGACAATTGTTTTGTTTTCTAAGAAATTTTGCTATAAGCTTTACATACATTATCACATTTAATGTTCATATCAAATCAGTAAGTTAGGCATTATGAATCTCACCTTTTAGGTGATGGTAACTGAGGTTTAAATACTATAGCTAGTAAGAAATGGAGCTAAGTTTTGAACTCCTATCTTTATAGCTTATACCCACATCCATTCAAGTATGCCATTCTATCTTCTGATTATTTTTCCTTAATTTTCAGTACTTGAATGTTTCCTGAGTTTTAATTTCACCCATATATTTCAAATATACAAGGGTTTCTTATCTCTAGACTTACACGATCAGCTTCAGTATAGGCTTGTAAATTTAATTTTCTGTCTGGGCCATTTTCTCCCAGCCTATTTCTGAAACCCTTCCCCCATACTCAACTACTTCTTGTGACCACACTCTGCTAATGACGATTATCCACCAGACATCTTTGGGTGTGTCCAGATGAAATATGATTTTAGTTTTAACATATGAGAAATAATTATAAAGGTGAATAAGCTCTCAAAATATATTTACTTACCTTTACAGTGCCCTTAAACAACACCATTTCACTGATAACAATATTTGAAACTCAAGACCAACACATAGGGAAATTGTTCTAAGCTAACACAATGTTAATCATTATTATTAATACTATAATTGTGATTAAAAAACTCTGAGAACATCACTGACATGCTTTTCTACACTAGATTCTTTGAGTTGTTCCTGGTGAATCTGCTCTCTTTAAATCAGGAATCTTGACTTCTAGGCTCTTTAAGGCTAAAGGCCCTGGACAGCCTGACACTCACATGGTCTTTAGCGTCACAGAGGGCAGTTACTTATCCTTTATCTATTTTATTCTGAACTCTTATCTGTTTTATGCTGAACTCGTCCATGGCTTTACGGTGAATCTTTTAGAATTTGTCTTTCATGATGTTCTCTTTGTTTTGATTTGGTAGTTTTGGTAATAGCTTTGCCAATTAATATTTACATCCATTCTAAACCTTCTCCCTGGCTTCTGGAGGCAGTTCCAGACTGACACTTCAGGCCCCAACCAGTGGCCTGAAATATCATCACTCGCAGTTCCTGCTCTCCCAAGTGAAATATGAGAGATGATTCCATGTTCGAATGATAGTATCTGCAGTATGACTTGGGAATAGTTTCTCTCACTCTTTGAGGGCAATATAAGGGAGCCTCAGTCTTATAAACAACAAAGAGAAGGGGTAGTTCAGACTGTGGTAACAAATTACCATAGACTGTGTGGCTTAAACAACAATTTATTTCCCACAGTCTGGAAGCTGGGAAGCCCAAGATCAAGGTGATTACAGCTCTAGTGTCTGGTGAGGGCCCACTTCCTGGTTTCATTTTATTGTCATATGGCAAAAGCCAGAGAGAGCACAAGCTCCCTTGCCTCTGTTTATAAAGATGCTAATCCCATTCATGGGGACTCCACCTTTATGACCTAATTACTTCCCAAAAGCATCACTTTCTAATACTCTCACATCAGAGGTTAGGATTTTAACATATGAAGTTGGAGGGGACACAAACACTCAGCCCATAGCAATGGACTTCATCATTTTAATATGTTATGAACATTGTGAATAGTTAGGAAAGCAATTTGCCTATTCTTCATGTTTATCCCTTAGCCTAGTATTCTGCTTCTTTAAATTTTACTGTATTCTTAGAATAGTGATAAAAAAAATAACTACAACAAAAACAAAACAAAAAAACCTTATACTCAGACTCCTTATATATAAATACAGTCATGCTGCCTAATGTTTCAATTTCCAACAGACCACATATACTACATTGATCTCATAAGATTATAATATTGTATTTTTACTGTACCTTTTCTATGTTTAAGTATGTTTAGAACACAAATACCATACCATTGTGTTACAATTGCCTACAATATTCAGTACAGTTAACATGCTGTACATGTTTGTAGCCTAGGAGCAGTAGGCCACACCACAAAGCCTAGGTGTGTAGTAGGCTAACAGGTAGGTTTGTGTAAGTACACTCTATGATGTTTGTACAATGACAAAATCACCTAATGACGCATTTCTCAGGAGTGACACATTGTTAAGGGACACAGAACTGTAAATGTAGAATACTAATTGGAAAGCCAAATAATACTCTTTTGAATTATCTATTATGACCCCTTATTCATTGATCTTAATAAAACTCTTTTAAAATTCAGTACAGTCTGAAACCTCATACAGTAAGTATTATAAATAAATAAGTGTTCCTCGCCAATTTAAATCAATCTTGTTCTTTCCAGTTTGGGGTTTGCCATTGTTTAGACACAGTCAAAGACAAACATAAATGTAGTTACAATAGCCAGTGTATGAATAATGCATAAGATGCTTTAACTTTCCTTTTTAGAAAATGTTAAATAAACACATCAAAGTAATCACCTAACCAAAGATCCAGGTCATATTATTTTAATGAAACCTATATGGGATTTATTTCGAACATGTCCAAGTTCACATCAAGTGACTAGATAATTCAACAGCCCACCTGCAGAAAATTCCTGGCCACATAAAACTCACAGCCAGGACTTATTTTCTACTCACCTTTAGAAGCAATTTAAGTGTTGATTTCAACGTCTGCAAGCAGCTTGAATTCCAGATACACAGATGCCTAATTTTTATGCTGTATTTTTATAAGAGCATGTTCAATTTATGGATTCCTGTGAACAAGTTCTAAGTTTCATTTTTGGAGAAACATAGGTAAATTTGGGGGTACAGGTGTGTTTGTGTTTCAAATGGTACCTTGTTATTTTGAATTAGCTTCTAGTAAAATTTGGATCTCATTATTTGTTCGACAATCAGTACATTACAGAGAACTTAAACTTATTTTTTTTATACTTAACAGTCAGCCCAACATATTTACCTAAAGAAGTAATACAATGCTTAGCAGATACATGAAATTTGACTTTATTTTTTATTTTCAAATTGTATACTATAAAAATGATAGCATTAGAAAAATTATACTAAAATTTTAAGCAAGGGCATCTGTGAAATTGAAAGACAACAACAGAGCTCCACTCTAATCTGTTTTTCTACATGAAAATAATGGAATCTAACTAGAAGCAAAAGTTCCTATTCCATTAAATCAACTGCAGAAGTGTGTGACTCAACATTTTAAGATAAAAATCACACCACTTTATGATTTACTTACAAAAAGAAAAATTTCCATTCTTCTCATTTAGGGCCTTGAAGACATAAATAAGAACCTGCAAACCTTACTATTTTAGGGGACTTTCCATAAAGATAGAGCTTGAATAAATATCAGATTCAATACACTATAACATATTTCTAATGTTCCGCATCTACTCTTAAGTAGACATCAAAATTCAAATTTTACTTTCTGTGCTGTAAAGCAGCACTTTGATTCTTGAAATGTACATTATATAAATATCAAGGGAAATTTCAATATGTAAAATAACAATGCTTTCCAGCATATGGCAGAAATATCTACTAATTACTAATAGCAAGTTGCCTGAGCGCCAATCAAAATACATTATGGCCATAGCTCCTTAGTCTCTGTACTTCCATATCAGTTTGGAGATTTGGGATCACCCATCAGTGTATTCTTAGATAATTATATTTGACCTAGATATGGTGGCTCAAATCTTGGCTCAAGCAATTTTTAAATGCAGTAAAATTATGTAGCTACGCATTGGACTTTATATCAATATTGAAGTAAAGATGCATGCTTCGTACTTGGATATACTATAAAAATAACATTTAGAAGAAAATAAATGTATTTATATTATCATTTATTTATGAAATCAATTCATATGATAGCTCCTTTTATTCCAACTACCATATAACTATTTCTTCTCTGATTGCCAAGAACACTTGTCGTCCTTTCCAATCAAGGGAATTCTACAGAAAATTGATATCCCAAAACTCTTATCAAGATAGTATGTAAACTCTCTGATGACTCTTTAATTATCTTGCTAATTTTTCTATTCCCATTCTGATCCATTTCTTGAATTAGAAGATGGTGAAATTACCTTAAGATCATCTTAAATATCTACAATTTATTAAGCCTGGCTAGCATTCATACAAATCTGTAGGTTCCAAAGAATGTTCTCTATAGTTATTACTCCATTAATGTCTTAAGAAAAAAACTGAGCATGGCTCTTCCATTCAAGAATAGGCATTTTCTTATATCATATTATGTTTGCAAGTGTATGTTAAATACCATGTGGAGTTATAATAGTGGTAGTTTTTTAAGTGCTGTGAAAATGAGACAAGAATTTTTGATATCATGGAGCTCAGAAAATATCAGTTTAAACTGATTAATACATAAATATAATTATTAATTACTTATATATTATTTATATGGTATTATTACAGCTGCTGCAAAGGTAAATCATGTACAGCATACGAAGCAATTTCTGAAGGAAATGCATATCTTAATAGAAAACTTAACAAGGTAATTAATATCAAATCCTAAAAGATATAATATATACTAGAGATATTTAGAAATGAAAGTGATGCCTTCCATTTGGTCACATAATTCAGTTGAGTGTCATCAACAGGTACAATCAAGAGGTTTTTTAAAGGTGTGTTATCCTAAAATTTTATTTTTGTTCATAGCTGTAGACTGAGGTAGGAAAATCATACAAACAGAAATGGTTGAGAGGGTTAGATGACTAAGTCAGAGAATTATTGTAACTGAAGATTGAATATGATGTTGGATTCCAGTAATGAGGTATCTTAAATGTCTATCTGAGAAATCTGGTTTTATACTGAAGCAGTGAGTTGTCATTTCAGTACTTCAGCCATTTACTGGGTACTTCCAGTGGGGTAGCCATTGAGGTCACAAAGATGAACAAAAGCCAAGTGGTCTAGGAGATTGTGAAAAACCATTCAGATTGTGCTACAAATGGGATTTCAAAAATCTAATAATATAGCATGTATAGTAAGGGAAAAATATTTAATAAACATCTGTTAAATATTGGATTTCTGTAGTACTTTATGCATTTTTTATATTACATAATTTTTATGATTTACACATTTCCACATACACTTGCTCATTCAAGGCTCACAACCTCACAATAACCCTTTGAGTAGGCAGAACAGTTATTAGTACTAAGGTTATAAAATAAATCACCAAGACTCAGAAAATTTAAGTGACTTGTCACAGTTAAACGGCCAAGATTTTACTATAGATACTGACTGAGATACATTCTCTTCTTAGAAATAAAGGCTACAAAATAGTTCTAATATGTTGCATTTATTTTTTCTCTTTCTCTATGGTTTCCAAATAAACCAGAGAGACTAAACAAGGTCATAAGAAGAGCGTCAGGTAAACAATGGTGTAACTTTGAAGGTAAGGACTCTTCTAGGCCTGTTAAAACTCAAAGTTAATACTCAAACAGGAGGTAATAAAGGGAAAAAAAAGTGAAGAATATCCTTTCTTCTAGTAAACCAATTACTTCTCAAAATCTACTTACAATTCAAATGAAAAGAGTTCAGAGGATTCTCTCAGGGTTGCTCCTTACATCCTTACATTTAAACACGTTTCACTTCATTACCAACACGTCGAGTTCACTATACATAATAATGAGTGTCACTGACAATGGATTTTATATATTCTATAATCACAAGAAATAAGTCAAATCCTCTTAAAGCCTATGAAAAATTAATATTTGACAAAAGAAGCATAGTAATTCTGTTATTCATTCCTGGATTAGGTTCATTTGTTCTCCTTTGTTATTTCAATCTGGTAAACATTTTCTTCATGCTCTTGCACTGATCTACCATATTATGAGTTTATTTTTTCCTCTTAATTTCAAGTTTCACAATGTGACATTCCCTTTACTTCTGATACAGTGTTGCACTGCATTTTTCAGTTTTTCTGCTTACTTCCTAACATTGGACACTCTGTTATTTTACATGTGATCAAAACAATGTGAATCCAGAATATGAATATTTTATGGATAGATGTATGGAAAGTAGATTTGGGGCACATCATGAGATAGGCAGAACAAGGGAATTCTATAACCCAATATTGTCCTTCACATACTTCTGGTCTCAAAGGTGGGAGAGACTTCATTCATCCTACCCTGTATACTCTCGTGATTCTGGGCTGGGTTGATACCTATGTGCTTTCAATAGTCACTCTTTCATATACTGCTAGCAATTGTTTGAGCTACTGTTTAAGCTATGGCAATAATTTGGAAAAATGTCAATATGAAGTTTTTATTCAAGATGCCGAAAAATATTTACATTCTTTAAAACAGGATATACACTTCTAGGGACCTAAGTCATAGAACTAATCTAAAACACAAGGAGCAAAGTTTGCTAGATAACATTTGTCTCAAAATTTTTTATGTAATGTATTGGAAAGAATATTAATATCCAACATCAGTGAAATGTCAAGTGCATTATGGAACATCTAAAACAATGTGAATAAAGAATATTTAATCACATAGGAAAGTAGTCTATTCATTAAGTGCAAATCCTACTAGACTTTCTGAGTTTTCTTACAAACTACTACAAAATGTCTTCTACAAACTAACAACTGAGTGGACATGGTCAAGGTATTTATTCTTTCTTTGACTGTTTTCTTAGTCATGAAATGGAGATAATAACTACCTCAAGAGTTGCTGTGAACATTTAATGAATTAATGCATATTAAGCTCTTTGAACAGTGCTTGGAAGTTAATTAATGCTCAAAAAGATAAGCAATTGTAAGTATTTTATTAAAACTCTAATTAGCAATATCTTAATGATTTTGAAATAACATTAAAAAGATTCAAATAATTACTGAAATGTTAATTATATGTGGAGATTATTAACGAAGGTTTACATTTTAAACATTTCATAAATATTTTTACAAATAAACTAATATTAACCAACAAAAGTTAGCAATATTAAAATCCACTTAACAAATATATACTCTAAGTGAAAAAAACAAAACAAAACAAAACAAATCTCTACTATGCCCAGTCAACTGAACATCGAGTCCTTGATCCTTTCAAGAATTTTAGAGGCATACTTTCTGCAAGTCTGTTTCAGGTAGAATTGGCTAGATTATGCTGTGCTAAAATAAAAACAAAAACAAATGAAAACCCTACCTCAAACTAAGGGGTTCAAAATAACACATGTATAATTTATTTGTCACTATGTGTCTATCATAGATCAACAGGGTGGGGAGAGAATACTCTGTCCATCCTAGTTTCTCGGAAACACTGATTCATGGAGCAACAACCACGTCAAAGTTGTCATTGATGTGTGAGAGTGAAGAAAACACTTGAGGATCTTTTATTGGGAATTAAATGCTCTGGCCTGGAAGTGTTACACATTCTCTAACAGCTCATTGGCCAGAACTAGTCACATGATGAGGACAGACAATGAGGGAATCTAAAAGTGGCCAAATATTATCCCTTTTTAAACAAATGTATGTTAAAAATTAGGAATTAAGGAAAGTGGCCAGCAGGCCTATGGTTTGCATGCCAATTGTTTAACGTTTCTAAATATGTCATACGTACATCATTCATACTTGCCAAAACAAAGAGCTCAGTAAAACTGAAACAAAGAAAAATAAAGGAGATCAAATAATTGAAAAAAGGTTGGAGAACTTTAGGTTTAATTCAGAGGGCAAAAAGAAAATTTTCAGTATGCCACTAAGCTCTACACTTTTGAGTGTGACAACAAATGTTAAGAGCAGGGAAAGTGCCCAAAGAGGGGAAAAACAGTACCCTGAAAAGCAGAGGAATTAATGAGCATGAGATGAAGTAAGAACAACACAAACTTAGCGAATATTCTGTCTCAGAGCTATTTTAAAAGAACTAGAAATAGTTTCCTTCTCTGAGGTGTTTTTCAATGCTAGAAAATTTCATTTCCACATTGATAGGCTAAGAATCAGTTATTTGGTATTCTTGGACATGATCTCAACTTTCTGTTACTATCTGGTTAGCATTGAAAAATACAATTAATTATTTTCTTCACTTCCTAATTTGTTAAATTATTATATTGTGTTGAATAACATAAGATTCCATTGAGTTTGACAATTCTATTAATAAAAAAAGGTTAGATTAAAATAAGTTCTTAATATTTATTGTACTGTTAGAGTTCATCACTCATTCCCTCCTCCTGTTTTCATCAAGTTTCTGGTAATTCACCATCTCATGATTTTTCTTATATATTTCTTAAAGTTCCTTCTCATTTTTGGTTAACCCCTACCCTCCCCAAATCCTAAAAGTTTTCCCAAGTTTATCTCTTTGGATTTCTTCTTCATTTATCTTTTAATTTCTATCAAATCCTTAGAGAAGGCTTAATGGTTTTAAATATTCTAACAACTCCTAGATTGGTAACTTGAGCCCACAGCTCTCTCATTTAACTCCTATAAGGAACTTCTTATTTGGTGTCTCCATATAAATGTCTAATAAGAATATCAGATCAACATACTGAAAACTGAGCTCCTAATCCACTCTCCCCTATAGATCTGTTTCTTCTCCATTTTTGCAAAAGACTATTTTATTTTCAAGGTATTCAAGCCCCAAAACTCTACATCATACTTGACTCCTCTATTTATCTTATACCTTAGACCAGGGCTTTCAGCAATCCTGACCACTTCTCATTATTTCTACTTTTCCATCCTGAGCTAAATCACCATCATCTTTTTCCTGATTTATTTTCACTAGTCTTCCAGCTACTGTCTTGGCTTCCACCCTTAGACACCTTCTGTCTTTCCAACACAGTCACCAGAGTGAGCCAGTTAAAACAGAAGTCAGATCATATCATTCCTATAATCAAACATCTAGTGGATTCCTATCACACTCAGAGTAAAAACCAAATTTCTTACAATAGTCTAAAAGGCTCTACACATTTCAAGCCCCCTTTATCTTTCTGACTTCTTTTCCTACTAACTTCTTTTTTTCTCATATTGACTGCTTAACTCTTATATAAATGTTCTAGGCATACTTCTACCTCAGGCCATTGGCATCCCTGTTTCTCCATCTAAAATATTCTTCCATCATATACCTGCATGGCTTACTTTCACTCCACCTTCAGATATTTAACAAATTGTCACTTTCTCAATGAAATCTTTCCTATCTACTCTATTTAATTTCAAATCCCAGTACTTCCTTCTATGTGACTTCCCAACAACCTCTTTCCATAACCTTCTTCAATTTTCTCTTCAGCACAGATCACCATTTACCATATCATTATTTTAATTTTTACTTTGGTTCTTGTCTTATTTTCTCACTAAATGAAAAGTCATATAGGCAACGTGGGTTTTCTGCTCTTTCTGTTTAGTCATTGTTGTACCTCTAGTGCCAAAAACATTCCCTGGTGTATAGTACCCATTTGTATTGACTGAATGAATTGATTATTTGTCTATCCTTAGCAGAATTTTTTAACTGTGTTAGCAATAGGATTTCTTCAAATCTTATTTAATTTTTCACATTCAATTTTAGTTTTTATGAAATTTATTTTAGCTGCTTCCATCGTGTTTGAATTTAAAGACAAAGAATGATTGGTTAACACTATCAATAAAAACCTCATAATGTTACATCAGCTTTCAATTAAATCGGAAAATATATCAAAAAGACCTATGATTTAATACTCTTAAAACCAAACCTATAAAATAATAGAAATATACCATATTAACAGAATGAAGGATAAAAATCATATAATCAGAATAGTATGGTACTGGAATAAAAACAAACATATACACTAATAGAACAGAATATAGAACTCAGATAAATCCACACATTCACAGTCAATTGATCTTTGACAAAGGTACCAAGAACATGCAATGGGGAAAGGATTAATGGTGTTGAGAAATCTGGATATCCACATGCACAAGAATGAAATTAGATGATTCTCTATTACCACATACAAAAATCAATTGAAAATGGATGAAATATTTAAATGTCAGACCTAAAACAGTGAAAGTACCAAAAAAAAATATATATGTATATATATATATAGGAACAAAGCTTCTTGACACTGAGGTGGGCAATGATGTTGTGATATGACTCAAAAGCACAGGCAACAAAAGTAAAAGTAGACAAACTAGATTTTGACAAACTAAAGAGCTCTATACAGTAAAGGAAACAATCAACAGAATGAAGAGACAGCCTAAGGAATAGGAGAAAATACTTGCAAACCATATATCTAACAAGGGGTTAATATCCAAAATATATAAGAAACTCCAAGAACTCAACAGCAAGAAAACAAATAACCCAATTAAAAAATAGGCTAAGGATCTCAATAGTCATTTCTCAAAAGAAGACATACAAATGGCAACACATATATGAAAAAGTGCTCCACATCTCTATTATGGAGATGCAAATCCAAATAAGAATGAGATATCACCTCACACCTGTTAGACTGGTGATTATCAAAAAGAAGAAAGATAACAAGTGTTGGAGAGGATCTTGAAAGAAGTTGTACACTGTTGGTAGAAATGTAGAAAGTACAGCCATAATAAAAAAATTATAGAGGTTTTTTAAAAAAAAATTAAAAATACAACTACCATATGATCCAGAAATTTCCACTTCTCGATATATATTCAAAGGAAATGAAATTAATATGTTGATGAGTTATCTGCATCCCTATGTTCATTGCAGCATTATTTATAATAGCCAAGATATGGACTCAAGCTAAGTGTCCATTGATGGATGAATGTATAAAGAAAATATTACATTAAAATAGCACATACACACACACACACACACACACACACACACACAATGGTATATTATGCAGTACTAAAAGAAGGAAATCTTGTCATTTGTGACAGCATGGATGAACCTGGAGGACATCATGCTAAATGAAATAAGCCAGACACAGAAAGACAAGTACTGTATGATCTCTCTATACAGGGAACCTAAAAAACTCTAACTCATGAAAGCAGAGAGTAGGGGACTGGGGAGTGGGGTAAATAGAGAGATGTTGGTCAAAGAGTACAAGGTTTCATTTTTGCAAGGTGAAGGAAATCTAATGTACAGCATGTTAACTATAGTTTATAAAAGAGCTTGCACACTTGAAATTTGCTAAGCGAGAGCTTTAATGGTAAGGTGATAGATATGCTATTAAATAATTAGCTTATAAGTGGAAATCATTCCACATGTATACATATATCAAAACATTATGTTGTGCACCTTAAATATATATAAATTTTACCATTTTTATTTGTCAATTATATATCTGTAAAGCTGAAAAAGTAAAAGAAATAAATAAAATATCAGAAATTATTCACATAACTAAAACTATAATGGTCCCTTTTTTCTTATATCACTGGTAAATTTAATAATTTTTCAGCAGTATAGGACACTGAGTAGTATGTTGCTAAAAGTTATATTGTTTTACACAAATGTTGGAAACAAATTCAGAAGTACCTCATTTTACTTATGAATAAGTTCTAAAATGAATATGTATGGCACATAGTCACAATTTCCTTTTATAATTTTGTAAATTGCCCTTAAAGTATACGAATTTTAATCTGTTGAATCATCTTCCATATAAATAAATAATATATAAACTAACTTGTTATATTTACGAGAATACATATGCAAATTATAAGACTTTTTAAAAAATATGTAATGAATGATCACATATTGTTGAATTCAGTTAAAGGAACATAGTTTGGAACTCCACTGTTCAGATATATGGCATTCATCATCTAGAACACCTGGATTATTTCCTAGAAATTTTAGGAATGACTCACCTCTGGATATGATTTAATGGAATAATATAAAATTTAGTAAAGTCAAAATAGTTATGTAAATTTCTGGTAAATAATATTCTCAAATGATAGAAAGGGTTTAACAACCAATTTTATAAAAATTAATGATTAAAAAATCTTTAACTATGTAATTCTTGTTGATTATTATCACCAAATTCTTATAACTGACCACCAAATTGATTTTGGTAGATCCAATCTCATCAATACTTATTTACATACAGTGTTTCCACAGATCTCTCTTGGTAATTACTAGAACCTTTAAACAGAGATAAAAAAATAGATTTAATATTAGCTATTAAAGTATTTTAATAGAATCATATTTATAGTTTCATTGAAGCTAGTTTAATAACAATACGATAGCTAATATGCTTAAAGAGTTAGTTAAATAAGTCTATATATTTTAAGGTATTTGCTTTGGCTAAAATTAAAAACCTGTATTTCAAAATGTTGTAAAATTTGCATTGTTAGACATTATAAACATAATTTCTGATTTCATTATGTAATGCTGTTAAACTTTTAAAAGCAGAATTGCCATGTTAATAGCCAAGTTCCTTTATAACCCACTACTCTCAAAAGCCACGTAAATCATACACTTGCAACTTGGCACCTCTGAGGATCTCTCCCAATCCAGATACTGTTACACAAATAGTGTTCCATAAAGATTTAAAAACTCATAAAATTTAAAAACTCAGCTGGTGGTCCTTGCACCTTCTGATGGCTTCATTCCGCATACATTGAATTTGTAGTCAAGATAATTCACACAAACAAGAGTAAAGGTCATTCTGTAACAAAGACACATGTACCCAAATGTTTATAGCAGCACAATTCACAATAGCAAAGATGTGGAAACAACCCAAATGCCCATCAATACATGATTGGATTAGTAAGCTGTGGTATATGTATACCATGGAATATTACTCAGCTATAAGAAATAATGAAGATACGACATCTCTATGGTTCTCCTGGAGAGAGTTGGAACCCATTCTATTAAGTGAAGTATCCCAAGAATGGAAAAACAAGCATCACATGTACTCACCAGAAAATTGGTTTCCCTGAACATCACCTAAATACACATCTGGGAACGACACCAATCGGATATCAGACTGAGGTGGGGGGTGGGGGAGGGGATGGGGTATGCCTATCAATGAGTGCATTGCGCACCCTTTGGGGAATGGTAACGCTTGAAGGTGCTGACTCGGGAAGGGGGGTGGGGAAGGGAGGGATATATACCTACATGATGGGTGCAACGCGCACTATCTGGGGAACAGACACGCCTGGAGCTCTGACTTGGGGAGAAAGGCGGTACATGGGCAACGTATGTAACCTGCAATTCTGTATCCCCCATAACAATAAGATGAAATAAAAAAAAGAAAAGAAAAGAAAAGAAATAATTATATGTTAAGAACTCACAGTATGTCAGGCACTGTGCTGGGAGCACTGTATACATTATCAGTTTTATCCTTAGAAGCAATAAACTTATTCTAGTTATACTGATGCCTGCATTAGAAGCAATTCACCTAAACACAGGAGCCTAGGAAAAAGACTTAATTCCTGATTAGGGTACAGTTTCCAATGATTTTGCCATTAAGAAGAATAACAGCTGGTCAAAGATATAATATTTCAGTTAGACAGGAAGGATATGTTAGAGATCTATTGTACAGCATGATGACTATAGTTAATAACAATATATTATGTACTTGAAAATTGCTAAAAGAATGTATTTTTAAGTGTTCTTACCACCTACCACAAAAATGAAAGACAAGTATTTGGGGTAATATGTATTAATTGTCAGAATATTTTGGCTAAGTTGTTTTCTATTTTGAAAACAAATAATTACAACAAATGAAATCACTTCTGCTTTTCCATTTTATATTCACTATCCATTTTGTTTTCTAAAGTTTAAACCACACTTTTCATGGCAGTGGAAATGTTAATGAAAATTCAATAAATCTTTATTGAGTTTCTACTAGAGCAAGATATTTTGCCAGGTCCTGAGAGGAATTGGCTTGGTTTAGCCATTCCACAATGTCTACATATTTCAAAATGTCATGTTGTACACAATAGATATACAAAATTTTATTTGTCAGTTTAAAAAATATAAAATTAACAAATTAATTTTAAAAGAATAGTAATAGCAAACTTCATTCAGTTCCAAGCACTAGGCTATGTGTTTTATATACTTTATGTTATTTATTAAATATTTAGCCCAATAAACTCAAAAGATAAATGTTATTATTATTTTATCATTTTATAGAGAAATAAACTGAAACAAAGAAAAGTTACGTATATGTCCCAGGTCATAGCAAGTGGAAGAGCTCCTTTCAGCTCTCTCAAACAAAGCTAGGGGATCTATCTGCCTTGGAATTGATACAGCTTCAGGGCTAACTCTGGAGATTCTAACTTCATGGACTCATATTAAAGGAAGAAAACAGTCCAGTACTTTTTACTGTTGTGTGACCAGAGGAATACCACTTTCTTCATATTAAGTGGGAATGAGAAAAGTTCATTCCTCAAAGGATTATTGTGGAATTTAAGTAAGAAATTTATTTAAATCACTTAGTTCCATCTCTAGGGAACTCTCACCATACCCTCTCCACCAGCAAAAGACCAATAAAGTCTCTCCATCATGGTGAGGCATTCAGTCAAAGTTGTCTTGAACTTTGCTATAGATTTCTCCCTAAATGGACTGCATTTAGAGCTTGATAATTGTAGAAGGCTTAAGTGCAATGGGGACACAAAACACACAAGGAATAATAAAATAAAACATCATACACCAAGAATGTAAGTCATGACATAATGATAAAATACCAACCTTCAGGCTTTAGAATTTCATTAGAAACTTTACTAAAGAATATATCTTATATAATATCTCAATTGTATTTTATAATTATGAAATGAGTTTTTATTGAATAATGCCATTTTGTAAGTGTAATTGAAAAGTGAACTTATCAGCTTATTAATTCATATGACAATTCTCTGTTATAAATTGACTATACAAAGCAAATGATAGAGTTGCAGAAAACAATGAGCTGGGTTCCTGAGATAAGAAATATTAATTATTATTTTATTCATAGCCCACTATGTACCAAAAATAGTTAACTTTCATGCCCTCTTACAAACTATGTAAAATAGAGCAAAATGATATAAATTATAAGTTTATGTAAATAAAAACTTAAAAATATTTCAAATAACTTTACATGTTTAAGGCCATACTTCTTTTCTTAAGGGATTAAGTCTTTACTAAAAACAAGCCACTCTGTGTTATGCAGCAGGTATTATAGAGAATTTATTTATCATATTATTTTGGCTAAGTTTGTTTTTGTACTCCAAACAAATAATTACAGCAAATAAAATCTCTTCTGCTGTTCTATTTGATATGCATGATTTGTTCTTTACAGTTGAAGCCACACTTTCATGGCAATGTAAATTTTAATAAAAATTCAATAAATATTTATTGAATTTCTACTCGAACAAGGTTTTTTGCCAGGTCCTAAGGGGGATAGAAATGCAATTAAGATTTGGTTTGTGATTTTTAAGATCCTACCATATCATTTGTCTGGAATATAAGTCATATGATGGAATGGAATAGAAAATTAGATTGTAAGGGAGGCTAGGGGCCCGATTGACAATTTTTTCATATTGTGATTAAGACTTTGGATTTAACCATACTATCAGGAGATTTTAGTACAAGACAAAACAAGATTGAAAGTGCTGAATCCTAGCCACTAGACCACCAGGGAACTGTGTGACAAAACAAGATTGAATATACATACTTCCATCTGCTGAGAAGCGAGATATTGATAAAGTCATGTTAAGATATTGTGAAATAATGTCACTCTAAGCCTTAGCACAAAATGGGGATCATACTCACTTTCTTCCGGTTATTTGCAGCTGTTATTCTCTCTCTTTTCCTTGGAACTTTCCACCCTCCTAAAATGTGGTGCTCCTCCATTTATTTACTTTATTAACTCCTGCTCTTCCTTTAGATGTCAACTAAAACTTTACCTGTTAAGAAAATTCATCCATGACATCATATCCATAATGAAATAGTTTCCCTTTTAAAATTTCACAGCACCCTGTACTTTTCGTTATTTGGAAATTATATGTTTCTGTAATTTATAACAGAATGAATGTCCATTATTCCAATGAAATCTATATTCACCAGAGAGGCTGAGATAACTTTCATTTGACTCATCATTTTATTTTTAATACTTAGAGTAGTGATTGCACATAGTAGATACACAAAAGATATGTGACAAATGAAAAAGAATAATTTCTTGCACTTGGAGCTCTATTAGAAATTAATTTTGTTTTTACAAACTTAATTAAATTTGAAAATTTATGTTGAAATTTCTCATGAAAAGAAGATTAAAAACATAATCGAGACAGAAATAATTGTACTATATTTAGATTTAAGATTTAAAATAAAGATTGCATGCTTCTAGAATGTTAAAAGGTCAATTGTTGGAAAGCTCTTCAAAAATAATATTAAGAAATTATTATAATCAAGCTACATACAAAAATTACAGAGATCATATTTTAGCATAATGAAACCTACCAAAGGGATAATATTTTATCTGAAAGGGTAAATTGATGAGATATATTCGTGGACTATAATAAAATAATAATAACAATAAAAAAAGAATATTTTCTTTATAAAAATAATTGCCATATCATGATCTTCAGATTATAATTTTCAACTGCTATAAATTAAATAAGGAAATTTCCTGGTCTCTGGCATGCAGGATATATTTCCTCAAATATAGAATATAGCTTTGAGATTGTCTCTAAACAAAAGTTGAAATAAGAACAATTTTTAAAGAATTAAGTAAAACATCAAAATATTCTTTTTCTTCTGTGAATTGTTATGCAGCATTTTTGTTCTATTAGGATAAAATTTGAAAAGAAGATAACATCCTAAAAAGAAAAAAACTAAACTAGTAGTGAAGTAGAAGTTAATCCTGAATCTACATTTTATAGTTAATATCAACAAGGAAATATAATAACTTATTACATCTTAGATTTAAGTACATGAAATAACATTTGGGAAATATACAAAATGTTTTAGGAGGAAATGAGGTGAGAAAATGAGAAAACCCATATTTTCTAAAATTGTCAATCATAAAATCTTCCTATAAAATGTTCCTCATTCAAACAACATCTCCCCCTTTTTTAATAGATTAAATTGGATATTGATTAGGAGAAAGAAAAAAGAAAAGATTCATCATCCTTTCTGCACCACATCATTCTGTCAGTATTTGTTGTCCTTTGAAAACACTACTTTAGAAAGTTCTTGGTATAAATCTCTCAAAGTCAAGAAATCTAATGTGCCAGTCTAAAGATGAGTCATTTGTGGGTTTATTACACAGTCTCTGGAATATCAAGGTGGATACATTTTAATCATAAAGTTAACCTCAAAAATATTCAATCACTAGTATATATTTTTTAAAAGATCAATCAAATTATCTGTAAGATTTATTTTATTCATGTATCCTCTACTTAAAATATAATCAGGGATTGAATGTTCTTGAATTTACTATGGAATATTTTACATAAAAGCTATTTTTTAAAATACCTGTTGTTTTGACAGGTGACAGATAGATTGAATATCAAAATTATCTTAATGTGATGATGTGACTCTTTAACTGCTTTTTAATCACTTCAAAGTTATGCTGGTTGGCTAATTTATAATCAACTGCTATCTACTTATATTGTCACCTGATATCTTGCAGCCTCCAAGAATTTAGCTGGCTCCTTTCTTTTGCCATCATCTTCAATACTGACTTTCACCTCAGCTTTCTCATTTTCTTCCATATTTCTGACTGAAAACTGCATAAATAACTCATTCTACAGGAATTTCCCTTTAAGAATGAAGCATCAGATGTGTTGTAACAAAGAGAAGATAGCCAACAAGCCTAGACTCCTTCCCTAATTCTACCTTTAATATTCTTTTATGAAATTATCCTTACTTTTTCTTATAAATCATCTATAACCTATATTAATTTATTTATATTTTTAGGCTGCTGTTTTTCTATTGGCTTTTTTGTCTTTTCCTGATCTAGTCTGAAATATATTTTCATCAGATAAGAGCCCTAAACTAACTCTCTATGTCCATTTTTCTTAACTTCCAGTAGTTTGATTCTTGGTCTCCTAATTGAGGAACACTCCCTGCTTTAGTTCTCAAAAATTATTTCCCTGAATTTTGTGTTAAATTGCCCTAGACTTGAAATCACTTCCTCTCCTGCCATTTGCCCCCATTTTGGAAGTCTCTACAAACAGCAATATTTTCCGAAAAATCTCCATTAACCTTAACCATCACCTCTGGACTATTAACTGGTAATTAATTAATTTGGTAGCTACATGACCAAAAATATTCGTTCTGATATCAGATTTAAAGCTTCATATGTCAAATCTATCACTTATTCTCTTTTTCTATAACAACTTCTTTGAGTTATATTCACACACCAATTTACTCATTTAAGTATACAATTCAGTGGTTTTAGTATTTTCACACAGTTGTACCCTCATCACCCCTAAATGTTAGAACATTTTTATTACCCCAAAAAACCACCCCATATACTTTAGTATCAAACTCCTGAAGATCCCCATCTCCCACTTCTTCTCCTCCCAGTTGTAGGCATCCACTAGTCTATTTTATGTCTCTATAGATTTGCTGATTCTAAACATTTCTCAGGATTTTTTCATGAAATCACCCATCTCAGGAATTTCTCTGCAGCAATATATCTGTCTTCCTCATTCCTTTTTACAGTCTCAGAGTCTTCCACTGTGTGAATGAACCCCGGTTTGTTCAACATGTCCTCATTGGTAGACATTTACCCTGTTTCCAGTCCAGTGCTACTACAGATAGAGATGCATCGAATAGCCTTATGCATACATCATTTTGCATTTTTACCAGTGCATTTATAGGATCCATTCTTAGAAGTAAAGTTGCTGGGTCAAGGGTAAATGCACATGTAATTTTGCTAGCTATTGCCAAAGTTCCCTCCATGAGGTCTGTACTATATTTCATTCTCATCAGCTATGTATAAGAACACCTATTTCCCCATAGACTTCCCAATATGGATTTTGCCAATCTGATAGGTAAGAAATAGGTACTAATAATTCAGTGTAATTATTTTTGAGGCAAAATTCACATAACATAAAATTAACTTGACAA